>NC_056001.1:31559680-32274024 GCF_018446385.1 Zingiber officinale
AAACACAATGCCGCCTCCAGATGCATAACAATTCAGAATCAACAATAGAAAAGCACAATAGTAAATTTCTTTAAGCACAGCCACAACATGAATCTACAAAGAAAATCATATGATAGTATTCCCTTTGATCTTTACACTAAACTCTACAAGCATTGTAGTTTAGAGGTAGAGAAAACATTAGTAAAGGACAGAGAACTGCACCTATATAACTTCATAAACAACTCTATGAAACTATTAAATCGAATGTAATTCCTTCAAACTAATACTATAGGGATTGAAGAAGAAAATTCATCTCCCTTCAATGGTACTCATGGTCAATTCTGGTGCCCAGGAATATGGGATTGGCACCAGTGTTGGTGAATCCATTGTGGAGGCATGGGCAGGTTGCTGAGGCGATGGTAAAACTGGGTTCCTGTTCACCAGCATGATGGCGATAGCATCCATTGTTGGTCGGTCGGTGGACCTATCTTGAACACATAACAGACCAAGTTGAACGCATTTCTCCACTTCAGAAACTGGGAATGAATCAATCAATTGGGGATCTACCAGTTCGCAACTTCTTCCTTCCACCCAAAGATACCATGCCTATGAGATGTCAAAGCCGGAATAAAGATTTTTCTACATTTCTTGTAAACATGTCTTTACTCATTAAAAATGATTGGGAAACCATGTCTTCGTACTAGGGCATATAATGAAGATACGAATAACAAGTGATTTGCAAGTATATTTGGAACGGTCTTTAATCATCTGATCAATCGTTTCAATCTGGTTAAAAGAATATGCACAGGTAGAATGATCTACTTACATATCCAAGAAGACTGAATGAATCGTTAATCGAGTATGAGCCGGAGTTTCTTTTACCAGAAATGATCTCAAGGAGAATCACCCCAAAGCTATATACATCAGATTTTTCAGAAAAACGACCATGCAAGCCATATTCTGGTGCCATGTAACCACTGTTATGTAACAAAGTTATCAAGAAAAACACAAACCATACAATGCCTTTTTGTTATTGTAGTGTGTTACGCAAAAAAAAAAAAAGGTCAATTAAGTTTGATAAAAGATTAAAAGATAATACTTACAATGTGCCTACTACTCTCCTTGTGTTTTGTTCCATATGACTTTCTCCGAATATCCTTGCCAAACCAAAATCTGAAATTTTGGGAATCATATTTTCATCCAGTAGGATGTTGCTTGTCTTCAAATCTCTATGAATGATGCGTAGTCTTGAATAGCGATGGAGATAAAGAAGTCCTTGAGCAATGCCTTGTATTATACAGAATCTCTTATGCCAGTCTAATTGCGTTGAATGGTTTGAATCTAAAAATATATATATAGCTTAATTACTCAAGATTAGATTTAAATCCTGGTGCAACGGTAAAGTTGTTGCTTTGTGACCAAAAGGTCACGGGTTCAAATTCTGGAAACAGCCTCTTGCAAAAAGCAGGGTAAGGTTGTGTACAATGGATCCTTCCCCGAGACTCCGCATAATGGGAGCTTCGTGCACCGGGCTGCCCTTTTTTTTTTTTACTCAAGATCAGATTTAAGATAAATGGAATTCATGAATTGAATCAAATGAATAAGAAATATAGTAAGATGACTAACCGAATAAGTATTTATCCAAACTTTTGTTGGGCATATATTCATAGATGAGCATTTTCTCATTTTCATGAATGCACCAACCTAAAAGCCTGACAAGATTAGTATGTTGAAGTCTGACAATTAGCTTAACTTCATTGTTCAACTCCTCAAAGCCTTGTTTTGAGTTCTCAGAGAGCCTTTTTACAGCTATAAACTGGCCATCTTCTAGTCTTCCCTGAAATAGATAGTTTTGTGTCAAATAAAATCCCATAAAGCTTAACAAATGAGAACTTGTTTCTTCTTACCTTGTAGACAGAACCAAAACCACCTTCACCGAGTTTGTTTGTAACCGCAAAGTCATCTGTTGCCTTGCGAATACTGAAAAAATCAACCAGGGGGACATTAATGGCTCCCTTATCAGATCCAATAGTATCAGGAATTCTTAACTCGAGCAATCTTCTTGTTTTTCCTGCATTCAAGTAGACAACCTTATTCCTAGTGATGATTGATTTTGTGTAGTTCGTAGTTCTACAAAATATAGCAATATAGCATGACTATTAGAACCTCACCCAATCGCATGTGCCTCGCCCACATAAAATAGCATGTTGTTCCAGAGAGAAGCATTGCAGCAGTGCCTACCGTAAGCATAATAACAAGTAAACGTTTTCTCTTATGTGAATGTCCATCACATTGAGAATTATTATCTGCATGAGACAGAGCAATTTTTAGTCAATTTATTCTCAACGGATCCTTATATACCAATGTACAACCATAATAATACAACATTGCAGTGTATCAAAATAAGCAAGCAGTATCGATGTTTGCATTAATAAGCAAGTAATCAAAATCACATTTTTTTTTAGATAACTGCTATTTCAAAAGTGTGCGCAATCATAATTTTACACTCATGTAACTAGACCAAGTATAAACAACCAACAATATCCTACATGGTAAGAAATCTATAGTTTTACTTTCTTAAGCAAAAGAAAAAATAAATGTATAGTGTTAATTATTCAATGCAATCGTATCTACTCCATATGTAGAAGAATAAGAACTGTACCAAGATCAGCCGCAGAGACACGCACATGAAGTTCATCCATTCCAGACGAATTTTGCACGAGATCAATCATATCTCCAAGCCAAACCAGACATCTAGTTGTGCTCTCAATGCTCCTCGTGCTGTCAAAAGAGTAGGCTGTGCAATTGCAGGTAGCCGAACAATTGGCTTCACACTCACTTGCACCAGCATCTCTTAGTAGTAGCATGCCATCAGGCAACTTCATCTTGCTATAAACCTTGTAGAATCCTCCCTTGCTGCAATCCCATCTAGTCTTTTTCACACAACCACCTGAGTAATTGCCAGCAGCCCACTCTGTGGAGTTGTTTGGTGAAAACTCAGCGAAGCATTTGCACGAGAGTGTGGCGTTCCTGCCAACGCACATGCCATTTGGACCGCACTGGTTGTACAGAACACAAGCCCCAAATTCCATGTTCGGATATGATGCTCGAGTAACCCAGCTCTTGCTGGCCGCTTGCCAAGTTAACAGCCTGAGGAACCCTGTTTCCTCAATCACTAATCTCGTCGCTGGAAAACCCTGCGTTACCATGTACGACCAGGACATATTCTGCTTGCCGCCGGAGAGCGACGTAATGTAGAAACTGGATATGGATTCGTTGTCCTCGTTCTCCGTGAAAGTAACTGACCCATTCCACGCATTGCTTCTCCAGTAAGGCTCCGATCCGCGCCATATGAAAGCTTGCATGAAAGTTCTCGGATCAATGCCCAAGCTAAAAGTTCCTGTGGCTGGGTCGCTCGATGTTTTCCACGACACGATCCTCGTGGCGACGCCGATCCCGAAATAGGAAACGATCCTCATGTTGGGAAGCAGGGTATCGGTGGGATGATCGAAGCTTTCCCAAATAGTGGTATCGGCGTCACCCGATCGCAAGACGAGGTTGCCAGAATCCAAGAGTACGGCCTCGGTGCCATTCGAAGTCGACGAGGTATTGGAAGACCAAATCTTGCTGCCGTCGCTGTCGGATAGCACAAGGTTCCCATCGAGCTGCAAGGCCAGAACCGCAGCGGAGTCAGCGACGGGGCTGTCTCTGTTGGCCACCCACACCGCCGCGTCGTCTCCAGTGTCGTTGTACCAAATAGCAAGGTAGAAGGAGGTCGAGGGAGAGTGGCGGGGGATGAAGAACCCTAGGGCGAACGTTCCGGCGGAAGAGACGATGGTCCGGTTGATGCCGATGGTGTCGCCGGGGTGGAGAGTGTTCCCTGCAGCAGCTACCGTGTGGACTTGGGAAGACAAGAAGAAGAAGAAGAAGAAGAAGAAGAGGAGAAGCTGAAGAACGGTGGTGGGGGGCATGTTGGGTTACTGGTTTGTGCGGTGAGATGCGGTTGAAGACAGGAGGAGAAGGACGCCATTGTAGAGAGTCGAGAGACAGCGACATGGTTGACTGGGTCGATAGCAAAGTCGAAAAAAGCGGGATGGACTCATGTGGCAAGTTGCTTGCCCCCGGCGTTCCGTCAACCTGTTCTAACGGGGAGGCAAATAAACTAGCGCACTGCCACTGAGACTCTGAGAGGACGAATAGTGTTATAATTTTATAACAACTAGGTCCACAACTACTCCAACTTATAATAATGAGAGCTGCTTTTCCCCTCTCCCTACACCCTCACCTCCCGGGCCCACTAAATTTCTTTTTTTTTTTTTTTGGACCCTTATATCCTTTTCTTAATCAATTGCCCACGTTTTTTTTCCCTTTTATCTATTGATTTTATTTTTTTAATCATTTTAACTTTTTTTCCTGTTCAAATATTTTTTTACGTTTTTGTTATGTTTGTAATATTTTATTGTAAAAATTTTTATTAGTGAAAAATTAGGAGTTATTATTTGTAAAAATTTAAAAAGTAAAAAAATATGGATCAAAATAAAAATTAAATATTTAAAATTAATAAAAATACAAGTGAAAAATTTTGACATATGTTAAAAGTTAGAGGAGGATAATTTAAAGAAATGAGAAATTTTGACATGTGTCAAGGGTTGAAATTAGGGTAATTTAAAAGGATGAAAGATTTTAACATGTGTCAAAAATGGGAAGGAGAATAATTTAAAGAGAGGAGAGATTTTGACATCTGTCAAGGGTTGAAAGGATAATTTAAAGGGAGAGTGGTATTTGACATGTGTCAAGGATGGGAGAATCGATAATTTAAAGGGATGAGAGGTTTTGACATATGTTAAGCGTTGAAAATGGGTAATTTAAAGAGAGGGATGTTTTGACAAGTGTCAATGCTTGGAGGATGAGTAATTTAAAAAGAGTGAGAGGTTTTGACATGTGTTAAAGAGTTAGAAAGGAGGGATAGTTTAAAGAGAGAGAAGATTTTGCCATGTGTCAAGATTTGGATAAGGGTAATTTAAATGTCGAATTAGGAAAGTAATTTAAAGGAATGGAGAGATTCTGACATTATATAAAATAAAAAATTTTCATAAAAAATAATAAATAAAATTGATTAAAAAAATAAAAATAAATAATAAATAAATAAAATGGAAAAAATAAACTAAATTGATTTTAAAAATAAAATTAAAAAAAATTAAAAAAATATGATAAAAAATAATAAATAAAACTGATTAAAAAATAAAAACTAAATAAAATTTAAAAAATATATAAGTATTGATAAAAATAATAAATAAAATTAATTAAAAAACTAAATAAAACTTAAGTAAAAATGAAAAAAAAAAAAAAAAAAAAAAAGAATGGCAGAAGTGTCATTTAGCAAGGAGAGAGAGAGGAGGGGGGAGAGGGGTGCTGTCAGATGAGGGTGGGAAAAACAATTTACTATAATAATATAGATAGCACAGTTTCAAAAATTCATAAATTGAAATAAAAATTTTTGAAATAATAACTATCCATTATTTATTTTAATTTTTCAAAAATATTAAAATATAATAAAAAAAATCATTAAAATTTTCTACCTTACGATTCTTTCTTATTACATTTTAGCATCCCCGAAAAATTAAAATAAATAATAAATGATCAAAACTCACTACATTTTAACATTTTCAAAAAAATTAAAATAAATAATGAATGATCAAAACACACTGATAGACTTAAATAAAAAAAAAGAAAAATGACAAAGAAAATAAAAAAAATTAATACCAAGGCACTATAAAACAAAATATAAATAACAAAATAATATACGTCTTTTCATAAAATTCAAAAATCTAAATAGTTTTTTTATAAATTGCCAAAATAATAAGAGGAGGATGTAAATAATAAAATGATATGCACCTTTAAACAAAATTTAAAAATCTAAATAATGTTAGGACCAAAAGTAGCTAGAGGGGGGGTGAATAGCTCGTCGCTCGCTCGTTGCTCGGCGTTGCTTGTTTCTTCTAAGATGTGCAGCGGAAAATCCAGAAACAAATCACACAACGCTAACACGGTTGGTTTACTTGGTATCCACCTCACAAGAGGTGACTAGTCCAAGGATCCACACCACGCACGCACCCTCCACTATGAAAACCCTCCTTTTCGGTAACTACCGAGGGCGGAGAAGCCCTACAAGACTCTCAGTACAAGAAGAAAGGAAAGGGAAACAAAATACAAGCACAAAGCTTACAATGAGTACAGAAAACCCTAACCCTAGCTTCTCTTGTTGCCTTTGATCCGCCTCTTGACTTGGAAAGCTTCCAAGATCCTTCAAGAACTGGCGATCTGATCTTTGAGAGCGCTGTGGAGGAGTTGGCGAGAGAGCTGGAGTGAATCGGTGAAGTTCTACTGAAGGAATCGCACGCCAACAGCTATAAACGACGCCAACGGTCGAATCCCAATCGATTGGATTGCTCCCAATCGATCGGGGAGGCTTTGGATCGATCCACGGATCGATCCAGAGCGCCTCTGTGCTCTGGAAAAATGTCTGGATCGATCCAGCGCTTATCGCGCGAAGCAGCAGCGTCCCAATCGATCCACTGATCGATTGGGACCTCTGGATCGATCCACGGATCGATCCGGAGGGGTTCTGTTCGCGGGGACTCGATTCAAATCTGCTGGATCGATCCACGGATCAATCCAAACCTGCTGGATCAATCCACGGATCAATCCAAACCTACTGGATCAATCCACGGATCAATCCAAACCTTGGTTTTTGTCCAAAACCAAGTCTAAAGCCCCCTAAACCAACATCTAGTCAACCATGACTTGTTGGTACATAAAACCTAGTATCCGGTCACCCTTGACCAGCTAGGACTCTCTCACCAAGTGTCTGGTCAATCCCTTTGACCCACTTGGACTTTTCTCTTCTTGCCAAGTATCCGGTCAGTCCCTCTGACCTACTTGGACTTTTCTTTCTCGTGCCAAGTATCCGGTCAATCCCTTTGACCTACTTGGACTCTCACCAAATGTCTGGTCAACCTTGACCCATTTGGATTTCTCTTGCCTGGCTTCACTCACCAGGACTTTCCCAATTGCCTAGCTTCACTCACTAGGTCTTCCCAGTCAAGTATCCGGTCATCCTTGACCTACTTGACTCTTCTTCAATCAACCTTGCATTGTCAAACATCGAAACTCAAACCAAGACTCAAGCTTGGTCAACCAGGTCAACCTTGACCTAAGGGATATTGCACCAACAATCTCCCCCTTTTTGATGTTTGACAATACCAACACTATCACTTACAATACCACATGTAAGTTAGGCTAATCCCATAGCCTAAACCTTCTTCATGCCACTAGGTAACGAATACATAAGTTAAGCCCTTCATTCTCCCCCTAAGAGGGCAAACTCCCTCTAGGTAATGAAAGCCTAACTTACTCCCTTTCATTCTTCCCCTATTGGCACACATCAAACCATCTTTGAGCACACATCAACCCGTGCCTCAATTTTGGGCACTCTTCAACAAATGCCCCATTGTTGAAAACTCTCCCCCTGAAGAGTTGCTCATCGTTGTTCACAACTTCACTCGTTGTGACCAACACGATAATGAAGATCTCATACCCTTCATTAACCTTAACCCTACATTCTCCCCCAATGTAGGCAAATGCCCATCCTTGAGCATTATCCACTTGAAGCCACTTGAACAATGAGGATATCCACTCCCCATTAAAGTTCAAACGCTCAACCTTGAGCATGTTCTTAACGGAAGGTTGACCACCTTCCTAGGTTCATGAAAAATAATTTTCATGTCTTTAAAGAGTCCCTCCCCCTAAAGATATGGTGGTAACTTCTGTCATTGCACCAACAATGACTTGGAATCCCCAAAACTTTAGGAAACCCAATTTTAGAAGTTTTGAGGTTCAAATATTCAAAATTTGAAACAAACCTCAACCTAAACTTCAACTTAGTCTTCCTTAACCAATCCATCCTTGTTTTTCACACGAAAACACTCTTTTTATGTATACAAATGTATTTTTAGGGGTTAGGAATGGTTACCTAGACTAAAATGGGTTCAATATGCTGAAAATAAGCTTTCCCAGTCAAAATCAGCATCTTCGATCGATTGGAGTTGGGTTCCAATCGATTGAACCCTGCTGAATCGATCCACCGATCGATTCAGTCTTCTTGGATCGATCGGCTGATCGATCCAGCGAGCTTTTGCTCGCTAGAATTGCCTTCTGAATCGATCCACTGATCGATTCAGACACTCCAATCGATCCATGGATCGATCGGAGCTCTGATAGTTGCTGAATTTCAACTTCAGCCAACTTCAGAAACCCCTAGAAAATTCTACAAAAATCCAAAAATCATGAAATTTCGTGTAGACATTATTTAGGGCATACTTTATCATGGAAAAATAGTTTTCTATGAAAATATATCATATCTTCAAAGATTGACACGATCTTGAAAACTTGCTAAAACTTTAGCGTTTTCTTCAAGTTTGTGTCTAACTATTCAATGGTGATTACTATCAAAAGATAGTCTTCACCAAGGTTTTCCAAAAGTCTTTTAAAATAATTTTCAAAACCAATATCCCATCACATTCCTTGGGCTTAATGCACATGACTTGTACATTAGCTTTCCCAATGATGGGAAACACACATAACTATGTGTTTTGATGAACCTAAAACTCAAAAGAATGCACTAAATCAACATCTTGAGTTTTGTTCATCATCCTAACATCTCACTTGTATCTAATGTGCACTGAAACACATACAAGTCATCTTATAGGTCTTTGTGAGATGTAGATTTTGGTTTTGCCCTAATCTAGGGATCATGCATATCTATCTAGGCATTTTAGAGATATTAGACATCCACCTAGGATGTCACTTGTTAATAAGTGTTGTTAAATGCCATTTGTCCTTAATTACAAGGAATTAAACTAATGCATGATAATGTTATGGCATACATCAAAATAAAATACTTTCAAAAGAAAGATTCCTATAACTACATGATGTATGAATGTCATGACATGGTATTTTTGAATTTTCATAATAAAACATGAATGCAAAAATAGACATGATGTCATGGCATATGATGGGCAAACAATCATGGCAAGATTTAGCATAAATAAAATATACCTAGATTAACTATCTAAGTGTCCTTAAACTTAGCTAACTTAAAAGGCATAAACCCTAAATTGCCCAATTTCCTTAAGAAAATGCCAAAACCCAACTTGACATTTCTTTAATCTCTTGAATTAATTATGTCAATTAAAAATTTAAAACATTCCTCAAATGTTGGCATAATCCATTTTTCCTCAAGAGTGATTACGTAAATCAAGGCCCGGATTGCCTTAAATTTTCAAGAGAATACCAAAGTCCCAACTTGGTATTTCTTGAGGTTTTCCCAAATTTGTGCCATTTTAAGATAAAATCAATTTTTCCACCAATAGGCACATTTCACTCTTTCAAGCAGTAAACAAAAATTTCATTTCATTTTCAAAGGTTAACAAAAACCTTGAAAATGCTCCTTGAGTGTCAATTTCCTCAAAGTTGGGTTAACCACCCTTCTAATCGGAGTTGACACTCTCTAACCCATCTATGGGGTAGAGAAGATGCTCCTAAGAACCCAACACCTATTGGTGCTCCTTGGATGCTCTAGGTACTCACTAGGGATAACTTCCCTAGATACCTTCCTAGTGACCTTGTTGGGCTTCTTAGAAGCCTTGGTCACATTTTCTAGGTCAACTCTAGGAAAAGCCTCCCTTGTGACCTTGTTAGTAACTTTCTTAGACTTCTTGGAAGTCTTAGTTGTTGATACAGTCTGACCTGGCTGTTGTTTTGATGTTGACACTGATTTAAGTTTGTATCAGATATTAATCAAACTCAGACTGACTACTGATCGAGGTTGATCCATTGGGAGGGAAAGTCCTGGTGAGTGAAGCCAGGTAAGGGAAATCCAGATGAGTCAAGGTTGACCAGACATCTGGTGAAAAGTCCAAGCAGGGAGCTTGGCATGGGAAAAGTCCAAGTATGGAGACTTGGCACGGAGTGGTCAGAGAGGGCTCGGTAGCTCGTTCTCTGGACCGGACGAAGTCGGAGAGGGCTCGGTAGCTCGTTCTCCGGACTAGGTCAGAGAGGGCTCGGTAGCTCGTTCTCAAGACCAATCCCAATATCACATGGGCGTTGGATCGGTCAACAGACCGATCCAGTGGGATTTTGTTTTCCTGATCGGTGCACAGACCGATCTGGTGAAACTAGGGTTTCTGATCGGTCTGGCGACCGATCAGGAAACACTCAGAAGCACACTGAGTGTAATCTGATCGGTCTGTAGACCGATCAGGAAACACTCAGTAGCCTACTGAGTGTAATCTGATCGGTCTGTAGACCGATCAGGAGATGATGTCGCGAGAAGGAAAAAGGAAGTGGATCGGTCCGTGAACCGATCCATATGAACCCTGATCGGTCTGTCGGACCGATCAGGTCATATCCTGATCGGTCTCCAGACCGATCAGGTGACGATCTCAGGAGTGCGAGGAACCGCACCCATTAAACCCTGATCGGTCTGTCGACCGATCAGGCCATACCCTGATCGGTCTTCACGACCGATCAGAGTTCAATCCAAAGGTGTGGATCGGTCCGCTGACCGATCCACCACACTGTCTGCACACACTGTCAGTTTCTGCTGATTTCTGATTCGTTTGTTATACGTCTGATCTAACATCTGCTTGTGAGCTTTTTGAGTAACAGGTTGCAGGTACCATGGTGATGTTTTAATTCAAATCAATGACTATCAAAGGAATAAAACAAAATGTTTTTTTCCACTGGTTATCGCTGCAGATTGTGCAAAAGAAGCATCAACGTTCACTGGCTTGTTCAGTTGGCTCACTGGCTGCAATCAGCTTGACTCTTCCTCATTGGTTCGAGTTCAGAGACACCAGTGAAGACCAAGGATGGTATTGGTGTGAGCTCAGATATTCAGATGAGGAAGAAGCGTGATTGGCGACGCCTGGTTTGGCGACAGTGATACGCTACTGGTTTGCAGTGATTCGATGCAGGCAAACGCAGTGAAGAAAGCAGAGAAATAAGAAGGAGGAAGTGGAGAGGATCAAAAACACTCTGGAAAAACTCTCTCTATCGTTCAAGCAAGAGGCTGTGCGTTTTTGTTGAGCTCTTGGCTGATTCCTCCTGTCGTTGTTTTTCTGCTTCGTGGCTGTAAGTTAAACTGTTCAATCCTTTAGCCACACTCTGTAAGTAATTGTGCTTCACTTTCAAATCTACTCTTGTGATCTTTGTGGAGAGGTTACTCCACCGAGAAGGAGGATCTAGCCGGAGTTTATCCGGGGTGTGATCTACCGAAGATCAAGGAGTCGTCCACCTTACGGACACGCCGAGGAGTAGGGGCAAGTTATCCCCGAACCTCGTAACTCCTAGTGTTAGTGTGCTTGTTTTTCTTCCTTTAGTTGTCTAATTCCACTGTGCTAACAATTTTCTGTAGAAGTTTTCGTTTAAGTTTTTAAAGGAGCTATTCACCCCCCCTCTAGCCATCTAAGATCCTAACAAGTGGTATCAGAGCCTGGTGCTCTTCATTACGGCTTAACAACCCAAAGAGCTAAACAATGGCCATGAAGGAGGGACTCAGCACCAACCGTCCACCTTATTTCGATGGAGCAGATTTTCAATACTGGAAAAGCCGCATGGAGTATTACCTCAAGACCGATATCTCCATGTGGTTCTCCGTCAAGGAGGGATTCTCACCTCCAAAGGATGAAGAAGGTAAGGAACTTGACTCATCGAGATGGTCAATCGAGCAAACTCGCAAGGGACAAGCCGATGCCAAGGCGGTTGTCACTTTGCAATGTGGGATAGCCAAGGATCAACTTGTCAAGGTTGGTCCTTTCACAAGTGCGAAGGATCTATGGAACAAGCTCATCGAGCTCCAAGAAGGGACTCGAGACTCTCGGATCGCCAAGAGGGATTTGTTCCTAAACCAACTACAGAACCTTGTCATGAAGGAAAATGAAACTGTAAGTGAGATACATGGAAGGTTCAAGGAGATCATCAATGGTCTCCATTCGGTGGATGAACGAGTAGAAAACCGTGACCTCGTAAGGTATGCTCTAAAAGCTTTTCCTAGGAATGCCTTGTGGTCATCTATGGTGGATGCCTACAAGGTATCCAAGGATCTTTCCATTGTTAAGTTAGATGAATTTTTTTGTGAAATGGAGTTACATGAACTTGCTAACAAAGGGCAAAAAGAGAAAGGTATTGCTTTGGTTGCAGAAGAAAAGAGCAAGGAGGGAAGAAGGAAGAGAGAAAAGAAGAAGGAGAAAGAAATTGTTTCATCTTCATCCTCCTCCGAGTCCGATGATGAAGGGGAATCATCATCAAGCGAGATGGCCAACTTCGTGAGAAGAATCATGAGAAGGAGCAGAAGATACAAAGGAAAGGTAAACCTAGTGAACAAAATATTGACAAAACTAATGTTACATGTTATGAGTGCAGCAAAAGGGACACTATCGGAGCGAGTGTCCGAAATTAAAAAGGAAGGAGGAACGAGCCAAAAGAAGGAGGAAAGAGTCAAGAAGAAGAAGGCTCTAAAAGCTACATGGGATGAGTCTTCTTCAAGTTCATCTGAGGAAGAGAAGAGGGAGAAGAGTACACGCAGTTAGCCCTCATGGCAAGAGAGGAGTCCGAGTCCGAGAGTGAGGACTCAAGCTCTTCAGCCGCGACTTCATCATCTTCGGATGATGAAGAGGTAACATCTCCCCATTTAGAAAAGTGTTATAAAACAATTGCACATTTGTCTACTTCCCTTAAAAAATCAAAAACAGAAACTAAACTGCTAAAAGATGAAATAGAGAAATTAAGGGCCCTTAGGGAAGATGAGGTCGATGACCTTTATCAAGAGGCCCTAGAGGATGAAAACAAAACCTTGAAGGGTGAAATTGAGAAGCTCAAGAAAATGCTTGAGAAATTCTCAACCAGCTCTAAGACCTTAGACATGATTCTAAATGCCCAAAGGGCGGTTTACAACAAGGCTGGATTAGGATACTAACCTAAGGAGTCTAGTTTTATTTCTTTAGTGTCAAGAACCCAATTTCATAGAACACATGTTTCTAGGGTTCATGAGACTAGGAAGAAGGTGACCAAGGCATGGGTGCCTAAGTCTCTCATTGTAGATGCATTAGGTCCCAGAATTTGGGTACCTAAAACATCCGTCTTTCGTGTCTTGTAGGCATTGGTCGAGGGGGAGCGTCTATCAACTTGGTTTGTTGATAGTGGATGCTCCAAGCACATGACAGGGGACAAGTCACTATTCTCTACCATACAAAATAAAAATAGAGGTAATGTGTCTTTTGGCAATAATGGTAGTCTTAAGGTTATAGGGGTTGGAGACATTCATATATCCGAATGTCTCCACATCAAGAATGTTCTTCTAGTCAAGGGGATGACTTTTAATCTCCTAAGTGTCAGTCAATTGTGTGATACGGGTTACACAATTGAATTTCATTCAAGTCAATGTTTGGTTAAACACATTGACACACTTGACACGGTACTAGTAGGCACAAGGGTTGATAATATTTATCAAGTATCGTTTAAAAGTGCTACTAATGCTTTGATTAAGTGTTTCATGTCAAAAGAAGAAGAGTCTTGGCTTTGGCATAGAAGGTTGACACATGTAAACATGAAGAACATTCGGAAGTTGGCCAACAAAGGACTAGTACGAGGCTTGCCAAGCATCAAGTACCAAAAGAACAAACTATGTGATGCATGTCAAATGGGTAAGCAAACAAAAGCATCTCATAAAGGTAAAAGCATTGTGAGTACATCTACTGCCTTAGACTTATTACATATGGACTTGTTTGATTGTAATAATGTCATTTCATTGAATGGTAGTAGATATTGTTTAGTAATTATTGATGATTTTACTAGATATACATGGACCTTCTTTTTGAAAACTAAGGATCAAACCATAGATATTTTTATTTCTTTTTGTAGAAGAACTGAAAATGAAAATCAACAACAATTAAAACCATTAGAAGTGATCATGGTGGTGAATTTCAAAACCATAGGTTCTTAGAATTTTGTCAAGCAAAAGGGTATAGACATGAGTTCTCAACTCCAAGGACCCCACAGCAAAATGGGGTTGTGGAGAGAAAGAACCGAGTCTTACAAGAGGCTGCACGAATCATGCTCAATGAGTACTCACTACCGAGTTACTTGTGGGCTGAAGCTGTGAATACAGCTTGCTATGTGCAAAACCGAATCCTGATACATAGGTTTTTAGGAAAGACTCCTCATGAACTTTGGTTTGGGAAACCACCTACAATTAAACATCTTAGGGTGTTTGGTTGTAAGGTGTTTATTTTGAACACCAAGGACCATCTTGGAAAATTTTCGGCCAAGGCTGATGAAGGGATACTGGTCGGGTACTCGCTCACCAGCAAAGGCTATCGAGTCTACAACAATAGGACTAAATTGATTGAAGAGTCCTCTGATGTAGCCTTTGAAGAAATCCCTCAATCAAATGAACAATCAAGGGATGTAGGAGAAATTCAACTTGAACTTAGAAATCTAAGTTTGAATGATCAAAATGAAGAAAGAGTCGAGGTTGACTCTGATGACGATGAGCAAAGGCAACAAAGGGCTCCGGTTGATCCCTTGCCTGATATTGAGTCCTTGCCTGTGCCTAGTGAGACCATTCATGAGGCACCACCAACACCAAGACAATCTAGGATAACCACTAGTCATCCCCAAGATCAAATTGTGGGAGATATCCAACAAGGGGTTAGGACTAGGTCATTCTTTAGAAATGAGTCTAATGAAGTCGCATTGATTTCAGAGATTGAACCAAAATTAGTTGATGAGGCATTGCATGATCCTGATTGGATCATAGCTATGCAAGACGAATTAGGTCAATTTGAAAGGAGCCAAGTGTGGGACTTAGTTCCTAGACCTAAGAAGACCACCATTATTGGAACTAAATGGGTCTTCAAAAATAAGTTAAATCAAAAAGGAGAAGTTGTAAGAAACAAGGCAAGACTTGTAGCCAAGGGCTATAGTCAAGTCGAAGGTCTCGATTATGATGAGACTTATGCTCCCGTGGCCCGATTAGAGTCCATTCGTTTGATGCTAGCTTTTGCTGCACATAGAGGTTTCAAGCTCTATCAAATGGATGTTAAATCTACCTTCTTAAATGGTTTCATTAAAGAAGAGGTCTACGTTGAACAACCACCGGGGTTTGTGAGTACCGAAGCTCCAAACAACGTATACAAGCTCAAGAAAGCTCTCTATGGGCTTAAACAAGCACCACGAGCTTGGTACGAAAGGTTGTCAACATATTTACTAGAGAAGGGTTTTGTAAGAGGACAAATAGACCCAACACTATTTCTACGAAGAGATAGTGAAAACATATTTGTAGCCCAAGTATATGTCGATGACATAATTTGTGGCTCAAATAACAAGGGCTATTTGAATGAATTTATTTCTCACATGGAAAGTGAGTTTGAGATGAGTCTAGTAGGAGAATTGACATTCTTCCTTGGACTTGAAATCAAACAAACTCGAGATGACATTTATGTCCATCAGACGAAATACACTCAAGAGATGCTTAGAAAATTCAATATGAGTGACTCTAAGGAAATGTCCACTCCAATGGCGACAAGCACTCGCCTTGACAATGATGAGAGTGGAAAACCAATTGATCTAACGCAATATAGAAGCATGATTGGTAGTCTTCTATATCTCACAGCTAGTCGACCAGACATACTTTTTGCTGTGGGCATGTGCGCTAGATATCAAATTTGTGCCAAGGAATCTCATTTAATTGCAGTTAAGAGAATATTGAGATACCTTAAGGGCACAATTCGAGTAGGTCTATGGTACCCTCGTACAGAGTCTTTTGACTTGATAGGCTATACCGATTCCGACTATGCTGGGTGCAAATTGGATCGGAAAAGCACTAGTGGGGGTTGCCAATTTTTAGGTTCATCTTTAGTTAGTTGGTCAAGTCGGAAGCAACATTGTGTTGCTCTCTCCACGACCGAGGCCGAATATATTGCCATGGGAGAGAGTGTATCACAATTGTTGTGGATGATACACGCCCTAGAGGATTATGGACTTTCTTATAAGGGTGTACAAGTGCTATGTGACAACATTAGCACGATCAACCTAACTAAAAATCCAGTCCATCACTCAAGGACCAAGCACATTGAAGTGCGTCATCACTTCATTAGAGATCACGTAGCTAGGGGTGACATTGTGCTCACATATGTGGAGTCAAAGTCAAACCTAGCTGATATTTTCACCAAACCCCTTCCGGAGAATGAATTTAGTCATTTAAGGAGGGAATTGGGAATGTGTTTGGCTCCTTAGGTCATTAGAACTTCACCATGATCAATAAGGACTATTAAAATGACTAGAGTAATTGGGACAATAATTTGGGCAACTTGGGAACATCTCACACAAACTATAAGGTTTAACAAAATACTTTTGTTTGCTAGAAATGGGGTGAGATGCTAGGATCAACCCAATTATTCAAAATGTATCATGCATCCCTTGAATAATTAGGTTGAAGAGACATTAATTGAGTATGAGGAAGGCCATTACATAATTCATGTGTATTTGGCTCCTAGATCTTACTCATATATTCCAACTAAGGAATCTTGGTTGGACTTTTGCCTAGAAATTTTCTAATCATGGTTGATGGTTGATGTGTTGATTGGTATTGTTGCTTGGTTCATGTCATGACTTTGATTGATAAAACGATAGGTTATTAAAGGAAATAATAACAACTTGGATATATTTTGACAAACTTGAAACTAAACATAACAAGGATCAAGAATTTCAGCTTTCATGCCTTGTTTGAAAATTAGGACAAGTTGTTTATATTTTGACAAACTTGAAACTGATCATAGCAATCCTAGGTCTTAACCAATACCTTGGTTCACTATAGGTAATAGTTTTATAAGGTTATCTAAGATTGGAACTCTAAGATTCCAAATGTCTGAGTTTTTGGGTTTTGAAGTCTGAAACTTTCGGGCTCTAAACACGCTCAGGCCATAAGAGTTCATTTTTTTCATAATTGTGGGTGTTGATCCTTAGGTACTAGGTTATGAATTTGGGAGGTTCTGAATTCTTAGTTGGTGAACTTCTCAGAATTCTCGATCAACAACGGCTCAAAAATTTCAGTTACTGAAATCAGAATTTCAGGATTATCAGACACTGATCGGTCCAGGGACCGATCAGGCTGATATCTGATCGGTCTCTACGACCGATCAGTAGAGTTCATTCGCTACTGATCGACCTCTGATCGGTCCGGGGACCGATCAGGAGGTTCCCTGATCGGTCTCCACGACCGATCAGGAGATTTGACGATACCTGATCGGTCTCCACGACCGATCAGGACAGGAAATTCCTGACAGTTCACTGATCGATCCAGGGATCGATCAGGAGACACCGGCACAGATCGCAGCCCACTGATCCACATCTGATCGGTCCAAGGACCGATCAGGAAGATCCCTGATCGGTCTCCACGACCGATCAGGACGATCACTGACCGATCAGGATGTTTCCTGATCGGTCAGGATTTCTCTGTTCGGACAGCCGTCCGATCAGATCACACTGTGCACTATCCCCTCATTAACACCTCCCGACCCACTCTCTTCCCGATCTTCTTCCTTCTCAAAACCCTAGCCGACCGACTCATAACCTAGCCGACGCCCCTCTTTTCCTCCCGTCTTCTCGACCCATCATCTTCTAAAAGCCGAAGGTTACAATGGCGCCCAGGTAACTCTTCTTCCTTCCGAGGTTTATTCATTCTTAGCGTTTTTAGCTTCTTTTCACATTTTCTCTATGTGTGTTGTCTCGGTTTTCTCTGTGTGGCTCCCGTGGACTCCCATTTGCCCCGACCGTGTCCAAATCTTTATCTATTTAGGAAGAAAGCAGCCGGTGAGAGTTCTTCTAAGTCCCCAGCTGAGAAATCCAAGTCTCCTGCTCCCTCTCGACCCCAACCAGCTGGTTCTAGTAGATTCCCAAACCGCCATTTTGAGCAAGCATTTCAACAGAGGACATTCAAGCTGCTTCCATGTCGATCTGTGGATCGCAAGTATATGGATGAATTTTGTCCTTCTGTGTCCGAAACCCTAGCCTATTTTAAACTTGACTCGGTAGTCTACTTAGAGAGGGACATCAACCTTGACCTAGTTTCTGAGTTCTATAACAATCTTCATCAGAACAGTGATGGTGTTTATAAAACCCGAGTCGCTAAAAGATCTATCGATTTCTCCATCAGAGAATTTTTTGGGTATCTAGGCTGCCGGATGTGTACGGGGGATCTTTTCTCAATTTATCCTGATTTACCAGAATCATTACGTTCTCCACTTGATGTCTCACCTGACTCCATCTATGAGTACTTCTTCGGTCATCCTAGACCAGATGACCTAGATGAGTTGGATGTTGACTTTCCCACTTTTGCTGCCCTACGACTATCTGCCCCTGACTATATTCTTTTTAAGATAGTCACAAACTGTATTCTTCCAATTACATCCAAACCTCTTGCTGAAATCCGACCCTATCATTGTTTGATGCTGTATGGGCTACGTCGGCGTCTCGACTTTGACATTATGTCCAGCATCTACTCTTCGATCATTTCATATTATCGGCCCAATGGCTCCACTGTTTATATGCCTTATGGGCATATAATTACTGATTGGCTCGAGACCCTTCAGGTTGATGTGTCTAAGGGTAGGGTAGTCAAAATGGTCAGGCAGGATTGCCGACTTGGGAAACGGGCATTTTCCAAGTCTGGCATCATTGGACAAAATGGGGGTGTTCAGTGGAAGGATGGGAGAGTTTTGGGTGAGTTACCACGGGGACCTCCACGACAGGTTGCTCCTGTTGCTGCTACTCCTGCTGCTGCTGACGATGGAGAGGACGATCCTGATCTGCGCTGGCAGATCGCCGAGCTAGAGAGCCGTTTTGATCGGCATGATGAGATGATATCTGCTGAGCTGGATGGCTTGCGTATTCGGATAGACCAACGCTATGATGACCTGCGCGGGCATATTGACCAGCGTTTCGATGATATGCGCAGTCATCAGGTGGTGACACAACAGTTGCTACTCGGATGGATGGCACACTACCCGCCTCCGCAGTCTTACCCAGGCTATCCATCCTCCAGCGTGCCGTCTCAGGATTTCACCCCTCCTGCCGATGATGGTGATATTCCTCAGTGTGAGGATGTTGATTGACACAGTTTGTTTGTTGGCTGTCTGTATTTTGGATGTTATTTGTTAGTCTTTATGACTGACCTGGATGTTTGCACTTCTGATGCTACTCCTGTATTTATGCTACTCCGTTTTCTATTTGCTTGCTCTTTATTATGCTTCATTTTCTATTGGATATTAATATGCTGTTCACTTGCATGTCTTGTTTGTCCTTTATTTCTTTATTACTGTCTTATAATACACTTAGAGGGCATTCTAAGTGCTTTACGAAACAGACGGTAAGGGTTAAGGGGGAGCTCTTTATGTTATCTTACCATATTCGCACCTTTTCGGTGTTTGTCAAAGGGGGAGAAGATAACTAAGTTTAGATGAATGAAAATTTGAAGACCCTCATATAGTGGAGTATCCGCCTTAGGGGGAGGATCTTGATTCCCCTAAAATTATGAAAATTTGAACAATTCTGATCTAAACTTAAATCGTGTTGTCAAACAACAAAAAGGGGGAGATTGTTGATACAGTCTGACCTGGCTGTTGTTTTGATGTTGACACTGATTTAAGTTTGTATCAGATATTAATCAAACTCAGACTGACTACTGATCGAGGTTGATCCATTGGGAGGGAAAGTCCTGGTGAGTGAAGCCAGGCAAGGGAAATCCAGATGAGTCAAGGTTGACCAGACATCTGGTGAAAAGTCCAAGCAGGGAGCTTGGCATGGGAAAAGTCCAAGTATGGAGACTTGGCACGGAGTGGTCAGAGAGGGCTCGGTAGCTCGTTCTCTGGACCGGACGAAGTCGGAGAGGGCTCGGTAGCTCCTTCTCCGGACTAGGTCAGAGAGGGCTCGGTAGCTCGTTCTCAAGACCAATCCCAATATCACATGGGCGTTGGATCGGTCAACAGACCGATCCAGTGGGATTTTGTTTTCCTAATCGGTGCACAGACCGATCTGGTGAAACTAGGGTTTCTGATCGGTCTGGCGACCGATCAGGAAACACTCAGAAGCACACTGAGTGTAATCTGATCGGTCTGTAGACCGATCAGGAAACACTCAGTAGCCTACTGAGTGTAATCTGATCGGTCTGTAGACCGATCAGGAGATGATGTCGCGAGAAGGAAAAAGGAAGTGGATCGGTCCGTGAACCGATCCATATGAACCCTGATCGGTCTGTCGGACCGATCAGGTCATATCCTGATCGGTCTCCAGACCGATCAGGTGACGATCTCAGGAGTGCGAGGAACCGCACCCATTAAACCCTGATCGGTCTGTCGACCGATCAGGCCATACCCTGATCGGTCTTCACGACCGATCAGAGTTCAATCCAAAGGTGTGGATCGGTCCGCTGACCGATCCACCACACTGTCTGCACACACTGTCAGTTTCTGCTGATTTCTGATTCGTTTGTTATACGTCTGATCTAACATCTGCTTGTGAGCTTTTTGAGTAACAGGTTGCAGGTACCATGGTGATGTTTTAATTCAAATCAATGACTATCAAAGGAATAAAACAAAATGTTTTTTTTCCACTGGTTATCGCTGCAGATTGTGCAAAAGAAGCATCAACGTTCACTGGCTTGTTCAGTTGGCTCACTGGCTGCAATCAGCTTGACTCTTCCTCATTGGTTCGAGTTCAGAGACACCAGTGAAGACCAAGGATGGTATTGGTGTGAGCTCAGATATTCAGATGAGGAAGAAGCGTGATTGGCGACGCCTGGTTTGGCGACAGTGATACGCTACTGGTTTGCAGTGATTCGATGCAGGCAAACGCAGTGAAGAAAGCAGAGAAATAAGAAGGAGGAAGAGGAGAGGATGAAAAATACTCTGGAAAAACTCTCTCTGTCGTTCAAGCAAGAGGCTGTGCGTTTTCGTTGAGCTCTTGGTTGATTCCCCCTGTCGTTGTTTTTCTGCTTCGTGGCTGTAAGTTAAACTGTTCAATCCTTTAGCCACACTCTGTAAGTAATTGTGCTTCACTTTCAAATCTACTCTTGTGATCTTTGTGGAGAGGTTACTCCACCGAGAAGGAGGATCTAGCCGGAGTTTATCCGGGGTGTGATCTACCGAAGATCAAGGAGTCGTCCACCTTACGGACACGCCGAGGAGTAGGGGCAAGTTATCCCCGAACCTCGTAAATCCTAGTGTTAGTGTGCTTGTGTTTTTCTCTCCTTTAGTTGTCTAATTCCGCTGTGCTAACGATTATCTGTGTAGAAGTTTTCGTTTAAGTTTTTAAAGGAGCTATTCACCCCCCCCTCTAGCCATCTAAGATCCTAACATTAGTCACATTGGTGGCAAAAATACTCTTAGGGATGACCTCCCTAGTATTTTTGACTTGACCTCTAGACTTAGGGTTTGTTCCATAACTATATGGAACCCTATGATAACTAGGCATATCCCTTTTTGCTTTGGGTTTGTATCCCAAACCTCTATGGCCATTGGATGGCTTTTGTATCCCTAAACCTATGTTATGCCCATTTTGCCCTAATAGGATATTTTCCATCCTTTTTAGGGTCTTCTCCATTTTATCAAGTCTTGACCTCAAGACTTGATTTTCCCTCACTAAGTCCTTTGTATCTGATTTTTCATTTGTTCCATGAGCATTTTTATTCTTGGGCTTGTATCTATTATCCTTAGTGTTCTTGCCCAAAAGTCTATCTACCTTCCTAACCTTAGGTTGGTTGGTCTTGGCATGTAGGGCCACATGCTTTTCCTTGATGCCCTCATGCTTTCTATTCTTATGGTAAATTGCATTAAAATGATAAAAATTTGAACTATCATGCTTTTTACCATAATGTAAAGGGATAGACTCAATGAATGTTACCTTCTTCTTTACCTTAGAGGCTCTCCCTTGACTAGAACTTCCTCCATGAGCCTTGACCACCTTCTTCCCCTTAGGGCATTGACTTCGGTAATGCCCCTTTTGATTGCAAGAGAAGCACACAATGTGCTCCTTGCTCTTCTTTGTCCCGGGGGTGGTCTCCTTGGGCTTCTCCTTGCCCTTTTGTGCCACTTGGCCCTTCTTCTTGGCCAATTTAGGGCACTTGCTCTTGTAGTGCCCATGTTCCCTACATTCAAAGCATATAATATGATTTTTATTATTAATTGAAATGTTTATACCTTTGCTTGTAGGGGTGACATCTTCTCCTTTTGATCCGGAGGTAGAAGCTTCCTCTTGATCCGAAGATATTCCTCCATTCGATTTTGCTTGACTTGCGGAGGTGGAAGCTTCTTTATCCTCATCTTCTCTTGACCCGGATGTGGAGAATTCTTCTTGCTCTTGCTCCGGTGTCAATGAAGATTGCTCCCCCTCAATCCTAGAGGTGGAGGCTTCACCTTCTTCTTCATCCTCTTGTACATGAAACAAGGAATATGCTCCTTCCTTGCTCTTTTGATTGCACTCCTTTGAGGATGAAGCTTCTTGGACTTCCTCTTCTTCGGAAGTTGAGCATCTCTCAACTTCGGAGTCCTCCTCTTGATCTTGCTCCAATGAGTCACCCTCTTTGGATTCCTCTTGATTCGGTACAGTGGAGGGTTCTTCATGGATTGTTGCCAATTTGCTCCAAAGCTCCTTGGCATCGTAGAATTCTCCGATTTGAGCCAAAATGTGGCTAGGCAATAAGTTGACCAAAAGCTTGGTCACTTTATCATTTGCCTCGTTCCTTTGAATTTGCTCCAAGCTCCATTTGCTTTTCTTGAGAAGCTTGCCCTTGGAGTTTGTTGGAACTTTGAAACCTTCCATTAGAGCAAACCATTGCTCTATCTCCATCATAAGAAAATTTTCGATTCTTGATTTCCAAGAATCGAAGCTTGTGGATGTGTACGGTGGAGCCACCCTTGTGTCAAATCCAAGTCCATCTTGGAATTGCATCTTGAAGTTGAGCTTCTTGAAATCTTTGACTTTTGATGAATTTGCTTCAACTTCTTCACCCTCTAGCTTTGCGTGTTTTGTTTTCCCTTTCCGGCGATGATTCCGGTGAAGAGCTACCTCGCTCTGATACCACTTGTTAGGACCAAAAGTAGCTAGAGGGGGGGTGAATAGCTCGTCGCTCGCTCGTTGCTCGGCGTTGCTTGTTTCTTCTAAGATGTGCAGCGGAAAATCCAGAAACAAATCACATAACGCTAACACGGTTGGTTTACTTGGTATCCACCTCACAAGAGGTGACTAGTCCAAGGATCCACACCACGCACGCACCCTCCACTATGAAAACCCTCCTTTTCGGTAACTACCGAGGGCGGAGAAGCCCTACAAGACTCTCAGTACAAGAAGAAAGGAAAGGGAAACAAAATACAAGCACAAAACTTACAATGAGTACAGAAAACCCTAACCCTAGCTTCTCTTGTTGCCTTTGATCCGCCTCTTGACTTGGAAAGCTTCCAAGATCCTTCAAGAACTGGCGATCTGATCTTTGAGAGCGCTGTGGAGGAGTTGGCGAGAGATCGGGTGAAGTTCTAGTGAATCTTGAAGCGATGCTGAAGGAATCGCACGCCAACGGTCGAATCCCAATCGATTGGATTGCTCCCAATCGATCGGGGAGGCTTTGGATCGATCCACGAATCGATCCAGAGCGCCTCTGTGCTATGGAAAAATGCCTGGATCGATCCACGGATCGATCCAGCGCTTATCGCGCGAAGCAGCAGCGTCCCAATCGATCCACTGATCGATTGGGACCTCTGGATCGATCCACGGATCGATCCAGAGGGGTTCTGTTCGCGGGGACTCACCGGATCGATCGGCGGATCGATCCAGATCTTCTGGATCGATCAACGGATCAATCCAAACCTGCTGGATCGATCCACGGATCAATCCAAGCCTGCTGGATCAATCCACGGATCAATCCAAACCTTAGTTTTTGTCCAAAACCAAGTCTAAAGTCCCCTAAACCAACATCTAGTCAACCATGATTTGTTGGTACATAAAACCTAATATTCGGTCACCCTTGACCAGCTAGGACTCTCTCACCAAGTGTCTGGTCAATCCCTTTGACCCACTTGGACTTTTCTCTTCTTGCCAAGTATCCGGTCAGTCCCTCTGACCTACTTGGACTTTTCTTTCTCGTGCCAAGTATCCGGTCAATCCCTTTGACCTACTTGGACTCTCACCAAATGTCTGGTCAACCTTGACCCATTTGGATTTCTCTTGCCTGGCTTCACTCACCAGGACTTTTCCAATTACCTAGCTTCACTCACTAGGTCTTTCACCTGGCTTCAATCACCAGGACTTTTCCAATTGCCTAGCTTCACTCACTAGGTCTTCCCAGTCAAGTATCCGGTCATCCTTGACCTACTTGACTCTTCTTCAATCAACCTTGCATTGTCAAACATCGAAACCCAAACCAAGACTTAAGCTTGGTCAACCTTGACCTAAGGGATGTTGCACCAACAAATAAGTCTTTCTATAAATTACCTAAATAACAAAAAGGGAATAATCTAAATACGTCTTTTTATAAATGGTCAAACTAACAAAAATGACAATTAAAACAAATGTTGTTTTGATTTTCACCATCAAACTACCTGAATAAGATCAGAAGACTGATCAAATCGGGCAATGTAACAGAGTTGGAGACTTCAATTAAACCAGACAAAGTAATCAATTTGAGCTATTCCATTGAGTAGTCCCATCAAGTCAAGCAATCAAATCAAACAAACAAAGAGATCTCAGTAAGCCGCATGGGTCAACTGATTTAATCAATCTAATAGATCCAATCAACTAAATAAAGATATAAATAAGGTGTGTTGATCAGTTTGATCAAGACATACAAATCAGAAACAATCAGGCAGGCCAAATGAGCTAATCAGCCCACCCATAATTTACCTGGATCAAACAATATATATATACTTTAAATAATTTTTAATATCACATCTAACCAATAAAAAAAATATTTTTGCAAAATATTTATTTATAAATAAATTATATTTCAGCAAACAGCATTGTACATACCACTGGAAGATCATTAACAGAGCATGGAGCCTGAAAACAGGGTAAGCGCACGACATAACGGATAACACGAAGTAAATCGATTAACACAAACAATACCCGGGCATCACTCGAATTCCTAGATAGTTGTCATGTGAACCCAAAAGCAGTAAAAAAATGATGAAACATACACCTCTGCTTCCTCAGTTGGATATAACATCTCAACACTGAGCTTCCAAGTCTACCAAAAGATACATCATCAATCAGATATTTGGCCAAGTTTGGTGCAGTCAAGCTTGGAGGAAAGTATCGACCAACGAACAGGAAGCAAACAAACTGAGAGGATTTAGTACATTACATTTCACCAAAGGAAAAAGAGAGGGATTTGTAGCACGATACATAGCATAGATGAGCTTATGAATAATATTTACTACCTGGATGAGAGAGGGCTGCGTCAGATATACTCAGTTACCTGCAAGTAACACAGGCATTCAACGTTCATCAGTTTGCTAAAATAATCACGTGTCTTTATAGTTCATATTAGGTTGAGAGATTATTGAAATGATAGCAAGCCTATTAGATTTTGTATTCAATGAGATTGGGAACTTAAAATTTGTAAGAGGAGCAATACTCATAAGAGATGATTACATTCTAGATGAGAAAGAAGACAAATCTCAGCCCCAAGGTGTAATTAATTAGAATGAAAGAAAAGTTACAAAGCTCAGAATGACAAAACATCTAAAAACACACAAACAATCTGAAGTAATGTGACAGTGGAATTAATGTATGATTAGAAGTGACATAAGTCTGAAGACAGCAATTGTCAACAACTAAATCAAAAAACCATATGACAGTGCATGTGGTGTATATACTCATATCTTCTTGGCATGATTTCTTCATGTTAAAAGGCCAAAGTTTTCATAAATTCAGGTTCTAACTTTTATGGGTGCCATCAAAAGAACAAACCATAACAAACATAAAAGGCTGTCCAATATTGCTTACTTAAGGTCAACAGCCAACTGAGATTATGAGTAACACTTTCAAACATGGAGGATAGGCTTATTCAACCACAAAAACAACAAAATATTCTTTCAAAGCTCAGGTATTGCTCAACTAACAGAAGTCACAGTAGGAAATCAAACAAGTCTCAATACATCATTGAACCAAACCCAAAGATCTCAATTTGATTGAAAGATTCAACTCTTGTACATGCACTAACAAGCTACAGGTATCATAAACTAATCAGTATATAGAAGGCAATACAAGCATCCATCTGTTCAGTTGAAAAGAGTAGAGCAACTGTATTAATTGAAAACTAAAAGATTTCATCTAAAAATAAGACTGCAATTAACTAAAACTTAACAACTATGTATTCTATAACCCTAAAGATGAAGCATAACAACTACAGAAGTTCAGCATGTTACACAGAATAGAAAAATGAACGCCATTGAAAAATCAAACTCGGAGAAGCTTTAGTATTGGAGGAGCTGTTGAGAGCTTTGAGTGTTTTATGATAAAGTATGCGTTTGAAATGTGTTGTTTAAGAATTTAGATATCCCTCTCTATAAAGAAGAAGAAGAAGAAAAAAACACCGCATGACAGAGATAGGTTAGAGTTCAATTGTTTGCTCTTGAAATAAAAAAATAAAAAATAAAAAAATAAAAAAATAAAAAAAAGGAGAAAACAGAGGTAAAGAGAACAAATAAAGTTTGATCCACTAAGAGGGAATATGATCGTAGGAAGAAACAATAAAATTCTGGTGTTAAGAGAAGATAAAAAAAGTTATTAGAAGAGAAAGAATAAGTAATATTCTTTTGAAGTTGCAAACAATGAAGAGACTTGACAAAAAATATTATAGTCAAAAAATGAGATCAGGGTTATAAGTTTATAGCATATTCTCTCTTAGAAGAGAAATGGCAAGAGAATAAGTAAATTTCTAAGTATTTTACTTGGATAAAGGAAGAAGATTCTAGGAAGAGAGTTAGAAGCCTTTCTTTGACTCCGATAGAAGAAAGGAATGTTAGACGAGAAAAAAGTTAACTAATATCTAAGAAATCTTGCAATCAATAGATAAGAAGATGAATGCAAAAGAAGAATGATCTTATTAGGAATCTAGTGATACTTCAACTTGAAGGAAAAGGAAGAGAGAGGAAGAAATTTAGCTTCAAAACTTCAATAGTTGCTAATAAAATGTCCTCATGAGAAGTTGTGTATAACACATAGTTCCCTGGCGAAAATTTGCAACAAAAACATTCAATGCTTCAAGATTATTTTTATATTCTTCTTTAGAATTTTTTCATTTTTAAATTTTTTGTCTTATTTATCTACCATATTAATTTTTAAGATTACACCTACCCCTATTTTGGCTAGCATGGGCAACACCTGGGTTCACCTAAGCCTTGACTTATATGGGCCACCTACTGCTGTTTGGTTGTGATCTGCTACTACCTGATGTGGGTATCAAACTGAGAGCTAGCGTTGCAAGAGGTTGTGCATACAAGATAGAAAAACATTGAGTCATCATGGTGGCTAGTGAGGGGCTCATAGCGACAAGTGATGAAGCAAGGGGATAGTTGCTACATCTAGTCCTTGATGGCTCAAACAACTAGATGTAGGATCGATGCAAGTGGAGAGTGTGTGTGTGGTGAGCGAGCGGAACCGGAACGGGGAGAAATCGGACAATCAACAGGCGGTTGATTGTCCAGCCCAGCCAGGGCGGCCAGACCCCCAGCGCCAGCCAGGACGCCACAGGCTCGCACCCTGGTCGAGGGTGGTTCAGCCCAGTCCAGGAGCCCAGACTAGAAAACTCTATCTGCTCCACGTTGTCGCGATCCATTGCGTCATAAATAAAATTTTATCGACACCCAGGAACCCGGATCAAGTCTATAAATACAACTCTAATTTCAGTGGTTAGAAATAACATTGGTAAACAAGTTCTTTTTCTGTTCTACTCTTATGTGAGCTGTCAACGTTGTAAGAGGCTACTCCGCCCAAAGGAGATCTTCATAGTGAGTTTCGCTTGCCTTGGACTAGCAATCTTGCAAACCAAGTAAATCATTCTTGCCTCTATCTTTATTTTATGAATTTATTTTCTGTTATTATACAAGTGTTTGCCTAACTTAGTCCGAAGATCGAGAAAGAGTATTAAGAAATGTGGCATAATAGGAAATGCTTAAAAAGATTTGGGCAATAGATCTACAGTATCCCAGTGCAGATAGAAGACTATATGGTTGCTTGTGAAAAGGAAATCAACTCCTATAGAGGTCACACGGCATAGAATTAGAAGATAGGTCAAACACATGGTTTTGATAACAAGCCTAGGAAGCATAGACAACACCAAGCATGGACAACACCGCAATAGCATCACCAGTCCCCTATATGCGACTATGGTAATCAGAGTTGGGTAGAAGTATCTAAAGTAGGTGTGGATTCAAGTGTTCTATATATGATCAATAAGGATATTGAGTGTCCACTCACATTGTTGGTGTCAGTGTTTCCGTATCTGACATGAATATGGAGGAGGGAGATGAAGAGTTGACGTTTGAGGTTGACTTCAATATGCAAAGATCAAGCGGTATATGCAGCTACATATGCAGATATATGTGAAAGCTAAAAAGGATTCTAAGAAGGAAATTTCTTTGTAATCATGATAATCATTGCCTAATTGTAACATTTGGCACATAATTGAAGCATGACAATGAAGACCTAAAAGGCTATCCGTATTTTCAGACATGAATAGACAATCTCTCCCTGGATTGTTTCCACACACCATTGAAAATGTCAAACAGATTAAACAATAAATCAGATTAGTAAGACCTTTTTGCAAAGATATGTGGAAACTAATTATATTCAACATCTAGTTCCAATATGATGATTCGACTATACAATTAGACAAGTTGAACCTATTGATGTCCAAATCCAAATTGTTAAAAAGCTTTAACATAGTCAAAATAATATTTATAGTAACAATATCAACTTGCATAGTCAGTAGTACAAATGGCTTCTTGTTGTAATTATATGCTTCATGTGATGGGAAACACATGCATATTAGAGATAATAATGGGTGAATGATAGTGGCCAATATTCTAACAATCACTCTGGGTTTCATTTGTGAGTAGCTGATACAAGAAGAAGATAAGAGAGACTTTAGTGGATTCTCTAAAAAGAGAAGGCTCACAGTGTTATAGCTGCAGCACAGCAAAGTTACAGGTAATAATGACCGTGGGCATACATACAGAGCAATAACAAAGTACCTTATGAAGGCTTGGTATCATTTATGAGTACTACTTTAAAACTCCACTGCTTACTACTCTCTTACTTTCGAACAATTTTACAAAAAAAGCTAATGCAAAAGTTCAAAAAAAAAAAAAAGCACGCCAATCATCCAGTATTTTGATATTCATCAACTTGATATAGAAAAAAAATTCCTGTTTTAGCCTAGTTTCTACCAAACCTTTTAAATAGGACTCCAAAGATAAATTCATGCAGAGAAAAAGTGATCTGACAACTTGCAAGTTCATAACAGCTATAGGAACTGAAAAGATTAAGGGTAAAATAGTATGGCAGAGAAAGCAATGACCTTTATGCTGATTCGAAGCATCATGGTACTCGTCTTCTTCTGGGACTGGTTGCAGCTCGGTGTCTTTATCTGAAGATCTCCTGGCTGCCACAGGACTGCCACCCTCCGCGATGCCTCCAGCTATGCCACCTTCATCCGGATAACGAACCACCACAACCGGGCACACGCAGTGGCGAACGCAGTAGTCACTGACGCTTCCAAGCCTCCCCTTGCTGGTTCTCCTTGAGGCTCCGAAGCCCCTGCTGCCCATGATCACGGCGCTGAGCCCAAGCCTCTCCACCTCTAGGCAAAGCCGCTCCTTCATGTCGTGGTCCTTCACAATGTGAATCTTAAAGGGGATATGAGCCTCGACAAGAGGCTGGGCAAGATCCTCCGCCTTGGTGGTCATGAAGGCATCGAAGTCACTCTCCAGCTTCTGCTGCGACTCCTCGGAGCCGGCTTCCTCCGAGTCCGCATCTGCGGAGACGGAGAGGTCGATAGCACCCCAGTCAGCGCCGTACAGGACGGAAGTGGGGCGGACGTGGAGGAGGATGACTGCATCCCCAGGGCGGAGGTAATTCTGCACGGCCCACTTAACGGCGTAGGCGCTCTCGTCGCTGAGGTCGACAGCTATGGCGATCCGGCGATGAGATCCAGCGGAGGGGTTGGCAGCGGCGGCGGCGGAGAAGAAAAAGCTTGGAGAGGACGGCTGGATCGCGGCATGCGTGGCCGCAGTGAGAGCCCTCACCCTCACCGGAGGGGCATCGACCTGCAAGTCGGATTCCGTCGGGATCTTGCTCGGGATCATCGCGACGAATGCTAGGGTTTCTGGTTGACTTCACAGGACAAACTTGGAGCTTCAGCGGCAGAACTGGGGATGGTAAAGCGTAGACGACCAGCTTGTAATGACTAAAATACCCATATAAGTTTCAAATTTAATAAAAACTAAATCTCACCAATGGGCGATGAACCGAACTGAATCGAATCGGACCGGATCAAACCTGAAACTGATTCAATAGGCCCATTACCCGGTTCAATCAATCCCATTCGTCTTGCTGGAAGGTCGGGCTACAGATGAGCCAGCTAATAAACCATTTTTTTTTAAATTTGCATGGGCTATTCTGTATATGCCGATTAATTTAAGGGATGATTAATCCGAATAAAAATCTTTTATTGATTATCAAATTAAGAAATTTTTTACCGAGCAAATTATTAGTCCAGTATTCTTAAATTAATTATTGATTAAAAAAATATTGATTAATCTGTTAAAATTAACATTCGATCCTTAAATATTTTTAAAAATTAAGAAGGCATCTGCCGGGATTCATGTCAGTTCACTGATTTATTTTAAAAAATAGTATTTTTATAATTTTAGTTTAGAATTTTTTGAATCGGAGTCATTATTTAATCATATTAATAATATTTTAATAATATTAATGGTATAATTCAATATAAATTAACTTATTTTTAATTATTTAAATTTTAATTTTTAAAAAATAAAAAAAAATATAATAATTTTGAAAACTATGGATTAGACGACTTTAGAACAGTAAATCATAATTATTTTGAAAAGATAAAATTAAGGATTGATTTTTTTTTTTTTTACAATTCAGTATCCAAAAATTTGGTTCAAAGGATGGGGATTTTTTAAACTATAATTTTGAACCATATCAATTGTCAGATCCGTTTGATAATTTACCTCAAACAATTTTAAAAAACAAACCCACATTATAAAAAAATTAAAAGGACATCTTTATTTTTTTATTATCGTAAAAAAAAAGCACTCTATATTTAAAATATATTGATCCTCTCAGATGAATCAGACGGACTACCAAGATAATGTAATTAAAATATTGATCAAATCACTATATAATTCAAAAGGGGTATGCTAAGCTACCTTCTATGGTGACTAAGTTGTTAGAAATTCTTTGGTCAATACTACTTGCAACTAATAACTGAGTTACCCCAGTCTCCTAGTACCTCAATGCTCGAGGCAGATCCAACGAATATATAAGGAACAGAACAAATAGTAGAGTAATGAAATACGTATAGAATAAGAATGGAGAGTGAAAACGGTAAACATACCCTGGCCTAGGGGCGTCCTCTAGTAGATGGTGAGCTAGTCATGGCGCTAATCGAGTCGTCATGATCCGAAAAAGTAGATGAATTAGGACCGGATGAGGAGTTGGATCTGACGGCACGGAGCCAAACGCGACTTGGACTCGGAAGACGGCATGCAAGCTAGGACCTAACAGCGACACACAGGCCGGGATATGACATCGGCACATAGGGCGGGATATGATAATGGCACGAAGGCCGAAACACGACATTGACACGAAGCTGGAACATAATAAGTCAGATCGAAGTACAATGGCCTCAAGGATTCAGAGGACCGGAAGCGTATGACAGTGTGAATGGCTAGAGGTGGCCTACGATGAGGCGGCAAGAGAAGCGATGTTGTGGTGTCCTGGAGGAAACCGCTGGTGGGTGGTTGTGGACGCTGGAAAAGAGGGAGACGAAAGTAGAGCTTGGCTACCAGCGGCCCGGAGGACGTCCGCGGTGGTTGGAAGCGGCTGTGGCGATGGCGACTGCTCCAGTGTCTAGGGCTAAGAGGGAGAAAGGGGTGTGGCAGCGAGCTATAACACCGGCGGCGGCTTCGATGGCTAGAGCGGCGAGGAGAAAAGAAGTAGAGAGGGGCAGCATCAGTGTCGTCGGCATGGAGAGGTGGAGACGGTCGTGCGTGTTTGGCGGCGGTGGTGACCGTAAATCCGACATCATTGGCGTGGGGAGGAAGAAGGCTGCTCGAAGGCGATCGTCTCCTTCGTCGCGATGGTGAAAAGGGATGGCTGGCCTCGAAGGTAGTCGACTTTAGAGAAGAGCAAAGGCGGCGATGTTAGTCTCGGCATCAACGTTGGCAGTCGACGGGGAGAAGGAGACCCCTTCTGCATGTTGCCTTGGCGGCGTCGGCGTGTTTTGCTGACGAGTGGGGAGGGCGTTGAGGCATGCTTCATCTTGTCGGCGACGGCGGAAGAGAACGAAGAAGATGGAGCGAAAGAGAGAGAGGGGGGCGATGGCTTGCTGAGGACCAAGGAGAAGGTGGTGACCCCTACGGCGTCCCCCTTGCATGTGGCCTTGGCTGCAGACCAAACCCCATAGGCTTATTTATATAAGTTGTCCAAACAATAATGGAAAGATTAAATATGACATACAATTTATAAGCATAGTAATAAATATAATAGAATTCGAAGTATTATTTTTGCTATTTGATTCATGTCGATCTTGGTTGTGATGTCAATCTTGATTATGATGTCAAATATAATAAATCTCAATTGATTGAAATCAATTGGAGATTATTTTCCATTATTGTCATTACCCCCGACAAACTCAATGGGAGTGTCTGAATGTTGAGTTTGAGTGCTAACTTGGTGAAATGTTGTCTGGATAATGGCTTAGCAAATATATCAGTAATTTGATCTTCAGTAGAGATGTAAGAAACTGAAAGTTATCGAATCGTCACATGCTCACGAACAAAATAAAAATCAATCCCTACATGCTTGGTACGAGCATGAAAAAGCAAGATTTGCCACAAGATAAGTTGCTTCAATATTATCACACCAAATTTTAGGCATAGTAGTTGGGGAAAAGTGTAATTCCGAAAGAAGATATTGTAGCCAAATAATTTCTGACATCATGTTAGCTATATATACCTTTATATTCAGCTTCGGTACTTGAGCGAGAAACTGTAGGTTGCTTCTTTGAAAGCCAAAAAATAAGATTTGGTCCAAGAAATATAGCATATCCACTAGTAGATCATCTATCTTCTAAAGATCCAGCCTAATCTGCATCACTGTAGGCAATCAACTCTCATGAGGACTGACGATATAAAAGAAGACCATGTAGAATAGTGCTTTTGAGATATCAAAGAATTCTCTTAACACCTTCCCAATGGTGTTTAGTAGGAGCATGCATAAATTAACAGGCACAATTCACAGTGAAAGCAATATCGGGTCATGTAATGGTGACATATTATAGGGCACCAACAATGTTTCGGTAGATCTGGAGGTCAAACATTGAAGAGGAGGATGAAAGTGTAGTGAAACCACCTTCAATGATTGGTGTGGAGATAGGATGTGCACCATCCATTTTAGCTCGTTGTAGAAGCCCGGTAATATATTTGCTCTGAGAGAGAAGATAACCTTTAGAATGTGAGAGAAACTCTATGTCAAGGAAAAAACAAGCATTGTCAAGATCCCAAATAGGAAACTCCTTACGAAGAAGATGGAGTAAAGTAATAATGTCATTTTGATCACTACTAGTTATTAATATATCATCCACATAACTCAGAACAAATATTAAAAAATTTTCATTACATTTGTAAAATAAGGAAGAGTCAGTTCTTGAGCCAGAAAATCTCATAGTATGAAGCCAGGTAGATAGACAATGAAACCATGTACGAGGTGCTTGCCGAAGACCATATATAGATTTCTGAAGTTGACACACATATGTTGGAAGTTGCGAGTGAATGAATTCAGGTGGTTGCTCCTGTTGGATCGATACACACATGAGAGGGGGGATGAATCGCGTGGTTTTCAAAAACTTGTTTTCTCGTTTTTAAAAACTCAGTACGCAACGGAAAACTATAAGAAAAGACGGAAATAGAAAAGCAAGTAAAATAACACGCATTCGATTTTATTTGGTTCGAAGCCTTTGGCGACTTCTACTCCACGACTCAAGTCCCGTGGACCTATCGATGGACAATCCACTAAAATACATTTTCCAATACCTCCGGAAAAGGGAATCGAGTACAAAGAGACTGAACAAGTGCAACATCCTGCAATTGTCCTATTGTAAATATTAAATGCACAAATTACTGCTCGTTACCCAATACCTTTGAAGATTGTCAACTTAGGCTCGGTGTTGGTCGATTTCTCGGTAGTAGTCAGGCGCAACAACGTCGTAGCAGAGTCACAGCAATAGGTCGGAGCAGTCAGAACCTCAATCCGATGTATAGAAGCTTGTATGTAAGTTATTGAAGAAGCTTTGGGCGAGCAACCTTAAATAGAGCATGGAAGGAGCCTTCCATAGGCATTGAAGGCGCCTCCAATGGGTCAAATTTGATCCCGAGTTTTTCTGGAGCTTATCGCCAAAGAGGTTAATTTTTATCCTGCGGAAGACGTCTTCTATAGCCATGGAAGGTGTATTCTATGAAAATTACGAAGGCGCCTTCCATCAAGCTTGAAGGCACCTTCGGACACTGTTCATCCAAAGGTAATTTTGCTCCTTTGTCCTGCAAAACCACGTTAGTCCAATAAATAAAATAATAACCTGTAAGACAAATCTTAGTACAATAATAATAAGAAGTATGAATTAGTTCTTGTTCTCCCAAGACCAGGAACTAGTCAAAGTTTCAAATTAGGGATCCTAAATGGACCTAACATAGACCGGCACCTACTATCTCTCAACTGGGATGCGTCCTCACAAGGTCACTCTCCTCTAGTGACTTGCCTTAACTTACCAATTTGCTAGTTATCTGATCCGCAGACCCAACTGGACTTCCTTCCAGATATCCAGTTAGCTCGTCGACCTATTTGGACTTTGTACCAGCTATATGATCAGGCCATTGACCTAGCTGGACTTTCCGCCAGATATCTGGTCGGGTCGTCGACCTATCTAGACTTCTTATCAGATATCTGGTCAACCCGTCGACCTATCTGGTTAACTTCTGCACACTTGGTAAAGTGGTTAGATCATAATTATACCTAACTTAACATACTTGTCATTAATCAAAACCTGAGTTACACCGTTAGTGCAAACTGCACCAACAATCTCCTCATTTTTGATGCAATGACAATCTGGGTTAAGTTAAAAAAATACACAAGATAAGCAAACAAAAATGATTTGTAAATCATTTTTAGGGTTAAGTTATTCTGATTTTTTATTTTTGTTTACTAACTTAATCCCTAACTCTCTCTCTCCCTTTGGCATTCATCAAAAACAAGAGTAAATAAGACAATGTAAAAAAAACTTGTTTAACCTGATTGAAAAAGTAGCAAAATTTTAGCAATAATAAAATTTTAGCGTTATCAGGGGAGTTTAAAGAATTTTAAACTTTTATGCAAATAGCTGTTAAGAAACTTTTTAAAATAATTTTCAACGTGTGTTAGCTTTTCAAAATACTTTGGACAAGAAAGTTTTAGAAAATATTTTGAAAAGGCTTTAAACATGAAAAGTTGTAAGGAAAATTTTAAAATATGTAAGAATGAAATTTTTTCAAAAATTTTCAAGGAATACTTTTAAGGAATGAAATTTTCAAACAACTAGGTTTTGAAAAAAAAAAAATGAAACTTTTAAAAGCAGTTTATAAAAATTGAAGCAGTCAATTTTCAAAATAAATTTTAAAACATATGATTAGAATTTTTTCAAAACATGTGATTTTTCAAAATGTGTTAAAAATGATTTTCAAAGAAAGCATTTTGAAAAAGAGTTTTTGAAAACATCTATTTAAATTATGTTCAAAAAGTATTTTGAAAGTTGTTTTTAAATATTCTCCCCCTGAACTTGATATTAAAAAATAATCTGATCATCTAAAAATTGTCCTTAACTGTCTAACTGTTAGTTACTAACTGACTAGCATAAGCTAGCAGTGTTCACTTGGTTAGTCAGGTTAAGTCATTTTATCCAGTTAGTGTTTGACTAGACTGGATTACTTAATCTGATTACTATGAATTTGATTTTTAACACCCAGACTTACTGATATAAGCATCTTAAGTCCGGGCAATCTGCTTATGCATCTCATCCGTTTCTAAGTTTGGTAATACAAAAACAAAGTAGTCCTAATGTGTTGGTGAGATGCTCAAGTCCTAAATTTGTAGGAACATGTTTTCTATGGATTTGATCTAAACTAAGGCTAAAATTGATTTTAAAAATTCTAAAAATAAGAAAATTTTGAGAAAAATGTAAGAAAAGAAATTTTACCCTAGAATTTACAAATTATTTGAAAAATAATTTTGAAAATAATGGTCCTAGTCTATTAAACACATTCCTAGTTTAACAAATAGATTGAAGGGAAAAAAATGGACTGTAGATAGTAAGTAAAATATACAGTGCATAATAGTGTATGTAACATGATCAGGTCTGATCATCGTCAGCAGGTGGTGGTGGTAGGGGTCACTCAGGTGCTCGCAGAGCCTGAAGAATCTGCTCAAATCTGGTGGTCATGTGACTCATGTCATCTCGGAGAGAAGTAAATTCGGTGGTTATCTCCCCCTGGAGTGTACTGAATCCATCCAAGATTGGTTGACGAAGTTGTGCGGAGGACTCCTCAAGTCAAGCGAGTCGATCCTCGACGGATAGTGATGTCGAGGGTTGGGTCGAGGTCGAGGACTGGGTCAAAGTCGGAGGATACCCCAGGAGCTCCTCAACAGTAAACGCTGGCCACTCCTCTCCCTCGGCTGGAAAATCATCCTCGGCCTCGACTGGTATGGTTGGCTGCAGTCTAGCTCTCCAAGCTAGAACTCCCTGAGCAGTGATGTCTATATACACTAAAGCTAGTTGAGTTGACCATTCTCGTCATATGCACTAAAGGAATTAGACATACTCTGGGTTATATCTATTCTTATGGTCGAAAATATGTATGTCAAGATGTGATAATAGGGCATACGAACCTGACGCCTAGTGACGAGACTAGATGCATGAATGACATTGCGAAATATGTGTAATGCAATATCAATGTTAAGGCGTTGGTGTAGGACCGATGCGGCCGGCTAGAAGGGGGGGTTGAATAGCCCTGAAAAATCAAACACAACCCTTTCTCGTACGATTAAGCTAACACATAAAAAATAGATTAAACAGAAAATAAAGCATAAAAACGAGGCACCGAATTTGACTTGGTTACAACCGGGGAGGTTGTTAATCCAAGGATGAAGATCGTACTAAGAGCTCCTTCAGGCGGAGAAGCCTCGTTTACAGCAGTGTAAGCACAGAAAGACAGAAGCTAATCTAAACAGTGGAAGCACACAAGTGTTGTTTACAATTTCTGAACTGATGAAGAGCTTCTGGACCAAGGCTATATTTATAGCCTTGGTCGGGGCGCCTGGAAGGGTTCCGGGCGCCCTGGGGGGGATAAAGTTTTATCACCCAACGTTCAGATCGCGTAAATCGCGATCTTGGTCAAAATCAGGGTTCGGGTGCCCGGAAGCATTCCGGGCGCCCCGGACAGCTCCGGATAGTTCCGCCCCGGAGCAAAAAGTCAACTACGGTTGACTTTTGTCCGGACCACTTCTCGTTAAGTCTTCGTTTGGGGTCTTCGCTCCGGATCCGCTGATTGGGTGATCTCGACATCCGAATAGGGCTCACCCAACCCATCTTCCGGTCTTCTCGGGCGTGCTTCCCTCCGCTCGTCCCTCGGAATTGCCGTGTCCTTCCTCCACCAGAGTACTCATCCGCAGACTTCGTCCCTTGATCGCACCCCGTGCCGACTAGCTGCGTCTCTTGCTCCCGAGCAATCTTCCGCTCCGGCTTTCCTTGGAACCATCGCGCACTTCCTTCTCGTCCGGCGGTGTACTCTTCCGCGGTGCCTCGTCCCTCCGCGTGCAGTCCTTCTTGCTAGCTGCGTCTTCCGCCCGATTACCGTGCTCCTGCACACTTAGACACAAGGTTAGAAAACAACAGAACCTAACTTAACTTGTTGATCACACCAAAACCAACCTTGGGGTTCCAACAATCTCCCCCTTTTTGGTGTGATCAACCCAAGTTAAGCTAGGGTTAACTAGACAAAAAATAAACTAACTAAATTTACAATTTAGTGCACAAAGATAGAAAAAAAATAGTTTTAGGCTACCTCCCCCTAGACTTATACTTATCCTTCTCCCCCTTTGATCACAAAAAAATGGGGTTCCAAAAAAATCTAAGGGTTAAGACTTAGAAAATTTTGAAAAGCTACCTTAAAAAAAATTCTAAGTCAAAAAGATTCTAAGTTAGAAAAAGAATTTTGCAATTTATTTATTTATTTATTTTTTTTAAGATTTTAACTTAGGAAAAAATAGTTTTTGAAAATTTTTCTAAACACTCAAAGTAAGAGTTATTTTTGAAAATAGAATAAAAAAAAACTAATTATTTAAAAAAAATTTAAGTCAAAATTTTGAACCATGTTTGAATAACTTTTTAAAGCATTAAATAATTCTAGTATTAATGCTTTATTAATTAAACATTTATTTCAATATTTGGCTTCCAGGCAGTGGCGAGGCACTAGGCCTTCTTGGTTATTGGAGCAACAACCACTTTCTAGTCAAAGCCCATAAAGAAATTTTTGTTTAATTTTCTCACTTAAAGCGCTAACTTTGATTTTAAAATTTACACTAAGCAAGATTTAGGAACCCAATAAAGGTTCCAACCTACTGGATTAACTAAAAATTTCTTAGGGACATACTTTCTAGAGATATTTTTAATTTGTCCCTGGTGATATCTATAATACCAATTCAAATTATTGAACCTTCTAAAATTGGTTTTAGATGAGCAAGCAGAGTTTTTCAAGTTTTCTACTTGAATTTTTAAATTTTGAATTTCTAATTTTAATTTTTCATTTTCTAAATTTGATTTATCTAGCATTTCTAACGGACAAGATGTAGCTAATATTGCTTTTAAATCTTTATTTTCATTTTCTAATTTGCAGCAATCTTTTGTTAAAATTTTAATGAATTTAAACATTTTATTAGGAGGAAGAGATCGTACCTCACTTACCTTGTCGATCTCGTTGTCGGTTTCTCCCCCTGAACTGCTGCTCTCTTCGGACGTAGCTCCCCCTTCATTGATGCTTTCGATGCTCATTTCGGAAGAGCTTGATTCGCAGTCGTCGTCTTGATGACTCGCCATTAACGCGAGCCCGGAGAACTCCTCGACTTCTGATTCCGACGACGTATCGTCCCACGTCGCTTTTAGGGCCTTGCGCTTTTGGATAGGCTTCTTACCCTTGTCCTTCCCGTTGTTCTTCAGTTTAGGGCAATTGTCCTTGACGTGCCCTTCTTCATCGCAATGGTAGCAGCGGATGATTCTTTTCTTTCTTCCCTGCGGATGGTTAGATTTCCTAGATTTACAAATATTTTTAAATCGTCTTACCATCATTACCATTTCCTCGTCGTCGAGAGAAGATTCTGACTCAGGTTCGTCTCTCGAAGCTTTAAGGGCGACATTATTCTTGGGCTCCTTCAGACCTTTACATCTTGACTCATGCACTTCAAAAGTTGAAAAGAATTCGTCTAATGAAATTTTTTCTAGATCTTTTGAAATGTAAAAGGCATCTACTAGTGATGCCCATTTTGAGTTTCTAGGAAAGGAATTTAGGGTATACCTTAGCGAATCTCAGTTACTTACCTCTTCTCCGAGATTCGTAAGTCTGGTGATGAGTTCCTGAATCCTCGAGTGTAGATGTGCAATTGTTTCACCTTCTTCAAATCGGAGGTTTGTAAGCTGGTTACGAAGTAAATCCCGTCTTGCAAGTTTGGCTTCGGATGTTCCTTCGTGTAACTCAAGGAATTTCTCCTAAAGCTCCTTTGCCGAGTTGTAGGTACCGACTCGATTGACTTCTTGTGTTGGAAGTACACTTAGCAGATGAAATTCTGCTTTCTTGTTTGCCACGTGGTCAGCCTGCTCCTTCTTTGACCATTGATTTCTTGCTTTGCCCTCTGGTGCTTCATAGCCAAATTCCATTGTTAGTAATAAATCATAATCTGTTTCAAGAAATACCTCCATTCGCTTTTTCCAGCTAGCGAAGTCCCCTTCGAATTTTGGTGCGTGGATGTTGGATCCGGTCATCTTGTTGCTTCGTTCGGCGATTAGTCCTCCTGAAGCGCCTCGGCTCTAATACCACTTGTAGGACCGATGCGATCGGCTAGAAGGGGGGGTTGAATAGCCCTGAAAAATCAAACACAACCATTTCTCGTACGATTAAGCTAACACATAAAAAATAGATTAAACAGAAAATAAAGCATAAAAACGAGGCACCGAATTTGACTTGGTTACAACCGGGGAGGTTGTTAATCCAAGGATGAAGATCGCACTAAGAGCTCCTTCAGGAGAAGCAGTGTAAGCACAGAAAGACAGAAGCTAATCTAAACAGTGGAAGCACACAAGTGTTGTTTACAATTTCTGAACTGATGAAGAGCTTCTGGACCAAGGCTATATTTATAGCCTTGGTCGGGGCGCCTGGAAAGGTTCCGGGCGCCCTGGGGGGATAAAGTTTTATCACCCAACGTTCAGATCGCGTAAATCGCGATCTTGGTCAAAATCAGGGTCCGGGCGCCCGGAAGCATTCCGGGCGCCCCGGACAGCTCCGGGCGGCCCGGAGCAAAAAGTCAACTGCGGTTGACTTTTTGTCCGGGACCACTTCTCCGTTAAGTCCCCGTTTCGGTCCGGGTCTTCTGCTCCGGATCCGCTTGATTGGGTGATCTCTGACATCCGGAATAGGGCTTACCCGAACCCATCTTCCGGTCTTCTCGAGCGTGCTTCCCTCCGGCTTCTCGTCCCTCGAAATTGCCGCGTGTCCCTTCTCGTCCACCAGCGTACTCATCCGCAGACTTTGTCCCTTGATCGCACCCCGTGCCGACCTTCGCGCTAGCTGCGTCTCTTGCTCCCCGAGCAATCTTCCGCTCCGGCTTTCGTACCTCGGAACCATCGCGCGCACTTCCTTCTCGTCCGCCGGTGTACTCTTCCGCAGCGCCTCGTCCCTCGGACGCACCGCGTGCCGTCCTTCTCGCTAGCTGCGTCTTCCGCTCGAGTACCTGTGCTCCTGCACACTTAGACACAAGGTTAGAAAACAACAGAACCTAACTTAACTTGTTGATCACACCAAAACCAACCTTGGGGTTCCAACAATTGGCATAGTGCATACAGAAAAAATGAATGAGACGACTGTATCATCGCTACATCGCGAGATGTAATCGGCAGAATCCATGTAGTCAGGACTCAATATAGGATATAGTCCTAGACCCTAAGAGAGAGTGACCTAAAGTCAGTCACTGTAGGTAGTCTCTCCTCCCTCAAAAAATACATATAGATAATATCTAATATAATATAGGAGTGGGGCTCGCTAAATGGCAGATCCCTACCAGGGTAGCACAAAAATGTGCATGCAGATTTCCTAAGTCCTAAGCTATCATATAATAAGGTGGGGAAAAAGTGAAAGTCTTTTCCTCCAACTCTGGTGGAATAAGTCAGATCATTAATCTTAATTAGATTGTTATAAAATTGTGCACACAAGTCTAGCTTTACTGCATGGCTGCAGTAAACTAGTCTATGTAAGTGATAGTAATTAATAATCTCTATGATCGATGCACAGTACTAGGTAAACAAAGTCCTACTTAGAAACCTAAATTTTAAGGCAACATATGTATGCTATAAAAAAGATAACCTAAGTTGCTCAATGGGAAATCTGGCATCAGTAGATGGAGTATTAATAGGCCTAGGGGCAACATGTCATCTTTTCCTAATTTTATACAAGCATATAAGTACAAATTGACAAAAAAATACATATGAACTAAGTATTGACGAGATAAACTAAGTTGAGGTATACCAGGAGGAATTTTGAGGTTTTGGGATGAAGAGTCGTGGGAGAAAGTGGCTAGAAGGTGCCTTGTCGCTTCTGAAATCGCGAACAGAGCAACACTCTGTTCGTTGGAAAAATCCTGCTCGAAGGCACCTTCAAGTTTAATGGAAGGCGCCTTCTATGTGCTTCGGAAGGCGCCTTCAGCCAATAGAAGGTGCCTTCGGTCGATTAGGGCTGGATTTTTCTCTCTCTTCCGAGGGCGCCTCCAGTTGACCTGGAGGCACCTTCAGTAGGCCTTTTTTTACGGGTTAATTTTAAGTTTTAGTTTTAGTTTTAATTTTAATTTTAAGTTTAATTTTTAATTTTAGGTTTAAGTTTAATTTTTAATTTTAGTTTAAGTTTAAATTTTAAATTTAAGTTTTAATTTTAATTATTAATTTAATTTGAAAGTCCTGGTGGAGTTATTAAAATAATTTTTGAAAAAACAATTTTTATAGTAATTTTTAGAATATTTTTTAAAGGAATTTTTTTAAAACATTTTAAAAGTAACTTTAAAATATTTTAAAAGTAATTTTTAAAAATATTTTTAATATAATTTAAAAATAATTTTAATGTAATTTTTAAAGTAATTTTTAAAACATTTTTAAAGTAATTTTTAAAAACATTTTTAAAGTAATTTAAAAATAATTTTAAAGTAATTTAAAAATATTTTTTAAAGTAATTTTAAAACATTTTTAAAGTAATTTTTAAAATGTTTTTAAAGTAATTTTTAAAACATTTTTAAAGTAATTTTAAAATAATTTTAAAGTGACTTTAAAATATTTTTAAAGTAATTTTTAAAATATTTTTAAGATAATTTTTAAAAACATTTTAAAAGTAATTTTAAAATATTTTTAAAAGGATTTTTAAATTATTTTTAATTTAATTCAATTTTGATTTTAGGGTTTAATTAATTTAATTAATTTTTATTCATCTCACCCGATCTATGTTTTTAATCAGGGAATCCTATAATTTTATAAGATGAGTTAAGTTTAATTTCAGGATTTGGTTTAACTTTATGTTAGATTCAAATTTAACTTTGGGCTCATCAAATTGATATTTTTTGGATAAACTTCTGAGCTATGGCGAGTCACATGAATATCATTAGAGTAATCATGCATTCAAGGTTTTCCAAATAGTCCTATCCACTAAACTTAGTATAAAACCTTGGTTCAACTAGTTAAGATCCATAAGGGGTAACTTCAGTTAGTTCTACTAAGTCAAATGCACCAAGTCGAAGTCATATCTTCCTAGACATGCATAGAAAAAGTTTCTCTAACCTACTATCATCCAAAATTTTACCAGTACCATTGGTCAAGTTAAACTTTTGTCCCTATTTAGACTAATCCTAATTACCTATCTAGGTAAGTTATTGATTTTTGAAGGTGCCAACTAATTTGGAGTCTCCCCCTGAATTATTGAACATTTGAGTTTATGTTTTAGGTTTATGTCGATTTGTTTTATAATTGTAGTATACTTGGTTATAGCTTGTGTGTATGTTGTATTCATTTAAGTTAGGTTTAATTAACTTAAGGTTTCTCTTTTGATTGTATGTATTTTTGAAGATTTAATTTTAGAATTTAAGGGAGAGTCATTTGATTTATGTAATAAATTTTATCTTTATGTATATAATATTGTTTGAGTCCTACTTGTGTGGTTAGACACACTTTTGGAACCCAAGTCTTGATTTGATTTTTAATTTGGTTAACTAAAGAAATAAAGGTTTTGTTGGTTGAGTTAGACTTATATCCGAGTCCGGACTTATTATACACAACTCTTTGTGATCCAAGTATCATGTCAAGGTACTTGGATCTAGTTGTAAATTTTTTCAGTAATTCTTTTAGTTTGACTACTTTGCTTTTTAACCTCAGATTGTCCTCCTCAAGTTTTGCAACTTGAGTTGGGATTTTAGGTTGAATTGATTTAACTGTTGGATCCGATTTTAATTATTCTTTAAGTATTTTATTTTCTTATATTAGTTCAATTATTTCATTTTCAGAAGTAGTTAATTTCTTATTTAAACAAGAAATGATTTAAAAAAAACCTTTAGTTAAATCAAAATATACCTCATCGGAACCTTTGGAAACGAGTGTGGACTCGTGGCTTGACTCGGGTTCAGACCCGTCTTATGATTCATTCTCTGATTCTGGTCCGTACACCATCAGTGCGAGGTAGTTGGAGTGCTTCGGTTCTTCGCTGTCTGAGTCTTCCCCTGATGATTCATCCCAAGTCGCCTTCAAGGCTTTCTTCTTCTTAAGACTCGGGCAGTCAGTCTTGTAGTGCCCCTTCTTGTTGCATCCAAAGCATGTCACGTTCTTGCTATTCGAGTTAGAGGTGGAGTTGATCTTCTGCAGGTCCTTGTTGGTGAAGTTCTTCTTTCTCCTGGTGAACATCTTTCTTACCAAGTTCACCAAGTATTCTTCATCCTCTGAATCTGGGTTAGACTAGACTTCAGGTTCCGGCTTCGTCCTGGATTTTTCTTTCGACATTCCTGCAATAAGAACAATACCTTCTTGGTTTTTGACGTTAGTCTGTTTATGTAGCTCTAATTCACAAAAGAGTTCATCTAATTTTAATTTGGGCAAATTCCTCAAAATCTTATAGGCATCCACGATGAATGCCCACAATGCATTCCGAGAAAATGCGTTTAGAGCATATTTGATTGGATCCCGGTTCTCCATCTGATGGTTGATTGTGTGAAGTCCGTTAAGGATATTTTTTATCCTCCCATGCAACTGACTGGCAGTCTCACCTTCCTGTATTTTTATATTAAATAATTTATTCAAGTATAAATCTCTCTCTAATACCTTTGCGTCGTTGGTTCCCTCGTGTAATTCTATGAGCTTGTCCCATAGTTCTTTAGCATTTTCGTGTGGGTCGACGCGATTCAGCTCCTCCTTGGTTAACTTGCACTGGATTGTGTTTAGGGCTTTGAAATCAATCTGAGCCTTTTTCATCATTTCCATATTCCAATTCTCCGAGTCCATTGGAATTTCGGCGTCGTTGACGGGCGCCTTGTATCCTTTGGTGACGCTAAACTATTGGTCATAGTCAGTTTTAAGGTACACCTCCATCCGCTTCTTCTAGTATGGGAAGTCTTCCCCATTGAAGAGTGGGGGGTGTACGGTGTTGTACCTTTCAAGTTGTGTCATTTGAGTGCTGAAAAGAAAAATTAAAGAAAGTGTCAAGACTTGGTTTTGGATTAGTAAAGTTTGAGATATATATAAAAAAAATATAGAAGAATTTGAGAGGTGTTGCACTAATCTCAAGTTAAAACAGAACAAAAATTATGTGACTAGGTAAAGTTTTACCAATTCAAATAGAATGAGAAAAATAAAGAAATATGAAAACGATTCACTTGTTGAATCGATATACACGTGAGAAGGGGGGGGGGGGGTGAATCACGTGGTTTTCAAAAACTTATTTTCTTGTTTTTAAGAACTCAGTACGTAGTAGAAAACTATGAGAAAATACAAAAATATAAAAGTAAGTAAAATAACACGCGTTCGGTTTTACTTAGTTTAGAGCCTTTAGTGACTCCTACTTTAAGACCCAGGTCCCGTATATCTATCGATAGGCAATCCATTAAAATACCTTTTTCGGTATCTCCGGAAAAGGGAATCGAGTATAAAAAGACGGAACAAGTGCAACACCCTGCACTTGTCCTATTGCAATTACTTAAATGCACAAATTACAGCTCGTTACCCAATACCTTTAAAGATTGTCAGCTTAGGCTCGGTGTCGGTCGATTCCTCGGTAGTAATCAGGTGCAACAACTTCGTAGCAGAGTCACAACAATAGGCCGGAGCAGTAGAAACCTCAATCCGATGCGTAGAAGCTTGTATGTAAGTTATTGAAGAAGCTTTGGGCGAGCAGCCTTAAATAGAGTATGGAAGGCGCCTTCTATAGGCTTTGAAGACGCCTCCAATGAGTCAAATTTGATCCTGAGTTTTTCTGGAGCTTATCGCCGAAGAGGTCGATTTTTATCCTGTGGAAGGTATCTTTCATAGGAAGGCGCATTCTATGAATAGTACGAAAGCTCCTTCCATCAAACTTGAAGGTGCCTTCAGACATTGTTCATCTGAAGGTAATTTTGCTCCTTTGTCTTGTAAAATCACGTTAGTCCAATAAACAAAATAATAACCTACAAGACAAATGTTAATACAATAATAATGAGCAGTATGAATTAATTTCTGTCATCTCAGGACCAGGAACTAGTCAAGGTCTCAGATTAATGATCCAAAATGGACCTAACCTGGACCGACGTCTACTGTCCCTCAACTGAGACACGTCCTCACAAGGTCACTCTACTCCAGTGACTTACCTTAACTTACCAATTTGTTGTAGGATCGATTGAGTGCGATAGAGGGGGGGGGGGTGAATATCGCGCTCTTTTAAAATAACTTTTCTTTTCGTATTTTAAAGATAATCAGAATATGCAGCGGAAAGTAAAAGACTCAGTTCGGTTACTTGGTTCGAAGCCTAGGTCGACTCCTACTCCAAGGCCCGCGATCCTTGACCACACAGATGGGTAATCCACTAAAATCCTTCTTTCCGAAATCCTCGGAAAGAAGCAGATCGTATAAATGCAAATAGAAGATAGTAACAGACTACTATCTTCTTTTAAATCAAATACAATGCAAGCTTTAAATAATTATACCGACAAGAGTAGAAGATGAAACTCGGTCGGCCGGATGAAGTTGCTTGCTTGAAGATATGTAAAAGACTTGTAGCACGAGTAGCTTGTGTAGAGATGAACTTCAAATCAATCAGAATCTGTTCCCCAGCCTCGAACCTCGAGCTTTCTTTTATAAGAATCGTCAATGTTCGGTCGACCGATCCCCAGGTTTAGTCGATCGATCCTCAGGTTCAGTCGACCGAATCCGCTTCCTTCCTTCTTTGCTGAGATTCGCTGAGATATGATCTTCGAGCATTAACTGATTTTTAATGGTTCGGTCGACCGATAACCTTATTCGGTCAACCGAATGGTGAACTTTCCCTTCTCGTCGAGATTCGCATTTAAAGCTCCATTAATGCTTTTATTGTTCGGTCGACCGAACCTCATTTTCGGTCAACCGATCATGCTGTGATACCATGTTTGCGAGACTGATATGTTCTGCCAATTTTGCTTGTTCGGTCGACCGAACCTTCGTTCGGTCGAATGATAAAATATATTTTTCGATTCACTAAACCTCCTGTTTAGTCAACCAAACCCTTGGTCAAATGAAGGTTTCTAACTATTGGACGCGTGGTCGCTGACAGAGCCTGATTCTGAGTTCTGAGTCAAAAGTTATGACCCTTTGAAGTTTAAGGGATCATATGATTCTGCAACACAAAGTTAGTTCGATATAACAATAATATTCTTGCAAAACAAAATTAGCACAATTATAATACATAAGTATAACAGGTAAGACTGTCTTGATCTCAACTTGGAAACCTTCCCGATTTCTTCAGTTGGATCAACGACCTTAGCTTGTTCTTTTCCAGAGCACGATCTCACTGTTGCTCCTCCAGTTGCATACCTCAACTTACCTGCCAAATATTGGTTCTCCAAACTTGTTTGGACTTTCTCTGCTCAGTGTTTGATCACCTGATCCACTAAGACTTTTCCTGCAATACTACATTAGCCAGCAGTAATAATAGTAATACATAATGCTATGATAAAACTAAACTTAGAATTACCAAGATCCGTTGGTCCGGTCAACCGCTCGTGGTCGACCGAAAACCATCCAATCAACCTTGCTTGGAGTTCACTCCTCCAAGACTTTTCGTTACCTAAGGTTATCTCCCCCTAGGATTTTCTCCATCTGGCTTCATTCACCAGAACCTAAGGTTACCACCCCTTAAGATTTTCTCCACCTGGCTTCACTCACCAAGACTCAGTATTCAGCTACCTAGGGATTGTTAGGATCGGTTAAGCTAGAAGGGGGTGAATGGCTCACTTCGTTTTCTTGATCAATTTAATCTTTCACAGCGGACACTTGAAGGCAATGCTAACTCTTGTATTTACTTGGTATCCACCTCCTCAAGGAGGTGACTAGTCCAAGGATCCACACCACCATCACCCTTCCACTATCAAACTTTTCCTTTTCGGACTAACACCGAAGGTGGAGAAACCTTACAAGACTTACAAGCCTCCCTTTCCAAGAGAAAAAGATCACACTCACTACAATGAAGAAGAAAAGAACGATTACAAACTTGAAATGCTTCTTCCTTGTGACGTGAAACTTGAAAACGTGGGGAGATGGAGAGCTTGATCTTCAATTCCTTCAGAGATCTTGAGCACTTCAAAGATTAATCACACAAGAGCAATAGAATAGTATTTTTCTCAAGACTGCATCTGTTCCTTTTTCTTCAGCGTTTTTAAACTTCGAGAAAACTAGTCGTTTCTCACATAATCGTCGCCATGGATCGATTGGGATTATATTTGAATCGATTCACAAGTATCCGTTGGAAGCCATCACGTTAAGATCAACGACGTAGATTACTTCACTTGAACTTGAATCGATTGGTGCAGTGCTTGAATCGATTCAGACACATGCTCGTGAAATCATAATATCGCAGTGAATCTGTGAATCGATCGGCGATCGATTGAGTGACTTCAATCGATCGGCTGATCGATTCAGGAGGCTTCTGTGCTTCGCACAGAAGCTTCCTGGATCGATCGCTCGATCTATTGGTTCCCCGATCGATCGGCTGATCGATCCAGAAGCATTCTGTGCTTCGCGCAGATATTCCCTGGATCAATCGCTCGATCGATTGGATTACCCTGATCGATTGGCTGATCGATCCAGAAGCATTTTGCGCTTCGCATAGAAGCTTCCTGGATCGATCGCTCGATCGATTGGATTACCCCAATCGATCGGCTGATCGATCCAGAAGCATTCTGTGCTTTGCGCAGAGACTTCCCGATCGATCGACCGATCGATTGTCTTCCTTCCAATCAATCCACTACAAGAAATTTTAGATTTAACCACACCTAATAGACAACAGTTTTTCGAGAAACTGTTGTCTTTTTGCCATTTAACAACGGTTTTATTGAAAACCGTTGTTGTTCATCATAATTTTTTTTAAATGACAACGGTTTTTAAAAAACTGTTGTCTAATGTATGTCAAAGACAACAATTTTTAAAAAAATTGTTGTCTAATGTTTGTCAAAGACAACGGTTTTAAAAAACTGTTGTCTTTTAGCGTTGCTTACATGATAATATACAACAGTTTTATTAAACTGTTGTCTATTGAATGTTGTTGAATCCCAAAAAAGTAATAGTTTTTTTTAACTTCACGAACAAAAACACACGAACAAAGAGTTTTTTTGTTCGTGTGAGGCTAGGTCACCACTGCCGATTCCCCTTTCCCCTCCTTCCCAACCCGACGCTGATCCTCGCCGCCTATCGACGCCGCGATACTTCTTCTCCCCGCATACATAACCACCAGCCAAGAGTTACTCAACGCCGGCTGAAGCCTCATTGAGTCGTGCCTTGCTCCGATCAACGCCATAGCTGCCGTCGCCGAGCCCTAACTCTTCCCCGACGCCGGAGCCACGAGGAAATCGATCGCGCTAGCACCAAGCGACCACCGCCGGCTAAGGCTCTTCTCCACTGCTGTTATTTGTATTAACAGCTCATATGATTACCTTTAGACAATGAATGCCAAAGAAACTCGTATCGGCCATCAACGATCATATGATTCATACCACCGCCGTCGTCGTGCTGGAGCAGAACCACGACCTCGGCGGCCAGTGGCTCTACCAAGACGCTGGCTCCGGCGCTGCCACAGTCCACAGCAGCGTCTACGCCTCCTTGCGCCTCAACACGCCCAAAATTTACACAGAGTTCAGCGACTTCATGTTCACTCCCGTCGAAGGAAGAGACACCAGGAACTTCCCCGGCCACCGCGAGTTCTTCCTCTACCTCAAAGACTTCGCCCGGTGTTTCGGGTTGAACGAACTCATCAGGTTCAACACAGAAGTAGTCCACGTCGGCATGGCGGCAGCAACTGGCAAATGGATTGTGAGATCAAGGGACAGGAGAACTGATGACGGTGAGTTCATGGAAGAGATCTTTGATGCGGTTGTCGTCGCCACCGGCCATTTCTCCCTACCCAGGCTCTCAAAAATCAAGGGTAAAGCATTCACTAATTAAGCTCTTTACGTGATTTCGCCACTCTGTGACCTTCTCTTCTTCTGTGCTCCTCAGGAATGGAGGAGTGGAAGAGGAAGCAACTTCACAGCCATGTCTACAGAGTCCCAGAGCCATTCCAAGATGAGGTGGTTCTTCGATCTAGTGCAGAGATAAGTTAAAACAGCAGAGGATTAAATCATTTATGCTCTGTAATTGAATTCCTTGCTTGTTTGTGAATATTTGCAGGTGGTAGTGGTCGTTGGTGGCTCAATCAGTGGACCAGAGATTGCTCTGGAGCTTCTTCATGTTGCCAAAGAAGTCCATATAAGTACTAAACACGTCGAAATCCCTCATAAATTAGTGAAGCCTGTGTCCAAATATGCACATCTGCTCTGGCACCAAGAGGTAATTGTTGAAGTTCTGTTGATATTATTGTCTTCGATCCATACCATGAAGACAATGATATTTAGTAAAAGATTATCAGACCAAATTGAGTGAGGATAATCTATTACCTTTAACAGCAATGGTATGAATCATATGAGCTGTGATTTTTGAATGACGCTTAGCCGGCGGTGGTATGAATCATATGAGCTGTTATTTGTATAATCTATTACCTTTAGACAATGATACTTGTTTCTTGCAAACGTGTTCCATGAATACAGCCATTATTTGTATTGTGTATTAGATGCAAAAGAAGAGGAAATATTTTCCTAAGGTTTTTAGCTTTTTAGACCATTGATGATGAGCCTGACTCCAAAGCCACAGCTGTATAGTGTTTATTATTAATAGCCTAAAATATCTCACTTCAGGTAATCAAATAAATCTCACAAGAGTTCTTCCTTCGGACAAGAATCTTAATAAGCTTACCCTTTCGCAAGGGGAAAATTTATATAAAAAATTCTCACAAGTAAACAGCCGATCCACAACAGCAATCCCTTTCTCTTCTGTCCTTTGTTTTATCTCTCGGAAGTCAAGCGCATCATGGGGGAGCTAGTTCAAACTGTGTACAATTAGCTCACAAAGATTGCTGATATTAGAGTTTAGGTTGCACCTCACTTTAAAAAGATAACATTCCAATAGCTAATCTTGTAGAAGTAACATTCCTACTTTCCGGAAGATCCTTTTACTTGAATTTTCCATTCAGCACTAGATCATTATTAAGAATCTTCGGAAGGTGACTTTTCCTTGCATCTTTACTTCTAAATGATGGCCTGGTAAGTTAAGCATACACAACAACAATCTTAGAAAAGCAGAAGCTTGTGATTTATCCTTTTTGTTTGCTTTTCTTACATTTTGCTTCGGTTTTCCTCATGTAACTATAACTTGTTGCTGTGGTTGAAACCTGCAGCCAGACTCCGAGACTCACCTGCTAACTATCCAATTCAAATGGAACGGCATCTTGAAGTCCGTCTCCACTTCTCTAGTTGGAGTGAGCCTGGAATTTGAAATTGCACTCTAGACTATTTTTTCGTCGGCGGAGTCGATAACCATGTTGTTCTAGGCCCATACTCTGTCAACATAAAGTGCTACAGGCTGGGAAAGGATACAATTGGTTCTGTTTTCCCTGTTGCCAAAGATTAGTCACACGCAGGCTTCAGTAAACGGTTTTCTTTCAACAATTTGCCATCACTTTGTTGTTTATTGGACAGTAGACACAATGATAAAGCAGTGGAAAGATTTTATTATCATTTTTTTTGTTTTGCAAAGATTCCAAAGCCTTAATTTCTACCCCATATGATAAAGCAGTGGAATGATGTTTTCTTCCATTCCAAACAATCCATATGGTGTATGAATTACATTCAGTCCAGTATAAATTTAGCATTTTCGCTTCAGAGGTAATTTATGGGTTTTATTCTACAATCATGTTTACTAATTGATCAGATTGATTAAGAAGGGTGTTGGAGTAGCTTGGTAAATTTGTTTTGCTAGGTTATGATAAATTAGCATTCAGCAGAATAGATGTTTGGATTTCTTCTTCAAATTACACAGTAATATTTCTCTTGTCATTGGTGAAACAATCAATCCACTCTCATTATAACTTCCACAACAGAAAATTTTATGTTATTTGCCTACTACCAATGTAGTTTAACTGATTTTACATTGACTGAACAAGGTTGATTTTATTTAGGTATCAAACTCTCCCATTTGTTTTAGATATTACATGTCTTGTTTGTTAATTTCTCCAAACCATTATTTCTCAATTTGTTAACAAGGAAACTCATGTTAACATAGTCATGATCAGAGCCTAATTATAGTTTACAATTATCTGAGTGTTATTGATTAACTGTTCTGTCCTTTCTTTTGGTTTTTTTTTTTTATAAATTTGTGCACTCATTTAGATGGTTTATTATTCTTGTTGTGATGAATTCAGGTCTAGTGAAAATACTGAAGAAGTATGACTAGAGAACAGGAGCACTTATCAAACTCGTGAAGGAGTGTGTGGCTATGCTCGACCACCTCTTCCCCAGCAACAACCTGTCAATTTCAGCAGAATGCGACGGACAAAATGGAGTGACAAAGCCGGCACAATCAGGTGGGAGGGTTTCGGAGTTGGAGGAGATTAAATATATGCAGAGCTTATACATGAAGAGCACCGTAGCAGCGCTGCGGTCCTTGAAACAGATTAGGAGCAAAAGTTCAACAGTCAAAACAGATTAGAAAATCTCGTGTTATATTGTTCTACCTTTGTTTTAATAGTGTTATCATTTTGTTGGTTGCTTATGAAATTTCTTCAGAATGTTATAGATATTATTTTTTAATGTTAGAAAATTGTATATTAAATTTTATTTTAAAATTTAGTATTTTGAATGATTTATAATATTGGAAAATTGTGTATTAATTTTTTTTATTTTTTATCTAAAAAAGACAATGGTTTTTCACCGTTGTCATAGATAGTTTAAAACTGTTGTTGAAGACCCTATTATTAAAGGTAGACGCTCAAAGACAACGGTGAAAAACTGTTGTCTTTGAAGGAAAAGACAACGGTTTTTCACCGTTGTAAAACTGTTGTCTTTGCCTTCAAAGACAACGGTTAAAAACTGTTGTCTTTGGGCACCCCTTTTAACAACACGGCCTTTAACAACAGTTCGAAAGGGGCTACGACAACGGTGAAAAACCGTTGTTGTTAGGCTTTTTTCTTGTAGTGATCGGCTGATCGATTCAAAGGCATTCTGCCTCACAGCCATATCTAAATCGATTTACCACTCGATTTTTACTAAATGAGCTTAACACGCATCCACCCTTCTGACTTGCAGGAACTTCTCTTGCCAAGAATCCGGTCCTTGACCTTCTTGGACTTCTCTTGCCTTGCATCCGGTCTTCTGACCTGCAAGGACTCTTTTGCCAAGAATCCGGTCCTCGACCTTCTTGGACTTTTCTTGCATCCGATCTTCCGACCTGCAAGAAACTTCTCCTGCAAACTCACAGTGCATGTTAGATCCAACGTATTAACCTAAACTTAAATAATTGTCAACACATTGAAACTTCCAGGGCATGATTGCACCAACAGGGATCAGGTCCTTCAGACCTATCCACTGGCTTCCACGATCTATCGAAATTTTTCTTCCTTAGCTTACAACTAGGACTCAATATGCGGCTACCCAGGGATCAGGTCTTCCAGACGTATCGAATCCACCTGGCTTCCATAATCTACCGAGATTTCCCTTGCCTAGCCTACAACTAGGACTTTCCATGCCTAATCGCAGTTAGGACTAGTCACTTGGTTGACTTCTCACCCTTGCCTAGCCATGACTAGGACTTCCCATGATCAAGCTCTATTAAACATACTTAAACATATTTGTTGGACATTAAAATTTTGAAGGTCGATTGCACCAACATTTGCTAGTTGTCCAGTTCGCAGACCCAACTGGACTTCTTGCCAGATATCCGGTTAGCCCGTTGACCTATTTGGACTTCACACCAATTATCTAGTTGGTCCTTGACCTACCTGGACTTCTCACAAGATATTCGGTTGACCCGTCGACCTATATGAACTTCTTACCAGATATCTGGTCGGCCTGTCGACCTATCTGGTTAACTTCTGTACACTTGGTAAAGTGGTTAGATCATAATTATACATAACTTAACTTACTTATCATTCATCAAAAGCTGAGTTATACTGTTAGTGCAAACTGCACCAATAACTCTATATAAATAGTTTCTGTTGGAACCCCAAGGTTGTTTTGGTGTGATCAACATGTTAAGTTAGGTCCTGTGTGTTTCTAACCTTGTGTCTAAGTGTGCAGGAGCTTAGGAACACAGGTAGTTGAGCGGAAGACGCAGCTAGCGAAAAGGACGGCAGTCCGAGGGACGAGGTGCTGCGGAAGAGTACACCGGCGGACGAGAAGGAAGCGTGCGGTGGTTCTGAGGGACGAAAGCCGGAGCGGAAGATTGCTCGGGGAGCAAGAGATGCAGCTAGCGAGAAGGACGGCACGCGGTGCATCCGAGGGACGAAGACTACGAATGAGTACGCCGGCGGACGAGAAGGGAACACGCGATGATTCCGAGGGACGAGAAGCCGGAGGGAAGCCCGCTCGAGAAGACCGGAAGTTGGGTTCGAGTGAGCCCTTTTCCGGATGGCAGAGATCACCCAAGTGAGCGGATCCGGAGGAGAAGAACCGGACCGAGGCGGGACTGAACCAGAGAAAAGGTCCCGGACGAAAAAATCAACGGCTGTTGACTTTGGGCTCCGGGGCGCTCGGAACAATCCGGGGCGCCCGGAGCAGCCCGGGGCGCCCGGAACCCTTCCGGGTGCCCGGACCCAGTATTTTCACCAGATCGAGTCAAAACTCGATCTGAACGTTGGGAGATAAAATTTATCCCCCCTAGGGTGCCCGGAACCCTTCCAGGCACCCCGACCAAGGCTATAAATATAGCCTTGGTCCAGAAGCTTTTCATCAATTCAGAACTCACGCATTTCTTTCAAACACTTGTACGCTTTCTGTAGTTAGCTTCTGTTGTGTGCTTCAACTCTGTAAGAGGCTTCTCCGCCTGAAGGAGAAATTCTAGTGCGATCATCTTTCTTTGATTAATAACCTCCCTGGTTGTAACCAAGTCAAAACCTGGTGCCTCGTTTTCTGTTTTGATCTTAGTTTATTGCCTTGATTATTTTACAAGTGTCAGTTTAAGAGTTCGAGAAGGGTTGGTTTGTGTTTTGATTTCTGCAGGGCTATTCAACCCCCCCTTCTAGCCGGCCCAACGGTCCTACAAGTGATATCAGAGCCGAGGCGCTTCAGGAGGACTAACCGCCGAACGAAGCAACGTCATGGCCGGACCAAGCATCCATCCGCCGAAATACGAAGGGGACTTCTCTACGTGGAAAAAATTGATGCAGGTATTTCTTACAACAGATATTGAACTATTTTTAACAATGAAATTTGGCTTTGAAGCTCCAGAGGACAAGGAAATAAATAAATGGACAAAAAAGGAGCAGGCTGACTTCATGGCGAACGGCAAAGCAGAGTACCATCTGCTAAGCGTTCTTCCGCCTCAAGAAGTCAACAGGATCGGTAAATACAACTCCGCAAAGGAACTTTGGGAGAAGTTCCTCGAGCTGCATGAAGGTACGTCCGAAGCCAAACTTGCTAGACGAGATCTGCTTCGCAATCAGCTCACTAGCCTGCGACTTGGGCAAGACGAGACAGTCGCACATCTGCACTCCAGAGTAAAAGAAATCATCACCGAACTCACGAATCTCGGAGAAAAGGTATGTAACCGAGATTCGCTCAGGTACGCCTTAAATTCATTTCCAAGAAATTCAAAATGGGCATCACTAGTAGATGCCTTTTACATTTCGAAGGACTTAGAAAAAATTTCATTAGAAGAATTTTTTTCAACATTTGAAGTGCATGAGACAAGATGTGCAGGAATGAAGGATCCCAAGAACAACGTCGCCCTCAAAGCTTCGAGAGACGAACCTGAGTCGGAATCTTCTCTCGACGACGAGGAAATGGTAATGATGGTAAGAAGATTCAAGAAACTTTGCAAATCAAGATCTACTAACCATCAGCAGGGGAAGAAGAAAAGGACGATCCGCTGCTACCATTGCGACGAAGAAGGGCACGTCAAGGACAATTGCCCCAAGCTGAAGAGCAAGAACAAGGAAAAGGGTAAGAAGCCTATCCAAAAGAGAAAAGCCCTAAAGGCGACGTGGGATGATACGTCGTCGGAGTCAGAAGTCGAGGCATTCTCCGGACTTGCTCTAATGGCAAGTCATCAAGACGACGACTGCGAGTCAAACTCTTCCGAAATGAGCATCGAGAGCATCGATGAAGGGGGAGCTTCGTCAGAAGAAAGCAGCAGTTCAGGGGGAGACACGGAAAACGAACTCGATAAGGTAAGTTAGGTACGTTCTCTTCCTCCCGATAAACTTTATAAATTTGTTAAGTTATTAACTAAAGACTGCTGTAAATTAGAAAAAGAAATAAAAAATTTAAAAATAATTTTAGCTAAGTCTTGCCTCAAGAAGAATTAGATAAATCAAAATTGGAAAATGAAAAATTGAAACTTGAAAATAATGATTTAAAAATTCAAGTAGACAATTTGAAAAACCATGCATGTTCATCTAAAACCAATGTTAGAAGTTTAATAATTTAAATTGGTACTTTAAACAGCACCCTGGACAAATTAGAAACATTTCAAGAAAATATGTTCCTAAAAACTTTTTAGTTAATCCAGTAGGCTGGAACCTATATTAGGTTCCGAAGTCATGCTTAAATTAATTTTAAAATTAAAATTAGCGCTTTAAGTGAGAAAATTAAACAAAGAATTTCTTTATGAGGCTTTGTCTAAGGAGGTGGTTGTTGCTCCAATAACCAAGAAGGCCTAGTGCCTCGCCACGACCTGAAAGCCAAAATATTGAAATAAATGTTTAATTAACTTACTAATGAAGCATTAATACAAGATTTAATTAGTGCTTTAAAAAAGGGTCATTCAAAATATTTTTCAATTTTTCAATTTACTTACTTAGAAATTTTTAATTGACTAAATCATTTATGTGCTTAAAAATTCTCAAAAATCATTCTTTCTTAAGTTAAAAGATTTTCTGAAATTAGAAATTTATGCTCAAATTACTTAGAAATTTTTTCTAAATATTTCTTCTAAATATTTTTTCAAATTTACTAAAACTTTAACCCTTAGATTGTTTCTCTTGGAACCCCATTTTTTTTGTGATCAAAGGGGGAGAAGGGAAAGTATAAGTCTAGGGGGAGGTAGATAGATTTAATTTTTTTTTTTTCTATCTTTTTTACTGAGGTAGATAGAGTTATTTTTTTTCTATCTTTTTGTACTTAAATTGCAAATTAAGTTAAGTTATTTAATTTTATTTAAAGTCTATTTTACCCTAGCTTAACTTGGGTTGATCACACCAAAAAGGGGGAGATTGTTGGAACCCCAAGGTTGTTTTGGTGTGATCAACATGTTAAGTTAGGTCCTGTGTGTTTCTAACCTTGTGTCTAAGTGTGCAGGAGCTTAGGAACACAGGTAGTCGAGCGGAAGACGCAGCTAGCGAGAAGGACGGCAGTCCGAGGGACGAGGTGCTGCGGAAGAGTACACTGGCGGACGAGAAGGAAGCGTGCGGTGGTTCCGAGGGACGAAAGCCGGAGCGGAAGATTGCTCGGGGAGCAAGAGACGCAGCTAGCGAGAAGGACGGCACGCGGTGCGTTCGAGGGACGAAGACTGCGGATGAGTACGCCGACGGACGAGAAGGGAACACGCGACGATTCCGAGGGACGAGAAACCGGAGGGAAGCCCGCTCGAGAAGACCAGAAGTTGGGTTCGGGTGAGCCCTTTTCCGGATGGCAGAGATCACCCAAGTGAGCGGATCCAGAGGAGAAGAACCGGACCGAGGCGGGACTGAACCAGAGAAGAGGTCCCGGACGAAAAAGTCAGCGGCTGTTGACTTTGGGCTCACTTTGGGCTCCGGGGCGCCCGGAACAGTCCGGGGCGCCCGGAGCAGCCCGGGGCGCCCGGAACCCTTCCGGGCGCCCGGACCCAGTATTTTCACCAGATCGAGTCAAAACTCGATCTGAACGTTGGGAGATAAAATTTATCCCCCCAGGGCGCCCGAAACACTTCCAGGCGCCCCGACCAAGGCTATAGATATAGCATTGGTCCAGAAGCTTTTCATCAATTCAGAACTCACACATTTCTTTCAAACACTTGTACGCTTTCTGTAGTTAGCTTCTGTTGTGCGCTTCAACTCTGTAAGAGGCTTCTCCGCCTGAAGGAGAAATTCTAGTGCGATCATCTTTCTTGGATTAACAACCTCCCCGGTTGTAACCAAGTCAAAACCTGGTGCCTCGTTTTTTGTTCTGATCTTAGTTTATTACCTTGATTATTTTACAAGTGTCAGTTTAAGAGTTCGAGAAGGGTTGGTTTGTGTTTTGATTTCTGCAGGGCTATTCAACCCCCCCTTCTAGCCGACCCAACGGTCCTACAGTTTCTTCAAGGTATCAATGAAGGAAAGCATGAGAAACATCTAATTGTCGTATCGGCCAATTGGAGCTAACAGCTATAGATAGTAGCAATCTGATAGTTGTAATTTTGATAACAGGACTAAAAGTATCATTAAAGTCAATACCTGGTTATTGATTAAAGCCTTTAGCAACAAGGCCAGCTTTGTAACGTTCAATAGATCTATCTGCATGATACTTAATTCAGTAAACTCATTTAGAGCCCACAATATTCATAGATGGAGTACGAGGAACTAAGCTACAGGTTGAATTACGAAGAAGAGCATCAAATTCTATAGTCATCGCAGCATGACAATTTGGATCTTTAACCTCATGTTTAAATCTAGAAGGTTCAACAAAATTTGAAGAAGCAATAAGAGCACGTGGAAGAGGATAGCTAGTGGAAACTGGTTGACATCGTGCGTAAATATCGCTTAGAGGAAGCATTCGCCAAGGAGTATCATCATCAAAGCTACTCGGAGATGAGTGGTCAGACGGATGAGAATTAGAACTAGAGAATGAATCACCACTAGTCACTATGTTTATAGGAATATATGGAGATGGAGTCGGACCCAAGATACCATCCCCCCCTTGTACTTTCAAAATATCTTGATGAATCAATATGTGGGGATTCTAGTATCTGAACGAGAATCTGAGGTAGCAACTGCAAATGGAAAAAGAGATTCTTCAAAAGTAATATGTCGAGAAATATATATCTGCCCAGTCGAAATATGGAGGTAACGATACCCATGATGCAAATTACTATAACCAAGGAAAACACATTGTAGAGAGCGAGGGTCTAACTTGTGTTTAGAGTAACCTCGTAGCCAAGGATAATATGCGCAACCAAAGATACGAAAGAAAGAGTAACCTAGAAGATGATTATAAAATCTTTCCAATAGACACTTATTTTGAAGTAGTGGAGTGGGTAAACGATTGATAAGGTAGACTGCGGTTTGGACAACATCATCCCAAAATTTAAGTAAAACTGAGACATGATTAAGAAGAGCTAAGGTAATTTCAACCACACGGCGATGTTTTCTCTCAGCGGATCCATTTTATTTAGGAGTGTGGGGACAATGGACTCGATGGAGGATGTCGGAGGAAGTAAAATGATGATGAAGCGCTTGATACTCTCCACCCCAATTAGAATAAAGGGAGAGTATTTTACGATCAAAATAACACTCAACATGCTTTTGAAAACGACAAAAAAATATCGAAGAGATCAGATTTTCTTTTCATAGGAAAAATCCAAGTGAACTTGCTAAAGTTATCAATAAAAAATTAACATAGTAAAGAAAACCCTGATTAGAAAGAATGAGAGCAGGACCTCATACATCAGAGTGAATAATTTCAAAAGGAAAGCTAGAGTTACGAGTAGAGAATACAAAAGGTAGTTTATGAGATTTTACTTTCATACAAGCTTCACATAAATGAGATGATGATGCTAAAGAAGTTGGTAAACCAAAATGATTAATAATGTCTTGAAGAAGATGTAGAGACGGATGATCAAGACGTACATGTCAAGAGAATTCGTCTATGCGTTCTCCAATAGAGGTTTTGAGAGAAGTGGGTTGAGATGATAAAGATCATTTTTAGTGTCCCTTTGGAGTAGAATAGTTCCTATCGCGGAATCCTTCACAAGACAATGATGAGGATGAAATTCAAAAAACACATTATTATCAAGAGTAAATTGACGTACGGAAAGTAAATTTTTAGTGATAGAAGAAACATGAAGAGTGTTGCGCATGTGAAAAGTATGACCATATGAATGGAATGATGTGTTTTCAATGTGAGCAATATGAAAACCTGAGTCATTGCCTATTTATACCACGTCAGAACCATGATAAGGCGAAGCTTCTGTAAGAATCTCATACTTCGGTGTAACATGATAAGTCGCTCCAGAATCTGGATACCATCCTGGGGTTTCAGGAACCGATGACGTTGCAGTAAAAGTGATGGAGAGTGAGAATGCTCCAGAATGAGATGATTAAGTACTAGAGTGTCATGATGGGGGAGGAGGTCAATTTGATAATACAGATCCTCCTCGAAAATTTGAATCATATATTTTATAATAATTTTGAGCATAATGACCATAGTTGAAGCAAATTTGACAGCATCCTCGTCCTCGACCTCGACCTTGGCCTCGACTCCGACCTCTGAAACCTCCAATCTGAGATTGATTATGTTGATCAGGTTGTGGAGCTTTGCTAATCATGTGTGCCGATAAAGATAGAGAATCTGACATCCTTTGAGATTGTATTTGTTGAAATCTTTCATGAGAGGATAACACACCATGAATAGTTTCAAGTGATACTTGATCTAAGCGAGTCGTCACACTAGGAACAAAGTTATTATATTGAGAACCCAAACCTACAAGAATATGCATTAATATTTCTGGATCAGAGACCGGATATTCAATTATAGCTAGGTTGTTGGCAATAGTCTTGACTGATTGTATATAGTCATTGATAGAAACATCTCCTCATTGCACGTCCTGTAATTGTAGATGAAGTTGGAGAACCTGTGCTTGAGAGTGAGATGCAAAAGAATGATCAAGAGTTTCTCAAATCCGATGAGAGATATTGAGGCCAACAAGCATGGGAAGTAAAGGCTCAGTAATTGATGAGATTAATCAAGACAAGACTAATTAATCATTTAAAAGTCAAATAATATAGGATGAATCATCATTTTAGGTGGAAATGAAGTACTATATTAATATGACCAAGTAATTCAAGAACATAAAATATAAGAAGAAATTATAATTTTTAAAATAAATTGTTATCATGATCAAATCTAACGGAAAAAAAGAATCATATAAAAAGAAAAAAAATATATTTTACGATGACACGTTATTTCAGTAGAATTACAAGAAGACATTATTTTTTTTCCCGGTCTGTTTTTTTGTCGGTTGTTTTTTGGTTTCCTTCGTTTTTTTTTTATTTTCTGCTCTCTGTTTTCTTCCCTCGGATATTTTTTGTCGCTATTTTTTTTGTTTTGTTTTTTTGTTTTTCTAACTGAACAAAGATTTTATTTTTTTTCTAACCGAACAGTAAAGAAAAGAGATATTTTTTCTAACGGAACAGAAAGACAATAAAGGAAAAGAAAAATAAAAAAGAAAAAAATAAATACAAAAAATAAAATAAATAAATAATAATTTTATTTTGATAGATTCAATTGTCAAAGTACTTATGGTCGATGGAAAATAATTATTAATGATAGGAGAAGAAAAGTTACAGTTATCAAAATTGTCGTTATTGACGATGATATCAAACCTAAATATAAAATTTTTTTTAGCTACTGTAATAAAAATTTATAAGAGAAAAATTAAAAATATTATATGAAAATTACTAGATAAAGAAAAGAAATAGAATAGAGAATAATTATTTGATTTATCTTTACTAAAGTGAATAGTTTATTTATAGATTATATACAATTTATAACATAGTAATAAATATAAGGACAGACTTTTATAGTGTGAATTTTGAATTGTGAAAGTCATTGTTGGGTTAGTTACCATGAGAGCTTTTTAATTTATTCGGTAGATGAATGGGGAGGTCATTGAGTTTCAGGATTAGTTTGTTGTATAAGGGTCTAAATAATTAGATTAAATAAAATAAATAAATAAATAATATTATGTAAAAAGTGAAATCCATCACAGTGGTGGATCCCATGACACTGTCTCACACGGTTGGAAAAAGAGTAAATTAGAAAACTAAATCTAGAATTCACTTTTTATTCAATTCTATAAATCTGATATCTGATAATCAACTAAATCTGGTATTTATGTTTGTAATTAATGAACCGTTATTAATCAACTAAAAGCTTTGTTTTTCTCTGCAAGCAGCCTTCAAAGTATACGACCCACTTCTTCTCCTCCGCCACGTTTGCCCACCCTGGCCGGAGCTCCGCCGTCCGGCGCACACTCCTCTTCCTCTTTCTGTGCGGGATCTTCGAGGACGCAGCACAAGCATGCCGCCACGAACAGCAACGACGAGGTCCACGTGATGGCACAAACCCGACCGCAGAACACCACGACTGACAAGCTCACCACAAGCAGAAGAATCCCAATGGGAGCGGCCCAAGAATCTGGAGGAGGAGTCCTCAATTCCTCCGCAGCTGACTTAGGCGGAGACCGCTTCGCTTGGGGGTTCTTCGGCTCCTCTGGCTCCCGGACCGCCGTCACGAACGCCGAAGGAAAGCGCGAGGACGAGACGGCGGAGGAGGAGGAAGAGGAAGAAGAAGAAGAAGAAGAAGAGGAGGTCGAGGAGGAGAAGATAGAGGCCCCCTTCCGGCCATGTTCTTCTCCCATCAAATTCATCCCCTTCCGCGGCGCCACTGATCGCCTCGATTCCTTGCTCTCGCATCGGTTCTGAAACCAATTCCACTCGCCCCGGCGAACGCACCGATCAAAATCCAATTTTTCAGTCGAAATTCGAACCGAAACAAGCAAGAAAATCTGGTTACCGGAGCCATGCAAGGAGAGATCAAGACCTTAGCCAGCAAGCGACGCCGCAAGTGGCGCTCGGGCGATGCCGCAGTAATAGCGCCGCCGCCCCTGCGCGCCTTCTCTTCTCCCTCAGAACCATCGGCACCGAAGCAGAAGCTGAGGCCGCTTGGCTTCCTCTGCCATTGTCTCATGGCGATCGAGATGCGACGTTCGGGATCTCCTGATCGGGATCGGTAGTTATATAAATTTTTATTTAACGGTACCAATCCGCAGGGGAAGCAAACAATCTAACGGCGATGAAGTCGATGTACCGCAGAATAAATAAATTGAACCTGTCTGTGTTATATTCCTGTAACATGCTCTGTTTACTCCGATAAGGAAAACTAATTCAAGATGAAAAAAAAAGCAATCCTTAGAAAAAGGTGATGCTGGTAAAAAAATTTTTTTTTATTTTTAATAAATTATTTTTTTATAATAATTTTTAGGTTTTTGTTCAGAAATTATCTTTATTATTAATTTGATTATCTTACTATTTTATTAAAAATCTCCCTCCTTTACTAACTAACTTTGGTGAAACCTAAAATGAATTTACGTTAATATCCTTTTTTCTATTCATACTAAAAATAATTTCAAGATTTATTAATAATTCCACAAGCGAAACAATCAGTGATCTAGAGTTCGAGACTCAACTGCGGCATATTATTATGAATTTTTTTCATCATTAATTTTCTCTGGTTATTTATATAAAAAAAATATAGTTATCTTTAGTCCCACATCTTAGAATTGATAACACTATAATCAAAGAAGCTTCTATAAATATTTTAGGCCGACAATATTAAAAAATATATTTTTCTTAGTTTTTTTTACTAAGATAAGTATAATATTAAATTAAATTAATTTTTTCATAGGAAAGCCTGTTACTCAATAATTAATTCTTGATTATGAACGTAAGGGTGACACTTGATAATCCAAACAATTCGGATTTTCAAAGACTCAAATAATTCAGATTTTCAAAAGTCAGGTACTTTACTCTAATGACTCTATTAATGACTCTACTTTAGTATTTTAATGCTAAAATACTTTAATTAATATAATTTTATTATAAAGGGTCAATGTGATTTCAATGTATTATATTACACACGCGACGCGTGTGCACGATCACTAGTAAAAAAGAAAAAATGGTCAGGCAATGGTTTCTCTTAGTTTATAAATTTCTCATGTTTTATTTTTCTTTACAATTTCTCTCTAACTTCAATCATAGAATAATTGTTATTCTATCCGTCAGAAGTTCAATATCTACTTTCAAGAAAATTCATCAGTTTCAATGGTTGATCATCGTAGTCATGGTTGTAATATATATTTTCCGAATGAGGAAGTTCTACATCGTGACTGTAGCATGAGAATTGATTTACAGAGATAGATCACAAAATTAACCCAATTTGGGTATGATGGCGTGGGATTTTGAAGATCGTGAGATCTTTTATCATGATTCTAGTTCCGCTTTCAAAAATCTATATCATAATCATGCTCAGTTCTGGGAACACTATGATCGAGAGGAGCATCATGTAGACTTTGGTTTTCGAGTTGATCTGTCTCAGTTTTCTGGAACGTTACAAGCATAGAATTTTATTGATTGAATTAACGAAGTGAAGAAAATTTTTTATTATCAGAAAGTGTGTAATCATGTAAAAGTTAAACTGGTTGTAATCACACTCAAAAGTCAAGCATCAACTGATGGGAACAAAAGGTTTAGTACCTAGTTGACTCCATCGTGCCCTCCCCTCCCCCTTAATTTATTTTTTAGAAGAGGGGTTAGTACCTAATTGTCCCCCTCTGGCCAATAAAATGTCTAGGTTCGCATAGACTTGGGAGTCTGGAAGAAGGGGATCTAGAGAAGTCAAATTTCGATAAGGATGATGAATTGCTTGATAGTGGAAAGGATGGAGAAAAAAAACAAAGAAACAAGGGGGAAAACATGAAGGTTCAGTTCGCAACCGTCGCTTGTGACCCATGTGCACCACCGTTGCCGATGGCTGTGAGTGGCATCTATGGTCGCTCGAGGTCCGCTATCAACAACAAAGCTTGCGGTCAATAGTAGTGACATCCGTGGTTGGAGACGGATCCAAAATTTTAAATGGGAGGGGGGAGGGGGGGCGGGGTGTTGGGACCTTGACGTCCGCTAGAGGGAGGTGAATAGCGACTGACCCAACTCGTCGCTTCCTATGCTGGTTAGTATGCACAGCGGAATACAAAAATAAATACTAACAAGTGAAAGCAAACCTAACATGTTGATTTAACGTGGTTTGGAGACAAAGCTCCTACTCCACGGCTATCCGTAAGGTGGAAGATCCTGATCTGTCGATGGATGACTCCCCGAAAAACCTCTGACTAGCTCGAGTAGCTCCTTGTGGGTGGAGAAACCTCGCCACAAACTCGCACAAGCTCTTGATCACTCAAGAAGATCTTGGAGACTCTAATAGGGGTTAACCACCTCTATTTTCGTCAACCTTAACAAAACTTCCAATGCTTGGTTATATAAGCCACAAGTTGGAAAACCCCGCCTATCAGTTGACTGCTAAAACGATCAGTCGATTGCCTCCGTGGAGATTCGACCGTTACAATCCAACGGCTATATACCAGTCGACTGATACTTTCATCAATCGACTGTTCCACACTAACCGAACGAACAAAGCATTCTGTTCGCGCCCAGTCGACTACCCGGTCGACCGCACTAGTCGACTGATGAAAACACCAATCGACTGCTACAATAACGTTACAGTACTACTACAGTGCTGCTACAGTAATGCTACAGTAAACCATAATCCTAGGATTTAACCCCCGAGTACATTCACTCAGCACTCATCCTCGCTGGACCAACCTAGACCTAGTCTTCTAGCCTCCTCCATCAGCCTTGCGCCCCTCGGATGCCTCCCCATCCTTCACGTCTTGCCTTCTGGAGTTTCCATCGGCCTTGTCATTGTTGTTGGGTCTTCCTTTGCCAAGAGGTCACGCTTCCGGGACTTCATCCATTGCCAAGTCACACTTGGACTTACGTTGCCAAGACTACATGCTTGGACTTACACCGCCAAGACTCATCCTTGGACTTTCCTCTGCCAAGATCACCTTTGGACTTTCCTTGTTGTACCTGTATCCTGCACACTCACAATGCATATCAAATGCAACAATAAACCTAACTTAAACCTTTGCCTAAACATCAAAACCTAGGGTACCCAGATTGCTCCAACAATCTCCCCCTTTTTGATGTTTAACAATCCGTTTAAGTTAGGGAAACAATATAACAATACATATGTAAATAAATATGCAATCTACACATTCATAAATCATGGAACCTAATTCTAGGCTCCCCCTTCATCTAAGCTTTCCCGCAAAAAGCAAACTTCTCCCCCTTTACAAATAAATGAGCAATCACTCCTCATTCACCTAAGCTCCTCCTTGAGTTAGGATTTCTTGCAAAGGTATGTAGGTTTCCCACTTAAATCTAAACTTCCCCCTCTTTGCCATACATAAAAAAGAGCTTAACAATATTCCAATTATTGGACTCTTTGACCTCTAATGACCATAAACATCATGTATTAACCCCCATAAGATTACATACATGTTCACCACTCTTTTGGTCATTTTCTAATACTGAAAAACATTTTCAGACCATATCAGTCGACTGCAATAAGTCCCAGTCGATTGTCATCATCAAAATAAGCTTACAGAGAAATTTTGTGCTAAAAATTACTATTACCAGTCGACTGGTATGCTATTTTTGCAAAAATCAATATTTTCTGACCAACTTCAGAAATGCGCCAAAAATTCCATAGACTTCCAAAAAATCCCAAATTTTGTGGAGAGGTCTATTTTATCTTTGTCTAGTTGGGAAAAATATATATAAAAATATATTTATCACAGATCCCAAGAATGACACAAAATTCAAAACTATCTAAATAGTTCAATGGAACCTTGATCTAAAGTCCTATTTTTGGTTTCCTCTTGATGTATCTATCCATACTAAACCACAATACTTCCCTAACATAGGTTTATATGGAATATATACATCAAAAATTAATTTTCATGCAATATGACCCTAATGTCATATTTTCATGCATGATATCATCCTAATTGTGCCAACCTACTAGGTTAGAGACTCAAGTCCGTCTCCTAACCACTTGACACATTTGATAACCCATCTACCATGGGTCCCAAAGGCTCTTCTTAACCTTAGAAATCTTAACCTTAGTCACCTCTCTTGGTGACTCATTTACTATGGCTAGGCAATTTCGGTGCACCTCGGGTGACACTTGGCCTACAAAACTCACCTTCTTAACCTTAAACACCTTGTCTTCGATTAGTTTCTTCGTGTCCTTCACCTTGAACACCTCATCCTTGCCATAATTATATGTCACCCTAACATATTCCTTCTTATTGACCTTGGATGACTCTCCATTGTCCTTAGTCACACCTCCCTTACCAATGTCATGTGCTACCTTAGCACTTGACATCTTTTTGGTCTTGGAGGGACCTAATTTGATATTTTTGGGTCTTTGACCACCCAAATACATGTCAAGTCCTTTAGGTTCAATAATGAACCTCTCTAGGACTTTCTCCATTTCCTTAAGCTTTGCCTTCAAGGCTTAATTTTCCAACTCTAGGGTTCTAACCCTATTGTCAACATGTCCACCTTGGACATCCCTAGACCTACCCACCTTCCTAGGCATGTGTCTCCCTTGTAGGATTGAAAAAAATTTAGATATCTCCACAATGACATGATATTGTCCACTTTGGACCTAAGCCCTCATGATTTTGCTCTTGGGCTCTACCCAAAAGGCCTCATGCCAATGGAGATATCTTTTTCTTATAAACCCATGATCTTTTCCATGTGTTTTCAATATGGGACTATGTTTGCAACCTTGCAACCCCAACAATCCCCCCCTCAAACAAAGGACCATGAGCTTCCCACGTCCGATCCTCGACCCACCAGGTCTTCCTGCCCCTCGGTCTACTCGACCTACTAGGACTTCCTGCCCCTCGGTCTACCCGACCTACTAGGACTTCCTGCCCCTCGGTCTACCCGACCTACTAGGACTTCCTTGCCTAACCGCAACTAGGACTTCCTGCCCCTCGGTCCACCCGACCTACTAGGACTTCCTGCCTGGTGTCTGGTCCTCTTGATCCGAACATAGGAGCCCCCACTTTCTTTGTTCGAGGTCAATATTGTACTCACATGGTTCAATCAGACCATAGCTCTTGTGCACAGTCGGCGGTTAAACCTTCTGGCATCCGGGCTCTGATACCAATTGTAGTATCAAAAAGAATTTAGATATCTCCACAATGACATGATATTGTCCACTTTGGACCTAAGCCCTCATGATTTTGCTCTTGGGCTCTACCCAAAAGGCCTCATACCAATGGAGATATCTTTTTCTTATAAACCCATGATCTTTTCCATGTGTTTTCAATATGGGACTATGTTTGCAACCTTGCAACCCCAACATCCCTTTCTTGGGATTAATGCTTAGGTTTTCACCTACTTTCCTTCCCTTTGGCAAAGTGGTTTGAGTCTTATTAGGTCTACTCTTACTATATTTAGCATGAATAGGTCTCCTAAGGTTATCTCCTACATTAACCCTATTCCTATCATTATATTTAAATCCATAATTATTCTTAGGTAAATAATGAAAATTATTCCTAACATGCATGGAAGAATTTAAATTTGAACTTGAATTCAAATTAGGGTTTATCTCCCTTACCCTTTGAGCTCTTTTCTTCTCCCACTTCTTTAAGTGCGCCAATTTCTTGAGCTCTCCTCTCCTTAGACACTTTATGTGGTAGTGTCCCCACTCACCACAAGTGAAACACCTAATGTGCTTCTTCTCCTTCCTACAACTCACATTGGTTAAATCAACTTTAGTGAGTTTAGGATTTACCTACTTTACCTTCTTAAGCGAAGGACACCTACTCTTGTAGTGCCCCATCTTACCACACTCAAAGCATTTGATGTGGTCCTTTTTGCTTTTCTTGGTAGTTGAAGTGGAGGGTTGATTTTTCAAGATCTCCTCTTCCTTGAATTGCTCTTCTTCCTCTTCACTTGAAGATGTGGATGATTCCACTTCTTCCTCCCTTGAAGATGTGTATGATACCTCCTCATCTTCATTCTCCTCCTTGGATGTTGAAGACGTGTCAACATCCGATTGATCCTTCTCCTCTTGGACCAATGAGCCATTCTCCTTGGGCTCCTCCTCTTCTTGGATTTGTGTAGGACTCTCATGAAGCGCAATTATTTTTTTCCAAAGGTCACTTGCGTTCTCGTATTCACCTACATTCAATATCGCATTAGGAGGTAATAAATTAATTAAAATTCTAGTTACCCCCTTGTCTGTCTCCGATTGCTCTCTTTGCTCCTCGGTCCAATATTGAGGTCGGAGACATTTTCCTTTATTGTCCGTTGGAGCTTTAAACGGTTCCTCCAACGCAATCCATTGGTTTCAATTCATTTGGAACCACATCTCTATGTGCTTCCTCCAATAGTCGAAGTCCTCGCGCTTGTATGGAGGTGGGATTCGAATGCCCCATCTGAGAGGTCCCTCCGATTCCATCTTCTTCCTCTAGCTGCTCTCTTGGTGATTAATCCAACAAGAGCTAACCTCGCTCTAATACAATTTGTTGGGACCTTGACGTCCGCTAGAGGGGGTGAATAGCGACTCACCCAACTCGTCGCTTCCTACGCTGGTTAGTATGTATAGCGGAATACAAAAACAAATACTAACAAGAGAAAGCAAACCTAACACGTTGATTTAACGTGGGTCGGAGATAAAGCTCCTACTCCACGTCTGTCCGTAAGGTGGACGATCCCGATCCGTCGGTGAATGACTCCTCGGAAAACCTCCGACTAGCTCGAGTAGCTCCTTGTGGGTGGAGAAACCTCGCCACAAACTTGCACAAGCACTTGATCACTCAAGAAGACCTTGGAGACTCTAATAGGGGTTAACCACCTCTATTTTCGTCAACCTTAACCAAACTTCCCATGCTTGGTTATATAGGTCACGAGTTGGAAAACGCTGTCTACCAGTCGACTGCTAAAACCATCAGTCGACTGCCCTCTGTGGAAATTCGATCGTTACAACCCAATGACTATATACTAGTCGATTGATACTTCCATCAGTCGATTGCTCCACACTAACCGAATGAACAGAAGCATTCTGTTTGCGCCCAGTCGACTGCCCGGTCGACCGCGCCAGTCGACTGATGAAAACAACAGTTGACTGCTACAGTAACGTTACAGTACTGCTACAATACTGCTATATTAACGCTACAGTTCTGCTACAGTACCCCCTAATCCTAGGATTTAACCCCCGAGTATATTCACTCAGCACTTATCCTCGCTGGACCAACCTAAACCTAGCCTTCTAGCCTCCTCCATCAGCCTTGCGCCCCTCGGATGCCTCCCCATCCTTCACGTCTTGCCTTCTGGAGCTTCCATCGGCCTTGTCATTGTTGTCGGGTCTTCCTTTGCAAGAGGTCGCGCCTCTGGGACTTCATCCATTGCCAAGTCACACTTGGACTTACGTTGCCAAGACTATATGCTTGGACTTACACCGCCAAGACTCATCCTTGGACTTTCCTCTACCAAGATCACCCTTGGACTTTCTTTGTTATACCTATATCCTACACACTCACAATGCATATCAAATACAACAATAAACCAAACTTAAATCTTTGCCCAAATATCAAAGCCTAGGATACCCAGATTACTCCAACACGGGGGACATACTAAGTGACGAGTATTATCAGACTAACTATACACATTTATCTTTGGATGAGCTAGAGAAAATTCCAAGAGAAGAATCAAAAGCTTGTAAGGTGAACGACTTATGCATTTCATCATACTCTTCTTCCTTGTTTGTCGATGTTCATGTCTTCCATTTTCCTACTGTTCAACTATTATGTCATGAAAAATATTTTAAAACTTTATTTTGCATTTTGACGGCGTTGATTATGGTTTGAGAAATCGGGAGAAAGAAAGGTTTTTGTGGAAAATTATGGTAGATATAGAAGAAGAAATTTGCCGATTTATTTCATTCGTTGTGTTTGCAAATTAAAGTATTGATCAATTTCAATGTTATTGGAAGAATTTCCTCAACAAAAGGCAGCTTATAATGAAAGTCAATTGACAACGAAGTACATTAATTAAGTAGGAGAAAATCACATTAGCGTTGTAAACATATGTGTAGTGCATACCCCATTAGCCTCATTTTGCAAGATTGGGATGCATGCTTTGCTAATTGGCCAACTAATTACTTGATTAATTAGACACATAGAAATCATGCATTGCCTTAATCCACAAGTTAATCGTCGCTCCACTTAATTAATCTATCTCCATTTTTAATCATGTTGTTTAGTTGCAAAATTACCAGCTCGACTATGACACTACAAAGACGACAATGTTACTCCATCCATGCAACTGCAATGCATGGTGGGATTCCCCTGCCATGGCCACATGTACAGGATCTAGTCGCATCATGTTGGAGGTGTGGAACGACGGAGTCCAGCAATGTAACACATGCACATATGTATAGCCAAGGGCGGAGCCACCCTTAGGCTAGGGTGGGCTCCAACCCCACCAAATTTTTGCATGTCATTTTTATTTTATTTTATTTTTCAGCCCACAAACTTATTGATTATTCCCAGTAGCTCCCTCCTCTTCCAAATTCCATCTGATTACCTTTAAAAAAAAATGAGAAAAGGCTTGAATCAGAATTGATCCTGTCCGAAAATCAGGGAGATGTCAAGCTGAGGATGTGGCTACCGCATTGACTAAATGTAGACTCCGCTCCACTCTGCAACACAAGAAACGTCAGTACCGAGGCAGGGAAGGGGTCCCCGACGTTGGCCTTCCGATGCTCAAGTAAATTACCAGCACGAAGAAGAAGATGAAACAACAATAGTACAAGCGTAAAACGTCAATAATGCGTACCTGTGCCGGTGTACGAACACCCCTTTATATAATGTCCTGGTGGGCGACACACATGCTTTTTGAGGCAGAGCACGTTCTCCCATTGGTTGCTGACACGTTCTCCAATTGATCCTGGACACTTGATCATGGACACATTCTCTAATTGGTCATGGGCATGCCCTTCGATTTGTCTGTCGTACAATCCACCTGTAGACCATGCCACGTGTTGACAACGTCATCTCCCAAATGTATATCCAAATACATGTTAACGTTCCCGCCGATCGACCGAGAGGGATAACCGCTCGGCCGAGTACTCCTCTGCTCAACTGAGTATTCCTCTGCTCGACTGCTCTATCTTGCGACGACGAGTCTAAATAGTATGTTCTTGCCTGACCGGAATAGTAATCCAAGCATCTACATGCACCCTTTGCTAGTCGGGCAACTTATGTCCGGTCGTCCCTTAATGTAGGGCTCCATTCGGCTACCTTTTAGCAGGTCCTGTTGGTCATCTAGCGTTGACCCCTTTGACTTTGACCCGCACTTGGTGGGCACCTTTATCACCGCATCACAATCCTTCTCCTTAAGTCTAATCGAAGGAGGCAGCAAGTCCGACTGACTGGACAAGTAATGTATCGGGTGACCTCCTTAGATCGGACACTATCCATGGCCTGGTAACTGGTCAGAGGGTCGATCGACCATTCCTTTATTGGGAATGTGTAGCTTCCACTCGGATGCTACCTCATAAGTTTGGTGTTGGATCGGCCGTTCGGCTATACCATAATTGAATATCTGTGCCGATCAGGACGATTGACGCCCATACTTAACAAATTTTTCCATTTCTCTAGACTTTCTTAGCTGGGTGCCCAACAACACGGGCTGACAGTATCTCAATTTCTAGATGATCGTGTAAATCTCTTATCATTATGGCCGAGCACGCCACCCATGCCTTTTAATTAAACCTCATTAATGCCCCACTATAACCTGCCGACACGTGTCTCACTTTCTACTGCTGCACGCTCGATGTGACAGGAGGATAATCGATGGTGATGTGACAGGCATCTTTTCAAATTCTATGGATGGATCTTCTCCTAGTTTTTCACAACTCTTGATCGAACGACTCAAGGCAATTGCGGCGAGGTTTATAAACATTACTTCACTTTGCCATCGTCTTCATTCCTGACATTTTCGTCTTCGACCGACGTCTATGACGTTTCTTCTCCTCTTCTTCTCCAGTGACCATTCTCAGTAAGCTCCTTCTTCTTTTCCTTCGTCGAATCTGTTTGTTGCTTCTTCCCGATTTCCTCGCTTTCGATGGCTAGTTCCTCCCAGCCTCCGGTGCCCATCCCTGGACTCTGGTATACTTCCACTCAGTCCAAATTTGACGGGGATGACAAAGAAAAGCTAAAATCCAAACACCAATTTCCCTCTTCTTATCAAGTTGTCTTTCCTTCCGCTTACGACCGACCACGCGAACCGTCAGCCGACTTTTTTACTTTGTTTTAAGGACCAGTTCAATGCAAGCCTTTGGTTTCCAGTTCATCCTTTTTTTCCACCGTATGTAAATATTTCTATATTTTTCTACACCAATTAGTGTCGAACTCCTTTAGGTTGCTGTGCGGGGTGGTAATTCTCTTCCGCCTATACGACCTTCCCTTGACTCCTCGGCTCTTTCATTACTTCTGCTACCCGATTGGAAGAACTCTATCAACGGGCTTCTCTAGTCGCTCAGGAAGTTTATTTCATCCATCCTGCCAATGTGCACCACCAGGGAGACTTACTTAATCGGCTGCACTATCGTGATTGGTGACAATGAATTGGCTAACTTAGCCAACTCATCCGCGATATGGTTGCTTGAGTGGGTGATCTTCTGTATAACAACTTCTTGGAAGTTTTCCTTCAACTTCTTGAAAGCTTCTACATATAGCCTAAGTCGGAAGCGGCTTATTTCGAATGCCCCCAATAGCTGTTGAGTGGCCAGCTGAGAATCCGAGTGGATGATGACCTTTGCTACTCCGACATGCCGAGTCACCTGCAAGCCGGCTATTAAGGCCTCGTACTCGGATTTATTATTGATAGCCCAATAGTCTAGCTGCACAGATGGTTTCATCCTATCCTCTCATGGTGAAATCAAGAGAATGTCAATCCCGCTACCTTACCAAGTGGGCGATCCGTTTACGTATACTTTCCAAGTCACGTCCGGCTCAGCGTTTTGGATCTCAGTGACAAAATCAGCTAAGGCTTGAGCCTTGATCACCGCTCGGGGTTAATGTTTTATGTCAAATTTTCTCAGCTTGGTTGTCTATTTGATCAGTTATTCGGATGCCTTTGAATTAAGGACTCTTTCCAAGGCACTATTGGTCATCACGACGATTGAATGTGAAAGGAAGTACATATGAAGTCTCCGAACAGTGAGTACTAGCGTGTATGCCAATTTTTCGAGACAAGTGTAGCAGGACTCTGCACCTTTCAATATATGACTCAGAAAATATACAAGCTGTTGCTTTGAGCCATTGTGGCGCACCAACATTGAGTCAATCGCATATTCAGTAGATGACAAGTAAATCAAAAGCGGCTTGCCAGCGATGGGTTTGGCCAATACAGGCAGGGAGTTAAGGTACTCTTGAAGCTCTTCCAGTGCCTTGTCGCATTCTGTCTCCCACTGGAAGATAGTCGCTTGACGCAATATTTTGAAGAACGGATGACTCCGATCAGATGACTTGAAGATGAACCTTGATAGCGCAGTGATCTGTCCAATCAACCGTTGGGTCTCCTTCAAGTTGTGGGGTGAGGGCATGTCTCTTAGTGCCTTCACCTTGCTCGGATTCACCTCGATCCCCCATTCCGTGATGATGTATCTGAGGAAGCGACCGCTTCTTGCTATGAACAGGCACTTGTTCGGGTTTAGCTTTATCTCATACGTCCTTAAAGTTCGACATGTTTCTTCGATATCTACACAAAGATCAGTAGCTCGGAGAGACTTTATCAGTATGTCATCAACATATACCTCCATGTTGCGGATGATCTACTAACGAAACACCTTCTTTATCAGCCTTTGATAAGTAGCGTCAGCATTCTTCAGTCTGAATGACATGACATTGTAACAATAAGTTCCGTCGGCAGTGATGAAGCTGACCTTTTCTTAGTGGTAAGCTTAATATGCGTCGAGCATGCAGATCAGCTCGTAACCCGCTGTGGAGTACACCATCTGGTCTATCTTGGGTAGGGGATAGAGGTCCTTCTGGCAAGTCTTGTTTAGATTATGAAAGTCGATGCAAACTTACCATTTGTTGCCCAACTTAGAGACTAGTACGCCATTAGAGCTAACTGGGAAACTGAATCTCGCGGATGTGATCGACATCAAGCAATTTTTCTATATTCACCCCGATGATCTAGTTCTGCTTTGCACTGAAGTCCCTCTTCTTCTATTTCACAGGTCGAGCATTCGATCAGACGTGAAGCTCGTGCTAAGCTACACTTGGTGAGATGCCCGGGAGCTCGTGGGTCGACTAGGCAAACACGTCATGATTTCTCTTAAGGCAGGCGACCAACTCTGCCTTCTTCTCCTCTATCAGGTCGGCAACAATGAAGGTGGCAGCCTCTGATCATCTGGGATGAATCTGGTCTTCCTCCTTTTCCTCATAAATCAGTACGGGAGGTTCTTCCCTGATGGTGTTCACTTCCAAGCGAGGGGCCTTTCGCGCGGCTCTTGCTTCAGACTTGACAATCTTGATGTAACATCGTCGAGCGGCCAGCTGATCACCTTTTACTTCGCCCACCTTATTGTCCATGGCAAACTTGATCTTCTGGCAGAAAGTAGACACCACTGCTAGGAATTCGTTAAGGGCAACTCGACCCAATATAACATTGTAGGCGGAAGATGTGCCCACCACAATGAACTTGTCCTCTTGAGTGGCTCCTCTTCGAGCGATATTGCCAGCCAAATCTGGACGATCGACAATATTTCATTGACTGTGAACCCATAGAGTGGGGTCATCATTGGTTGCAACTCGCTCTGGTTAATTTGCTACTGGTCGAATGCCTTCTTGAATATAATATTCACCGAACTTCCTGTGTCAATAAATGTTTGGTGAATATTATAATTAGCTATTACTGTTTGGATGATCAGGGCGTCGTCATGAGGGATCTCCACTCCCTCTTGGTCTCGAGAGCCGAAACTGATCTCAGGCCCCTCAGCTTTTTTCTTTCTGCATCCGACAGTATATATTTCTAGGCTGGGCATGCGACTTCCTGGTCCGGTTTAAGTCATCGTCGGTCAACCTATTGGTCCCTTCGGAGGTCGGCAAGAGGGGAAGGGTGAATTACCCTACAAAAACAAATCAACCCTTTCTCGACTTATAGCTTGAATAAGAACACTTGTAATTAAAAATAAAGAGACTAATAAAAAAGGAAATAGACATAAGAAGAATTACTTGATTTGCAATCAGAAGATTGCTAATCCAAGGAGAATGAAGCGCACTTTTCTGAAGATCTCCTTCGGGCAGAGTAGCTTCTTACAACGTTCACAGCTCACAATTAAAAGTAAAACAGAAGAAATGGAATTACAAGTAGTTGTTTAAATTGTTGAAATTAGCGTTATATTTATAGCACTGTTTCGGGCGCCTAGAAGGGTTCTGGGCGCTTGGAGTGGGATAGAATTCTATCCCCGACGCGTCAGTCAACATCCATGTCATCGTTGATAAGATTTAGGTTTCGGGCGCCTGAACCACAAAAGTTAATAAGATTGACTTTTTGCGGTTCGGTTCCTCTACTCTGGTTGTGCTCGTCTCGGTCCGGTCTTCCGCTCTGGCTCCACTAGCTTGGGTGATCTCGGCCATCCAGAATATGGCTCACCCGAACCCAAGTTCCGGCCTTCTCCTCGAGCAGCCTTCCTCCCCGGTTTCTTGTTCCTCCCCGGCACCTCGTCCCTCGGACGCACCGAGCCCGTCAGCTCTCTCCTCGTGTCGTCCTTCTCGCTAGTCGTGTCTTCCGATCGACTTCCTATGCTTCTAAGTTCCTGCACACTTAGACACAAGGGTTAAATCAAATAGGACCTAACTTAACTTGTTTGATTACATCAAAATAACCTTGGAGTTTCAACAATCTCCCCCTTTTTGATGTGAGCAACCCAAGTTAAGCTAGGGTAAACCAATGCAAAAAAATGCAATGTAAAGACAATTAATTTTGCAAATAAGTGCAAAAATATTTTTTAGTTTAAAAATTGGATTATACCTCCCCCTAGACTTAATATCCTTCTCCCCTTTTGATCACATAAAAAATGGGGTTCCATAATAAGTCTAAGGTTAATTTAAAAAATTTGTAATAAATTAGAAAGTTTTTAAGTGTTAAAAAAAATTCTAAGTGAGAAAATTTTCAAGAAAAACTTCTAAGTTAAAAAATAAAATTTTTGTGCAATGGATTAAAAAAATTTAACAAAATAATTTAAATAAAGTCTGCTAAAAAAAATCTAAAAAAGATATTCTAAGTGAAGTAAATATATTTTTTTAAATTTTTAGAATAAATTTTAACAAATGTTTAACCTTTAACAAATATTGAAGACAATTAATTTTTATGTTTATCAGTTTGTCAATTAAATATTTAATTCAGAAATTGGCTTCTAGGTTGTGGCGAGACACTGGCCCTTCTTGGTTATTGAATCATCAACCACTTCTAGACAAAGCCTTTTAATGAATTCAAATATTCAATTTTCTACTTGAAAGTCCTAAGTCTAATTTCATTTTTAATTTAAATAAGTTTTTGGAACCTAATACATGTTCCTTCCTACAGGGTTAATCAGATATTTTCTAGGTATATAAGCTTTTGATATTTTTCTAATATGACTTTTGTGAAACCTATAGTACCAGTTTAATCCTCTATAGTTTCTAAAAGCAGAAATATTTAAATAAGCAAAATTTTTTAAGTTTTCTATTTATTCTTTTAATTTATCATTTTCAAGTCTTTATGAAAATCTTCTATCAGACATGATTTTGTTAAAATTCTTTTTATTCCTAATTTTTTATTTTTTTAATTTATTATTTTTACTTTTTAATTTGTACATAGATTTTGTCATAGACTTAATACCATAATAAAGTTGACCAGGAGGCAAGAGGCATACCTTACTTACCATATCAGACTTGAAGCCTGACTCTCCCCCTGCTTTGCTGCATTCATCTGAAGTCGCTCCCCCTTTATCGATGTTGGCTTCTGATGTGCTTTGCTCTTCATGGTTCGCCATCAGTGCTAAACCGACATATTCTTATATTTCGAACTTAGATGATGAACTGTCGTCCCAAGTAGCTTTTAGAGTCTTGTACTTCTTGGGTATCTTGACTTTATCCTTTTTGAGTTTCAGGCAGTCCTCTTTTAAGTGTCCTTCCTTTTGACACTGGTAGCATCGAACCCTTCTTCTATTTCTTGGATTTTTCTTATTCTACATTTCTTTAAATTTATTAGATCTAAAAAATTTTCTGAAATTCCTTACCATATAAGCTTCTTGATCTTCTTGTGTGTCTGACTCGGGTTCATCCTTCTTGGTTGCATTTAGCGTCATAATCTGACTTAATTCTTTTGTTGTCCCTGCACATCTGGTTTCATGTAATTCTAAAGTAGAAAAAAGTTTCTCTAGGGTATTTACCTCCAGGTCCTTTGAGATATACTAGGCGTCGATTATTGAGGTCCATTTTGGAGTCCTAGGAAAGACATTGAGTGCATAGCGTATCGTGTCCCGGTTGGTTACCGTTTCACCGGGGTTTTCAAGTCCGGTGATTAGTTCTTTTACCTTCACATGTAGATTGACTACCTTCTCACCTCTTTCTAGACGAATATTTGTCAATTTGTTCCGAAGTATGTCTCTTCTTACGAGCTTGACTTCGGATGTGCCTTCATGGAGTTCCAGGAATTTTTCCCAAAGTTCTTTGGCTAATGAGTAACTTCTGATGCGGTTGACTTCTTGAGGCGGCAGTACGCTCAGCAAGTGATACTCCGCTCGATTATTCGCTATGGAATCATTTTACTCTTTCTTCGTCCAAATACTCACTTCTTTTTCCTCTTTATTTTGATTCGTAGGAGCTACAAAACCATATTTATTATTAAACGAATCTCAAATTTTGTTTTCAGAAATACCTCCATACGACGTTTCCAGTGTGCGAAGTCTCTCTCGAATTTTGGTGGAATGATTCTTGGTCCGACCATTGGTTGCTTTGCTTCGATCGGCGGTTAGTCCTTCTGAAGCGTTCTTGCTCTGATGCCACTTGTTGGTCCCTTCAGAGGCCGGCAAGAGAGGAGGGGTGAATTGTTCTACAAAAATAAATCAACCCTTTTTTGACTTATAACTTGAATAAGAACACTTGTAATTAAAAATAAAGAGACTAATAAAAAAGGAAATAGACACAAGAAGAATTACTTGGTTTGCAATCAGAAGATTGCTAATCCAAGAAGAATGAAGCACACTTTTCTGAAGATCTCCTTCGAGCGGAGTAGCCCCATACAACGTTCACAGCTCACAAACAAAAGTAAAATAGAAGAAATGGAATTACAAGTTGTTGTTTAAACTGTTGAAATCAACGTTATATTTATAGCACTGTTCCGGGCGCCTGGAGTGGGATAGAATTTTATCCCCGGTGCGTCAGTCAACATCCATGTCATCGCTAATAAGATTTGGGTTCGAGCGCCCGGAATGGCTCCGGGCGGCCGGACCACAAAAGTCAACAGGATTGACTTTTTGCGGTCTGGTTCCACTACTCCGGTTGTGCTTGTCTCGGTCCGGGTCTTCTGCTCTGGCTTCACTAGCTTGGGTGATCTCGTCCATCCAGAATAGGGTTCACCCGAACCCAAGTTCCGATCTTCTCCTCGAGCAGCCTTCCTCCCCGGTTTCTCGTCCCTCGAACGTCGCGTACGTTCTTTTCGTCCACCGGTGTACTCTTCTGCGACACCTTGTCCATCGGATGCACCGAGCCCGTCGGCTCTTTCCCTGTGTCGTCCTTCTCGCTAAGTTCCTAAGTTCCTGCACACTTAGACACAAGGGTTAAACCAAACAGGACCTAACTTAACTTGTTTGATCACATCAAAACAACCTTGGGTTTCCAACAGGCCCACCTGCGATCATTCTAATCTCTCCCCGAGCGGTGTTGTTTCGGTTCTCCTCCTCTTAAGCCGAGGTCCTAGTCCGCTCAGCACAAGCTCGGGCGAGACTTGTGTTGTTTCTCCTTTGAGGCTGATGATGACGCTGCTCAGATGTCACTTAACCGCCATCTCACCGCTCTACTGATCGGCGACTCTTATGTCGATTTGGTGATAGTGATCGACGACGATATCATTGAGGAGTCGGTCGGCTCGAAATTGGCGTCAGATCATAGCAATCGTGCATGTTGTGCGTTATCGACTGATGGAATGAGCAAAACATTGACGTCCATACCTTTTCCTTTGCCACCTTTGGGCGACTAGCTGCCACATATTGTACGACATGTATTCTGGGCTCCTGGTGATATTGTGTACCTCCCGCTTGGGGCCCCTTGAAAGGTAGATCCGCTTGGGGCCCCTTGAGTGGTTGTACTAGGTGGTCGCCATTCAGGCGCTCCTACGGGTTTGGCCGGTGCCTCATTTCTTCTTGTTGCTTGGGTCTCTTCCACATTTATGCACTCCGTGACCCTCCTGAGCAGGTGGTAGAGTCCTTCAGTGGCCTCCAGATGAGTGAGCGAAAGAACTCTCCTTCGGTGAACCCCTGGGCGAAGGCATTCACCAATATTTCCGAGGAGACCGATAGAATATCCATGGCTACCTAGTTGAAGCACTTGATGTATGCCTTCAGTGCCTCCTTAGGCTCTTGTTTCAAGGAAAATAAGTTGACACTCGTCTTCTGGTAGCGGTGGCTATTGGCGAAGTGGTGTAAGAATACCACTTGAAAGTCTTTGAAGCTATGAATTGAGCTGATCGGCATTCATCTGAACCAGCGCTACGTTGACTCGGAAAGTGTAGTGAGGAAGACCCCACACTTCACCCCGTCGGTGTACTGATAAAGTGTTACCGCGTTATCAAACGGGACCAGGTGGTCGTCCGGATAGGTCGTTCCTTATACTCGATGATCGTCAACGGGGTATAGTGCGTTGGTAAAGGGTCGTCCAAGATTCCCTGAGCAAATTGTTGATTGATTCGCTCTGGCGAATCATCATTCCTTGGTGCTTTCCCTTTACGTGCATCCCGAACGGGCGCTTCATCCAAGGAGGATCCTTATTCCTTATCCCCTCGGCCTAGCTCCTCTGTTGGAGTGTGAAACATGGCTCGATGGAAGGGAATCGGCGGGTGGGGCGTGTCTCCGTATGTGTTGGCTGACTTCTTACAATATCCCTGAACGGATACATGATCTGCTTGGTCTCCATATCCGACTAGATGACCTGCTGCTGAGGCTACGGGCTCCTACACATGGCGATCGACCAGCGCCTATTGCTGTTGTTGCTTCAGTATTTTTGCCGCTCGGGCTTGTATCAGCACAACCAGCTCCTCCTTTGTTAAAGTAACCGTGGCGAGTCGTCCAACGTCCTCCATCTTCGAGTTTTAGATTCAGGCTATGTTCCCACAGACAGTGCCAATAAGATCCTGTTCGAGAATCAGGGAGATGGCAAGCTGGGGATGTGGCTACCGCGTTGACTGAATGTAGACTTCGCTCTGCTCTGCAACACAAGAAACGTCAGTGTCAAGCTAGGGAAGGGGTCCCTAGTGTTGGTCCTCCGACGCTCAAGTCAGTCATTGGCACGAAGAAGAAGATGGAACAACAGTAGCACAAGCGTAAAACGTCAATGGCCGACATGTGTGTTTTTCGAGGCATGGACACGTTCTCCCATTGGTTGCGAACACATTTTCCAATTGGTCCTGAACACTTGTTCATGGACACATTCTCAATTAGTCGTGGGCATGCCCTCTGATTTGTCCGTCGTACGATCCGTCTGTAGACCATGCCACGTGTCAGTGGCAACATCTCCCAAAAGTATATCCAAATACACGTCAGCATTCTCGCTGATTGGCCGAGAGGGATAACCGCTCGGTCGAGTACTCCTCTGCTGCTCGACCGAGTATTCCTCTGCTCGGCTACTCTATCTTGCGACGTTGAGTCTAGATAGTATGTTCTTGCCCGATCGAAATAGCAATCCGATCATCTACACACGCCCTTTGCCGGTCGGGCGACTCATGTCCAGTCGACCCTTAATGTAGGGCTCCGCTCAGCTACCTTTTAGTGGGCCATGTTGGTCCTTTAGCGTTGACCCCCTTGACTTTGACATCCACATCGACTGCTATCTTCCTCCTTTGACCACACTTGGTAGGCCTCTTTATCACCACATCAAGAATACTTAGCAAAAAAATATTGAAAAATGAACTCTAATTCTTGCAGGTCATACAAGAGCTATTCTCCTTTGATTTATATCATTTTGTTGGCACTTTCCTAGAGTTTTGGTTAGCCCTAGGATAATTTTTGACAAAACTCGATCATGACTGATACAGTGCATGTTTTGTGGGGTCGGTATGATGATGTGGTGATGAGTCAATGCCACAAGAGGGTCAGAAGTCAAGCTGACCTGGAGGTCAGTAAGGTTAGAAGTCAAGCTTCCATGGCTAGTCAACAGTCAAGTTGATGTGGAAAGCCGGGAGGTCAAAAGTCAAGATTACGTGGCCAGGGTCAAAATATTAGCCGACGTAATGGTCGATGACGGGGATTATAAGCTAGACAAGGACCAACCCTGACAACGGTCAAGGACCGGCCCCATCGGCCAGATATAATGAGGCACATCCAAGCCAAGGATCACAAGGGCATATGCTGGTCAGGAAACAGGCCTGGCGTGCAGGTCGGGACATCCAAGCCCAGGATCACAAGGGTATATGCAGGTCGGGAAGCAGGCCTAGCGTGCAGGTCGGGACATCCAAGCCAAGGATCACAGGGGTATATGCAGGTCGGGAAACAGACCTGGCGTGCAGGTCGGGACATCCAAGCCCAGGATCACAAGGGTATATGCAGGTCGGGAAACAGACCTGGCGTGCAGGTCGGGACATCCAAGCCCATGATCACAAGGGTATATGCAAGTCGGGAAACAAACCTGGCGTGCAGGTCGGGACATCCAAGCCCAGGATCACAAGGGTATATGCAGGTCGGGAAACAGGCCTGGCGTGCAGGTCGAGACGTCCAAGCCAAGGATCATAGGTGTACATGCAGGTCTGGAAACAGGCCTGGCATGTAGGTCGGGACATCCAAGCCAAGGATCACAGGGGTATATACAGGTCGGGAAACAGACCTGGCGTGCAGGTCAGGACATCCAAGCCCAGGATCACAAGCGTATATGCAGGCCGGGAAACAGGCCTGGCGTGCAGGTCTGGACGTCCAAGCCAAGGATCATAGGTGTACATGCAGGTCTGGAAACAGGCCTGGCGTGCAGGTCGGGACATCCAAGCCAAGGATCACAGGGGTATATGCAGGTCGGAAAACAGACCTGGCGTGCAGGTCGGGACATCCAAGCTCAGGATCACAAGGGTATATGCAGGTCGGGAAACAGGCCTGACGTGCAGGTCGGGACGTCCAAGCCAAGGATCATAGGTGTACATGTAGGTCTGGACACAGACCTGGCGTGCAGGTTGGGACATCCAAGCCAAAGATCACAGGGGTATATGCAGGTCGGGAAACAGGCATGGCGTGCAGGTCGGGACATCCAAACCAAGGATAATAATACAGTAAACAGGTCTGGACACAGACCCAGCGTGCAGGTCAAGACATACAAGCCAAAGATAGCAGTATACAATAAACTGGTCTGGACATAGACCCAGCTGGCAGGTCGAGACGTACAAGCAAGGATAGCAGTATACAGCAAACCGGTCTGGACACATACTCAACGTGCAGGTCGGGACATACAAACCAAGGGCAGCAGGGGATATGAGCAGACCCCGGAATACAAACTCGTCGCCCATACACTACCGGATAAACAAGCCAAGTAATCGTAACCACCTGTCAGAGAATGTCAGGGAATAATCAGTGTCAGGGAATATGCTAACAGCCAGGGCTCCATATACCTTTGGTTTTGCCGCCAGCCTATTAAGAAGAGACGCGTGTCAATCACCACCAGACAGCCTTACAGCCGACATTCCCTGACACCCGTCAGACCCAGAAACTTCCGGTGCAGTATAAAAAGGGATGTCTTGTCCCTTATGCAGGTACGCTCACTCGTCATTTCTCACTAGTCTTTTACTTTTCGTCCTTTCTCTGTGATTTCTGGGAAAAAAGTACCTGACTTGAGCGTCGGAGGGCCTGACCCGGGGACTTTTTCCCTGGTTCTTGGTCTCTAACGACTGGTGGACTTGTCTGAGTGTGTGCAGAGCGACAGCGTCATCATTCTGGTCATTTCTCTCCGTCGGCCGCCCGTGCGAACCGTTCCAGGGGGGCACCCGGTAGCTTCAACCCTTCGAAGACCTTTCGTCAATTCCCCATGCAACAAGACCCGTTTTCATCCGACTCAGTTTCTGGACGAAATCAATGACCATTAGTCCAACGCCTCCCTTTGAGTTTTTATAGCAATTTTAGCAAAACTACTGCATGACCCAAATCAAATTTGTTTCATTATTAAGGAATTTTCAAGTTTATTCTAGATCTTTGGGTTCAGCTTTTTCAAGCGGTCAATTGTTTATTAATTGGTTAGTTTATTGTTTTAGGTTATGAAATTGTTCTTTGAGATAAAATTTGACAATTTTAAAATTATGTAATGAGGTCAGATCCTTTGGTTTAAAATTTTCAGAACTATGAGAGGCTCTGCACATTCATTGGTGGGATGGATTATACACCACATGTTAAACAAGTGAGATACAGTTCATCTCACCAATGAATGGGCAGGGGTCCAAGATTGATCGAGGATCCCTGGACCAGTCTTGGACCCTTGCCCCAAATATTTAGTTGGGATTATTTGAGTTACGATAATATTTGGACATAATATTTATTATTTTTCAAATTTAGATTTTTAGCCTAAAAATTTATTACCATGAATTTTAAAGAAATAATTATTGATTACAATATTTGAGAATTATAACTATATCATACTTATATATTGAATATAATATATTTATTTAATTGAGAAGTTGATTTACCTTGTTTTAATTCTTTTCATTTTAAAAATAATTAAATAATGAACATTTTTAACTATTAAAATTAAAATAGATTTTTATTATAAGGGAAATTTTTTAGTAGATCCTATGAAAAGGGAGTTAGTTAAAAAATTAATAATAAGATAATAATTAATGAGTTTGATATTAATATTATTGATTATAAGAAAAATCAAAGAACAACTTCAAGATAGTTTTTTCTATGCTTTTAAATATTAAATAATTTTATTACATACGTTTAGAAAACTAATATTTACGTACCTTTTATTTTATTTGTAGCTTTTAATTAATTAATTAATTTATAGTATCAATTATAATTGACGGTTAACCTAAGTTAGTTTTGAATCACAAAGTTTTTGCATAATAGAAATCCTTCCACGACAAGTAGGGGTGTAAATGAGTAAGCCGCTCGTGAACTATTCGAAGCTTGATTCGATAAAAGCTCGGTTGAGCTTGTTTAATGAGGCTCGTTAAGATAAACAAACCAAGCTCAAGTTTCATAATATTCGACTCATTAGCTCGTGAACATGTTCGTTAAGCTCATGAATCAACTTTTAAATAAAAAAAATAATAATTTTGATATTGAATTTATAAATTTTACACTCTACTTATGAAAAACATAGACAAATATATTAAATTTATTTATTAAAATAAAATTATAAATTTTAACAAGAATATTATAATTTTTTTAAAAATATATAATTTAATTTTTAATGAATATTTAAATTTATAATTTATATTTATTAAGCTCGTTTAGGTTCGATAAAAGCTCGAATAAGCCCGTGAGTCATGAATATATTCGTTAAATAAAGCTCGGGCTCGACTCCATTATAAACGAGTCAAACTCAAACATCCAAGAGTTCGGCTCAGCTCGACTCGATTTCACCCCTAACGACAAGTAAACAATGGTTAAGCGGCAAACTTCTACCCTAGATGGCCATTCAGGTTTGTAACTAGGTCAAGAGCTAGCTATGAGCTTGTTAAGATGTCCATAAGAGAAAAGGAAATGTTATTCTGTCCCATTTTAGATGCATCGCGATCTCTAACAAAGAATGAGTTTCCGGATGGTTTATCCATCCTTTCACTAATTTTCTGTCTAGTAAACAAAAGAAAATGTTTCGATTGTCATGCAATTCACTCCCATTGCCCACATTGTTACGTTGGGAGAATGTCACGATCCTAGCTTTAATAATAATAATAATAATAATAGTTTATGACCCTACGAACTTATGATTCGACAAAATTTAAGCAAACTTTGTGCTTAGTTAAAGGGCCAGCTTGTTTGAAATTGAAATGAACAAATAGAAACAAAAAAGACAACTAACAATATGTTTGCCCCATACTTTGAAGTTAACCACAAAATTATAGTATTGGTATTCGTAACCAATCAAGTTCTTTATTTTCTAGCATGAAGGGTCGCTTCGTGACAATATGTAATGAGCAAAAAGCCTATTGCCCTATTTATCATTAAGCCTATTGTTCTCAGGACGTAGCACAGACGATGAGCACATGATATCTCTAATGTAATGATCAGAGGTCAATTCTTAGAAACTGATAATCTGAGATTTATCCTATCATGAACCTGACGTCTATGTACCTATATGTACCTCTTTCCATATCCATAGGGCCGACACTAATGAGATCATTAATATAACGAATCTATATTTGAAAGATTATTAAAAAAAGATTAATTTTCTTCATTTATTTGATGAAAAATTAGAGAAAGGACTGATTCAAAATCCAACATAATTACTTTTCTTTCATCCAGCCAACTAACTCTCTACACGAGCTCACAGCCGTAGACTGGCCAATAGGCCCAAGACAAGCCGCGACCATTGACCCGCGACAGAAGCTAGATGGGGGCTTTCATTAGGGATAACATTGCAAATTCAATGTGGGAAGACAATTGATTCCATTATGGGAAGACAATTGATTCCATTCGAGCAGTGTTCATTCGAATGGTCAATAGTCATATTGACCATTCTCTTCCTACACTTGCTTGGGTGATGTTCCGATCGTCCGGAATTGAGCTAACTCAAACCTAATTTCGACCTTCTCCTTGAGCAGACTTCTTCCTTGGCTTCTTATCTCTTGGATACACCGTGTGTGTTCCTTCTTGTCCATTGGTGTACTCTTCCGCAGTTTCTCATCCTTCGGATGCACCATACCCATCGACTCATTTCCCGTGTGATTCTTTTCAATCGCCGCATCTTACGCTCGACTTTTCGTATTCCTAAGTTCCTACACACTTAGACATAAGATATCAAAACAATACAGGATCTAATTTCACTTGATTGATTACATCAAAACTAATCTGGGGTACTTATAATGTGTAAATCAAAAAATATAGTATATATGAAAATAACTAATACAACAACAAAATTAGCTAAAATCAATCACATTACATAATACCTTAAATGCAACAAGAGATTTAACATCTCGGCTATGCGCTTTCAGCTGTGCATCTGTATTTACCTCCCTCCATAACCGTGGGACCGGCTCTAGGGGGCCGCTGATGTGGCGGTTTCACATTTTTTTTAAATGCAACAAGAGATACAACATCACTAGGTGGCCGCGACAGGCCAAGCTCGTGACTAAGTGAGCAAGCGTGAGATCTCATAGTCGGCAAGGCTCGCGGTGGAGGCAAGGCTCGCGAGCTCACAACTGACTTAGATCTTGATAGCGTTCTCGTTGCCGGCTAAGCTCCCGTCCGCGAGCTCCTGGCTGACCAAGCTCATGACCACAAGGTTGCGAGGGGAAGGAGAGAGTACCACACTGCTTGTCGGAGATCGGAGTGGAGAGGTGCCGGAGAGGGGAGGAGAGATCTTCGAAGATCAGAGAGGGAAAAATCGAATCTAGAAAAGGATTTTGGTCGGGGTTCAAAATTAGGGATCAATTTTGATCCCTTAAAGTCCGTCTCTATTTTAGCAACGACATATTTATTGCATCGCTGAAATAGCAATAGCAGTATAAACACGTCATTAAAATAGCGATCGATTTATTATTCCGCCACAAATTAAGGACGGAATATACGATGTGTTGGTTGCTACTCGGAAAACCTAATGGTTCAACTGTACAAAAATTTTGTACAAAGGTTTGAACCTTTTCCTAGCTACCATGTGTTCTTTTAAATTAAACTTGGATCGCCTGCGGAACTTAACACATTTGATCCAAAGTTTAATCTATTTGTTCTTTTAGGTTTTGACTTGGATCTCCTGCGGAACTTAACACGTTCGATCCAAATCACCTAAGTTATTAATTCCATTAAATATTAATTTTCATAATTGGTTCCCAGTACTGACGTGGCGAGGCACATGGCCTTCTTGGATATGGGAGCAAACACCACCGACTAGACAAAACCTTTTAAGGAAAGCTAATATTTAATTTCCTAAAATAACTTTAGGTTAACCGAAAGGAACAATCAAATCACAAGGAAAAGAAAAAAAATAAAGAACACAACATCGAAAATAAATTCGAAATACTAGAATCGCATGCCTCTTGTATTTGGTATTATTTCCAAAAATAACTAGTATGATGCAGAAAGGAAAAATACTAGTTATACCTTTTAAAAAGACCTCTTGATCTTCTATCGTATTCCTCTTCTAATCCCGGACGTTGTGTGGGCAACGATCTTCCTAGACGAGAACCACCAAACCACCTTCTTCTTCTTTCCTTCAAGTTTCGGCCAAGCAAGACTTTCAAAGGAAGAAGATCCTTTTCCACCAACCAAGCTCCAAGGGATGCAAGCTTTCTCTCCTTCTTCTCCAAGCTAAGATCCGGCCACCACTTGATCTCCAAGAGAAAAGAAGGTTTCGGCCACAAAGATGGAGAGAAGAGAAAAGGAAGGGCCGACCACACCAAGGAAGAAAAGAGGGAGAAAAATAATAGAGTTGTTCTTACATAAAGCCTCCTCTACCCCCTCTTTTATAATCCTTGATCTTGGCAAATAAGGAAATTTAAATAAAAACTTTCTTAATTCTTTTGCCATGAAAAGGAAAAATTTATTTAATTAAAAATAATTTTTCTTTTCATTATAACATGGCCGGCCACTTATTTCCCCAAATCAAGGAGAGTTTTAATTAAACAAGAATTAAAACTTCCTAATTTGTTTCTAGAAATTTATAAAAATTTCTCCAATAATTTTATCCCTTGTTTATAAAAAGGAAATTTAATAAATTAAAATCTTTCTTTTAAACATGTGGATAAAAAGAAAGTTATCTCTAAAAATTAAAATCTCTTTTAATCTACAAATAAGGAAAGATATCAAATCTTTTCTTAATCTCTTGTAGAAACTTATAAAAGAGAATATTTAATTTTTAAACTCTCTTTTAAATCATGAACATGGTTAAAAAGGAAAGTTTTCTTAAAATTTAAAATCCACCTTTTAATCAACAAATAAGGAAAGATTTCAAATTTTAAACTCTCTTTTAAACATGTAGATGATTTACAAATAAGGAAAGTTTTTACCAAAAATTAAAATCATCCTTTTAATCTACAAATAAGGAAAGAGATTAATCTCTTCTCTTATTTTTTGTAGAAAGCTATAAAAGGAAATTTTTAATTTTTAAACTCTCTTTTAAAATCATGATATCCACATAAGAAATAATTTTAATAAAAATCCTTTTTAATATTCTAGTGGCCGGCCACCTAAGCTTGGGACCCAAGCTTTGGCCGGCCACCAACTTGGCTCATCCACTTGGTCTTGGCCGGCCCTAGCTTGGGTTCCAAGCTAGCTTGGCCGGCCCCATTGGATGGGTAAGAAGGTGGGTATGTGGTGGGTATAAATCTCTATATACAAGAGGCTACGGTAGGGACCGAGAGGAGGAATTGGTTTTGGTCTCCCGATAAAATTAAGCATCCCGTGTTCGCCCCGAACACACAACTTAATTTTATCAATAATAATTCATTCCACTAGAGAACTATTATTGAACTACCGCACCAATCCCAAATTACATTTTGGGCTCCTTCTTATTATGAGTGTGTTAGTCTCCCTGTGTTTAAGATGTCGAATGTCCACTAATTAAGTGAGTTACTGACAACTCATTTAATTAATATCTTAGTCCAAGAGTAGTACCACTCAACTTCATCGTCATGTCGGACTAAGTCCACCTGCAGGGTTTAACATGACAATCCTTATGAGCTCCTCTTGGAGACATTCTCAACCTAGATCACTAGGACACAGTTTCCTTCTATAATCAACAACACACACTATAAGTGATATCATTTCCCAATTTATCTGGCTTATTGATTTATCGAACTAAATCTCACCCATTGATAAATTAAAGAAATAAATATCAAATATATGTACTTGTTATTATATTATGATTAAGAGCACACACTTCCATAATAACTGAGGTCTTTGTTCCTTTATAAAGTCAGTATAAAAGAAACGACCTCTAATGGTCCTACTCAATACACTCTAAGTGTACTAGTGTAATTATATAGTTAAGATAAACTAATACCTAATTACACTACGACCTTTCAATGGTTTGTTCCTTTCCATTTTGGTCGTGAGCTACTGTTTATAATTTATAAGGTACTGATAACATGATCCTCTGTGTGTGACACCACACACCATGTTATCTACAATATAAATTAATTGAACAACTACATTTATCATAAATGTAGACATTTGACCAATGTGATTCTTATTTCTAGATAAATATTTATACCAAAAGCTAGGCTTTTAGTATACATCTTAGCACGAAGGAATATTGATTCATTGCTAATTCCATTGCTAATGTCGAATTTTCTGGTAGTGATCGATTTATTATTCCGCCACAAATTAAGGACGGAATATACGTTGGAATATGAATTCATTGCTAATGTCGAATTTTCTGGTAGTGTAAAGATGAAATTCTAATATTAAAAATTAATTCGGTCGCTAATTCCATCCAGTATATTACTTTTTTATTATCACTTGATCTGTTTTCATCCCTTCTACGTAGATAGTTCAATTTGGTTGGGTTCGGTTCAAGCATTAAACAAGTGTTGCACTTGAACCTGTATCTGTGTTGAGAAGAGAGTGAACTTAACCTCTAAATTGACTTATGGTATCGGAAGAATAAATTGGATCGAGCTATCTGTGGTGCAGTCTGACCAAAGTTGACTTAGATGACTAGCCGTGCGCACACACAACAAGTCCGACCCGGCTATCCGGGTCGTGGCCAACAAGCTCGAGCCAAACGTATTCGCAGAGGCCAACCATCTGGGGGCTTGTGGCAAGCAAGCTCCATCGCCTTCAACAAACTCAACTTTACACTCATCATGGTACGTGCCCTTGCACAATATCTTCCTAGACGATTTTTAATAGGTTGGCCTAGCTCGATTGCCTCTCATTTTTGTGTTTAGATTTTGCCGGACTAATTTCGGATGATCCTGTTTGAAATTTGAGTCAGATGAAGATCGGACGAGTTATTATTGGTATTGACGGAGAGACGATTAGGACACCCTTATCGTATGTACCCAAGAGAACGGACCCCCACGTGGCGCTGACGGACAGCGGTAACTAAATCGGTGGTACTTAAGCTCTGCGCACATTCAGACAAGCACACAGAACGTTAAAGGTCAGAAACCAGGGAAAGCGTCCCCGGAGCAGACCCTCCAACCCTCAAGTAAGGTATTTTTTCCCCAGAAAAAGGTGTATGAAGAAAAAAGAAATGTAGAGACAAGTGCAAAAGTACGCGCGTACCTGCTCAAGGGAGAGTACCTCCCTTTTTATATAACTATGCGTACCTCTGGCGCCTGACCAATGTTAAAGAATGTCGGGTATCAGGACATGTTGGGTGATGGAGGACGCATGGCGCCCTCCCATGGACTAGAAGAAGGTTCCAGTCGCAGATGACCACAGACCATTGAAATATTTCCTGACATATAGCGGTTATTCTCTGACAGGCAGTTATGATTCCCTGACCTTGTTGTCGCCTAGTGTCTTCTATCTCGCCCGAGTTTGACTAGGAGCAGCTCGGGATGATCTTTTGAGTATAACACCTTACTCGAGTCTTGATGAGAAGGACGAGCTGTGGCAAGATCTTCCCGTTTGGATTGCTAAAGATCCAGCCGGGAGTTAGCCTACTGAGAGTATCAGGACTAGATATGTAGACCGAACTGAGAAAACCTGACCAGTTGGAGCAGGTCAGGCATTACCTCGATTGCACATCATGTCTCAGATTTGGGATCCCGATCTGTAAGCATCTGACAAGGAATCCTGCAGCTGATGACGTCAGGCGACCCCACTTCTTCTTTCCCTAACTACTGACTGTCACGTTCCCCTGACTTCTGACTGCCACGCTCCATTGACTTCTGATTACCCCGTCCCCTTGACTTCTGACTGCCCCGCCCCTTGACTTTTGACTACCACATCCCCTTGACTTCTGACTATCACATCCCTTTGACTTTTGACTATCACACCCCCTTGACTTCTGACTACCTGGACTTATCGGACCCTATCATTATGCACCGTATCACAAGCCTCCCCTCCAAGTCTTGTCGAATGAGGCTCAGGTCCGACTGACTAGACCCAGACCCTGGTTTTATTTACTTCGCCATTATGACTCTAAATGCTGCTCCTTTTCCCAAATCCTCGGTTGTGTAACCTTTAATTGCTTAATCAAACTAGGAGGAAGGGTCACTTTAACTTCCGCATAAGTCACCTTCTCTTCCCCCTCCTTTTTAAAGGGGGCTAATCATCATCCATAGAGTCGTACTTTCTCTCTATTGACGTCCCTTAATCATGGATTTGAACTCCGAGTCGAGTGAACTACAGCGCCTCCGTTAATAATTGGATCAGATGACTCAACTACTTACCCAAAGGGGTATGACCTTAGCTGAGATGACGCAGGATAGAGATCTTCAATTTTCTCTTCGTCGAGAAATTGAGAAACTTTGGTTAGCCGCTAAATCTCGGGCCTGGGCTGAAGTAGCGTTGAAACAGAAAGCTTATTCAGACCTGGAGAGCCAAGCCCAATTTTTGATCTATTTGAAAGAAAAACAAGCCTCTTCCATATCCTTTTTTCAAGAAGAAGCCCGGATCAAAGATGAAATCATTGCTCAACAACGACACATCATTTAGTCGACTAAGGCTGAGCTGACATAGACTCAAGCTCATCTGAAGAAGGCAGGCCAAGCGAAACACTTTTGCCCGAGGTGCCGACCGGCGGCTAGTACTGGAAGAGAACTCTGATCGCTTAGATGTCCTATATGCCTTTACAGATGTAAAAATGAGATTTTGAGGGGTGTCCCCTGTATTTTATCAAGTAAATATAGATCTGATTGGGTCTCAGTCCTTATTCATGTCTCTTTCTTCCTTTCCCCACTGACACTTTCTTACTTTATGCAGACCCCGAGAGGTAGTTGGTGAAGACTCTGCTTGCTGGTAGCTCACACGGGAGCGAGAGTCGGGAGCCCGACCAAGAGGTCGTTGGTCGTAAGAGAATGCTCACTTATAACTAGCGTTGGGGCGAGAGTCTGGGGCCCGACTGAGAGGTCGTTGGTCATGAAAGCATGCTCACTTATAACTCGCGATGAGGCGAGTGTTTAGAATCCCGACGAGAGGTCATTGGTCATGAGAACATACTCACTTATAACTCGCACTGGGGCAAGAGTCTGGAATCCCGACCGAGAGGTCATTGGTCGTGAGAGCATGCTCACTTATAAATCACGTCGGGGTGAGAGTCTGGAGCCCCACCAAGAGGTTGTTGGTCATGAGAGCATGATCACTTATAACTCGTGCTGGGACGAGAGTCTGGAATCCCGATTGAGAGGTCGTTGGTCGTGAGAGCATGCTCACTTATAACTCACGCTGGGGCAAGAGTCTGGGGCCCGAATGAGAGGTCGTTGGTTGTGAGAGCATGCTCACTTATAACTTGTACTAGGACGAGAATCTGAAATCTCGACCGAGAGGTCGTTGGTTGTGAGAGCATCCTCACTTATAAATCGCGCTGGGATGAGAGTCTGGGGCCCGACCGAGAGGTCGTTGGTCGTTGGTCGTGAGAGTATACTCACTTATAACTCACGCTGGGGCGAGAGTCTGGAATCTCGACCGAGAGGTTGTTGGTCGTGAGAGCAAGTTCACTTATAACTTGTGCTGAGGCGAGAGTCTAGGGCCCGACCGAGAGGTTGTTGGTCGTGAGAGCATGCTCACTTATAACTCGCGCTGGGGCGAGAGTCTGACATTCCGACTGAGAGGCCGTTGGTCGTGAGAGAATGCTCACTTATAACTCACGCTGGGGTGAGAGCCTAGAATCCCGATCGAGAGGTCATTGGTCATGAGAGCATGTAATCCTGACCGAGAGGTCGTTGGTCGTGAGAGCATGCTCACTTATAACTCGCGCTGGGGCGAGAGTCAGAATCCTGACCGAGAGGTCGTTGGTCGTGTGAGCATGCTCACTTATAACTAGTGCTAGGGCGAGAGTCTGGAGCCCAACCGAGAGGTTGTTAGTTGTGAGAGCATGCTCACTTATAACTTGCGCTGGGGCCAGAATCTGGAATCTCGACCGAGAGGTTGTTGGTCGTGAGAGCATGCTCACTTATAGCTCGCATTGGGGCGAGAGTCTGAAATCCCGACTGAGAGGTCATTGGGTGTGAGAGCATGCTCACTTATAACTCACATTGGGGAGAGAGTCTGGAGCCCTACCGAGAGGTCGTTTGGCAGCCCTACTATGAATTAACCTGGTAGCCCGGTCGGGAATTAGTTTGGAATTGTGGCTTGAAGGAGTTGTGCTTGTGGACTTAACCTAATGCACCTACGATCACAAAGTGGATTACATAAGGCTTTAGTCAAATTTGAATCTTACTCTGATTCCAAGGATGGGTAGAGGCACCAAATTTTAATCAACGCTTCCCACCGTCTCTTGCTTCATTTCCCGAGGCAGCCACATGGAATTTTCGATCCTCGAGGCATCGTCTTCTTGAGGTAAGGTGCCACTGTTTGCATATCACCTCCATGATTTTCGTGTCCTTTCCATCATAAATGCACTTTCATAGGGAGCTAACACGTGCCCCATGAACTTTCCTTGCTATGATGTCTGACGCACACTTTGCACGCGACCCCAAGGCGCCTCTATCTCTTGATCTGATGGTCATTGTGTGCTCCGCTGTTTCGATTGTCCTGTTCGAATCCCGATACTCCTTAAGGGTTTTAGTTTAAAAACCATAAAGACCTCTAATCGTGGCTCATCGATGCTTCGTCTTCCTCCGACCTTCCTTCCTTTGCTTATTTCTGCTGCCTCATCTTCCCTTTCGCGTAAGTACTTCTCCTTCTTCATCCTTCCCACCTTCGTTTGCTGATTAGATAATGACCGGAGAGATGGTGGTGCCCTGGTATGCATACTTTTGCTCAGATTTGGACAAGAGTGGCCTCAAGTCTATATGATCTAGCTTGCAGCTTTCCGAAGCATATCAGCTACGCCTCCCCGGACCCGATGACCATCCGTATCCTCCTCCCAACGGATTCGTGACCTTTTTCAAAGATCATCTTCTTGGTGGTCTTCGATTTCCTTTGGTATTCTTGTGTCGTTTGTATAAGATCCCTTTGACTCCTCAACTCTTTCACCATTTATATTCTCTTAAGCGTTCAGAATTGGGAGATTTTATGGTACAATCCAGGACTAGTTATAGATTTTTTTGAAGGCATGCCTTCTTCAAATAAAGGCTGGAAGTCTCACTTTTTCTATGTCCAATTGCTTGAAGCTGTTGATAGGACCTTTGCGTCCGACTAGAATGGGGTGAATAGCTTTTCTTCAATTTTCACCTACAACTTGTTAACGGAAGCAAATAGAATAGAATATAAATAGTGAAATACTAAGAAAACAATGCTAACTCTTCGATTTACTTGGTCTCCACCTCCTTGAGGTGACTAATCCAAGGCACACACCCACACAATCAAGTTTCACTAAGACTTTCTCCTTTTTGAACCAAGAATGAAGGTGGAGAAACCTTTACACGATTATCTCTTCCTCTTACAAGATGAGAGCTAAGCTTAGGAGGAGGAGACTGACATGCTATCAGCTTAGGAATCACTTGGAGAGCACTTTCGATTAGAATAGTAAGTGAGAGTTTTCTCCAAGCTCTAAGAATCGCTTTTATAACTTTTCCCGACATCAGTCGACTGATGTACTAATCAGTCGACTGATGGGCTTCAACGGTGCTTAAGATTTGGTGAGATTTCTTGCCGTCATCCAGAACGGTCATTTACTAGTCGACTAGTACTGATACCAGTCGACTGGTACTCGGCTGCAATCCTCTGGCTGCTTTCTGTTCATTTTGTTACTTGGTACCAGTCAACTGATACCTTATAGCTTGAGTTTTACAGCATTTTGCAAACTGAGATTTATAGCACTTTATATATATATATATATATATATATATTACTTTTCCCTTAGCTTAGACTTTATGCCTCCAAGCATCTTCCATCAGCCTTGCGCCCTTAGGATGCTTCCGTTTCCATGACTTCTCATCCTTGCGCTTGCCTTCAAGTGCTACCTTCGGCTTTGTCATGCTAAGTCTCCTTTTGCAAGGAGGCCGCACCTCCGGGACTTCATCCGCCAAGACTATCTTCTTGGCCTTTCCTTGCCAAGTCTTCATACTTAGTCTTTTCTTCGTACCTGCTTGCTTAACATTTATGTTAGATCACAAATAATGCCTAACTTAAACTTATTTAACCAAACATCAACAGTGAGCAATGTCTAGAGCAAGATTGATCCAACAATCTCCTCCTTTTTGATGTTTGCCAAATTGTTTAAGTTAGGTCTTTAAATATGCAACAACCATAAAACATAGTAATATGGTAATATCCATGAAGCATAGGCATAATGAAGTATCTAACTTAAATTATCCATATCTCCCCCTTTGACACACAATAAAAAGATAGAGAAAACCTACGCCAGCATGAATCTAAACTCCCCCTTAATCCAAAATCTCTTCTAAGACCAAGAGTCAGAAAAGGCAAACAATTAGAAAACAACCAAATAAGTCATATCCTGAAATAGACATACTTATCAATAAGCAAGAAGGAAAGACATAGATAACCATAGGCAAATGATAAGAAATACTACAATGCATAGCTGTCATACAATGTCATAGAAGGCATACAACTAACATACAACTAGTACACTCATGAAACATAGCACATTAGAATAGTGACAATAGTGTTCGAGATAAACAAGAAAGAAATATGTCTATGCCAAAACATCTCGACACCAACTGGAACCTAGGCAACTGATGTGCGTAGATTATGTTGGTGCGGGAAGCATCCGACGATCGAACTCGTGTTTTGATAACGGCAAAGAATTCAAAGTTAAGATGTTTTTTAGTCTAACAAGTCTACTTGAGGATTTCAGGAAAGTCCTAGCTGCGGTTAGGCAAAGGGAAAACCCTAGGGGGCGGTAACCCTAGGTCATAGGGGGTGGTAACCCTATGCGGAAAGTCTTGGCAGGTCGAGGGCTTCAGGCAAAAGTCCTAGGGGGTGGTAACCCTAGGTGAAAAGTCCTGGTGTCGCGAACCAGGTGAAAGACTGGACTAGCCGGGGAAGCGGATGTCCAGCAGAAAGTCCGGAAGCATCGGGTGCTGAGCAAAAGTCCAGTCGATCTGGAGGATCGGCTGACAACAGGTAAATCTCCTGAGTGGAGTAGGTGAGGACGCGTTCCCCGCAGAGGGAATAGTAGGCGTCGGGTCGACCTAGGGTTTCCGGCTGGAAATCCAAAGTCAGACTCGGACAGTCCGAAGACTGTCGTTTATTCCTTACTATGTTTTATCATATTCTAACACTGTCTTGCAGGGCATTTTGCTCGGACTAACCTTTGTTTGCAGGTGAGGAACCTGCTGGAAAAAGAGTGTCCGGGCGCCCGGAACAGGTCCGAGCGCCCGGGACCAAAGTTTATCCCCTGCGCGACTTCGCCACGTGGAGCATCCTGGTTGGTTGGCCACGTCACACTCCAGGCGCCTGGAAGGGATCCAGGCGCCCGGAACCGCATATAAAAGGAGAGTTGAGGTGCAGCTTCAAAACAACTTTCAAAAAGCGATCTTCTGCAACGTGCTGCGAATACGACCATCCTGAAGTGCTGCAAGTACACCCCGACAACCCGGAGCTCAGTCTTTTCGATTCTACATTGTTGTTGGTATATTTTATTAGTTATTGTGCTTGCAATCTGTAACTATTTAACGGATTTATAGTTGTTGCCCACCGAAAGCGATCAAGGATCGCGGGCCTTCGAGTAGGAGTCGCCTTAGGCTCCGAACGAAGTAACTCCTTCGTGTCTGTGTCTCTTTACTTAATTTCCGCTGCATTAACTCTTAAGTTTTACGATTCCGATAATCGAACGATTTTAGCCACGAGCGTTATTCACCCCCCCTCTAGCGCGGTCTCGATCCAACAATTGGTATCAGAGCGGGGTCGTTTTGAATTGGTGCAACCACCTTTCAAAACAAATTTTTTCCGTGGTATTTTTTTTTAAAAAAAAAAGGGGTCAATTAACATTTAGCTTTATAGCTATATTTTAATTCTTTTATCGAATCGTTTTTTGCTCAAAGTTGGTCAATACCACTTGAGCTCATTTTTCTGCCTCCAGCACTACTAATCCAAGACTCAGTCTTGGAATAGATCTTCGTGTTTTTGCACTTTTTCAGATCAAAATGTCTCAACAAGAGGGGTTCAGTACTGTTCGTCCCCCACTATTCTCCGGAGATGATTTCGGTTACTGGAAGGGAAGAATGGAGACGTATCTGAAGATTCAGTTCGAAACATGGATGATCATTAAGACGGGACTTCAGCTACCATCCGATGACGACGGCAAACCGACTCCCTGCGAGAAGTGGGACGCCTCTCTAATCAAAAAGGTGGAAGCCGACGCCAAAGCTACCTGCACCCTCCAGTGCGGCCTTACCAAGGAAGAGCTCAACAGGGTCGGCCCATTCACCTCCGCAAAGGAGCTCTGGGAAAAGCTAATCGAACTCCACGAAGGCACTGACGACACCAAGGTAAGTAAAAGAGATCTTCTACTTAATAAGTTATATAATCTAAAGATGCAGGAAGGCGAGACGGCGAGTTCTGTACATGCGAGAATCCAAGACATCCTCAACTCTCTTCACGGAATCGGGCAGAAGATAGAGAATCGGGACGTCATAAGGTATGCTTTAAACTCATTTCCAAGGAATACATTGTGGGCATCAATGGTAGATGCCTACAAAGTCTCTAAGGATTTGTCCTCCTTAAAATTAGACGAATTATTTAGTGAGTTTGAACTCCATGAACAAACTAATGCACAGCCATCCGAGAAAGGGATTGCTTTGGTTGCAGGAATGAGTCGAACACGGGAATCAAGAGGACGGCGAAAAGTTGAATCGGAATCAGAAGACGAACCCGATTCAGAAGATTCAGAAGATGAACTGGCCAGCGAATTTGTGAATCTTGTAAAGAAACTCTACAAGAAGAAGAAGGGCTTCAACAAGAAAGATCTGAAGAAGGCAGTTCAATCCAAGGAGGCTCAACAGAACTCAAAGACAAAGTTCGAAGTCACTTGCTACGGGTGCAACCAAAAGGGGCATATAAAAGCCAACTGCCCCAATCAAAAGGAAGCCAAGAAGCAAAGAAGAAGGAAAGTCCTAAAGGCAACCTGGGACGAATCTTCTTCGGAGGATGAAGACGACGAACTCGACCAAACGAGTTTACTCGCATTGATGGCCCGGGACCAGATCAGCGAATCCGAGAGCGAGTCAGAAGCAGACTCCGAACAAAGCCACGGATCCGCATCCGTTTCCGAAGGGCCAGACTCCACTGTAAGTATTCCTAGGCTTAATAATTTAGTCAATTATTTACTTCGCAAATTAGCCAAGTCAAATTTGAAAATTAAGTCACTTTTAAAAGAGGTAATCATTCTTAAAGAAGTAACTAAATCAAAACCTCTAACTGAAGATTCAACTCAAGTACAACAACTTGAGAAAGAAAATTTAAATCTGAAAAATCAGTTAAAAGATTTAAAAATTACTTTAGAAAAATTCTCTCTGGGCTCCAAGAATTTGGATCTAATTCTTGGGACACAAAGAGCCGTATACAATAGAACTGGGCTAGGATATAAAAAGAAATATAAATCCTATTTATCCTTAATAAACAAACAAAGTAGTAAATCAGTCCAAGCAAGGGTCCCCAAGTCCAAATTGATCAATCAAATTGGACTTGGCCAATACTGGGTTCCGAAGGATCAAATATACTACCTCGACAGACCATATCGAGGCCGTGATCCAGGGAAAGCTAAAATGAAAACGATATTAATTTAAAAAATTCGAAATTAAATTAATGTAATATTTGATGAAGAAATTAAATTAAATTAAAAACCAAATTCATAATTTAAAAATTTGAAATTAAATTAAAAATTAAAAATCAAATTCAAAATTCAACAAATCGAATTTGTGAAAAGTAGATGGAGGATCCAAACTAGCTGGCACCTCCAACTGAACTACCCGACAGGGTAACTGAACCTAATTTACCCGGAATGGGTAAAACAAGAGTAGACTACCCGGTAGGGTAATTAAGGATAGATTAAAAAGGGTTAGATTTAACTTGAAAGACAGTACTGGTGAAATTTTTTGGATGATAGTACGTTAGGGAAACTTGGGCATCGCATGTCTAGGAAGATATGGCTTCGACCTGGTGCATTTGGCCAAGTGGAACTGACCGAAGCTACCCTTAAATGGATCATAACTAGTTAGACCAAGGGTTAGTATTAAGTTCAGTGGGTAGGACTATTTGGGAAACCTCGAAGGCATGGTTACTTTAATGAGATTCCTTGTGACTCACCATAGCCCAGAAGTTTATCCAAAGAATGCCTACTTGTTAAACCCAAAGCTAAACCTGAATCTAACACAAAGTTAAACTAAACCTGTAAATTGAACCTCAATTCATCTCACATCAATTATAGGATTCCCTGATTGACAATGTAGATCGAGTGCGATGACTAAGGAATAAAAAAAAAAAAAAACTTTTCAAAATTAATTTCAAAATTATTTAAAAATCTTTTCAAAAATTAATTTCAAAATTATTTAAAAATCTTTTCAAAATTAATTTCAAAATTATTTTCAAAATTATTTAAAAATCTTTTCAAAATTAATTTCAAAATTATTTAAAAATCTTTTCAAAATTAATTTCAAAATTATTTAAAATTCTTTTCAAAATTAATTTCAAAATTATTTAAAAAATCTTTTCAAAAATTAATTTCAAAATTATTCAAAAAACTTTTCAAAATTAATTTCAAAATTAATTTCAAAATTATTTAAAAATCTTTTCAAAATTAATTTCAAAATTATTTAAAAAATCTTTTCAAAAATTAATTTCAAAATTATTTAAAAAACTTTTCAAAATTAATTTCAAAATTATTTTCAAAATTAATTTCAAAATTATTTAAAAATCTTTTCAAAATTAATTTCAAAATTATTTAAACAACTTTTCAAAATTAATTTCAAAATTATTTAAAAAATCTTTTCAAAAATTAATTTCAAAATTATTTAAAAAACTTTTCAAAATTAATTTCAAAATTAATTTCAAAATTATTTAAAAATCTTTTCAAAATTAATTTTAAAATTATTTAAAAATCTTTTCAAAATTAATTTCAAAATTATTTAAACAACTTTTCAAAATTAATTTCAAAATTATTTAAAAAATCTTTTCAAAATCTTTTCAAAATTAATTTCAAAATTATTTAAAAATCTTTTCAAAATTAGTTTCAAAATTATTTAAATTAATCATTTAAAATCTAAAATTAATTTCAAAATCATTTGAAAAATCTTTTAAAAGTTATTTTAAACTTAAAATTATTTGAAAAAAAAAAATCTTAAAATTCCAAATTATTTGAAGACCTTAAATCTCAAACTCAATAAACATAGTGTCTGCTTCAATCACGCTATCTCCATTAAAAAGAAACCAATTCAACTACTTCATGTGTAGGAATTGGATCAATGGATGTTGGATAGTAGATGCTCCAGACATATGACTGGAGATAAATTGAAGTTTACCAAACTCAAGTACAAGAGTCTAGGATCAGTTGCATTCGGCAACAACGGTAAACTTAAAGTAATCGGAAAAGGTAATATTGAACTTAGTTCCGATTTCATTATTCGAAATGTTTTATTGGTTGAAAATTTTAACTTTAATTTACTAAGTATAAGTCAATTGTGTGACAGCGGATACCTAGTTAATTTCAATAAATCTGGATGTCTAGTTAAAAATATTGAACATCCAGAAATTAAACTTAAGGGACTTAGAAAAAATAACATCTACACAATTGATTCAGCAAGAGGAAACCCAACTGTGGCACAGAAGGCTGGGTCACACACACACAAGACTTATTTCAAAAATGAGTCAAAATGGTCTAGTTAGAGGTTTGCCCAAATTAAAATTTATTGAAAATTCAATCTGTGATGCATGTCAAAAAGGAAAACAAACCAAGTCAACCCACAAGTCAACTAACCTAGAAAGATCCAACACCATACTTGAGCTTCTTCACCTTGATCTATTTGATTCACATGGAGCCAAATCACTAAACAAGAACCAATATTGCTTAGTAATAATTGATGATTACTCTAGGTATACTTGGGTGAAATTTCTAAAAACAAAAGATGAAACCTATGAAATATTTAGTAATTTTTGCAACTTAACGGAAAATGAAAAAGACACTAAAATTAAAAGAATAAGAAGTGATCACGGAGGGGAATTTGAAAATCATAAGTTCACCCTATTTTGTAAAATAAATGGATACCAACATGAATTTTCATGTCCTAGAACCCCCCAACAAAATGGACTAGTGGAACGTAAAAATAGAATTTTACAAGAAGTAGCTAGAACTATGTTAAATGAATATCACTTAAATCATCAATTTTGGGCTGAAGCAATAAATACTGCAAATTACATTCAGAACAGAATTTTAATTAATAAATTTCATAATAAAACAGCATATAAACTCTACTATAATAAAATTCCCAATCTAAACTATCTAAAAGTATTTGGGTGTAAAGTTCACATTTTAAATACTAAAGATTACTTAGGAAAATTTACACCCAAATCTAACCAAGGAATATTCTTAGGATACTCCTCAACCAGTAGAGCCTTTAGAGTATTTAATCAAAATACCTTGAAAGTTGAAGAAACAACTAATGTAATATTTGATGAAGAAAACAATTTACCTAATATAAATGAAAATGTTGACACTAATCCTAGAGCAACAGACGATGATGAAATCCAACCTAATCTTAATGAGTCAGAAGAACCAGTTTCTGACTCACAAATAAGACCAACTAGAATAAGCTCCTCTCACCCACCTGACCAAATTTTGGGTGACCCAAACCTAGGAGTCAGAACTAGATCGTCCTATAGAAACCTTAGTCAGATTGCTCTAATTTCTAAAATTGAACCTAAAACTATAGAAGAAGCCCTGCCTGATCCAGACTGGATCATTGCGATGCAGGAAGAATTAGCCCAATTTGAGAGAAACCAGGTCTGGGACCTTGTACCTAAACCCATAGATAAATCAATAATAGACACTAAATGGGTTTTTAGGAACAAGTTGGATGATCACGGTGATATAGTAAGAAACAAAGCAAGGTTAGTAGCCAAAGGGTTTAGTCAAGTCGAAGGCTTAGACTATGATGAAACTTATGCTCCAGTAGCTAGACTCGAGTCCATTAGGATGTTATTAGCCTATGCAGCCAATAAAGGATTCAAATTGTACCAAATGGACGTTAAGTCAGCCTTTTTAAATGGTTTTATCAAGGAAGAGGTCTACGTAAGCCAACCTCCAGGGTTTGAAGACATGGACTACCCTAATCACGTATTTAAATTAAAAAAGGCACTATATGGACTAAAACAAGCCCCTAGAGCATGGTATGAAAGATTATCTAATTACTTAATATCCAAAGAATTTAACCAAGGACAAATCGATCCTACTTTGTTCGTGAAAACTATAGGAAAAGACATCTTTATAGCTCAAATTTATGTTGACGACATAATCTTTGGTTCAACCAATTCAAAATTCTTAAAAGAATTCGTCAAATTAATGGAAAATGAATTTGAAATGAGTATGGTTGGAGAACTTAATTTCTTCTTAGGTTTACAAATTAAACAAACTAAAGATGGAATCTACATTTATCAAACTAAATATGCTAAAGAGTTAATTAAAAAATTCTGTATGGAAAATTCAAAAATAATAAATACTCCAATGGCAACCAACATAAACATTGACTCTGACCCTGAAGGAAAATCAGTTGACTCAAAATACTATAGAAGTGCCATAGGTAGCTTACTCTATCTAACTGCAAGTCGACCCGACATATTATTTGCAGTAGGTATGTGCGCTAGATACCAATCATGTGCAAAAGAGTCACACCTATCTTATGTCAAAAGAATACTTAGGTATATTAAAGGAACTCTAAATGTAGGACTTTGGTATCCAAGAACTTGCACTTTTGACCTTTATGGCTATTCTGATTCAGACTATGCCGGGTACAAGCTAGACAGAAAAAGTACAAGTCGTGGCTGCCAGATTCTAGGTCAGTGCCTAGTAAGTTGGTCAAGCAGAAAGCAACATTGTGTTGCTCTATCCACTACAGAAGCTGAATACATAGCTCTAGGAGAATGTGCATCTCAATTGTTATGGATGATGCATACACTAAAAGACTATCAACTAGACTATAAAAATACTAAAATTTTTATTGATAATATCAGCTCAATTAATCTGACCAAAAATCCTATACACCACTCTAGGACCAAACACATAGAGGTAAAACACCACTTTGTAAGGGATCATGTAGCTAAAGGTGAAATTGCACTCAACCACGTTGAGTCCAAATCAAACCTAGCTGACATTTTTACAAAACCCTTACCTGAACTTGAGTTCAGTGGACTTAGAAGGCAAATAGGAATGTGTTGGGTAGAATAGATATCTTACTATTATTATTTTGTTTTCAAATTCTAGGAAAAACAGTTTTCAAAACTCCAATTTTGTTAGATTTTTAAAACTTTCTGGAATTAGCCTAGCCTTTCCCCCTAAATATCATGTTCCCCTAGAATTAAGCCAGAGCATCTCACAAACACCTAGGTTTACCTTGATTGTGATTGAAAAACATAGAATGGTGTGAGATGCATAGGGTATAGCCTGGACTCAAGAATGCTTATATCTGTGCATCAATATGAGTCTGGGCGTTAAATATGCAAAAAAACATTAATCAAGTTAAAGTTCTCCAGCTCTAGTCAAGTCTATCTGGACCTAAATAACTTAACTTGACTAACCTGGTAAAAGCTATTGTCCTATAGACAATCAGCGAGTAGCTAAAGGTTAGACAGTTGGCAAAAGACACTCAATTTCTATGTTCAAGAATGTTTTGTTCTCTATGGCTCTGATACCTAACATATAAACATGACTTATGCTTGGACTTAAGGACCAACTGAACTTAAATGAATAAACCTGTCCACCTTAACTTCCAAACTCTGTTGAACATTGCTAACTTTAATAATGTACAACCCCTTACACATTGCCCATTTTTTTAATTATGGCAAAGGGGGAGAGTAGCAAAAATATAGTCAATATAAAATTCAAGTTAAAAATATAAAAAGCCAAAACTTAAGGGGGAGCAAAAGTTAAGGGGGAGCCAAAACTTAAGGGGGAGTATATAGGGCAAAATTTACTTTAGTTACCTTGTTCATCTATACTTAGCAAATTTTGCCTGTGTTTAAAATGACTATCTATTCGCTTGTTTACTTAACTTTGAATTAGTGTTGCCATAATCAAAAAGGGGGAGATTGTTGGTGCGGGAAGCATCCGACGATCGAACTCGTGTTTTGATAACGGCAAAGAATTCAAAGTTAAGATGTTTTTTAGTCTAACAAGTCTACTTGAGGATTTCAGGAAAGTCCTAGCTGCGATTAGGCAAAGGGAAAACCCTAGGGGGCGGTAACCCTAGGTCATAGGGGGTGGTAACCCTATGCGGAAAGTCTTGGCAGGTCGAGGGCTTCAGGCAAAAGTCCTAGGGGGTGGTAACCCTAGGTGAAAAGTCCTGGTGTCGCGAACCAGGTGAAAGACTGGACTAGCCGGGGAAGCGGATGTCCAGCAGAAAGTCCGGAAGCATCGGGTGCTGAGCAAAAGTCCAGTCGATCTGGAGGATCGGCTGGCAACAGGTAAATCTGTGAGATACGGCAAAATAAAATGACCTATAATGATTTAAGGGAATTTTTGGATATTTTTCTGGATTTATTTGGAGGTCGTGTGATAATGTTTAAGGGGATAAATGGTTAAGCTTAAGGTGGTAAGGTAAATCATCATTAAAAGAGTGTTAGTTAAGGAGTTGTGAGGACTTAACCTAACCCAAACCCTCCCCTTATAAGCTACAGTCCAAGCCCTAAATCGCCGTCTCCTCTTATTCCTTCGTGCCTACTGCCTTCGCCGATCTCTCCCCACTTAATCTGTTCTCGCCGACGGGCTCAGCACCGACGTACACTTGCAACCGGTTGTCGGTGCCTGGGTGCGAGATGAGTCGCCGGTCCTCCCCACGCCTGGTCGGAGGTTTTCGTTTGTGACGTCCTCCTTCGAAGTGCCTCGGTCGAGTGAGCTGATCTGACCTCGGTGAACACCGGAGCTTGAATCGCCGTACCAGAGCTTAAAGTGGGACGCGGATCTGCATCACAAGAAACTATCTCTTCATTCCGGGGCTAGGGTTGAGTGGATCTGATCGGGTTCCCTCCGTCGGTCGTGGAGGTATTCGGCAGCAAGGTAGGTGGAGGTATAGGTTATCTTAATTTGGTTTTTGTTAAGGAAATTCGTGGTTTGGTGCTAGAATGTGAGATTTTATTGATCGAGTTTCATTTCTAGCAGTGGCATACCGTGAGGTGTTCTGCCACAATCTCCCGCTACTGTTGTTCATCCGGGATTCCTTGGGTAAGGCCCCTGCCAATACAGATGTTAGGTTGTAGACCTTAATGTTGGTTTTAGATTGAATTCGATACTGATTGTGCATCAATTGGGATGTTTGTGATGCGTATAGCTCTGTTAAGAGCTCAGATCTGTGGATCTACAATGTGGGCAGCATCCGTGTACTAGTGCCGGCAATTTCACCTTCCGACAGCAAGCAACAGTGGGGAACTCACCGTGATGTAAAGCTTTAGACTTTTCGAATACGTATTTATGCATTGGGGACGAAATGCATGATTTGGGAATTCAGATGAACATAGTTTCGGTTGGGAATTGTTTGATCTGAAGACATAAACTAGGGTTTTGGTTTAGGTTGTGCAAATTAGTGCGATTTCATTTGGATAATGACTGGAACTCAGATTAAATTCGCATGCCTTGTACACTAGTCTAGTTATTCTGTTTTCTATGTATTCAGTTAAATTTTGTACGTTGACACAGGACTTTGATCGAGGCGGGTATTGTGACGAGGTTGGCGTCGGTTTCGGCCTACATTTGAGGCGGGTACTTCTTAACTTGCTCCTTTAGATATCGGTTTAAGTGCATGAGTTAGTTTCATATATGCAGTATTTATCTTGACTCCACTCATTTTATTTCTTGTGCTTGATACTTTATCCACTCAATCTTCGAGATGATCACTTTCTTATCTATACAGTCTCCCGTTGTTATTCCTGATACCTAGCCGATACTAGATGCCATGCTTACCTGTTTATGCTTACCTGTTTGATTACTGTTTATTTATGCTTAGTATTGAGCATGCGGATTCATGTAGCATACCTGATTTCCTGTTATATATATATGATGACTGTTGCATTATTCACATCATGTCATTGCATGCATAGCCGACGACTTTGGCTCCCTTGTGGTTGAGACGGTCGTTGGCCTGGGCCGCACGCTCGGCCACTCATGGGTAGTGGTAGCTTGGAGCGTGCCGCATGTCCTGTCGTGCCCCCCACTCGCTCACTCATGGGTAGTGTCTGCTGGAGTCGCGGGCAGCAGGGACCCCCGTCGCAGACGTAGCTATTCAGCTACTATGCAACTGTCCCCTCGGCCACTCGAGAGTAGTGGTAGCTGGAGTGTGTACAGTTTGTCATTGTCCCGGCCTCTCGTCCATACTGGGGTCATGGACTTGAGGGGTGGGCGGGAGTGACCATCCGTGCATACGCTACTTTTTGATATACCTGCTTATGCTGTTTATGCTTACTTATGCAGTTCTGTTATCACATACCTGTTATATATGCTTGGACACTGATTACTATTGCAGTATACTTTATATGTGATTCTGGTAGTTATGAGCAGTACTGTAGCAGTTTACTTTATCTCAGACCTTACACTGTTAGCCTAGGATATGGTTTCAGGTATGGATATGTATATACTTTGTTTACCCTGTAGTATCTGCTATTTATCTTTCCGAGACTGTATCCTTTTGTACTCCTGTTCTTTATGATACTCATGCACTGTCTATCCTATTACCCGCTGAGTTTTATACTCACCACCCGCATTGGTAATTTCACCAGGTAGCTGATAGCGATGCTAGTACGCTTGGAGGAGGATCCCGACTGCCGGTCCCATGTCACTTCTGAGGATGGTTTTACGGTTTTGGTTTTCATTTTATTGTGAGTTAAACCTTTGAATTTAGCATTGTAATAATTGAGCTGTGGACTTGTTATTTGTATTTGGTTGTTTTGCCGATGAGTCAAGTCGGGCCGGCCCGCGGTGAGTTTTTGTTATTTTATCTTTGTTATTCTTGTTTTCCGCTGTGTTTGATTGTCCAGCCGTGTGGGCTGTATATTATCTGCGTGGTTGTGATATATATTTGTATATGTATTATCTGTGGTGTTGTATACCGGTTCTATTTGTCACTGCTACAGGGGAGGTGCTGTCCGATTTTCGTCGGACAACCTTACTCTCGGGGCGTGACAAAATCTCCTGAGTGGAGTAGGTGAGGACGCGTTCCCCGCAGAGGGAACAGTAGGCGTCGGGTCGACCTAGGGTTTCCGGCTGGAAATCCAAAGTCAGACTCGGACAGTCCGAAGACTGTCGTTTATTCCTTACTATGTTTTATCATATTCTAACACTGTCTTGCAGGGTATTTTGCTCGGACTAACCTTTGTTTGCAGGTGAGGAACCTGCTGGAAAAAGAGTGTCCGGGCGCCCGGGATGGATCCAAGCGCCCGAAGGTCCGGGCGCCCGGAACAGGTCTGGGCGCCCGGGACCAAAGTTTATCCCCTGCGCGACTTCGCCACGTGGAGCATCCTGGTTGGTTGGCCACGTCACACTCTAGGCGCCTGGAAGGGATCCAGGCGCCCGGAAGGGATCCAGGCGCCCGGAACTGCATATAAAAGGAGGGTTGAGGTGCAGCTTCAAAACAACTTTCAAAAAGCGATCTTCTGCAATGTGCTGCGAATACGACCATCCTGAAGTGCTGCAAGTACACCCCGACAACCCGGAGCTCAGTCTTTTCGATTCTACATTGTTGTTGGTATATTTTATTAGTTATTGTACTTGCAATCTGTAACTATTTAACGGATTTATAGTTGTTGCTCACCGAAAGCGATCAAGGATCGCGGGCCTTCGAGTAGGAGTCGCCTTAGGCTCCGAACGAAGTAACTCCTTTGTGTCTGTGTCTCTTTACTTAATTTCCGCTGCATTAAGTCTTAAGTTTTATGATTCCGATAATCGAACGATTTTAGCCACGAGCGCTATTCACCCCCCCTCTAGCGCGGTCTCGATCCAACAGATTATATGCACTTTTATACATGCTTTGACGCATGTCTACTTGTATAATCTATGTTTATTGCACCATATTTCATTAGAATATCATACTTTCATCATATTCTATTCGGAGATCTTCTCTTTGCTTGTTTTTATTGACAAGATGTTATTTGGAGTGAAAATGGAGCAAAAACGCACACAGGGACTTGAGCCATGCAACCTCGCACGGTCGTGTGGCTAAACAAGGGAAGAACATGGCGCGGTCATGCAACTCTTGCACAACCGTGCGGCCAAACAGAAGAGGATCCATTCATGGCCATGCAAACCTGCACAGCCGTGCCCCACATGACCAAAGCCAAGTAACACATGACCATGCCAACATTCCAGTGGCGAGGAAGGTCATGACCGTGTGAATCCACACGGCCGTGTGACCTAGGCAGAGAAGAAGAAGGACACGGCCGTGTGAATCCACACGACCATGTGACTCAACCTGAGAAGAAGCCGTGTGAGGCCGTGTGGATTCCACATGGCCGTGTGACGAAGAACGCGGGCCGTGCCACGCCAAAATAGGGTTGTGCTGAATTCTGGGCAGATTGCAGACCGTTCGTAATTTGGCCATAACTTTGTGCTCGGTTGGAGTTTCGTGATGTTCTTTATACCGAGACGTATTTGACTTCAAGATCTACAACTTTTCTTCAGATCCAACAGAGAGAAAGCATCGTCTGCCTGTGGTAAATAGCACGGGCATGCCTCCCAATCCGGGTTCAACTGGACCTCCGCCCAGACTGCAGACCAAACTTTGAACTGCCATAACTTTCGGCTCGGTTAGAGCCAGGGCTAGATCCAAGTATCAGATTGAAGATAATTTCAATAGATACAACTTTGGTTTAGGTGAATCATGAGAAAACCTGGTTTAATGGGTGAAAAACTCGGTTTACCGGACCCCTGTAATTCTGGGTTTTCCTGGGCAGTTTGGAGAAGGTATAAAAGGGTCATGATCCCTATTCTTGATCATCTTCAGTTTGGGATTCCGCCCCTCTCTTGGGGAAAGGGCTCTCCCCTTTGGGAAAAACCTCTAGAGCTTTATCCACCGCCATCTCTTGACATTCCATCCATCTCCAGAGCAAGGAGGCATCACCAAGACATCGGCTCAGCAGCATCTCTTCTTCCCCTTCTTTTCACATCAAGGGTTGTAAGTGTGCTTTACTTTATGTTTTGGGGTTGTTCCTCTCTCGCAATGGAGTAGATATCCTTTTCTATGGATGTAGGGAGTAGTTTTGGGTAGGGTTTGATGTAGGACCCATGTTCGTACCTTTACTCGTTGGATGATTTCTCTTGCTTCGTTTCTATTTCATATGCATGAGACTTGTTGCCTTGTTATGTTAATTGATTGTGTAGAAATTGCTAATTTCGTAAAGAAAGGATCTTAGATTGTACACCCGAGGGGCCCTAGTGATAGGGGTAACCCGTTCACTAATGATACCGATTAGATTTATGTTCTTGTGATCTACCAAGGCGCCCTAGTGGAAGGGGTTAACCGTAATAGGATTTCATGGGGATCTTCTCTGATTAGTACTTAAGGATAGTAGCTTTAACTTCCGACGAAGGTATGTTGATTGACAATGAGTAAAAGATAGAACATGATACATCAGGTTCCACCACAATGAAACCGAAATCCAAGAATCCATTCCCCAATGCTCAATTCCCTCCAAGATTGATTCTCTCATCCTTCTCTTCCTCTTTTCGATCACTCTCGTTAGTTTGCAAGCGCTAAAGCTGACTTTCGACCGTCTAGATAACTTAGTTTGCGACATCTCTAGTGCTTAATCAATAGTCCATGTGGTTCGACAATCTTATATATTACCGATGATGAATCTATGCACTTGCGGAATCGTAACAGCAACATGTCTAGAAATCATCACTAGAAGGAGGAGGCAGAGGGGCCTGGTAAGCCAAATCCCAGCGCTGCATCATCTTATACATCTCTGTCTGACGGTGTTGAGAGGTGGCCCAATCTTGTCAGAAACCATGAAATTCCTGACGCACCATCTCCTCCAACTGAGTCAGTCGATCCTCGACGATCATAGGAGTAGGAGCTGGTGCTAGTGTTGGAGCATGAACATTCGCCTCCTCCTCATCGTCAGAGTCCTCTACAGCCTGACCACGCCAGACCATCATTCTGTGGCGTCTCTCAATCCCTGCTAGAGATAGATGTCGGGATCCGATCTGATCATAATTCTTAGATAACTGGTGTTGTTGGCCCCTAGTGACATCTATACCTCTAGATGCGAAAAATGAAGTCAGGATGTGGCAAAATGACATGTATAACTTCCCTTGGATTGGGCTAGAGAAATGAAACATGGACTCAAAGATCTGTAGAGCAATGTCAATATCAATCTTGTGCTCTAAGGAATACATTAGGACTAGAAGAGGCAGCCTAATCTTGGCTTGCCCTCTAGTGACAATAGGTAAGATACATGCAATGACAATTTTGTAGAGAATGTTACTGTGGGCGGATATACGCGTGGCATCAAAGATACGCTTCAGTGGAGCCCTTGGAGCATTGAAGTAATACTGATGGATCACCTCGACCGATAGATGAGAAAACAAATCAATTAATAAAAGGCTCAACAATAGTAGGAAAGTATGTGAATGAGCTATCTAAACCCCTACACCCTAAAAATGACTGAAGAATCCTTGGAGTGAACTCAACGTCTACCCCTCCAACACGAGACACCCATGTCCGACCTGTACTGGTGCTAGGATGTAGGTTATTGTAGAATTCCCTACACAGATCCAAATTCACCATATGCGTGTAATGAACCAACCTATCTAACCCAATGCACATAATGGTCTCCATGATATCAGGAACTATCTCATTAAAAGACGTTTGGTTGAGATACCGACAATTCATCGTAGAAAAGTCGGTATTTGCTAACCGTTGTCATTCGACCTCTGAATGAAATCGATCCGCCGAAGGAATCGGGAAGGACTGCCGGGAGGTTCCCTCGTCAGCCCTGCGCTTTTGCCTAACCCTACTCATGCAAATGCAATGCAAATGTGCAATATGAACTCAATCAAAAGAGGGAAATATGATAGACACACAAAGAAGAAGGATTAGTCTAAAATCACAACCAAACTTGAGAGATATTGGTGAGAAATCGTTACCTTCGTTCCATTGCCACCAGATTTGAAGGATGAGGGAAGAAGAGATGAGTTGGCAGCCTAAAAACCGCAGCCCTAGTGTCTCGGATGCCTATGGCGCCGGGAAGCAAATGGGAAGCCAAAACTCCGTAAGGAAGGCAATAAGAGGTGGATCGAAGGAGTAGAGGGGTTTTAGGTGGCCGGAGGTGACTGGAGGTGACGAGGAAAAGTTTTGGATCGCAGGCGACGACAGGCATCTAGTGGAACTAGGGTTTTTGTCGGGCTGCCTGTCGCACGTAGAGTTATAACACAACGATTACCAGTCGATTGATGTACCCATCAGTCGACTGGTACCCTAAATAAAAACGGACAGAAGCTTCTGTTCACAAAAAATCACTGTTACCAGTTGATTGATATCTGAACCAGTCGATTGGTACCCTATATCTGCTTAATTCTACAAACGGGACAGATTTTAGAAACTTACCAAGAATTCTACGGACCTCCAAAAATTATCAAAATTTATGGAGAGGTGTTTTAGCAGTGTCTACTTGGAGAAAATATATTTAAAAATATTTATTTCTCGGATCCCAAGATTGATAGAAGGTTTTAAAACTAGCTAAGTGATGCAGCATATCCTTGAGCTAAAGTCCTAATTTTTACATCCGTATGATGTCTCCATTTATACTAGAGTATAATACATTTCTTGCATTTGTTTGTATGGTATTTATACATCTCATCCTAATTCACATGCAATAAAGCATGATTTATAATTTGCATGAAACTTGTGCTATAGAGTTAAATTTTCAATCATGTTCAAGGAGCTATGTACACATTAATTTGCACAAGTCTTCCCAATGATTGGTCCAATGAAGGATTAATGTCACTAGATGTCATATTGGTTCAAGGTAATGTATCATAACAAACATGATGAGCCAAAGATATCATCTTAACATCTCACATAATGCCTAAGTAAAGAAATACACAAGCAAGGCTTCCTAGGTCATTTGTGAGATGCATTGAGGTATATACGTTCTTGATGTTAGATGAGATCATGTAATGTTATACCCATTATTCTACAAAGCACATACCAAGTTCTCTCCTAAGAGAGGTGAACTCCGCTTCGGGTAGTGTTTTGATAAATATGTCGGCAAGATTTGACTTAGAGTCAACATAATTTAGTACAATATCTCCTCTTGCCACATGATCTCTAATGAAGTGATGTTTCACTTCAATGTGCTTTGTCTTAGAATGGTGCATTGGATTTTTAGTTAAGTTGATGGTGCTTACATTATCACACAACACTTTAACTTTGGAGTAGTGAAACTCATAATCCTCTAAGGTATGCATCATCCAAAGTAATTGGGCTACACAACTACCCACAACTACATATTCGACCTCAGTGGTAGACAAGGCAACACAAGGTTGTTTTCTACTACTCCAACTTACTAGGGAGGATCAAAGAAATTGACATCCACCACTAGTACTTTTCCTATCTAATTTGCAACCCGCATTATCGGAATCGGTGTACCCAATCAAGTCAAAATTCCAAGCCCTAGGGTACCAAAGACCTACATTAAGAGTGTTCTTGATATATCTCAAGATCCTCTTTACCGCTACTAAGTGGGATTCTTTCACATAAGATTGGTATCTTGCACACATACCTACTACAAATAATATATCCGGTCTACTAGCGGTTAGGTATAACAAACTACCAATCATACTCCTATATTGCTTTGAGTCTACTAATTTTCTTTCTTGATCATTATCTATCTTGGTATTAGTTCCCATAGGAGTGGATGCTCCTTTAGCATTTTCCAACCCAAATTTCTTGATAAGTTCTTTAGCGAATTTGGTTTGGTAGACATGGGTTCCCTCACTAGTTTGTTTGACTTGTAATACCAAAAAGAAACTCAATTCTCCAACTAGACTCATTTCAAACTCACTTTCCATGTGTTTGATAAAATCATGAAGAAGTTCATTATTCGTTGAGTCGAAAATGATGTCATCAACATAGACTTGGGCAACAAAAATGTCTCCATCCTTAGACTTTAGAGATAAAGTTGGGTCAATTGTCCCTCTTCTAAAGCCCTTAGAGATTAAGAAGGATGAGAGTCTCTCGTACCAAGCCCGGGGAGCTTGTTTTAAACCATATAATGCTGTCTTAAGTTTATAAACATGATTTGAGTAATTTATATTTTAAAATTCGGGTGGTTGCTCTACATAAACTTCTTCCTTAATAAAAACATTAAGAAAAGTCGATTTTACATCCATTTGATGAAGTTTAAAACTCATGTGAGCGGCGTACCCTAATAAGATCCGGAAGGACTCTAATCGAGCTACCGGAGCATAGGTTTCATCATAATCAAGTCCCTCTACTTGATTGAAACCCCCTAGCTACCAACCTAGCCTTATTTCTAGTGACTATTCCTTGATTATCCAATTTGTTTCTAAAAACTCATTTTGTTGTAACAATTGTACTATCATTAGGTCTTGGAACTAACTCCCATACGTTACTTCGTTCAAATTGGTTCAACTCTTCTTGCATTGCTAGAATCCAATCCGTATCAAATAAGGCTTCATCAATTATTTTTGGTTTAAATTGTGATATTAGAGCAATTTGACTAGTATGATCTCTAAAGTAGGATCTAGTCCTTACCCCTTGCCCAACATCTCCAACTACTTGATCAATAGGATGATCTTGATAATGCCTTAAAGCCCTAGAAACTATGGGATCATCACTCTCATGATGTTTATTGTTTCTATTGCTTTTTTCATCATCCGAAACATTTCTTCCTCCCCCTTGATCAATACCCCCTAAATGTAGGTCTTGTATTCCTTGAGTAATGTTTTATTTTTGTTCAATTATATCCTTATCAATAGACGATTTCCTAGGATAAGTGCTAGTAGACTCATCAAATTCAACATTGGATGATTCCTCAATCATTTGAGTCCTTTTGTTGTATATTCTATATCCTCTACTAGTAGATGAATATCCAACTATGATTCCCTCATTTGACTTGACCTCAAATTTTTCTAAGTCATCTTTGGTATTAAGAATATAGACCTTACAACCAAAGACTTTGAAATAATGAATTGTAGGAATTGTTCCATTCTATAATTCAAAGGTGTTTTTCCTAAAAATTTATGAATCAAGATACGATTTTGGATATAACAAGTGGTATTAACCGCTTCGGCCCACAAGTAGCTAGGTAAGGAATATGCATTAAGCATGGTCCTAGCCGTCTCTTGTAAAGCCCTATTTTTCCTCTCCGCTACATCATTTTGTTGAGGTGTCCTTGGACAAGAAAATTCATGCTTATAACCATTTTCTAAACAAAATTTAGCGAATTCCAAATTCTCAAACTCTCCATCATGATCACTCCGAATTCTATCAATTTTAGGTTCTTTTTATTTTCTACCCTCTTGGTAAATTCTATGATTGTTTCTAAAGTTTCCCCCTTATGTTTCAAGAAATAAACCCAAGTATATCTAGAGTAATCATCAACTATCACCAAACAATATTTGTTACCTATCAAGGAAGGTGTTCTATGACAATCAAAAAGATCTAAGTGCAATAATTCTAATGGTAATGAAGTACTAAAAGTTTTACCTTTATGTGATGACCTTGGTTGCTTACCCTCTTGGCATGCATCACACAATTTGTCCTTGATGTACTTGATTTTTGGTAGTCCCTTTACTAGCTCCATCTTGACTACCTTGACTATGTTCTTCATGTTGATATGTCCAAGTCTTCTATGCCATAGCCATCCTTCCTCTTCTTTTGATATCAAACACTTAATAGAAGGGTTAGAAGCATATGAAAGATCAATATAATAGAGATTTATTTTTCTATATCCTTTTAACACAATATCTTTAAGACTCTTGTGCTTAACCAAGCACTTATCAGGGTGAAACTCTACATTATTTCCTGTTGGATTTTTCGGGTCGCAAAAACCACTTTTTACGTTGCGAAAACCTCGAAACCCCGCCACCGGATCCGTGCGAAGAAATAAAATTTACGTAAAACTTCGAGTACGAGTTTCTAGCCTAGATCTAAACTAGATCTACAAAGGAGAAGAGTTTTACCCTTGATGCGATGCCCTTCGCTAATCCCGCTCGTCTAAGGTTCGCCGGATCTCGAGAGTATCAAAGTAGATACTCCTCTATGTGTATCCACACAAGCAAGAGATGGAGAAACCAAACAAAAGGTGTGCTAGCACCTTTGAAAGGTTCAGCCAAGGTGGAGGAGAGGGAGAGAAGAGAGAGCTTGAGGAAGAAGATGAGAGTTACACAAAAGAAATGAACTCACCCCATGAATTAAGTGGTCGACCACATGAATGAGGTTAATAACCTCCATGGAATACCAAGAGTCACAACTCTTGGTAACTCCCATGAGGTGGCATCCCATTTAAGCAATCATGATGATGTGGAGCATCATCATTGGCCCACTCTTTGCCAACTCACCAATGAGGTGGCAAATGGTCAAGTCAAACTTGACCCTTCATCTTCCTCTCAAGTCAAGTCAAACTTGACCACTTCTCTCCCATGGTTGATCAAATCTAATCATTGGTTCAAGTCAATTTTAATTTAATGAATCTCTATTCATTGAATTAAATTGACTCAATGAGTCTAAGTACAAATTAGACTCATCTAACACATGAACCAAATTGAGTCCAACTCAATTAGCCTAATTTGGATTACTCTTAATCCAATTTGGTTCATCACATGGACCTAATCCTTTAGGTTCATCAAATGAACCTAATCTCCATCTAATTGTCCTTTGTGTGTGACCCTATAGGTTCTTATAACATTGGCAATGCTCCTAAACCCATTTAGAAGCATAAGTAATGAGCGGTATCTAGCAACACATCATTACTACCCAAGTTATAAGAATGTTGAGATCCAACATCACCTTGCGACTACTAATTGTGACTCTTCACAATATATGACAAGTGTCATTCTATCCTTGATATCTAGATTGATCAATGTGAGGCATAGACCGTGTTATCCTCTAATCAATCTAAATCTTGAATCTCAAGTAGACTCACTCAATCAAATGAGCTCAACATCTCATATTGACTCATTTGGGCATGACCATGCACTTAGTGGTCTCACTCTATCAAGAATATCGATGTCACTCCCGTCATATAGGAGGGATAGATCCCATCTACATCACTCACATCCCTCCACATAATTTGTTACATACCCAGTAATCGCCTTTATAGTCCACCCAGTTACGGGTGACATTTGACGAAGCCAAAGTATGCAACTCCTTATGTAGGGAACCATGGTGACTTCAGGTCCAAGGACTAATAGTCATACTAATAGCCACATGAGAAAGTATATGACACTCATATAACGATCCATGATACTTTCTCATGGTGGGTCATTCAGTATACATTCTCTAATGCATACCCATGTGTCAACTTGATATCTCCATATCCATGACTTGTGAGATCAAGTCATCGAGTTGACCTACATGCTAGTCTCGTCGCATTAACATTGTCCTTGAATGCTAATACTTGACTAGGAATGATTAAGAGTAGTGTTCCCTATATCATCTCACTATCGATTCAACTAACCGATTGATATAGGTAAGAACCTTCTACTTAAGGACGCTATTATACTTAGTTATTTGGCATAAATACAAGTAAGCATAATAACCATAAACAAATACCTTTATATATATAAGAATATGATACAATGAGTCCATACAACAATCATCAAATGATTGGCTCTAGAGCTCTAACTAACATTTCTGCCATCACATAATTGACTAACACTAAGCAAATTAAACTACATATTTTTAACCAATAGGACTTTATGAATGATAATTGTAGATGATACCTCAATTATACTTTTACCTATAATCTTGAACTTTCCACTATTTCCAAATGATACTGTTCCTTTCTTTATATAATTTATTGTGGAGAACTTACTCACATCACCGGTCATGTATCTTGAGCAACCGCTATCCACAATCCACATACTTGCATCCTTCTTCTCTTCTACCTAAGCAACATAAAACACACAACTCTTTGATACCCATGCACTTGATTCGGAAATGTCGTTCAAATATTTCTTAGACACCCAAGCTTGTTTTACCTTGCCTTCAAGATTCTTCTTGACTTTGTTTCTAAGTGCATCATTTCTAGTACCATTGATTAGAGACATGTATGCAACTTCCGTTTCCTTAGGTCTATATCCTATTCCAGCTTTGTTGTAAATGACTCTTTGGTGTCTAATGATCATATCTAGATATTTGAATCCATTTGTGAATTTCTCTAGATATGCTCTTAGTTTAATCACGACATTCTTCAATTTTTCATTTTCTTCCTTGAGCATACTTGACTACTAGATGTACATGCATCATTTCTGATAGACTTAAGTTTTCCCTTCAAGGTCTTCACCTTAGATTGTGATTTAACAAAAGCATTCTTGAGATGAGCAATAGTTTTATAAAGAAATTCTACTTTGGGAGATTCTTTTACCTCATCATCACTTGATGATGATTCAACACTTGACTCCTCTTCACTTGATGAATCCTCTTCACTTGACACTTCCTCTTGACTTGATCCTTCTTTGTTATCTTCAAATGCCATAAATGCTATAAATGCCATATGTCGAGTAACGTGGCATAGCTCATCTTCATCCGATGAGTCAATGCTTGGTGTATCCCATGTAGCTTGGGCCACTATGGCTTCCTTCTTCTTTTTCTCCTTCTTCTTCTTTTCCTTTTCTTCTCTCTTCTTCAATTCCGAGCAATTTGGCTTGATGTGTCCTTTCTTATTACATCCATAACAAATGACATTAGTGTTAAAACTTGAACTTTGACTACTTTTACCTTTTGAGGGTTAAAACATCTTCTTTATATATTTTCTTGTGAATCTTCTTGTTCTTCCCATCATTTTCTTAACATAATGAGTCACTTCACTTGCCGACATTTCATCATTACTATCTGATGACTCTTGTTCAGATTCGGATGATGAGCATTCCACCTTCTTTTCTTTCTTCTTTTTCTTCTCCTTCTTTTCTACAAAGAGAGCTATATCATTCTCTTTCGAAGACACATTAGCTTATTCATGAAGTTCAAATTCACAAAATAATTCATCTAGCTTAACTAAAGAAAGATCTCTAGAAACCTTATATGCAGCAACCATTGATGCCCATAAGGTGGTTCTAGAAAAAGATTGAAGAACATACCTTACTAAGTCTTGATTGTCAATTTTCTCACCTATTACATGAAGCCCATTTACTATCTCCTTGAATCTACCATGCATTTGACTCACGGTCTTATTGGTCTTCATGGTGAAGGTTTGAAGTTGCCCCAACAAGAGATCCCTCTTGGCCCTCCTTGATTCGCTTGATCCCTCATTTAACTGAATGAGTTTTTCCCAAAGCTCTTTAGCGGAGTTGAATGGTCCTACTTTGCTTACTTGCTCCTTTGAGAATCCACATTGTAGGGTTGTTGTGGTCTTTGCATTTGCTTGAGCCTTCTTTGCCATCTCTTTTGTCCAATCCTTGGTTGGAAGAGGTGCTACCGACCCATCTTTTGGATTCTCAAATCCATCTACAACACTAAACCAATTTTCAATATCATTCATTAAGTAATACTCTATCCTACCTTTCCAATATGCGAAGTTGTTGCCATCAAAGAAAGGTGGTCGAGTAGTACTATATCCTTCTTGAAACACCATCTTGATGCTTCGGTTGATGATGAGTTCTTCCGATGCAATCCGGGCTCTGATACCAATTGATAGGACCTTTACGTCCGGCTAGAGGGGGATGAATAGCTTTTCTTCAATTTTCACCTACAACTTGTTAGTGGAAATAAATAGAATAGAATAGAAATAGTGAAATACTAAGAAAACAATGCTAACTCCTCAATTTACTTGGTCTCCACCTCCTTGAGGTGACTAATCCAAGGCACACCCCCACACAATCAAGCTTCACTAAGACTTTCTCCTTTTCAAACCAAGAACGAAGGTGGAGAAACCTTTACACGATTATCCCTTCCTCTTACAAGATGAGAGCTAAGCTTAGGAGGAGGAGACTGAGATTCTATCAGCTTAGGAATCACTTAGAGAGCACTTTCGATTAGAACAATAAGTGAGAGTTTTCTCTAAGCTCCAAGAATTACTTTTATAGTTTTTACCAACATCAGTCGACTGATGTACCAATCAGTTGACTGATGGGCTTCAACGGTGCTTAAGATTTGGTGAGATTTTCTACCGTCATCCCATAAAGGTCACATACCAGCTGACTGGTACTGGTACCAATCGACTGGTACTGGGCTGTAATTCTCTGGCTGCTTTCTGTTCATTTTGTTACCTGGTACCAGTCGACTGGTGTAGGTACCAGTTGACTGGTACCTTATAGCTTGAGTTTTACAGCATTTTACAACCTGAGATTTACAACACTTTATATATATATATATATATATATATATATATATATATATATATATATATATATATTACTTAAATCGTTTTCTTAGCTTATACTTTATGCCTCCAAACATCTTCCATTAGCCTTGCGCCCTTAGGATGCTTTCGTTTCCATGACTTCTCATCCTTGCGCTTGCTTTCAAGTGCTATCTTCAGCTTTGTCATGCTAAGTCTCTTTTTGCCAGGAGGCCACACCTCCGAGACTTGATCCGCTAAGACTATCTTCTTGGACTTTCCTTGCCAAATCTTCATACTTGGTCTTTTCTTCGTACCTGCTTACTCAATATTTATGTTAAATCACAAATAATGCCTAACTTAAACTTATTTAACTAAATATCAATAGTGAGCAATGTCTAGAGCAAGATTGCTCCAACAGTCGTGACCTGGCCTGTTGAATAGCGCATCCGTCTTCCTTCTCCCTTTGAGTTGCAAGATCATCAACACCAACCTGCTTGTGTGACCGCCTCCAAATAACTAAAAGGAGTGCAACTACGGCTCCCTTCTTTACTATGGGAGAGCGTGTTGTATACTTTTGCACTAAGCCCCATCCAAACACCTTTGAGCGCACCTTTTGGTAAGATTACTTGACTCTCCATGTACATCTCCGCTAACTGAGGTATTCTTTTTTGCCTGCAGAAGTCGTCATGTTTCGAGCCTTCACTCTTGACTCTTTCGCAATGCCTAGTGCCATCCTGCAGAAGCGAGGCCGAGAGATCATGGAAGGCCAGGAGGTTCCTCAGGCTAGTGATGTGCGTAGATTATATACTCTTTTATACATGTTTTTACGCACATTTACATACTTTGAGCATGCTTGATCTATGTATTTTTATACTTCCATCTTTCCTTTTAGCATATTTACTCTTTTGGTTCGGAGATCTGCTTTTTGTGCATTTTCTGTACACAGGAGTCGAAATTGGTGAAGATTATGCGTCCTTGGACAAGCTTGGAAGGAATTGAAGGGAGAGAGCATCAGGCCGTGTACCACACACGGCCGTGTAGTTTTAACAGGAAGGGAAGAGGACATGGCCGTGTGAATCTCACACGGCCGTGTCTTGATTTGAAGAAATTAGAGCAGATGCCTTACATGGCCGTGTAGATCTACACGGCCATGTGAGGTTTCCAGAGGCCAAGCAGGTGGTGGCCGTGTGCATCACACGGCCGTGTAGCATTTCCAGAGAACAGAAGGGTCCTGGCCGTGTGAGTCACACGGCCGTGCAGCTTTGGCAGAGAAGGAAGAGGACATGGCCGTGTGAATCTCACACGGCCGTGTCACGGGGCCGTGTGGCGCCCGATTTCCTCCTCTATTTAAACCCTCCTTCATGAATTGAAAGGGGATCTCTTCCCCTTTGGGGAGAAGGCAAGATTTGGTGGTATCCTCCCATTCTTGGGAGGATTTCTGGGTGATTCGAGAGGAGTTCTTGACGATTTCGACTCCGAAGCGAGGATTGGATCCGAAGACGAGGCTTCTTCGTAGATAAGTTTTCTCTTTCCCCCTTTTCTTCGTTTCTTGGATTGGGGATTTAAGAAATGCTTGTAATCTTTATTTCTTCGGGTATTCTTCCTCGATTCATGGAGTAGATCTTGTATTCTAGGATTAAGGGAGTATTTGTATGATGGATTGATGTAATCTCTTATGGATTTGCCAATTTCTTGGTTCAATGACATTGTCTTGTTTGTATCAATTAGATCTTGAATGATTAATGGTGATTTGTGCTTAATTCTCATTCTTGATTGATTGTTTGGATTTCTTGTGGACTTAGTAAAGATAAACTCTCACTCGATCATCCGAGGGATCCACGTGACAAGTGCAAGCCCGTGTAAGGACGTTTGAGAGATAATCTTGAAGAGAAAATAGGAATATTCAAGAGAGTAGGATGGATCTTGTGATTAGTTTCTTGTATCTTGATAGATTAATAAGTTGTGGACTTCTATGTTGATATCCGAGGAAGGCATAGTAATAGGTGCGCTTCTATTTAAGGACAACGTAGGTTCACGTCTAATTGATCATATTTAGATACATTTCTCAGTCCTTAGCCGGTTATCTATTGTAAGAGAGAACCGACAACTTTCTACAAGTGTTTGGCAATTGAGGGATAAGAATTGGTGAACAATTTACATTCAAGAAATCTTACAAAGAAACCGAAACTCCTTGAATCTCCCCTTATCATAACCCAAAACACTAAACTCTTGTTTGTTGATCTTTAATATTAGATTTGTTTACCTTCACTTTGCATTTAAAACAATTGGATAGTTGTTTAGCTAATTCGCATTGAGACATTTCTAGTGCTTATTCCAGTCCCTGTAGATACGATAATCGTTTATATTACTTGCGACATTTCCGTACACTTGCGGAGCATAACAAGTTTTTGGCGCCGTTGCCGGGGACTGCGCTATAACATTAGGAATTATCAATTGAGTTAGACTAAACATAACATTTGTTTTCCTTTCATATTGCATAGTTGTAACTAATCATTAGATTTCTGTTTTTACTTTCTTGTATAACTTTTACTTCTTGTTAATTCTTTTTGTACAAATTCAATTCTGCATTTTTGATTCTTTTATTTTTTTCTTTTTCTATTGAATTGTCATTTGCTATCTTGTTCTTGTGTATGCGAAGATCTAACTTTGCAGGGGAATTCTTTCCTTTTGACCCTGAGATTGACAGAACTTTCCATAAAAAAAGAATTCTGCAAAGGCAAATAGAAGAACAAGAATATCTAAACATGGTGTGCAAGTCACTAGGAGATTATGGAGCTCCGAAGTCTACAAAACAAATGGGAGCAATTGTTTACCCTAACATACAAGCAAGAAATTTTATACTCAAACCATCTTTTGTTTCCATGGTTCAGAAAACTCAGTTTGGAGGATTGGAGATTGAGAACCCTTATTCCCATTTGATGGAGTTTTATAGATATTGTTATACTTTGAAATATGAAGAAGTTTCATCTGATATTGTTCAGCTGCTTGCTTTTCCTTTTAGTCTGAAGGATGCTGCAAAAAGATGGTATAATTCTCTAAAGTCTCAAAGTATCAAAACATGGGATGAGTTAGAGCAAAAATTCCTTGACCAATATTTCCCTCCAAGGAAAACTACTTATTTGAGAAGTCAAATTTTAAATTTTAAGCAATTGGATGGAGAAAAATTATACCAAGCCTGGGAAAGATATTCTTCTCTTCTGCAGTTATGTCCACATCATGGAATTGAGAAATGGTTAATTATGCATTTGTTCTATGTTGGGCTTTCTTTCTCAAATAAGAATCAACTGGATTTAGCATTTGGAGGATCATTTTTGAAAAAAAAAAGTCTAGAAGAAACTTTTGAGATAGTTGGAAGAATTACGCAAAATTCCAATGATTGGGCAGAGCAAGATAGCTCATTCTTAACAATGGATATCATTAGAGAAAAGGATGATGTTGAAAAAGGGCTTATCTTGAATCAAAACGATTTCCAAACATTATTTCCTTGGTGCAGTGAATCATTATAAAAAATGTTTGGTGAAAAAGCATTTTCAACAGAAAAGGGGGTATGTCTTGGTGATCATAAGGAGGATGATCTGCCTTTAGATAATGAAGAGTTGTTAGAAGAAAGCTTGGCTAAGGAGGAGACTATGTTGATAGAACAAGAGCTAGTTTTACCAGAAATAGTACCACCTCAACTTGAACTTAAACCATTACCACCAAATCTTAAATATGAATTTCTTGGGCCGAATTCTACTTATCCAGTTATAATTAATGCTCAGTTAAATGAGTTTGAAACAAAGAGACTGTTGGATGAGTTAAGGTTGCATAGAAAGGCCATTGGATATACAATTGATGATATAAAAGGGATTAGTCCATCTCTCTGTATGCATAGAATTTTACTTGAAGAGGGGTACAAGAACTCAATTGAGCATCAAAGGAGACTAAATCCAAATTTAAAAGAGGTAGTAAAGAAGGAAGTGATTAAACTTCTTGATGCAGGGATTATTTACCCAATTTCGGATAGTGAATGGGTGAGTCCGATCCACGTGGTTCCAAAGAAAGGAGGAATGATTATCAAGAATGAAGAAGATAAGCTAATTTCAACACGAACAGTGAGGGGTGACGAATGTGCATTGATTATCGGAAGTTGAATAAAGAAACAAGGAAGGATCATTTCCCTTTACCATTTATTGATGAAATGCTTGAAAGATTAGCTAAACATTCCTACTTTTGTTACTTGGACGGATATTCTGGATTTTTTCAAATTCCAATTCATCCTCAAGACCAGGAGAAGACTACTTTTACTTGTCCTTATGGTACCTTTGCTTATCGTCGGATGCCATTTGGGCTTTGTAATGCTCCAGCCACTTTTCAGAGATGCATGATGGCAATTTTTTCAGATTTAATAGAAAAAATTATGGAGGTTTTCATGGATGACTTCTCAGTTTATGGAAATGACTTTGATTCTTGTTTGTCAAATCTTTCTACTGTTCTAAAAAGGAGTGAAGATACAAACCTAGTGTTGAACTCGGAAAAATGTTATTTTATGGTTAAGGAAGGGGGCATAAAATCTCAGAGCGTGGTATTGAGGTAGATCAAGCAAAAGTGGAAGTAATAGACAAATTACCCCCACCCATCAATGTAAAAGGAGTTAGGAGTTTTTTAGGACATGCTGGTTTCTATAGACGTTTTATTAAAGACTTTTCAAAGATTTCCAAGCCATTAACTAATCTGTTGATTAAAGATGTTGAGTTTTATTTTGATAGCGAATGTATTGAAGCCTTCAATAAAATCAAGAGTGCTCTTACAACAGCTCCAGTCATTCAAGCACCTGATTGGGATCTTCCTTTTGAAATAATGTGTGATGCTAGTGATTTTGCTGTAGGAGCAGTTTTGGGACAACGAAGAAATAAGATTTTACATGCGATCCATTATGCAAATAAAACACTTGATGCAGCCCAAGTAAACTATTCTACTACAGAAAAAGAATTATTGGCAGTGGTATTTGCTATTGATAAATTTAGATCCTATCTAGTAGGATCAAGAGTAATAGTATATACTGATCATGCAGCTATTCGGTATCTACTTGGAAAGAAAGACGCTAAACCTAGGTTAATCAGGTGGATTTTACTTTTGCAAGAGTTCAACCTTGAGATTAGGGATAAGAAAGGAGCTGAAAATGTAGTAGCGGATCATTTGTCTAGAATATCTCAAAAGTCAGAAAATGAGGTGGATTTTGATTTTCCTATTGATGACATATTCCCGGATGAACACTTATTAGCTTTATCAAGTGTGAAAACTCCTTGGTACGCAGATTTTGTGAATTTCCTTGCTAGTGGAGTGTTACCTCCGGATTTTTCTCATCAACAAAGGAAAAAGTTTTTTTCAGAAGTTAAGAATTATGTTTGGGATGAACCTCTCCTGTATAAGAAGTGCAATGATGTGATTTATCAAAGATGTATACCTGAAGAAGAAGTTAGAGATATCTTGTTTCATTGCCATTCTTCGTCCTATGGAGGACATTTGGGTAGTTCAAAAACGATTACGAAAATTCTTCAAGCAGGATTTTATTGGCCAACCTTATTCAGGGATGCTAAGTTGTTTGTTCAGTCTTGTGATCAATATCAGAGAACTGGGAATATAACTAAAAGAAATGAAACGATGTTAAATTACATTCTTGAGGTTGAGTTATTTGATGTTTGGGGAATTGATTTCATGGGACCTTTCCCTCTTTCATATGGGAATAGGTATATTCTTGTGGCGGTAGATTATGTGTCCAAATGGGTAGAAGCTGTGGCATCTCCTACGTGCGATGCGAAAACAGTTATCAAATTATTTAGGAGTATTATCTTTCCAAGATTTGGGGTGCCAAAGGCAGTCATTAGTGATGGAGGATCACATTTTATAGAGAAACAGTTTGAAAACTTACTTAGAAGATATGGAGTGAAGCATAAAGTAGCAACACCTTATCATCCTCAAACTAATGGGCAAGCTGAGATATCTAACCGGGAAATTAAGTCCATATTGGAAAAGACTATATCCACTTCAAGAAAGGATTGGGCATTGAAATTAGATGATGCTTTATGGGCATATCGAACTGCTTATAAAACTCCTATTGGGATGACCCCATTTCGATTAGTTTATGGTAAGCCTTGCCATCTTCCAGTTGAACTAGAACATAAGGCTTATTGGGCAATTGCAAATTTGAATATGGATTTAAAGGAAGCAGGGGAGAAAAGGAAACTTCAGTTGAACGAACTTGATGAATTAAGGATGGATGCATATGAGCATACTAAATCTTACAAAGAAAGGACGAAGAAATGGCACGATCAGCACATTCTTCGTAAAGACTTTAATGTAGGAGATTTGGTTTTGTTGTTCAATTCAAAATTAAAACTTTTTCCTGGGAAGCTTAAGTCAAGGTGGACGGGTCCATATGAGGTAAAGAAGGTTTATCCTTTTGGAGCTGTAGATATTTGGAACGAAGATTTTGGGATAATTAAGGTAAATGGTCAACGTTTGAAAAAATATATTCATGGTACGAAAATAGAAGAGGTACAAAGGTTGTATTTTTCTGAACCTCGCCCTCCAGATTGAATTCTTTTAGCTAGTATAAATTCATTTTGTTGGTTTTTACTTGTTTTTAATTTTGTTTTCAGGTTAAGCCATGACATTCAAGGGAAGTGCTTGGGCCGTGTCATCCAGGCACGGCCGTGTAGGATCTCCCGAGGAGAAAAAGGTCTAGGTCGTGTCCCAAACACGGCCGTGCAAAGAATTCCGAGAAGAAAGATGGAGAGGTCGTGTCCCAGACACGGCCGTGCGAAGAATCCAGAGAAGGAAGAGGGGGAGGCTGTGTGGATCTGCACGGCCCATGTAGGAGAGTTATTTAAGTCTTCTTTCTACCTTACACGGTCATATCTTGGCCGTGTTCCGCACACCCCCAACTCTCCAAAACATCTCTTTCTCTCCCAATCTCTTAAAAACTCCTCTCTAATCTCTCAAGATCTCTTAGATCCGGATTCTCCTCCTCTCTAAGACTTGGACTTTTTATTCTCCTAACCTAAGATCTTTTCTCTTTGAAGTTTTGTTCTTTGAGTTCCATTTTTCCAACCCTAGATAATTCTTCCCCTATCTAAACTCATCAAGATGTCCAACATTTTGAAGAAACTTCGCAAAGGAGGTGGTGGATCCAGTGGAGACAAAGAGAAGGAGCCATCAAGGGACAAAGGAAAACAACCAGTGAAGGGCAAAGGCAAAAGGACTTCACGCAACGAAGGTAATGACAATGAATTCAATATTGTGTTTAGAAATGATGATCAAGTAACTAGATTTGCAATTCTTGTCAATAGAAAGATAGTGTGTACTAGATATATGGACCCAACTGTTCTTGATATGCTTGGAATTAGGGAAGATGTAGATTTGATGATTGAGTTTTTGGATTGGAGTGATATTATGTACACACATTTGCCTACATATCCTCGTCTTGTTTTGGAATTTTTAAGTTCATTGGATGTCCATTTTACTAATGAAGATGATTATTTTGGAAAAATCTCATTTAGGCTAATGAATCAAGAATTTCTATGGGCATTTAGTGACTTTAATTCTTGTTTTGGATTAACCACCGGTAGCCCTCGTAGGTTTGATCCAAGGTTTAATTGGAATCATTTTTGCAATGCAATAATTGGTTTAGATTAACCTTATGAGCCTTCAAGAGCTAAGGCCTCCCATATGCAAAACCCCATCTTTAGGTATCTACATAGAGTCATGAGTAAAACTATTTTTGGTAGGGGAGAGAGTGATGGGGTGGTTAAAAAGATAGAGCTTTATGCTTTATGGGCTATGCTTTATAAGGTTGAATTTGATTCTGGTTTTCATTTTGTTCAAACCTTATTAAGATCTGCTAGGGCATCATCGGGATCAATTGTTTTTGGTGGTTTGATTACTCGAATAGCTTATAATTTAAATCTTGATGTTGATGGGTTGGAAATAATTCATGGTAATGACATGATTGACATTGATGCATGTCTTGCTATGAAAATGATCGTTCGGGATGAGAATGGTTTCGCGTTTCCTAGGAGGAGTGGTTCTCCTTTACCCCTTTCTTTTCCTGAACGAACTACTATTCGTAACCTGGCTAATTGGGTAATTTCTGAGTTAGATTTTGAGGATAACCTTTCTATACCTGGAGACACTGAGCCACATCATGAGCCCTCGTCATCTGGACACCCGCAGCCTTCTAGTTTTATGGAGCCTGCTAGACATTCTTTTGCATATGGCACGGGATCTTCTAGGTTTGATTTTTCAGATTTTCGTACGTCTCTAGAATCACTTCATGAGAAGCAAGATGCCCAACGAAAAATGTTGGAGGGGCGCTTCTCTTTATCTGATGATCAGTTTAGGGAGGTACAAAATCATTTTCAGTTTACGAGAAATTTTCAAGGTCAAGTGGCTGAGTTTGTGCAGGATTATGATACTGATCAGGCTAGGATGAGAGATTTTATGCAGAGCATGACGCTTACTAGCCAACAAGTAGATGCTTTATATGAGTATCATAGATCCTTGGGTAAGATTCCAGGTTTCCCTAGTTTTCCTATTAGCCAACCACGTCGTAGACCTCCTTTCCCTCGTCCACCTCCTCCACCATATTGATTTCATCGGGATGATGAAAAGTTTAAGTCTGGGGGGGTGTCATGTACTGTTTAGTTTGGTTTTCAGTTTTTAGTTTTTGTTAGTTTTTCATGTTGGTTCATATTTTCATTGCTTGTTGCTTTATTTTACTTGTTTTTGAAATAATCATGGCAAAAAAAAAATTTGAGAACATCAAATCTTCACTTATATGCTTTCTTGGATTCAAGTGAAATGTTAGCACGATTATTGTCTTGATTCATGATGTTCGAATGATGCTAGTAGTAAACTTTGTGTAGTTCTTTTTTCTATCTTGGGAAGCATTAATTAGCTAAGAATCTTATGGTGATGAGTTTTAGTTTTGGTTCAACCTTAAGGATTTTATCTTCACTACACTTGTGCTTGATGCTTGAATAGTTGATGTCATTGAAATAGTCATGATTCATCTTGTTTGCTTAGTACTTGGTTTCCATGGTGATTTCTCAACTTTCATTTTGGTTACTGGATGAGGCTTGAATCATTAAAGCTCATTTGGAAAAATCAAAATATCCCAACATGTGTGCTAAAAGTACATTTGTGAATAAGTTTTGCACAATGCAAACACTTATAAAAAAAAATAAGGGATATAAAAAACAGTTGTCATGAGTGGAATCTAGCAAGTCACCCGAGACCGAGTTAGGTTACTGGGGAAATGACTGCCTAGCTTCCCTTGAGATTGAGCACACCTTTGAGACCTTGGGTTAGTTGAGAAATATGAACCAAGTGAATGGTGAGTAAGTGTCTATCACTGGTTACTTGTCTTTCACTGGAAACATTAGGAATTCAAATTTGATGACGACTTGACTAGGACATGGATTGAGACTTGAAGGGTGTTGAGTTACTTTTACACTGTGCACAAGATTCTTATGCTTGAACCATACTTTACTTGTTTCCATGATCACGCTTGTTAATGAAACTTTTTGATAGAGTTAGGAAAGTGCACTAGGTTTTATGAATGTGTTATAGAACATATGAATTTAGACTGCAGCATTTTGCTTGAGGACAAGCAAAGGTTTAAGTCTAGGGGTGTGATGTGCGTAGATTATATACTCTTTTATGCATGTTTTTACGCACATTTACATACTTTGAGCATGCTTGATCTATGCATTTTTATACTTCCAGCTTTCCTTTTAGCATATTTACTCTTTTGGTTCGGAGATCTGCTTTTTGTGCATTTTCTGTACACAGGAGTCGAAATTGGTGAAGATTATGCGTCCTCGGACAAGCTTGGAAGGAATTGAAGGGAGAGAGCATCAGGCCGTGTACCACACACGGCCGTGTAGTTTTAACAGGAAGGGAAGAGGACATGGCCGTGTGAATCTCACACGGCCGTGTCTTGATTTGAAGAAATTAGAGCAGATGCCTTACATGGCCGTGTAGATCTACACGGCCGTGTGAGGTTTCCAGAGGCCAAGCAGGTGGTGGCCGTGTGCACCACACGACCGTGTAGCATTTCCAGAGAACAGAAGGGTCCTGGCCGTGTGAGTCACACGGCCGTGCAGCTTTGGCAGAGAAGGAAGAGGACATGGCCGTGTGAATCTCACACGGCCGTGTCACGGGGCCGTGTGGCGCCCGATTTCCTCCTCTATTTAAACCCTCCTTCATGAATTGAAAGGGGATCTCTTCCCCTTTGGGGAGAAGGCAAGATTTGGTGGTATCCTCCCATTCTTGGGAGGATTTCTGGGCGATTCGAGGGGAGTTCTTGACGATTTCGACTCCGGAGCGAGGATTGGATCCGAAGACGAGACTTCTTCGTAGATAAGTTTTCTCTTTCCCCCTTTTCTTGGTTTCTTGGATTGGGGATTTAAGAAATGCTTGTAATCTTTATTTCTTCGGGTATTCTTCCTCGATTCATGGAGTAGATCTTGTATTCTAGGATTAAGGGAGTATTTGTATGATGGATTGATGTAATCTCTTATGGATTTGCCAATTTCTTGGTTCAATGACATTGTCTTGCTTGTATCAATTAGATCTTGAATGATTAATGGTGATTTGTGCTTAATTCTCATTCTTGATTGATTGTTTGGATTTCTTGTGGACTTAGTAAAGATAAACTCTCACTCGATCATCCGAGGGATCCACGTGACAGGTGCAAGCCCGTGTAAGGACGTTTGAGAGATAATCTTGAAGAGGAAATAGGAATATTCAAGAGAGTAGGATGGATCTTGTGATTAGTTTCTTGTATCTTGATAGATTAATAAGTTGTGGGCTTCTATGTTGATATCCGAGGAAGGCATAGTAATAGGTGCGCTTCGGTGGACAACGTAGGTTCACGTCTAATTGATCATATTTAGATACATTTCTCAGTCCTTAGCCGGTTATCTATTGCAAGAGAGAACCGGCAACTTTCTACAAGTGTTTGGCAATTGAGGGATAAGAATTGGTGAACCATTTACATTCAAGAAATCTTACAAAGAAACCGAAACTCCTTGAATCTCCCCTTATCATAACCCAAAACACTAAACTCTTGTTTGTTGATCTTTAATATTAGATTTGTTTACCTTCACTTTGCATTTGAAACAATTGGATAGTTGTTTAGCTAATTCGCATTGAGGCATTTCTAGTGCTTATTCCAGTCCCTGTGGATACGATAATCTTTTATATTACTTGCGACATTTCCGTACACTTGCGGAGCGTAACAGCTAGCGCCTCAGCAGAGGCTTCTTCTCAACAATCTGGGGACCTGAGGCCCCTGGAACTGAATCCCTCTCCATCGAGGCAGTTGCTAGCGAGAGGGCTCCCTCTCTAGCTCCCGAGCAGCGTTTACGCCTTCAGCACAAAAGGTGACACGTTGCCCCATCAGTCCAGTCTTCACCACAGAGGCTATCTGCGTCTCGGGCGTCCTCCAAAGTCAAAATCCCTACCCGGGCAAACACTTCCCTTACAACAGAGGTTGCGACCTCTTCTCCTGTTCAAGTCTCCATCCCGGAGCATACCATCTCCCGAGAGGAAGACCAACCCGGGGCTTCTACGCCTTCCGCTCTACCATCCTCGAGCCAGCTACCCACTTCGGCTCCTACTCCTTCTTCTCGTCCTAAGGAGCGCCTCAAGGGCCAGTATGCCTTCACTTCTTCCTTCCAACTGCTATCCCTACAGGTGTTGACCTCCATTCCTTCCGCCAGCATATCTCCCAACTATGGTTACGTGCAATCCATGGGGCTTTGGTCGATTCATGGAAAACCACTGCCGACCAGGTTTTAGAATTCCCGCAACTAGATTTGACTGACCTATTCTCTCAATGATCGGTGTCGGTGAGTTTTATCTATTTCTTTTTCGTATCCTTGAAATACTTCTAATCCTCCCCTGCTCTCGATAGACCTGTGTCATGGGGATGAGCCTCCCATAGTATGTGGCTAATTTGCATCGGGAGAATGAGTCCTTGAGGGCTCGTATTCAGGAGATCGCATCTCCTACGATTGCCAGCCGTGTTTTTAACCTGACAATCACTGACAACCTGATCCAGTCCCATCTGCAGAAGGTGGAGGAGAAGACCCGAACTGCCAGGAGCTTGGCTCATGCAGAGTTAGAGAAAGTACATCCCCTGCAGAACGCCCTGAGGACTAGCGAGTCCAAACTTAAGTTTGAGGGCTTGAGGCGTGGCCAGATCCTAGCTGATTTAGAGGAGAGGGAAACATAGGTGATCACCCATCTTTGTAGATATGGGAGCTCTAAGAGGCGCACAACTCCCTAGAGAGAGACCTGACGACTAAAATAGCAAATCTGCCTGCTATCGCTAATCAGGAGGCTGCCCTTCAGAAGAAGTGGGAGTCGATTTAGGTTGTTCTCAAGTCTATGCGAGACAAACTTTCAGCAGCTAAGGCAGAGACCACGACCACACGCCAAGAGTTAACTGAGGCACGGGTTGAAGCACACAAAGCTGGGAAAGAGCTGAAGGATTATCAGGAAGGTGAGAGCTCTCACCTAGCAGCTTACGAGACCTCCTACCTAGCCTCCAAAGAGTTTGGGTCAAAGATAGGTAACCTTATTGACCAAATTCTTTGCTATGGTGGTGCAGGAGCTTTGCTGCAGCTGCAGGAGAAAGACTTGCTCCGGTCAATTCCCCCTGAGAACTTCTTGGACCAGACCCGTCTCCTAAACAAGCTTCCTAATGAAACCCTCCCTTCCTTCAAATAGTTTGTGTTCCATTGTCCCTATTTTTATTTTTATTTTGAAGGATGTAAAGCTTTAAGTTTCGTTGTGACCTTAATCCTAAAATTTCTTTAAGAAGTTGTGGACGAGTTACATGAGTGGACCTACGGTCAACGTGAAATGTGGTGTTAAAGTGTCTACGGGAATCCATCCAAGACCTTAAGTCACTTTGGTTTATATGAGTAGGTAACTTGTCAAGTGTTTGACTCCCTTAGGGATGCTTGGTCAGTTTATCACCTAGGCAAGCCTCGGTAAGGATCATTCCTCCTGCTCGGGCACTTTAATCCTTACTGACTGCTCCGTCTCCCTGACCTGGTTACTTAGTATAACTACTCGATCGATAGCAAGCCCCAGTGATTCCCGAGCCCTCCCCCTAGCCTAGGGGAGGCTCGCTGTAGCTTTGCCTATTTTCAATGGCATATAGATTTCCACTCCAATTTTATCACGTTCCTTTTTCTATGGCCTTTTCTGACAAGACCACTTACACACCAACTTCCAGATGATCTGACGGCCAGCATTCCTTCCACACCTATGACTAACGTCTGCCACCTCATTTGTGGATCGCTTGATTAGCGCTAATGTCGAGGCGTTCTCCCAAGCATTCCCCCCACCTACCTATTATAAATAATCTGCTTCTCTCATTCAGACTTCTCGCTAATAGTTGAAGTCCCCTTCTCTTCTCTTCTTCTGTTTGCGCCTTTACCCTTCGATCTTCTGTTCGTGGCCTTAGCCTTTCCATGGATTCTCCCTCACCTAAGTATGCTCCTGAACTCTCCACTTTCAGCGATGTAGATCTGGACGATCTCTGCTTCGTGTATGAAGTGTCTGCCACCATGCATATCATCATACCCTCTGAGGTCCATCAACTCTTCTGACCACCTCAGGGCTATGTTACCTTTTTCAAAGAACAAGTTGTGGCTGACTTTCGTTTTCCTATCCACCCCTTCTTTACCAATGTGAGTCGCTACTTTCGTATTCCGCTTTGTCAACTCACCCCCAACTACATTCGAATCCTGTGCGGGGTTGTTCTCATCTATGATCTATGCAATATCCATTAAACTCCTCGCCTATTTCACTGTTTCTTCCCCCCCCCCCCCCCCCCCCCCAACTCCACAATGAAAGCCTTTTCCACTTCTAGGCTCGTACCCAAACCAATCTTTTTGCACCCTTACCTCCTTCGGGAAGGGAGTGGAAAGATTAATACTTCTTCCTTTACTTCCCTTCTGTTGTGGAATGACCTACTGAACGGCGTTTCTCTGTCCCTTCGATGCCTCCTTTGGGAGACTATCACTCGGATCCTATTTTTATGGAGGCATCTTCGCAGCTAGAAGGCTGGTGCTTTGATCTGAGCGTCCTGCTAACTTAAGGCGTGCTATATTTATTTAGGCTGAGTTCCGTTCCTTCGGAATTGCCGCACTCCCTTGGTGAGTATTACCCTCATCCTAACTTGCTCTTGTTTATCATCTTAACCTTCGATTTGCTGCAGCCAACACTCTTGCTCGATCGACGTTGACCAGGCCCCTCTCCCTAAGTGCTCTGGAAATTAATCGCCGAGGGTGCATAATCTTAAGTAGGAGGAGTTTTCTGCATTCTACTTACACCGCTCCCGGGGTGGCTACCATTATTGTTTATCGGTCGGGCGCTTATAGGGTGCTGCCTCCTGCACACTCTGCTCTAGAGCCTGCTAGGCAGGCTCATCCTGCTCTTTCCGTTTGTCGCCCCCGGGTTCTGGAGGAGGAGTCTAATTCAGACAAACAACCACTTTCGCGTAGACTAAGGCGCATACCCATTGGATCTGATTCGGTATCCGAGACCCATGCTACGACTCCATCGTTCCAGCCAGCTCTAGCTTCTGTTCTCGACCCACAACTCCAGAGCGTCTAGAAGTCCGAATAGGAGTTGATCGAGGGAAGGCCCTGGTCGTTAAAGAAGATATCGATCTGAAGCGGCAATCTACACCCGCCGCCCCGATCAGGCCTTCTCTCCCTCGACCACCTACTGCCTCTCAACCTGGCCCTTCTACTCAACCTGGGCCCACCTCGTCTCAACCTGGTCCCCTTACTCAATCTGGGCCTACGTCCTCTCAGCCTGGCCCTAGCAGGACCACTCCCGGCTCCTCCCGATCTCGCTATTCCCATTTCCGTGCTACTTTGCCTTCATAGTGGGGATTACGTCACTAACCTGCTATCCCTAGTCATGCTATCCTACTGTGGGGCCAACTAGTGACTCAATGAGAGCAGAGTATGAAGGCGATGGGTATCCTCTCACTGCCTGCCTAGGTGGACCTGTCCTCTAAAATTGCCACCATGGTAAGCCTCCACTTTCTTTTATGGCTCCCCTTTTCCCATTCTGACTACCTGTTCTTTTGAATAGATGTTTGCCCAGTCGCTACGCTTAAGTCAGACATTCTCGCATATACATCAGTTGAATAAGATCCTAAAGGATCGTGTACCGATCTAGAGTCTCAACTTTCTAACCCCTCTTCGGCCATTTCCCAACTAAAGGCAGAGATGGAGACCTTGAGAAAGGTGAACGCATCCCAGGCACAATCCCTAGGCCAAGCCCAACTAGAGACTGACCGACTCTAGGATGACAGGCAGAGACTAGAAGCACTCCATCAGTCATCTGAAGCTAAGTACTAAGAGGAACTGGATCTCGAGGAGAAGGCCCAGTCAGAGCCGGTCCCACAAATTGTAGTCTTAGAGGACTTCAAGTTTATGCATGAACAAGAGATAGACCGCCTGACTCAAGAACTTAATTCTAAGGGTGTGCTCCTCCTAGACCATGGAAGTGATCTAGAATCTCAAGCTACAGAGCTGGACTCCTTACGAGCAGAGCTGTCTCAAGCCCGATCGGCACTGTCTCAATCAACTTAGGCCTTCAAAACCTACAAGGTGGGAGAGGACGAGCGTCGGTTGGCTGATCGAGCAGAGTACCTGCACTTTCTAAAGTTTGGTTCTCAAGTAGGAGATCGCTTTGTCCGATCGTTGGCGTATGGAGCAGTAGGAGCAGTCCAACAACTCCAAGAGGGAGGGTACTTGTCCTCCGACCCCCCTGAGGATTTTCTAGACCATCATTGGATTATCAAAGAGATGTCCGATGATATTTTTTCTGGATATAAATGACTATTTTACCTTAGCACGTGGTATTGTCTTGTTTTGTATTTATGAGATCTTGTTTCATGGCTCCTTAATACTTTTCCTAGGGGTTTTCCCATTTTCCTTGGGCTAGATTCCCGTGTGTAAGTGAGGTATAGTGCGTTAGGTCACCAGCCCAAGAACTTTATGTGATAGATCTTTTTGGCTCTTTGCTTGCCCCGGCTGAGATGACCAGCCAGAGCTGAAGAGCTTGGTATGAGGCTTGTAGTAGGATCTATCTAAGTTATACGCTTGCGACTCGAGGGCTTCCAATGAGGACTTATGAAACGCCTAACCGAGAGCTTGAATTGGGTCAGGTTTAATCGGCCAGTGTTTTTCTCATATGTCCGTAGTCCTTATCTCTGGGCCTGAGATCTTTCTATCAAACAACTACTGTTACAAAGAATCATACTCTTAGACACGATAGGGTTAGAGGTAATTAGCACTCCAGGGGCGCTCTAATCTTCTACCTTGAGCGTCCTCTAGATAATAAGTTATGGACGCAAGCTTCTTAATGACCTTATAAGGATCGTCCCATTGAGGTGGTAACTTAGTTACCTCTCCGACCGCTCTAATCCTTTTCCATACTAAATCCCCTTCTCCGAAGAAGTGGGGGATCACCCTCTTGTCATAGGTTTGCCTCATCCTCTATTGGTACGCGTTTAACCGGACAGCTATTCTTTCCTGGGGTTCACTGATTAGATCCAACTCTAGAAGCCGCCACTCAGCATTCTCAGGGTTATACAATAACTTCCGATCGGGCGGGACTCCAACCTCGATAGGCATGACTGCTTCGTTGCCGTAAACGAGATGGAAAGGCGTGAGTCCCGTACTTTCTAACGGGGTTGTACGGTATGCCCAAAGAATGCTCAGAAGCTTTTCAACACAATTGTCACCCACATGATCCAGCTTGACCTTTAATCCTCGAACTATCTCTCTGTTGGTGACCTCGGTCTGCTCATTGCTTTGTGGGTAGATGATAACCATGATTTTACTATATTATTGTGAATCATAATGCATATTTTTATTGGTCTTTTCATAGCCTTATCTCACATTTTACATTGTATTTCATAATTGCATATGATTTTGGACCTAATTACAAATTAGCCAATTTTCATGGTATTTGATGCTAATATTTGTTATTATTTTGTAGGCATCAAAAGGGTCATAGATTCGATCCGATCAGGTCATATTTGGCCTTAAATCTAGGGATAAACGAGACGATCAAGCTTTAGATCGATTTGGACCGTCCATTGAAGATTGAAGAGATCTGAGCCATCCATCAAGCATCTGATCCATCCGACCTAATGGGGAGTAGATCTGGACCGTAGATGAAGATCAGTACTGTTGGATCGGATTTTAGGCCATTTCCCACCGTTGATCAAGCTCGGAGAGTTCTGGACTGTTGGATCAGATTTGAGGAGGATTTAAAAGCCGCGTGAGAAGCTACAGTTCCCGGGGCTCAGCGTCGCAATTTTCTCTACAGTATTGTTTTCTTCTTCGCGCGACAGTCGCAGTTCCCATTCCCGATTCCAGATTCGCAAGCAGTTCTTCTTCATCGCTGGCGATTCCTGAGCTCCGACGATCTTCGCCCGAGGTCACAGAGAGAGGTCGAGGGTGTTTCCCAGTCCGCAGTGCTTGTTCTGTCGGCCGCAATCCAGCTCGAGGGTGTTTCCCAGATCTGGATTTCCATCGGCATCAGAGCTCGAAGGGTGTTTCCTAGAAGCTTCTGATCGCATTTCCGATTGCTATTCCATCAGCGACTCCAGCCGATCTGATCATTCGGTTGAGTGTAGCAACTTCCAGATTCATGCTCTGTTCCTTGTACGTTGAGGATTCCATTTGGTTGTGAGCCCGAAGGATGTTTTCTAGAGGCTATGAACATTCGTCTGGATGAGTGGGAAGCTCAAGATTCAAAGGTGGTTGCCCGAAGGATGTTTTCCAGAGGTATCTCTGTTTCTGGCAGAATGAAGAAGATCTGCTACGAGTTTGGAGTTTGTGGAATGCAATTAGATTTTTGTTTCCTTTTGTCTTTGTCTTTGAATTGTTTCTGAATATGCTCAGATCAACAGATCTGATTCAATTTTTATTATTTTGTTTTGTTTGAATTTACCTTTTTGCAATTTCATTTCTGATCCTCTACTTTTAATCCTGTTCATATTGAGTTTCAGCAATCCGAATCAAATTCAGCTTTGTAGTGTAATGGCAATCTATTTTTTGAGTTTTGTTAAACTGGAATAAGATCTGCAATATTAAACATTACATTCATAAGTCTAGTTTGCATTAGTTTATTACAAGTAGTTACTAACTTTTAGTTTATGGATTTAGAAAACCCCTTGTTCGGATTATTGGATTTGTTGTGAACATTTTCATGCTTGAATGTGAATGAAGCACTTGAGCTTTAATATTATTTACCTTTATTGAACATTGTTGAATAAGGTTGAGAATTGGATACTTGAGAGTGAGTTGATTATTGAAGCTAATGGTAGCTATGAATTGGAACAAGTTCTGGTTTCTACAAGTGAATGTGGGCTAAGAGTTTATTTCTTTTACTGATATTATGGATTGAAGATGCGGTAATTGTTTGAACTTCATTGATTCTAAATGTTGAAATGAGTTTAATCATGTTTAATTGAGAATGAACCTTCTTTGGTTTTATTCTTAATTATAGAAGAATTCAATGTGCAATGTGAATTAAATCGAGATTTGTTGGTTGAGCTATTGTGATAAAATGGAAAAGCTTAATTGAGCTCATTGATGAATAAATTGATTTAAATAAATTCTAGAACACATTTATTCACTAGTTATCCTTGGAAAAATATGACTTGGGACTCGTTACTATAACACTTGTCTTAATTTTAATGAGTTTCAATCTTTATTAATTTGGAGCGCTTTGTGACATGCAAAAAGGCCGACACCAAATTTTGGCGTCGTTGCCGGGGAGTAATTAGTAATGTGTGTTTATTTTAGATTGTGCATAGATTGATTGATTTTATTTGTTAGCATCTTGATTGATTTGATTGCTTATTTCTTTTTGTATTTTCATATTGATTTGTTCTTGAATTTTTAAGTGCTTTTACTGTTCATAATTTCATGTGATTGAAACTTTATGCTTTTGAGTCTTCTAATCTTGATTTTTAGTGTTGTAGTGAAGAACAGGAGATTTCTTTAGCATGGATCCGTATTTTCAGAATTTTAGAGGTGGAATTGAGAGTTATCATTTTCAGCCTGAGTATCAAATTTACCTAAACATGGATCAACAAAATAGGTATGAGTCATTTTCAATTGGTTTTAATTCTAATTGGGTGGATAATTCATGTTTCAGGTATGAAAGTGCACAAGGACAATTTATTGAGTCATATCCAGCTTACCAGAGTTCATATGGATTTCAAGAAGTTTCAACAAATTTTATGCCACAACCTTTTCAACAGAACGAACCTCAAATGGATGAGACAACATGGAAACTCAAGGAGATCATGCAACAAATGAGTGAGCATCAAGAGCAACAATTCTCAAGGATACAGAACATACAGTTACAATTGGATCAAATTGCATCATCTATCAATCAGCCAAAAGCATGAAATTTCAGTGGAGAGATGGAAAGTAGCGATTCTGTCAGGCCTGACCCTACTTCTATCATTTCACATGATTTTTCTAGTAATTTTTGTGATAATTATGTAATTATGTAAATTTCTTATCCTAATGATTTTGTTGTTGAAGATGTTGTTAGTGATTCAGGTTCTGAACATATTTTTGAAGATGATTTAAGTATAGGGGAATGCTTACTGGAAGCATTACCTCAAGAATCACCAAGAATTGAAGATGTAAGTGTAGGGACTTGTGCTATGGAGCCAAGCACCCAAGAATCACCACATGAGGTTGAACATTCACCAGAACCAGAGCTTGAGCCATATCATGATGAAAAGAAGGTAACAATCACCACTCCAGGTATTTTTCAATAAGACAAGGTGAGTATTATTTGTGATTTTTTAGAAAATTTCATAGAGGTACCGTTCATTGATTTCATTAGGTGTGATTCATTTCTTGATAAATTTTCTACCCACACTAATATTCTCCTATCTTTTTATCCCACATGTGAGTGGGAGGTGTTTACCTTTATTAATTGTGTAGGAGAATTTAAGCCTCCGGAGTGGATGCTTGAACTGAACCGCCTCTAACCTCCAGAAAAAGCTTTGAAAGGAAAAAATGAAGAATAAAAAGAATTTTAGTGAAACTACAAGTACTCCATTACCGGTGTGTATTTTGTTGCTAAATCTTCTTCGACCACCGGAATTAAAGGGGAGTTGGTTCCAATTTTGTTTTCTTTTGCATTTTAATTCATGCTTTGTTAATAAATTTTTTTATGCATTTCTTTAGTTTCATACTTTGCATTTTGTTAGTATATAGTATTTCAATTTGAATAAAAGTCTTAATGGGAATTTTCTAAGTAATATTTTTAAGATGGTAAAAGCTTCTTAAATTTGATCATCAATTTAGGTCATTGTACATGATTGGATGCTTTACTTGCATGATATTGGTTAGTTTGGTGGTGGATTCCATTTTGATCAATTAAGCTTGATTGCATGAATATTACCTAGTGAGGTCCACTTTAAGCCTATTTATCATTATTTTCTTTTGTGTGGCATGCACTTACAACAATTGGAACTCTAGAATTTGTTTAGTTTCTTTTCAAAGACACAATAGCATTTGTGTGCATGGAAATTGAGGATTTTGTCAATTTTGTTCCCCTTCATACTTTCCGATTCCTTTCCTCACAATTTTCTTTATACATTCTAATCTAGCATTTTAATTCTTGATAATCTTTGCTTATCATTCTTTAATTGAGTGTTTTGGTTGAATACTTGATGAGTTAGATTTTGCAAGATGATAAAGGATTAAGTGTGGGGGAGGTGTTTAGTATTTTTGAAGGTTTGGATACATTTGTTAAGGGTTGAGATTCAAATTCAAGCAAAGATGGAGTTTTGGAAGAATGCTGAAAATTAAAAATTTTGCAGGAAGTTAAAGGCTGCAATAACATGGAAATGAGGAGTTAGTATCAAAGTTGTTCCGGAATTGAAGGAGCAGCTTTAAAGCCAATGTGAAACTCAAATTCTGAATTGCAAATAGCTGCTCGAAACTCTTCTTATAGCAGCCTCTAATTACTAACAGTGAAGTGAAGCAATTCAGAATTCCTGTATTTGACAGTAAGGATACAAACTGAAGCTATTTCAAGAAGGAGAGTTATGAAGCTAACAGAACATCTGGAGTCACAGAACTGAAATCAATTCATCAATTACTTGGTTCATTGCTTATGTGAAATTGATTGTGGTTGAGATTTGAACTAGAATGGATAAAGATTGCAGGATAGTTGAACTACTCTCAATATCTTTTGGGAGTTAATGATTTGTTGCAATTGTGAAGAATTCGTAATGGTTTCAAATCTGAAACTTAAATCAATTTCTTAAGCTTACTTGGACTTTACAGTTCTGAAATCAGAAAAGTGGATTGCTTAGTAAGGGATTCTGAAATGCTGGAAGTATTCTTGGAATAAGATCTTCTGGGCTATTGTAGAATTCAGTTTGATCCTTCATCTAGTGAATCCTTGGTTGTAGTTCTCTAATAATTGAAGGTCATGGAAATATAATTGACATCAAGGAGCTGTTTTGGAGCACAAACAGTGGCAGAAATGTGGAGAAATCTGTTTGGAAATGCAGGATTTGGTGCCAAAGTGTATCGAAAATCAGATACAACATTTAAACAAGTGAGAAGTTCAAGTGAAACTTTGGGATTTGCAGAAACAAATGGTATTTCAGCTTCCTATGATCTTTTCAAGCTTTGGAAATTGAAATGCAAAAACATATTTTGTGTGGAATCAAAGATGCAGGATGGTATTAAAGGTGTACCAAAAGTCTGTGGGCATCTAGCAAATCCTTTATGAACTTAAGTAAAGTTCCTCTATTCTCAGAAGCAAATTATGTTAACTTCCTTTCTATGTTTTTACACACCTGCTGGAACAAAAGTGCAGAAATCTAAACATTGCTTTTAGGCGCAGGAATACAAGTTCTGAAATTTCAGAAACTGATCAGTGGACAATACCTAAAAGATATCTGTGATCAAGATTGATGTAGGAGTTCAATGGGATGCACAACTTCAGATTTCGAATGGAATTTGATAAGCTATACAACTACAACATGCTGTGAACCTAATTGTATTGTGATTTCTGACCATAAATAGCTGGGATTCAATCTCCTGTTATTTCAGTGCTAAATGAAGTCTTTTATTTAGCCTAAGTATTCACGGTTTAATACAATATGCTCTGTGTTTACAAATTCAGAAACTGAAGCTTTGAAATTGGAAGCTTGCATTGCATCGAATTCAGTATCTAGAAAGGAGTAACCAAGACAGTTTATGTAGCAATGTATTTATCAAAAATCTGCACTGGTACACAATCTGGAAAGTAACAAATCTGCACAGATTTGAGTTTCTGAAACTGGGTTTCTGAAAAGCTGATAGCTGCAAAGTAGTGAGAAGGAATTGGATGTTTGCTGTGGAATTCTAGATAGGGAATTGATATAGAAAATGGATGTTGTTGGAGTCAACGAACTTTGTTTTGAAGCTGCAGATTGAAGCATTGTTTGTAAGAAATTTGAGAAAAGAAGTTGCTATTAAGTGTCAAAACTGATTGTGTAAACTTGATTTGCAGAAGTTGAGATGTTTAATTTCAGAATTATTTTCCTATTGCTGTTATTCAGATTGAGGAATATGCAAACTGCAGAAATGGGTAGAATCTCTACAGAAATGACCAATGGAATTCAAGGTCCAAAACTAAACCAATCGAGCTGGAAATTGAAGTGTCAACTAGGATTGTTGCGTGCCAAATTTTATGGAAATTTCTGGCTAAAGATAACCTCAAGAGAAGTTCCTGTCATTTTAGTGTTAAATGAAACCTTCCCCTAAGCTTAGCTTTGCATGACTCAAGCCAGATTTGCTTGAAATCCAGCTTCTGAAACTAAGGTTCTGAAATCCAGCTTTGATTCTAAATTTTGGTCTAACTTCTAAAAGGAGACAGAATGTACGGAATTAGAATTCAGAAAGTTAAATCAGAATTGGAGGATTGCAATTAAGGTATCAACTATTGCACATATGTGCCAAGTTTCTGATGAAGATTTTTGATCAGCAAAGAATTCAAGTGGAATTCTTTATTTTTTTCAATATAAATTGATTTTCCCTCTTATTCAAAGATCATGCATTTCTAGGAATGCAGAATTTGGAATTGGTAGTTACACTTTAATGCTGAAATCAGTAACTTGTTCAAATTCTGTTATCAAAGTTCTAGAATGCTTTCAAGAATTTGACAAAAGAAGCAACAAAATGATGCTAAATTGATTTATGTAACAAATGGTGGTTAATTAGTGAAGAAGTCTCAAGCAACAGATTTAAGAAAGGCAATTTAAATCTTGGAATTGTAATGCTGAGTTTGCATAGGCAGTGTTGAATTCTAAACAATCTACCTATACAAGTTCTTAAATTAGTGAATTCTCTTTTGACAGCTTTCATTTCTTATCTGTTTGAGTATGATTTTTAAGCATATGAGCAGCCACAACAAAATCAGGAACTGTTAGCTTCACAAATCTACATTCATGATATCTGTTCTGCATTTCTTGTACTCAAAATAGAAGAACTGTTGTTGATTTAGTACAACTGAAAATCTAAAAACTACAGCTGAATTGAAGTGCTGGTGAATATCATTGCAAATCAAGTAAGAAATGGGAATATTTCAGTTTAGAAGGAAGCTGGAATTCGATAAAGGAACCAATCATCTTGAATCTGAACTTCTGAAGTAATTCTGTGAGTATCTTCGAATTTGATTTATTGGTCCAGATTTCTGAAACTCTGGACTTTGTGGTCAAATTATGCAGCAAGCATTTGGCCTGTTAAACTGAAGTGAAGTATTTGGTTTCCATTTCAATTTTCTTAAACCTGCTAAGAGTTAAGCATGCATGAACTATGGAAGAGATTGCTGGAATTGTCCTACTACACTGCACTCTGAAACCACAGAAACAGAGATAGAAAAAGAATGAAATCTGCAGAATGAAAGAAAGAAATGAAAAAGTGTGGCTGCTTGGATACAGAATTGGATCTGCTGAAGGAGAACGTAATTGCTGAAATTGCAGAGAATACAGAATCTGTAAAATATGATTTAAACCATTATTCTTCTAGAATTTAAGTTTGAAAAGAATGCTGAATCAGATTTCTAAAATCTTGTTTAGTGCAGTACTTATTCTCAAGAAATTTAGCCAGTCATGGAGTTTTGATTTGGTAGTTCATCAAGACTATAATAGCCCTTGCAGTCCTATAAGATCTTCTTTCCAGAATCTGTGGCAGCAGATGTTAGATTCCAAATTCCATTTACTGAAACAGTAACACCTTACAAATTTGATTATTTTGTTTGATTCTATGATGTGTTTTATTGCCTGAGACGACCAACATTTTAAGTGTGGGGGAGTGAGTTCTTTGTTAATTGATTGATTATTTGAGCTTCTAAATGCTAGAATTGAAGTGGAAAAACAGAGAAAACAGAGGAAAAAAAACAGTAAAAAATTGGCAAATCAAGAGTGTATCAAAGGTGAAGATAGAGTATTAAGATTCTTTGTTGGTCATCAAATTGAAGGAGAGGTTAGCTTGATGTTTTGAATTGGTAACGACAAATGGTATTCATCTCTTTTACATCAAATTGGTTAACTCATCAAGTATATTCCTCCAATACTCTCATCTTCTCACTTCTTCATGAAATTCTTTTCTTTTGCCTATTTCATTCACTTTCATTGTTCTTTTTGCTTCCATTTTAATTCTTATTGATGAAGTCCTTTTGATTCATGTATGCTATGTTTACAGTGGTGGAGAATTAGAAACTAAGCAAGCTTATGGTAGTGAAATATTGTGAGTGACATTGAGTGAGCTCCACTTATATGCATTTTTGAGTGTGAGGGCTAGAATAGGTGAATCCCTTGTGAGATTGCAACATGCTTAATTTTTCAATTGGATTGAAATCACCATACTTACTGATTATTGTTTGGATTGTATTCATGATTGTTTGTGATCTTTTAGATGACCTTAATTAATTACTTCTTACCATCTTCTAGGTATTGCTAGGGGATTATTGTGGAGATGATTTTTAGTTTTCTTTACTTGAACGGGACGTCCAAGATTAAGTGTAGGGGATTTGATAACCATGATTTTACTATATTATTTTGAATCATAATGCATATTTTTATTGGTCTTTTCATAGCCTTATCCCACATTTTACATTGTATTTCATAATTGCATATGATTTTGGACCTAATTGCAAATTAGCCTATTTTCATGGTATTTGATGCTAATATTTGTTATTATTTTATAGGCATCAAAAGGGTCATGGATCCGATCTGATCAAGCCACATTTGGACTTAAATCTAGGGCTAAATGAGGCGATCAAGCTTTGGATCAATTTGGACCGTCCATTGAAGATTGAAGAGATCTGAGCCATCCGTCAAGCATATGATCCATCCGACCTAATGGGGAGTAGATCTGGACTGTAGATGAAGATCAGTACTGTTGGATCGGATTTTAAGCCATTCCCCACCGTTGATCAAGCTCGGAGAGTTCTGGACTGTTGGATCAGATTTGAGGAGGATTTAAAAGCCGCGTGAGAAGCTACAGTTCCCGGGGCTCAGCGTCGCAATTTTTTCTACAGTATTGTTTTCTTCTTCGCGCGACAGTCGCAGTTCCCATTCCCGATTCCAGATTCGCAAGCAGTTCTTCTTCATCGCCGGCGATTCCTGAGCTCCGGCGATCTTCACCCGAGGTCACAGAGAGAGGTTGAGGGTGTTTCCCAGTCCGCAGTGCTTGTTTTGTCCGCCGCAATCCAGCTCGAGGGTGTTTCCCAGATCTGGATTTCCATCGGCATCAGAGCTCGAAGGGTGTTTCCTAGAAGCTTTTGATCGCATTTCCGATTGCCATTCCATCAGCGACTCCAGCCGATCTGATCATTCGGTTGAGTGTAGCAACTTCCAGATTCATGCTCTGTTCGTTGTGCGTTGAGGATTCCATTTGGTTGTGAGCCCGAAGGATGTTTTCCAGAGGCTATGAACATTCGTCTGGATGAGTGGGAAGCTCGAGATTCAAAGGTGGTTGCCCAAGGATGTTTTCCAGAGATATCTCTGTTTCTGGCAGAATGAAGAAGATCTGCTACGAGTTTGGAGTTTGTGGAATGCAATTAGATTTTTGTTTCCTTTTGTCTTTGTCTTTGAATTGTTTCTGAATATGCTCAGATCAACAGATCTGATTCAATTTTTATTATTTTGTTTTGTTTGAATTTACCTTTTTGCAATTTCATTTCTGATCCTCTACTTTTAATCCTGTTCATATTGAGTTTCAGCAATCCGAATCAAATTCAGCTTTGTAGTGTAATGGCAATCTATTTTTTGAGTTTTGTTAAACCGGAATAAGATCTACAATATTAAACATTACATTCATAAGTCTAGTTTGCATTAGTTTATTACAAGTAGTTACTAACTTTTAGTTTATGGATTTAGAAAACCCCTTGTTCGGATTATCGGATTTGTTGTGAACATTTTCATGCTTGAATGTGAATGAAGCACTTGAGCTTTAATATTATTTACCTTTATTGAACATTGTTGAATAAGGTTGAGAATTGGATACTTGAGAGTGAGTTGATTATTGAAGCTAATTGTAGCTATGAATTGGAACAAGTTCTGGTTTCTACAAGTGAATGTGGGCTAAGAGTTTATTTCTTTTACTGATATTATGGATTGAAGATGTGGTAATTGTTTGAACTTCATTGATTCTAAATGTTGAAATGAGTTTAATCATGTTTAATTGAGAATGAACCTTCTTTGGTTTTATTCTTAATTATAGAAGAATTCAATGTGCAATGTGAATTAAATCGAGATTTGTTGTTTGAGCTATTGTGATAAAATGGAAAAGCTTAATTGAGCTCATTGATGAATAAATTGATTTAAATAAATTCTAGAACACATTTATTCACTAGTTATCCTTGGAAAAATATGACTTGGGACTCGTTACTACAACACTTGTCTTAATTTTAATGAGTTTCAATCTTTATTAATTTGGAGCGCCTTGTGACATGCAAAAAGGCCGACACCAGTAGACCACGGACGTGAAAGTCTAAGTGACGCCAAATCCTCGGCACCATTCTTAAATCTTGTGTCCCTAGAATTGTCGACCATTGTCTGAGACCAACTTGTGTGGGATTCTGAATTGGCACAAGATGTTCTTCCACAGGAACTGGATGACAGCTCCCTCCGTTATCCTGGCCAGGGCCTTTGCTTCCACTCATTTGGAAAAGTAATCCACAGTCACGAGTAGAAAGAGTTTCCAGTTGGGAGCTATGGGAAAAGGTCCCACAATGTCCATTACCCCATTGATCGAAGGGGCAAGAGACTATGGAAGTTCTCAAAGACTCCGTCGGCCGATGGGTCAGGTTTTGATGCTTCTGGCAAAAGAGGCAAATGGTTACCAACTGCTGAGCGTCCCTTTGCAAGGTAGGCCAAAAATACTCGGCCAAGAGTACTTTGCGAGCTAATGTCCTTCCGCTTGCATGGTTACCGCAACACCCTTGGTGCACTTCTTGCAGAACATATTCCGCCTCATCCGGACCTAAACATCTAAGCAGGGGTCGGGAGAAGACCCTCTTGTACAATTGATCCCCTATCAGTGTATACGCATGCACCCTTTTTCTAATGGATCTGGCTTCTTCCGCCTCGGCAGGTAAGACACCTTGTTGAAGATAGATAATCATCGACGCTCTCCAGTCAATTGACTCATCCATATTATTTTGTAGATCGATCTGGTCTATTAAGAAGCTCTGAGCTATTGACCTATCCAATACCCAAGTGGTCAAAGAGTTGGCCATTTTAGCTAGTTCATCAGCCCTTCCGTTATCTACTTGGGGAATCTTAGTCACTATGACTTCCTTGAATCTCTCCTTCATTTTCTCACATGCTTCCCTGTATAACTACAGCTTCTCAATGTTAACTGAGCTACCAGCTAAGAATCTAAGTAAATGACCACCCGAGTGGCTCAGACGTGTCGAGCTGTCTGCAATCTTGCTAATAGTGCCTCATACTTCGCCTTATTATTGGTGGCTCTGAAATTTAGCCTAACGTCTAATTGTGTGATATCTTCCTAAGGTAATATCAGCAGTATCCCTACTTTGTTTCCTTGCTAAGTGGATGCCCTATCTACATAGACCTTCCAGGTTTCTTCAGAGTCAGACTGATAGACCTCCATCAAAAAATCTGCTAGGGCTTGTGCCTTAATCCTAGTTTGGGGATGATATTGTATATTGTATTCTCCTAGCTTGGTTGTCCATTCGATGAGTTGACCAGCTACCTCCATATTAGTAAGAGCCTTCCCCATGGTTATGTTGGTCAGAACAATGATTGGGTGTGCCAACAAGTCAGGTCTTAAGCAGCGAGCTATGAGAATCAATCCATAAATCAATTTTTCTAGGGTCGTGTATTGGGACTCAACTTCTTTCAATAAGCGGTTGAAGAAGTACACTGGCCGTTGTACATCATCATGCTCCTTTACCAACACTGCTCCTATGACCTCAAGGGTAGCTGACAGATATACCCAGAGCGCCTCTCTAGTAATATGCTTAAACAAGGAGGGTAAGGTCTCCAGATGTTGTTTTAATTCCTCCAAATCTTTGTTGCACTCTTCATCCTACTGAAACATGGAAACCTGTTTGAGTACCTTGAAGAAGGGGAGTGCCCGGTCTGTAGATCGAGATATGAGCCTAGAGAGCGTCGTAATCTTGCCCACCAGTTTCTGTGCTTCCTTCAAATTCCTGGGTGCCTGCATGTCACAGAGGGCTTGAACCTTCTCCGGGTTGGCTTTGATTCCTCGCTTAGTAACGAGATACTCCAGGAGTTTTTTCCCTCGGGCCCCAAACAAACACTTCAGTGGGTTTAACTTTAAGCCATATTGCTACAGGGTATCACAAGTTTCTTCTACATCAGCTATAAGGCTAGTGGTTATGGTGGACTTGATGAGAATGTCATCTACATAAACTTCCACGTTCCGCCTGATCTACTTCTGGAAGATCTTGTCCATCATTCGTTGATATGTAGCTCCTACATTGCATAGATCGAACGACATAATCGTATAGCAGAAAGTGTCATCGGCTGTGACGAAGCTAACATTCTCTTGATCTTCCAGAGCGAGAGGGATCTGATGGTACCCTTAATAGGCATTGAGCATACAGATCCTCTCACAACCCAAAGTAGAATCCCCCATATGGTCAATTCTTGGTAACGGGTAGCAGTCTTTGGGGCTGACTCAGTTGAGGTCTCGAAAGTCGATGTTGTCCCTCCACTTATTGTTGGATTTGGACACTAGAACCATGTTAGAGAGCCAGGATGGGAACTGTACTTCTTTAACGTGCCCTCCTCTTAAGAGCTTATCTACTTCAGCTCAGATGATCTTATTTTGTTTAGCTGAGAAGTTCCGCTTCTTCTGCTTTACTAGCCGGGCATCAGATAGAAGATGTAGCTTATGCTCAGCTATCTCGGGCTTGATTCTTGACAACTCCTTGGGGGACCAAGCGAAGAAATCCCTATTGCACCTCAGGCATTTGACTGGATCTGTTTTGATCTCGATTGGCAGATTGCCTGATATACGGGTGATGCTTTCCAGTCACTCTGGGTAGAGCTGGACTTCTTCCCAAGGGATGGACTCCTCTACTATAGGTAGGGGCTCCTCTTGGATGATGTGGATTCCGCCATCTTGGGTTCTTTGAGCCTTGCGGGCCTCCACTCTTACCATGTCAATGTAACATCTGCGAAAGACCAGTTGCTCGCCTCTGACCTCCCCGACCTGGTCTCCTATAGGGAATTTAATCTTTTGATGAAAAGTGAAGACTGTCGCTCAGAACTCGTGCAATGCCGGTCTTCCCAGGATAACATTGTACGAGGATGGTGAATCCACCACTATGAAAGTGCTTCTCCGCGTCCTCACTAGGGGCCCGTTACCCAGAGATATTGCTAGCTTAATTTGGCCAATTGGTCTTACCTCATTGCCGATGAACCCATACAATGAAGTGACCATTGGTTGGAATACACTGGCGTCGATTTCCATGTCGTCAAATGCATTCTTGAACAGCACATTGACAGAGCTCCCAGTATCAACGAAAACTCTGGTCACGCGATTGTTGGTTATAAATACTTTGATTATTAGGGCATCATCGTGCGGAAGCTCCAACCCTTCCAAGTTTTGCGGTCCGAAACTGATTATAGGTCCGGTAGCTTCATCGCGACTGCATCCTACAGCGTGTATCTCTAGATGACGCTCATGAGATTTACGAGCCCTAGTGAAATCTCCATTTGTGGGCCCTCCGGAGATCATGCCGATCTCTCGGATGGTCACATTTTCCCTGTTCTCCTCCTCCGGGGATTCCCCCTGCTCCTTGCCCCGACTTGGCTGTTGGTTTCCCTAACCTGTATTTTCGAGCATGGATTTACCTGACTGACCTACCATGGTAGGCTAGCTAGCAAGCAACCTCTGAAGATTAAGCACGATCTCAGGCGGAGGAAGGCCTAGTTCAGCTGCGCACTAAGAGTCACGAGCGAACTGGATACAATCCCCAGTGGCATAGGTGTGGGATCGATGGTAAGTGCAATAGCGAGGTCCCCATTGACCTGGTCTTGGGGCTTGGACAACTTCTACTCGTTGAGCCGACCTGGAGTCCTAACCAGGCGGGAATCTTGGTCGTGCATCCTTGGAGCAAGGAAAAGACCGAGCTGGAGGTTGGGGTAGCCTTTTCTCCGGCTTGTTGGCAGGAGCGGGTGCCTTGTCTGCTTTTTGTCGAGCCGTCTTGGCCTCTTCTATGTTGATGTAGCTAATAACCCTCCCCAACATCTCATCAAAGTTCCTTACTGGCTCCCGAATAAGAGCCGGAAGAACTCCCCCTCCGCCAAGTCGTGGGAGAAGGCACTCATTAATATCTCCGAGGTAGCGGATGGTACGTCCTGGGCTACCTGGTTGAAACGTTTGATATAACTTCTCAGGGGTTCCGCAGACCCCTGTTTAAGGATAAAGAGACAGTGGTATGTCTTCTGGTACTTTCTGCTACTGGCAAAATAGCGCAAGAAAATGGTCTTGAACTCTTGGAAGCAGGTGATGGACCCATTCGGCAGTCCATTGAACTATTTTTGTACCAAGTTGGACAGAGTGTTTAAGAACACTGGGCATTTAATGGCGTTGCTGTATTGGTGCAGCAGCACAACGTTCCAAAACTTTCGGAGATAATCCTCCGAGTCCTTGCTACCATCATATTCTCCAATAGCTGGGGGCTTGTACCCCTTCAGTAGCTTTTCCTCGAGTACCCTTAGCAAGAAAGACACTTGCTCTTTAGGTACCTCCCTGGGCTCCTCTCGGAGAACTATGACTTTCCCCTTCTTTGAATCTCTAGGCGGGGAGCTCTCGCCCATAGAGGCTTGTGGCTGTTCTTTCTTATTATAATAGTCTGAGCCCTTGTTGTAATAGTCTGGGCAGGACTCCTAATAGAAGGTTTGAGAGAAATCCTCAGGCTATCTTCTTTTAGATCCCCTATTTGAGACGCGGATCAGGTCCTTGGAAATTGTGGACATCTTGTGTGGGTGAGAAGCGGTGGTGTGTTTTTCGGAAGCCGCTCGCCTCTTGGCCTTCTTGAACAGTTCATATTCTTCTGTTGTCATGGTGACGTTGATTCTTCCAGTATCCTCCATCTTCACACTCCAGAAAAGGCGAAGGAAGTTCCCACAGATGGCGCCAAATTGATCTTGTCCAGAATCTGAGTTAGACGAAGGTCGGATGAGCTGTTATTGGTGTTGACGGAGAGGCGACTAGGACACCCTTATCGTATGTGCCCAAGAGAACGGACCCCCACGTGGTGCTGACGGACGGCGGTAACTAATCCGGTGGTACTTAAGCTCTGTGTGCACTCAGACAAGCACACGGAATGTTAGAGGCCAAAAACCAAGTGCAAAATTCCCCAGAGCAGGCCCTCTGACGTTCAAGTCAGATACTTTTTCCCCAGAAGAAAGGTGTACGAAGGAAAAAGAAATGTATAGGGCAAGTGCAAAAGTGTGCACGTACCTGCTCAAGGGAGAGAACCTCTCTTTTTATATGACCGTGCGTACCTCTGGTGCCTGACCAATGTCAGAGAATGTCGGGTGTCAGGACCTGTTGGGGTGATGGAAGACGTGTGACACCCTCCCATGGACTGGAAGAAGGTTCCAATCGCAGATGACCGTAGACGATTGAAATATTCCCTGACATACAGCGGTTATTCTCTGACAGACGATTATGATTCCCTGACCTTATTGTCGCCTAGTGTCTTCTATCCTGCCCGGGTTTGACTAGGGGTAGCCCGGGATGATCTTTTGGATATAACACCTGGCTCAAGTCTTGATGAGAAGGACGAGCTGTGGCGAGAGTCTCATCTTCCCATTTGGATTGCTAAAGATCCGATCGGGAGTTGGCCTACTAAGAGCACCAGGACTAGATATGTAGATCGAACTAAGAAAACTTGACTAGTTGGAGCAGGTCAGGCATTACTCCAGTTGCACATCATGTCTCAGATCTGGGATCCCGATCTGTAAGCACTTGACCAGAAATCTTGCGGTTGATGACATCTAGCGGCCCCAATTCTTCTTTTCCTAACTACTGATTGACACGTCCCCCTGACTTCTAACTGTCTCATCCCCTTGATTTTTGACTGTCACGTTCTTTTGACTTCTGACTGTCACATCCCCTTGACTTCTGACTGTCACATCCCTTTGACTTCTGATTATCTGACCTTATCAGACTCTATCATTATACACTATATCACCGGAGATACAATTTGCCTCGTAATTTATCCATCGAATAAATCCAAAGTATAATGTATACATATCCATAAGTCGATCATAGTTCAATTCTTTTTAATAATATAGGGGTTCAAATTTCGCTTGACTAGACCATTTTTTTCCTAATCCATTTACTTAATAAATTCGAAGCCACACAATTTACAAGCACTTACAAGTAGACCTCTATAAATATGAAGCATAATTTATACACTAATTATTTTAAAAAATAATTTATTTTTAAAAATTTACTTAATAAATAAATTTGAAATAGAATACTTCCAAACAGCCCTCTAAAATATTCTTTTTCTCTGAATGCTTTATCCGCAATTTCTCTATATCCTTGAGACATTATCGCAAACACCTTCGCTGCACAGCAGCAACATCGACTTCGTCTGCTGTAAATCACAAAAAGCTGCCAATCAACTGATTAGGCTGCAACAGACTGAGACTTTTGAGCTTTATCTCCGATCGTATGTACATCGGAAGAAGGTGGCAGGCAGTGCAGTGTGGCGTTTGACCGGCAGAGCGAGCTGTGTATAGGTGGTCAGAGCAGTACCTACGCCTGCCTTGCTCACTGTGCGCTCTGCCACCGCGGATCTCATATCTTCCAGCCAGTCCAGTCCAAAAAAATATTTCTATCGAAACTGAAGCGACTAGCAATGATACAAAAAACCACGGCCACCGGTCGACCATCATCAAATCACGACCAAGAGGCCGCAACTACCGTGGATCAAGTTGATTCAATTAGTAGGATAAAAAATTATCCAACTCTATTAAATTAAATAATATAATATTTACGTCCGATCTTATCTCCAATAATTTTTATTATCAAATATATAAAAATTTATCAATTATTTGAATATATAATTCTATATCTATTGAAATATAAAATATAAATAAAAAAAAAATATTTTAAAATGATAATAGGTATTACTCATTACACGTTGTAGTAGCTAATTGACAGTAACTGCTACAACGTGTAACAGCTTATCAACAGTAGCTACTACATCGTGTAACAACTTATTGATAGTAGTTTCTATAAGTAGGGGTGATTACAGATCAGGTTGATTCGATTATTGGGATAAAAAATTATTCGACCTTACTAGATTAGATAATGCAATATATATATTTTTCGATTCGATTTGGGTCAATATGAACGTATTGATCAATTTAACGGATTAACTGCTCACCTCTAGCCGCAATCAACAAGAAGAACAACCTATCGTCCATCGCAACCTTTTAGTCTTGATCGAGCAGTGTGCTTGGCTGCAATTGACGATATGCTTTTGCGGTCGTATTTTGTAACCCTCAATTTTTTCAATATAAGAAATATATAAGGTATAAAAATAGATAGTTGCAAAAGGTGGAACTGCCACCTTAGCAGCTCCCTGAGTCCGGCCCCACAAATATCCAGAGGGGGTAAATCACGATTAAGCTGGGCAGGAGGGGTGACTGGGGATCGAGTGGAATTTAAAGTACAGTAAACCGAGGTTTTACGCCCGTGTGCAACTGGTGACCCTCGACCCCTGAACCTCCGTTGCAAGCGTCAGACATCCTTCTAACTGATCCAGCCCGTGGGGGCTAAAAATAGGCACCCTAAAAATAGATAGTGAAAGAGAAATGGAAGGTAATAATATAGTCATCTCCCCTCAAAGTATATATATATATATATATATATATATATATATATATATATATATATATATATATATATATATATATATATATATATATATGAAATTACACAAACTCTGATTAAAAACAACGTGTGGTTATTGTGGCTAGGGGTGAGCAGCCAACTCGTCAAACCGACCAACCTGTTATACCGACCCGAATCGAATCGAAAAAAAATAATCCACCGGATATAAGGCCAGATGTAGGGTCCTGATATTGCATTATCTGATCTAGTAGAGTCGGATAGTTTTTTTATCCCAATAACCGAACCAACCCGATCCACGATCACCCCTACTTGTAGCAACTACTGTTGATAAGCTGCTATACGTTGTAGCAACTACTGTCGATAAGTTGCTACATGTTATAGTAGCTATTTTCGATTAGCTGCTACAACGTATAATAAGTAATGTCTATTATCATTTTAAAATATTTTATTTTTTTTTATTGTACTTATATTTATATTTTATATTTCATTGGATATAGGGTCGGATATCTAAATAACTGACAACTCGTCGAATATATGATACATAAGAACCGCCGGATATAGGGCCGAATGTAAATCTCGATATTATATTATCTGATCTAATAAGATCGAATAATTTTTTATCCCAATAATCGAACTAATTCGACCCATGATCACCCTTAGTTGTGGCTGCTGATCACAGCCCCTAGCCGCAAAAGCACACTGAAGCCAGTCACGGCCTGACTCAACCGGCCGCCTTGATTTGGCAGTCTTTGGAGCCAGGTCCAGTCAGGCCAATAACGTTCAGAATTTATTATTATTATTATATTTTATTACAAAATAATAGTATTTAAAAAATTAAATGAGAGATATTAAAGGTAGAAGCTCTCTATTTTAAAAAATTGAGTGCGCTTTTAAATAATTAATCTGCCTTGAAAACCCACTACTCTCTGTTACGCTGTAGGAGATTTATTTGTTTTACCGTTACTGAATATTTAATCCGCCGAAGAACAAGGAAATGGATTAGATTATTTATAAATTTCCAATTTTTATGAAATTTGATAATAATTTAGATAGATAGACCACGATTTCTGCTCCACAAAAAAGAGATTTTTTTTTCCTTGTTGATTTTCTCAGAATATGAATCCTCGTAGCTATCCCCTGCTGAAGCTGCAGGCGGCGTGGCCGAGGTAGAACCGACTCTTCTTCAACTCTCGGCCGACGTCAGGGGAGGATCCGACGACGGGCTCGCTCTCGGAGCTGGAGCAGTGGCGTCCGAAGACGGTCACCCGTGTGTCTGAGGCCGGAGCGTTGCAGACGTCCACCGCGAGGCTGCTCATCGAATGACTGCATTCCCACAGCTCGTCCTGTTTTTGTTTCAGAACCCAAAATGGAAACTTTTAGGGAGAAATTCATGGCGCGAAGAGTGGATCGATGAATTGGGGGAAAGAATCTTTTGATCGGCTATTACTATATTTACAAAATCGCAGGAGTAGACGGCGGCGCGGAAAGTGGGGAACTGGGCGGGGAAGAGCTCGTAGGCCGCGGCGAGCAACGCGGCTGCAGCCAGTACCGAAGGTTTGAACCTTAGCATCTTCACCTCTGCGGCAATTTTCGGACAAATTAAGGAAAGAACGATTTTTGGAGGCATTTAGGGTTGGAAAATTCGATTACCGCTTTGGGTTTTCAGGATGATCAGCGAGGCGTGGGACTTGAGGGCTCGCAGCACAGGTGCCGGAGCAGGGGCGAAGAAGGAGACAAAGAATCGGAGGAAGGAGAAAGGGGTGATCGATCGCATTCTCCAATCCAACGCAGCGAGCACTAGCAGCTCCATCCGCCGAATTGCTTGGGCGTCGAAGACGGTTCCTCCTTCTCCCTGAGTTCCCAAATAGAACAGTGAGTGAGACCGATCGATCCAACTCCGAAAATTTAGCAACGACGAAAGAGGGTTTAGGGCACTTGGAGATCCGCGAGAACCGATCTGCTCTTCTTCATCTTCGAGGCGAGCGAGATGCACGAGACGGAGAGCAGACCAACGATCCATGGCTTCTCCTGCTGCAACCGAAACAGGATTAGCAAACTGCATCGCGATCAAAAACCCCCCAAATTGCATCCGCCCTACCGAGATTTCGCGCCTGCAAAGGAACCGATCGATGTAGTTGATCGCCAGGTACGCGACGAGAGGATCGAGAGTGCAGCCGAACTCCAGGACCAGAGCGACGGCGTCCCTCCGGGCCGCAATGTCGACGGCGCAGCCGACGGAGGAGACCATGTGGTCGGACTCCGCGGTGAAGAGGGCTGCGAAGCAGCCGGAGCGCTGCTGCTGCTCGTCATCGCAACTGATCAGCGGGTTCTCCAGGTCGAACTCCATTCTTGTCGCCGGCTACGGTCGGATAAAGGTTGGATTTTTAGGTGGAGAAGCTTAGTTAGAGGAATGGCTAATCTAATGGCGCGTTGGATCGAGGAAGAAGGGAAGTAAAGTGGAGTGAACAGGAACAGGCCATGAGTGGCCGGTAAAAGCGAGCAGGTGTCGCTGTCGCATAGGGGGACAGACGGAGGAGCAACAAAAGAGAGATCGCAGAGTTGCAGTTGAGCCTTCGAAAATTTTAATTAATTCAGTTCAGTCAACTTAAGCCTTTTCGCATTGTCAAATGTCAAAAGCTTCCTCCTTCGGAGAAGATCTCGCCGTCAAATCGAATCAAATTTTATAAGGTTTAAATTTATTTAATAACATAATCAAATCAAACTAAGTTGAACTTAAAATAAATTAAATTATTCAAATTTAATTTAATTTATTTTTTTTTGAGAAATTCTGATTTTTTTATTATTGGAATTTTTTATTTTTAAATTTATTTAATGAATATTGAACGGTATAATAGAATTTATTTGCTCATTTAAAAATTTATTTATTGATATTATGATAAGTTTGATGTCCCAAGGCTTGTTAAGTTGGTTAGAAAGTGACAGTTTTACTATAATGAGACAATGAGTTAATTTTTAATGTATGTATATTCTCTGGGAAAAAAATCTCTTACATATTTTAACTACTTGATAATCGATTATAAGTTAACCTTGTTATTTATCTTACTTCACATAATTTGGGAGCAGGTTGTGAGAGATGTCTAGATGAACATGATTCGCTCTTACCCTAGTCATTTAATGGTTGACTATAAATTGATCATGTGATTTATCTCTTTTATTGGAATGAGTTGCGAGGGGTGTCTAGGATAAGTGTAATTATTTTTTTGCTACAATTAATAAATATGATTTTTTTATCTCCACCGATTGGCACAGTGGATACTTGTATATTGTATTGCTACAATAAATCATAGGATTAATTCTCAATGTGTACAAAATGCATAGCAGGTCACTTGACCGACTGACCTCATGCAAAAAGGTTACTATGTTAGGCGAAACCTCTCATAATTTACTTCCTTTCTAGATCGCATGTGGTAGTCCTAAAGGGGCCCTCAAGGTGATTCACTCCCACCCTTAATCATTTGATGGTTAGCTATAATTTGATCATGTGATTTATCTCATTTTATTGGGACAGGCTGTGACGGCGTCTAAGTGAGCGTAATCACCTTTTGAAATAATTGATGAATATGATTTATCCCCACTAATTAGCACAGTGGATACTTGCATGTGGTATTGTTGCAATAGGTTATAAGATTGGTTCTTAGTGGTTGTAAAATGCATCGTAGGTCACCTAACCGCTGCCCCCCATGTAAAGGGTCACTAATCCTGTCCGAAAATCGTGAAGAAGGCCTATTGGGGATGTGACTTCTGGGTTGACCACGTGTAAACCTCACTCCACTCTGCAACACAAGAACAGTGCTGAGCTAGGGAAGGGGTCCTCGACGTTGGCCCTCCGACGCTCAAATCAAATACCGAAAAAATGGAAGGAAACGGAGCAACAATAAGTACAGGTGTGAATAGTGAATAACGTGCGCACACCTCCGTTAGTGCATGGACCCCCTTTATATATCATCCTAGAGGGTGATGTGCATGTTCCTCAAGGCGTGTGCATGTTCTCCAAATTGTCCTATGAAAGGACATGTCAGAAAAGTTACTTTGACATCATACCTTAACAGGGCACGCAAATCCCTGACAAGATAGTAGAAGCTTCTGTTGACCATGCCTCGTTGTTAGCGGCATTATATATCTCCCAAAGGGATATCAATGAATATGAGAGGGGTCCCACTGCTTGACCGAGCAAAGGAGCTGCTCGGTTGGGGATCTCCGCTCGGTAGACCTCTGCTGCTTCCCTATAATGACTAGGTTCGGTAGGTTATTTCTGGCCGATCGGGTGAGCGCTCTAGTCGCCTTAATGTTCCTCCGCTTTGTGATGAAAATATGATGTTCTTGTCGTAGTGCTCTTGGCTATACGGGCGTTCTGCTTGAACAAGCCACTTACCGATCAGACACTTCACGCCCGATCGACCGCTACAACAGACCTCCGCTCGGCCCACCTTTGGTGAGCCCATTGATTCTCTGGCGTTAACCGTCTTGCCTTTGACCTCTACATCAGCCTTGACTTTGACCTCCACTCCATCTGCTACCTCCGTCCTTGACTCGCACATGGTGGGCCCCTTATCACCACATCACAAGTCTTCCCCTCAAGTTTAGTCGAAGGAGACTATAAGTCCAAATGACTGGACAAGTAGTGTCTTTTGTGTCCTTTTGTTCGGGCATTCTCTGTTCTTGAGCTACCGGTCGGATTATATAATCTTCACCATTCTACTTCATCTAGCTGACTTGGGTGTGTAACTGCCACTTGGATCCTACTTCATAAGCCTGAGTTTTGAACGACCGCTCGACTATCATAGAGATAGAGATTTATTTTTCATATTTAATTAATTTTTTGTTTAACCATGCGATTATTATAAAAAATTTGGAGGCTAAGATGGAGGATACCTCTTTCAATCCTTCGGAAATGATTACGGACTAGTGGGTTGATTCGTTCTCGGACTCGCTTTCTGATTCCGGTTCCGTTGCCATCAATGCGAGGTAATTGTGATGCTTCTGATCCTCAACATTCGATTCTTCTGAGGATGACTCGTCCCACGTCGCCTTGGGTGTCTTTTTCTTTTTGGTTGGTTTGGGTTTGTCGTCTTTCATTTTTAGACACTCGTTCTTGTAGTGTCCTTTCTTGTTACACCCGTAACATGTGACCTTTGCCTTCGAGTCACTTGCTTTGATCACCTTTTGTAAGTTCTTCTTCATGAAGTTGTTCTTCCTTCTCGTGAACATTTTTCTGACCATGTTCACGAGTTCTTCTTCGTCTTCCGAGTTAGATTCAAATTCTGGCTCTGATTTTTGCTTGTATTTAGCTTCTTTTGAGGGACCTACAAAAAGAGCAATACCTTTCTTGACCTGCTTTGAGTTAGTCTGTTCACGGAGTTCAAGTTCACAAAACAACTCATCTAGTTTTAATTTAGACAAATTCCTCAAAATTTTATAGGCATCCACAATGGATGCCCACAGTGCATTTCGAGGAAATGCGTTTAGTGCGTACCTTACAAGATCGTGGTTCTCCATCTAGTGGCTAATTGTATGAAGTCCGTTGAGGATGTCCTTTATCCTCGCATGTAGTTGACTCACAGATTCTCCTCGTATTTTATATTAAATAGTTTATTTAAAAATAAATCCCTTTTTGTTATCTTTGTGTCGTTGGTTCTCTCATGCAGTTCTATGAGTTTGTCCCATATTTCCTTCGTGTTTTCATGTGGGTCGACACAGTTCAATTCTTCCTTCGTTAGCCAACATTGGATTGTGTTGAGAGCTTTAAAGTCGATCTGAGCATTCTTCTTCATTTATGGATTCCAGTTTTTCAAGTCCATTGGAATTTCGACATTGTCGATGGGCGCCTTGTATCCTTTAGTGACGCTGAACCATTGGTCAAAGTCGGTCTTCAGGTACACCTCCATCCATTTTTTCCAGTATAAAAAGTCATCACCATTAAAGAGGAGAGGACGTACAATAGAGTATCCCTCATTTTAGGCCATAAACCTTGCACACAAAAGCGGAAAAGGCCAAAAAAAATCCCAAGACTAGGTCTTGGATTAGTAGTGTGGGAGAAGAAGAAAAAAAATATTAAGACTCGATTGGTGTTGGACCAACTCAGAGTCATTTGCAACGAAAAAAAATTTATCTAAAAAGGTAATTATACCAGTTTAGACTATACCGAATAAGCTTAAAATCCGAAAGAGAGAAAAAACTACCCCTTGTCTGATTGGTGGTTGCACCAATTCATAGCAGTACCCATTCTGATACCACTTATAGGATCGAAAACAATGCTAAGGAGGGGGGGGGTGAATAATGATCGTCAAAAATTTGAATTAAAACTAAGTTATGCAGCGAAAAATGAAAGAAACAAACAACGCTAATAAAAGTTGGTTTTACTTGGTTCGGAGCCTTCGACGACTCCTACTTTAAGACCCACACTCATCGAGTGCTTTCGTTGGGCAATCCACTAATAGTTCACAAAAATATGTTACAAGATAAGTACAAGAACTAAAAAATAAGGTTACCGACAATAAGAAAAATATGAAAATCTGAGTCGCCGGTTATCGGAGGAGCTTTACAGCGTCGTAGGAGCTTTTTCGGAGCACCGAGCAAGAAGAAACCTTGTCGTAATTATTGTTCTAAAGCTCCGGGTCAAATGCCTTTAAATAGATCCATTTCGGGCACCTGAACCCCTCCGGGTGCCTGTACCATGTGGCTCGACCAATAGACGCGCTTCACGTCAGCTTGTGAATGATTTTTCGGGTCTGGGTGCCTGGACCGAGTCAGAGCGCTCGAATTGCCTGGGTGCCTACAGCTCGCCTGGGCCAGCCAGCTCTGGGCACCCAGACCAGCTTCGGGCGCCAAGAGTCCTTTTCTTCAGCAGCCTTCTCCCCGCAAGAAAAGGTTAGTCCGGACAATCAAAGGTTATATCTACCCTGCAAAACAGAGTTAGCACAACATAGCAGATAAGGTAGTAATTAAACCATGTTTCCTCGAGACCAAGATCTAATCAAGATCTCAACTTAGGCTTTCCAAATGGACATAAGTTAGATCGATGCCTATAGTTCCCTCAACGGAGAATGCGTCCTCACTGGATCTCTCCTCCAGTTGCTTACCTTCACTTACCAATTACATTCACTTAACTTGCCTCTGACCCACCAGGTCTTTTCATCAGTTGTCAAGTCTGCTGATCCAATTGGACTTCGGTCGGTTGTCAGGTCCTGCGGACCTAGTCAGACTTCTCGCCAGATATTAGGCCCCGTGGACCTATCTGGACTTCCCACCAGCTATTAGGCCCATAGACCTAGCTGGATTTTAGCCTGGTGTCAGGTCCCTTAGACCAGTCAACTTCTGCACACTTGGTAGAAAAGGTTAGACAAACATCACATCTAACTTTAACCTATCTGTCATACATCAAAACCAGATTATTAGTGCAACTTACACCAACAATGTGGATATCTGTTGATGATGCAAATTCCACGGCTAGATCTCATTGTTATTTTACGTAACCCTTGATCAGACGGCTCGGACCGATCGTTCGTTGGGCTTTATAAGTCATTATTTACTCACCGTCGTCTTCATACTTCCTCGTGTTTTCGATCTCGAGCATGTTTTGTGAAGTTTCTTCTCCTCCTCATCTTTGTTGGTGACCTTTCTCAGTAAACCTCTCCATTCTTTCCTTCATTGAATTCACGCTTCGTTTCTTTCTCGATTTCCTATGGCTGTCTCCCCTCAGCCTCCTCCGTCCATTCTCAGGCTCTGGTACACTTCCACCGGGTCCAAGTTTAATAGGGATAAGATTGACCAGCTGAGACTCACCTACCGTTTCCCCTCTGACTATCAAATTGCTATACCTTTGGCTTATGACCGGCCTCATGAACCTCCCGCTGGCTTCCTGCTCTTCTTTAAGGACTAATTCTACGCTGGTCTCCAATTCTCTGTTCACCCTTTCTTCTCAGCAGTATGCAAATACTTTCATATCTCCCTGCATCAACTGATGCAGAACTCCTTTAGGTTGTTGTGCCGGGTGATCGTGCGACATCCCCTTAACGCCTCGGGTATTCCATTATTTTTATTATCCCAAGTTATCCAAGCCTAGTACCTTTTTGTTTCAAGCCTGAGTGGGTTCTATCTTTTTTTAACAAAATATCGACCTCCAATAAGCACTTGAAGGAACACTATTTTTTTCGTTCGCTTTCCCTCTCGGCTAGACTTCCCGACCAGCTGGCAGATGGAAGTGATGGGGCCTCCGTTGATCGGGAGATACTGAAGCCGATCGGACTATCTCCAAGTAGCCTCTAGTTTGGTCGGTCAGAAGTATCACATTCACTGACTACTGTTGAAGAGTGTCCTTTACATGTTCGGGCTGAGCTCGATCTACACGAGACTACCCATGCCCCTACGTATGCACTATCTTATCCTTATCTTTGAATCTAATTGATTTTTTCCACCTTTTTTGCAGCTCAAATCATGCTGAGGGCACGTTTGAGTGGCAAGAGCAGGCTCGCGGATGCAGAGATTAATGCCATGAGCGTTGCTGAGCTATAAAGTTGTGGCTTGTAACCGGTCGAGCAATCTAATGACCCGACCAGCGAAGTTGGAGGGACCCACGTGCTGGTTAATGAGGTTGGAACAAGTCAGATAGTGGCTAGCGATGCTGCAGCTGCTACAGCTGACCTCCCTCCTAATCGGCCTTCAATGCTGCCAATCGCGGTGCCCTCAGAGTAAGCCACCTCAGGCGGACCTCTAATACGACGTAATTGGCACCGCCTTGCAGACCCCTACACGTACAAGTTCACGCCTCTCCTCTGAGTGGGGTGAAGCTTCAACACTCGCCTTCCCAGAGCCGGCGGCTGTCCTGATTCCTACATCCGTGACATCCGACCGGACACCCTCTCTGTCCAGATTGCCGTCGGGGACCATATTGTTGGTGCGGGTAGCACTAACGGTCTAACCCAGGTTTTGATGAATGACAAATAGGTTAAGTTAGTTGTGTTGTTGTCTGACACTTTGATCGAGTGTGCAGGAGAAGTCCAGACAGGTCGACGGGCTGACTAGATGTCTGGCACGAAGTTCAGCTAGGTCGACGGGCTGACCGGATAGCTGGCGAGAAGTCCAAGCGAGTCGACGGGCTGACCGGACGCTTGGCGAGAAGTCCAGCTAGGTCGACGGGCTGACCGGATAGCTGGTGAGAAGTCCAAGCGGGTCGACGGGCTGACCGAACGCTTGGCAAGAAGTCCAGACGGGTCGACGGGCTGACCGGACGTCTGGCAGGTAAGTAAGGTAAGTCACTGGAGGGGAGTGACTGCGAGGACGCGTTCCCGGGAAGGGAACATTAGGCGTCGATCCGGCTTAGATCCATTTCGGATATCTAAGTCGAGATCGTGACTAGATTCCGGTCTCGGAAAGACGGAATCTAAGTCATACTTTTTATATTAAATCTATAAAATGTGCTAACACACTGTTTTGTAGGATTTATTATTTGCCTTGGACTAACCTTGTTTTGCAGGAAAGAGTTGGGAAAGGGGTCCGGGCGCCCGGAAGGGATCCGGGCGCTCGGGAGGTGAATTTTATCCAGATCGCGCGTCGCCACGTGGAGCTCGTTGGTTGGACCTGCCACGTCTCACCAGGGCGCCCGGAAGGGATCCGGGGCGCCCCGAGCCTCATATAAAAGGAGGGTCAGGGTGGAGCTTCAACAAGAACTCGAATTCACTCTGCCGCTCTGCGCTCCAACGACGCTCACAAAGCTCCGACGACTCACTCCGGCTCTCTTTTTAATTCATTGTTTGTCGGTTAGCTTTGTTTTCTTTCTTTTCATTAGCAATATTTGTACATAAATTGTAATTATCCGAATTGCTAGTGAATTGCCCAACAAAGTACTCAAGGAGTACGAGCCTTGAGTAGGAGTCGTCACAGGCTCCGAACGAAGTAAAATCAACGATGTTCATCTCTTTACTTCTTTACTTTTCCGCAGCGTCTTAACTCGAGATTTTCGAATCGATATTCACCCCTCTATCGAATCTAACGGTCTTACAAGTGGTATCGGAGCGGCCTCGATTTGGTGCAACCACCAATCAGACAGGGTGAAATCATTTTTTAACAATTCCAAACTGATATTATTATCTTTTGGAAGATTTTTTCTCGTTGCATTTAAAATCTAAATTGGTACAACACCAACTTAGAGTTTCTATTTCTCCAAGATCGCTAATCCAAGACGAAGTCTTGGGATTTTTTTCAGTTAATATAGTGTGTGCAGGATAAGATGTCTCAACAAGAAGGCTTCAGCACAGATCGTCCTCCCCTATTCAACGGGATGACTTTTCGTACTGGAAGAGGAGAATGGAGGTCTACATGAAGACGGACTACGACCAATGGATGAGCGTCACAAGGGCTTACAAAATTCCAGTAGACAACTCCGGAAACATAGTAGACCCTCAAGACTGGACAAATGATATAAAGAAAAAGGCATCAATTGAAAACAAAGCCATCAATACTCTACACTGCGGACTAACACGAGAAGAACTGTCGGACCGCATCAAAACGCTAAGGAGCTTTGGGATAAACCGATCGAGCCGCACGAAGGAACAAGCGACGCGAAGGTAACAAAAAGAGATTTGCTGTTAAATAAAATTTTAATATAAAATGCAGGAAGGAGAAACGGCAAGTCAGCTCCACGCGAGGGTCAAAGATATCCTCAACGGTCACGCGATAGGCCACCAAATGGAGAACCGAGACTTAATCAGTACGCCTTAAATGCTTTTCCGCGAAACAATTTGTGGGCATCAATCGTAGATGCCTACAAAATTTCAAAAATTTATCTAAATTAAAATTGGATGAACTCTTTTGTGAATTAGAACTTCATGAGCAAACTAACGCCGGGGTCGAGAAAGGTGTAGCTTTATTTGCAGGTTCCTCTAAAGAAAAGAAGAACAAGCTGAAGAAGATTCCGATCAAGACTCTGAAGACGAAGAACACCTGGTGAACCTGGTAAGGAAAATGTTCACCAGGAAAAAGAGAAGCTTCAGCAAACAGGATCTTCAGAAGATCAGTTCGCCAGCCGACTCAAGAAATGTCACATGTTTCGGATGTAACAAAAAGGGGCACTACAAGAACGAATGCCCAAGATTGAAACTTGACAAACCAAAGTCAACAAAGAAGAAAGCCCTCAAAGCAACATGGGACGATTCCTCCTCAGACGAATCGGAGGGAGAAAGGCAAAAGCACCACTGATGGCTCGCGAAGCTGAAACGGAAGACGAATCAGAGGAATCGGAAGACGGGTCCGAACCCGAATCGAGCCACGAGTCCGCACTCGTTTCCGAAGGTTCCGAAGAGGTATACCTAAACTTAAATCGTAAATTCTTTAGAATTATCTCGTGTTTAAATAAAAAATTAGTTAAATTGGAAAATAAAAATAAATCGCTTCTTGAGGAAAATCAAAACCTCAAGGAACAATTAAAAAATTCGAATCCAACTCAAGATCGAACACTTGAGGAAGAGAATTTATCATTAAAAAATGAAATTAATAAGTTAAAAGAATTGTTGGAAAAATTCACAACAAGATCTAAAAATTTAGATTTAATTCTAAATAACCAAAAGACATGCTATAATAAAACCGGACTTGGATATAAGTCAAACTCAAACAAAACCTTTAAATCATTATTAACCCAACACAAAGCAACTAAACAAGCTTGGGTCCCGAAAGCATGCTTAACCACGCAAGTAGGACTTAATCAATTCTATATACCTAAAGATAAAATACATTATATAAACTTGAATAAATCAGATCAAAAACTAAAATATAAATCTAAATTAAAATCAAAATTCAAAACTCAACAAAATTTAGATTATCACCAAGTTGATTATAACTATAAAAAGAATCGACACAAACCCAAAATCTAAATTAATGGCCAATAATTCAGGGGGAGGCTCCAGAATAGCTGACACCTCCAAAACTAACCTACCCGACAGGGTAACCCAAAACAAACTAACCCGGCAGGGTAATTAGGATTAGTTAAAGAGAGACCAAGTTTAACTTGACTCATGGTACTGGTGAAGTTTTTGGATGATAGTACGTTAGGGAAGCTTGGGCATCGCATGTCTAGAAAGATATGGCTTCGATCTGGTGCATTTGGCCAAGTGGAACTGACCGAAGCTACCCTTAAACGAATCCTAACCAGTTAGACCAAGATTTAGTACTAAGTTCCGTGGGTAGGACTATTCGGAAAACTTCGAAAGGTTGGTTACTTCTAATGATGTCCATGTGACTCACCAAGCTTAGAAATTTATCCGAAAATGCCTATTTGTGGAAACCAAAACTAAATCTGAATCTAACACACGTTAAACCAAAACTCCATAATTAAAAATCTAATTTCATCTCACAAAATCATAGGATTCCCTGATTGATAATCTAGATCGGGTGAGATGAATAAGGATTAAATTAATTAATTTTCAAACGAAATTAAAATTAATTAAAATTAAATTTGGAATTTCAAATTCAAATTAAATTAAAATTAATTAAAATTAAAATTAAATTAAAATTAATTTTTTTTTAAAAAAAAATCTATTTTAAAGATTAAACTTAATTTTTTTTAACTTAAAAATTTATTTTAAAACTTTTTTTTTTTTAACTTAAAAATTTTTAAAACTAATTTTTTTTTAACTTAAAAATTTATTATTTTAAATTAAAAAATTTATTTTAACCTAAAAATTATTTTAAAAAATTTATTTTAAACTAAAAATTATTTTAACTTAATTAATTAAAAATAAAAATCTATTTTTTAAAACTCTTTAAAAACTATTTTCAAAATTCTTTAAAAACTATTTTTTAAAATTCTTTAAAAACTATTTTTTAAAATTCTTTAAAAACAATTTTAAAAATTCTTTAAAAACTATTTTTTAAAATTCTTTAAAAACTATTTTAAAAATTCTATAAAAACTATTTTAAAAATTCTTTAAAAACTATTTTTAAAATTCTTTAAAAAATTATTTGAAAAATTCTTTAAAAACTATTTTTAAAACTCTTTAAAAACTATTTTAAAAATTCTTTAAAAACTACTTTTTAAAATTCTTTAAAAACTATTTTCAAAATTCTTTAAAAACTATTTTTTAAAATTCTTTAAAAACTATTTTCAAAATTCTTTAAAAACTATTTTTTAAAATTCTTTAAAAAACTATTTTAAAAACTATTTTTTAAAAAATCTTTAAAAACTATTTTTTAAAATTCTTTAAAAACTATTTTAAAAACTCTTTTAAAACTATTTTAAAAACTCTTTAAAAACTATTTTCAAAATTCTTTAAAAACTATTTTTTAAAATTCTTTAAAAAACTATTTTAAAAACTCTTTAAAAACTATTTTTTAAAAATTCTTTAAAAACTATTTTTTAAAATTCTTTAAAAACTATTTTTTAAAATTCTTTAAAAACTATTTTAAAAATTCTTTAAAAACTATTTTTAAAATTCTTTAAAAACTATTTTTTAAAATTCTTTAAAAACTATTTTTTAAAATTCTTTAAAAACTTTTTTGAAAAAAAATTCGTTAAAAACTCTTTTAAATTTTTTTTAAAATTCTTTAAAAACTATTTTAAAAATTCTTTTAAAAATCATTTTAAAAAACTTTAAAATTTTTTTATAAAAATTCTTTTAAAACATTTTAAAAATTATTTTAAAAATCATTTTAAAATCTTTCTTTTAAAAATTCTTTTAAAACCTTTTAAAAATTATTGTTATTTTAAAAATTATTTTAACTTAAAATTATTTTAATATAAAAATTACATTTTTAAAATTATTTTAACTTAAAAATTATTTCAAAAATTATTTTAAAAACCTTTTAAAAATCATTTAAAAACTATTTTAAAAAACATTTTAAAACTATTTTAAAAATTATGTATCATTTTGAAAAATTCTTCTTATTTTTTCACTCTAATAAAATTCTTTTAACTTAAAAAAAAAATAGTAATAATAATAAATTATTTCTATAGACTATTTTCACTTTCAAAATTATTATTTTGACTTTAAACTCATTTTTAATCTTAAACATCATTTTAACCTTAAAACTATTTTTTAATTTTACCTAACTGAAAATTAAAACTTAAATTAAAACTTAAAAATTTAACTTTAAACTTAATTATGTAATTAATAGGTAGAACTTAACTATTTAAGTTTAACTTTATTTGAGAACTAAATTTGATTTGATTAGAACCTAGGTTTAACCTGAGTAAAAATATTAAAATTACTCTAAGTCATTTTTTTCAACCTTTAAAATATTAATTATTTTTATTAAAACATAATTAAAGTTTGACTTAAATTGAACCTTACTTAACCTTGTTTAATAACGAGTTTAACTTCAAATTACTACCAAATTTAAACTAAGTTAATCCAACTTAAAAGGAAGTAAATGAAAAGTTAAATTATAACTAACACCTTCATCAATTAATACAAAATTTAGATTATATTTAATTATTGAATCAAGCAAAATTTAATCAATAAATTATTAATATTGATTAATTATTGAATTAATAACAACTTATCTTACTTAACATTACACTAAAGGTTAACTCATTTCAACTGAATATAACGTTAATTACGTTTAGTCAAATTTAAATGAACAATTTTATAAAGATAATTATACAATCACCTAAAACACTTAGGTACGAAAATATGTTACGGTTGTAAAATTTTATATTAAGGGGGAGTAATAAATAAGGAAGATTAATAAATTAAAGGAGTATCAAATTCAGGGGGAGGTTTTTAATTATCTCCTTAAGTGTTATTTTTTAATCTTCTCTTTAAAATCTCTCTATAAAATTCTACCTCAATTTTTTTTGAATATATTTAGCAAATATTTTCAAAATTTTATGTCAGGTTCAGGGGGAGAAATAAAACTAATTCAGTTTTTCAAATCGAATTTTAAACTTAAATTTGAAAATCAAAGTTTAAAAATCAATTTTCAAAATCAACCTGTTTAAAATTGCGAAAAATTTCTCAAATCAACTCACAATTGTTTATTTTAAATCACAAACTTTTTATCCTTTTTACCTAATCTTTGAAAACTGAACTTTTCAAGTATTTTAAACCATGGTTTTGAATCTAGTACGTTTAAACTTTGAATATTTGATTTTGGAAAACAAATTTTATCAAAACATTCTAAAAAGTAAAGATTTAAATTTAATTTAACTTTACTTTGAAAGTGTTCCTGCATCTAGTTCTTAAAATTTGATTTTACTTAATTTTGACAATTTGATTTGAAGGTTAAATTTTACAAAAATTATTTTACAAACTAAGCTTCTCAAAATCATTTTCCTTGATTTTGAAAATTGAATCTTTTACAAACTTAGTGTTGAAAAATAAATTTCAATTAGTTTTGAAAAATAGATTTTTCAAACTTAGTTTTGAAATTTTGGTTTTGAAAACTTATGTTTGAAAAGCGTTTCAAAGTTGAAACTTGTTTCAAAGCGTTTCAAAGCGTTTCAAAGTTGAAATTTAATCTTGAAATTTAGACCTTATACACTTAAGTTTGAAAATTAAACTTAAAAGTTTTCAAATCTTTATACTCCCCCCAGTCAACTTGATCTTTTCTTGGATTTAAAAATTGTACTTTTGTCCTTGAATCATGAACCAAACTCAGTTATTTTTCAAGATTAAGTGTTACTGTTTTAAGTAACTCTACACTATGATTGTTTACCCTTGTTTTTTTTGATGAATGCCAAAGGGGGAGAAGGGTTAGGTGGTTAAGTTAGCTAAACCAATTTGAAAACACAAATTAACTTTAAAACCACACAAATGCATGTTGTTTCGTACATATGCTTTCACTAACTTAACCAGATTGTCATTCCATCAAAAAGGGGGAGATTGTTGGTGCGGGTAGCACTAACGGTCTAACCCAGGTTTTGATGAATGACAAATAGGTTAAGTTAGTTGTGTTGTTGTCTGACACTTTGATCGAGTGTGCAGGAGAAGTCCAGACAGGTCGACGGGCTGACCAGATGTCTTGCACGAAGTCCAGCTAGGTCGACGGGCTGACCGGATAGCTGGCGAGAAGTCCAAGCGGGTCGACGGGTTGACCGGACGCTTGGCGAGAAGTCCAGCTAGGTCGACGGGCTGACAAAGTCCAGCAGGTCGACGGGCTGACCGGAGCTGGCAAGAAGTCCAGACGGGTCGACGGGCTGACCGGACGTCTAGCAGGTAAGTAAGGTAAGTCACTGGAGGGGAGTGACTGCGAGGACGCGTTCCCGGGAAGGGAACATTAGGCGTCGATCCGGCTTAGATCCATTTCGGATATCTAAGTCGAGATCGTGACTAGATTCCGGTCTCGGAAAGACGGAATCTAAGTCATACTCTTGATGCTAATTTTTATTACTTAGCGTATCTGTAAAAATGTGCTAACAAACTGTGCTGCAGGGTTTATTTGCCTCGGACTAACACTGTTTTGCAGGTAGGGAACAGTGAGGGTCCGGGCGCCCGGAATGGCTCCGGGCGCCCGGAAGTCCGACACTTGGAGCATGCTGGTTGGGAGTGTTACGTCACACTCCAGGCGCCCGGAAGGGATCCAGGCGCCCGGAGCAGCATATAAAAGAAGCCCCAGGCAGGAGCTTCAATATATCAGTCTTCTGAGAACTCTGAGTCCAATCACTCTGCTGCTCTGCGCTCCAACGACGTTCACAAAGCTCCGACGACTCACTCCGGCTCTCTTTTTAATTCATTGTTTGTCGGTTAGCTTTGTTTTCTTTCTTTTCATTAGCAATATTTGTACATAAATTGTAATTATCCGAATTGCTAGTGAATTGCCCAACGAAAGTACTCAAGGAGTACGGGCCTTCGAGTAGGAGTCGTCACAGGCTCCGAACGAAGTAAAAATCAACAGTGTTCATCTCTTTACTTCTTTACTTTTCCGCTGCGTCTTAACTCGAGATTTTCGAATCGATATTCACCCCCCCTTTATCGAATCTAACGGTCTTACACATATGCGCGCCGCCAATTGCGTATATGCCTCCTTACTCCTCTCTGTCGGCCTCACAAGTATCTTCTATCCGGCTATCCCTGATGCCCAAGTCTACGAGCAAAGCGACTTCCGAGCCTTCTGGTCCGAGTGGCCAGAAGTACATAATGGCCATCATCCACTTGCCCACTGATAAGTGGCGTCACCCGGACGACGCCGAGCCTCGTTCCCCCAAACACAAGATTCGAATCCAAGGGTCACTGGCACAAGTATAAGCCAATGCTAGGGCCCGTGCTGCAACCATCTCCCCGGGGGAGCTCGCAGATAGCCATACCCAGAAAGCTATTAAGGTATGTGTTGGTCCTCTGGCGGCCGACTAGGGGGGGTGAATAACCTGAAAACACAAATCAAACCTTCCTTGACATTTCAAACTAAATTAAGAAAGCACTTGTATAATAATAGAAAGTAAATGTATAAAATAAAAGCAGAGGCAAGAGAATTTACTAGGTTTGTAATCAGAGGATTACTAATCCTAGACAAATGAAGTTCACTCAAGTCTCTTTTGGGCGGAGTAGTCTCTTTACAACATTGACAGCTCACAAAAGAAGTAGAACAAGAATAGAAGTTGTTTTACAAGTGATTTTCTAAGCTATTGAGATTAGGGATGTATTTATAGCCTTGATTGGGGCACCTGGAAGGGTTTCAGGCATCTAGACATGGATAGAATTTTACTCTCTTCGCAACGGATCGCGCCACATCGATTTTTGATAAAATTTCTAGTCCGAACACCCAGACCAGGTTTGGGCTCTCACTCTGACTCACTCGGTTAGGTGATTTTGGTCATCTAGAATAGAACTCACCCGAACCCATTTTCCGACCTTCGCTAGCAACCTTCCGCTCTGGTTTCTCGTCCCTCGAAAATGTTGCGTGCCTCCTTCTCGTCCGTCAGCGTACTCTTCTGCAGCACCACGTCCCTCGGACACACTGAACCCGTCAACTCTCTCCCGTGCCGTCCTTCTCATTAGCTGCATATTTTGCTCGACTTCCTGTACTCCTAAGTTCCTGTACACTTAGACATGTGACATCAAAATAACAATAGGACCTAACTTGATTTGGTTGATCACATCAAAACTATCACAGGATACTTACAATCTCCCCCTTTTTGATGTGGATCAACCTAAGTTAAGTTAGGGTTAAAATAAGATATTAAATTAAAGACATTAAATGAAATGAAATAGTAAATATGCAATATTTTAAGAAAAATATACCTCCGCCTTAAACTCTCCCCCCCCCCTGATCACATTAAAAATAGGAGTTTCTTACTAAATTAAGTTGAAATTAAAGTCTAAGGAATTTATATTTGAAAATTAAAACCAGTGACTTATACTTAGGAAAATTTTTGAAAAATTTATACTCGAAATTCTGATTTTGTGATTAAAAAATAATTTTAAACAAAAAGAATTCTAAAAATTATTTTATTTGTTGAAAAGTTATGAAAATTTTTATAAAGGTTAATCAGACACATCGAGAGTAGTAATAACATTTTCATAAGAAAATAACATTAATTGAAGTAATAATGATTTATTTACTATAGAAGGATGAATTTAAAAAAAATACTAAAAAATAGTTTAGAGGTTCAAAAATTCTTGAGATATTTTCAGAGAATAGACATGTGTACGCATATTTACGGAAAAATTACATTTTCAAAAATTAAGTATTCAAGAATTTTTTATTTTAAAAGTTAGCATTTATCTAAATAATTCATAGAATATTTTTGACTTTGCACAATATTTTTTTTTAAATTGAAAACTATAAAAATGAGACAATGGTAAAAAAAAAATTTAAAATTTTCTACGATAGGAAATTAAGTCCTCTTTTTCGAAAAAATCAGTAACTAATTAATTTTGAACAAAAAATATACAAAGGAATTTATTTTAGCATATTAGGAAATTAAAAATTAGATATTATATTAAAATTAGAAGTATGCACAAATTAAACTAAGCATAATTTTGGAACCCAATATAGGTTCTTTCCTAATGGGTTAATCAAATATTTTCTAGGGATGTATTTTTTATTATTTTTTTGATTTGATCCTTATAAAATTTATAATACCAATTTAATCTTTTATAGTTCCTAAAATTTGAAGCAGAAAATTTTGAACATTTTAAATTTTCTATTGGTTCTTTCAAATTAGCATTTTCAATTTTTAACTTATCTAAATCCTCTATTAAGTATGATTTAGCTAAGTTTATTTTTATTTCTAAATTTTTATTTTTTTTTTAATTTGTCATTTTTAGTTTTCAATTTATACACTAATTTTGCCATTGATTTAATGTTGAAATAAAGTTGATCAGGTGGTAAGAGGCATACCTCACTTATCATGTCAGATCTGAAGCTTGATTCTCCCCCTGCTTCGCTGCATTCGTCTGAAGTCGCTCCCCCTTCATCGATGCTGGCTCTTGAGGTGCTTTGTTTTTCGTGGCTAGACATCAGTGCTAGTCTAGCGTATACTTCTATTTCTGACTCAAATGATGAGTTTTCATCCCAAGTGGCCTTGAGATTCTTGTGCTTGTTTTCTTGGGTCTCTTGTCTTTTTCCTTTTTAAGTTCTAGGCAGTCCTCCTTTATGTGTCCTTTTTGGCATTGGTAGTGATATGGGTTAGGTTTTGTGGGTCTTCAGATGAGGAAAGAAAAGGAAAAAAGAGTCAAAGGAGGAAAGCCAATAACGACCGATGCACACTCCAGAGCAGAGATAACCTAATATCGGTCGATACATGCCTATCGAACGAAGGTAGGCCAATATCGGTCGATACATGCCTATCGAACGAAGGTAGGTCAATATCGGTCGCTACATGCCTGCCGAACGAAGGTAGGCCAATATCGGTCGATACATGCATATCAAATGAAGGTAGGCCAATATCGGTCGATACGTGCTTATCGAACGAAGGAAGGCCAATATCAGTCGCTACATGCTGGCCGAACGAAGGTAGGCCAATATCGGTCGATACATGTCTGCCGAACGAGGGTAGGCCAATATCGGTCGATATATACTGTCTGTATAAAGGTAAGTTAATAACAACCGATACGCATGCCAAAGCAAAGATAGACCAATATCGGTCGATACATGCCTGTAGAGCGAAGGTAGGCCAATATCGGTTGATACATGCCTGCAGAGCGAAGGTAGGCCAATATCGGTCGATACATGCCTGTCGAACGAAGATAGACCAATATCGGTCGATACATGCTTGCCGTATGAAGGTAAGCCAATAACGGCCGCTACATACTCCGAAGCAAAGATAGACCAATATCGGTCAAGAGGTTCTTTCGAGCAAAGAACCCGCATAGTTCCTTCAATGAATACCTTAGAAACATGATGAATAAAATGTTATTTTTTAAACATAACAAAGATACAAATAGAAGTCACATGAAGAAGAATCATACATGAATATACCGAATAAAATAATTCATGATAGAGAATATATATTTTGGCGGGAAATATGCTTTTAGCTTGTCTTGCAGACGCTAAACGACAAAGAAGGTACATCTAGGGTACAAAAAAGATTCCTTAAAAATCATCTTCCCCAAGTACGCAGCTGATGTCATAACGAACTCTAACAAACCGGGGTCCACTTCATGACTACGGAGGTTATATGAAGTGGTATAAAAGGGGGAATCCTCTCCGTTGGCTAGGTAAGTTCACATCTCTAATTCTGGGGCTACCGTTCATCTTCTTTCTTCTTCTTTCCTCGGCGTCAAGAGAGAGATCCCTAACTTGAGCGTCGGAGGGCCTAGCCAGGGATTCCCACCCCGGTCTTAGGTCACTGACGATAGTGTTGATTGGTCTCTTGTGCGCAGGAAGCCTTGGGAGCTTGAAGGTTTTCTTCCGATCCGCTCTGGGTTTCTCGGATCGAGGTTTCACCGTCATTATTCTTCGTCATTACAGTGGGTCTCCTTCTCTCGGATCTCCTTCACGGTCAGCTTCTCAGACAGGATCAAATTTGGCGCCGTCTGTGGGAAACTTCGCCTGAATCTGAGACTACGTGATGGAAGAGGCTGGGAAGTCGAACCTACTTACTATCAGTCACGAAGATTTAGATCTCCTCATTAATTCTCATGTTCAGAAAGCCCTACAACAACAGCAGCAACAATTGCAAGCTCATACTGGGGCCACTTTGCCGACGACTCATCATCCGGCGATATCAACTACGGAGCATCGGAAAGGAAAGGAGATGGAAGAAGAAGAACCTTTGTATTTTCCTCCAGCTACTGTTTCTCCAACCAGGCGTCCACGAGCTTTCCTTCGCACTCCCTTGGATCCAGGGGGTAAGAGGCCTGTGTTCCAAGAGTCCTCTGGTGAGGCGCCGGATAGAGAGAAGCGTAAGATTAAAATGATAACCAGTGATAGTTCACCTGAAAAGGTCATCTCCCCATTTTCACAAAGTGTATTAGATGACCCACTTCCCAAGCGATATCAGAATCTGCAAATTGGAGAATATACTGGAACCACAGATCCGGAAGATCATTTGTTAAAGTTTGAGAATGTAGCCTTGTTGCTGTAGGACCGTTAGATTCGATAGAGGGGGGGTGAATATCGATTCGAAAAACAAGAGTTTAAACGCAGCGGAAAAGTAAAATAGACACAATGGTTTTACTTCGTTCAGAGCCTGTGACGACTCCTACTCGAAGGCCCGTGGTCCTTGACCACTTTCGTTGGGCAATCACTAGCAATTCGAAATGATGATTACAAAAGAATCGTACAGGGAATGATAATGAAAACTAAAAACAAATACCGACAAAAAGGGAAAAGAACGGAGCGTAGTGTCGGAGCTTTATTGGCGTCGCACTGAACGTCGAGCAGCAAGACCAGCAGTAAACGAGTTCTCAGCTTAATTGATTGATCTGAAGCTCTTGTCTGGGGCTTCTTTTATATGCTGTTCCGGGCGCCTGGATTCCTTCCGGGCGCCTGGAATGTGACGTAACTGCTCAAATCGAGATGCTCCACGTGGCGACGACTTGGCTGGATAGAATTCGCCTTCCGGGCGCTCGGATCCCTTCCGGGCGCCCGGACCACCTTGTTCCAGAAAACTCCCTTTTCCTGCAAAACAAAGTTAGTCCGAGGCAAATATACATCCTGTAAAACAGATTGTTAGTACAGTTAAAGTTCAACAGATGGATAAAAAGAGTATGACTTAGATTCCGTCTTTCCGAGACTGGAATCTAGTTACGATCTCGACTTAGACATCCGAAATGGATCTAAGCCGGATCGACGCCTAATGTCCCCTTCCCGGGAACGCGTCCTCACAGTCACTCCCCTCCAGTGACTTACCTCACTTACCTGTCAAACGTCCGGTCAGCCCGTCGACCCGTCTGGACTTCTTGCCAAGCGTCCGGTCAGCCCATCGACCCGCTTGGACTTCTCGCCAGCTATCCGGTCAGCCCGTCGACCTAGCTGGACTTCTCGCCAAGCGTCCGGTCAGCCCGTCGACCCGCTTGGACTTCTCGCCAGCTATCCGGTCAGCCCGTCGACCTAGCTGGACTTCTCCTGCACACTCGATCAAAGTGTCAGACAACAACAAAACTAACTTAACCTATTTGTCATTCATCAAAACCTGGGTTAAATCGTTAGTGCTAACCGCACCAACAATCTCCCCTTTTTTGATGGAATGACAACCTGGTTAAGTTAGTGAAAACATATGCAAGAAACAACATGCATTTATGTGATTTTTAAGTTAGTTTGTATTTTCAATTCTGGTTTAGCTAACTTAACCACCTAACCCTCCCCCTTTGGCATTCATCAAAAATAAGCAAGGGTACACAAGTTGACTTGGGGGAGACAAGTTGAATTTTGAAAAGTATAAATTTAAAGGTAATCAAGTGTAACTTTTCAAGCGTGTAAAAGTACAAACCAAAACTCCATAATTCTGGTTTGTAAAAGTACAATTTTTAACACCAAGAAAAATAGTCAAGTTGACTTGGGGGAGACAAGTTGAATTTTGAAAAGTATAAATTTAAAGGTAGTCAAGTGTAACTTTTCAAGCGTGTAAAATTTTTTTTCAAAACAGGTTTTTCAAATTTACTTTTCATGTTTATGTAACATTTTCTTTTCAAAAAGGTAAATTTTTCAACTACGATTTTTCAAAACAAAGCAAAAATTAAGTAAGTAAGAGTAATTTTTCAAGAAGTAAAATTTTGCTAAAATAAATTTTTAAGGCTAATTTGATAAAAGCTAAGTTTGGAAAGTTGATTTTTCAAGCATATGTTACAAAACTGAATAAGTTTAAATTTGCAATATTCAACTTTTAAAATCAGGTTTTAAGATTAGGTTGGATTAAACTTAGTTAAATTTAACTTTTTGAAAAAACTGGTGTTTTGCAACAGCGTCTTCACCGCAAGAAAATTTTGATTTAGAGTACTTTCGCACTGAGGTTCAGAGTGAACCTTAGCAAAAGTGAGAATTGGTGTGGCAAAGGTTGGGGGCGCCTGCTGCCCCTTATTTATAGTGGACTCCGGGCGGGACGCCCGGATCTCCTTCCGGGCGCCCGGGGTTGCTAGGGCGGGGCACCCGGATCTCCTTCCGGGCGCCCCGGAGGGGAATACCAGAGGCGCCCGCCCCTGGTTTTTGATTTTTTTTTTTTTTTTTTTTTTTGGAAAAAATTTTTTTTTAAAAAACTTTTTTTTTAAGTTTTAAATTTTGAAAATAATTTTTTAAGTTTAAAAATTAAAATTTTGAAAATAATAATTTTTTAAGTTTTAAAATTAAAATTTTGAAATTAATTTTTAAGTTTAAAATTAAAATTTTGAAATTAATTAAAATTTTGAAATTAATTAAAATTTTGAAATTAATTTTTAAGTTTAAAATTAAAAATTTGAAATTAATTTTTAAGTTTAAAATTAAAATTTTGAAATTAATTTTTAAGTTTAAAATTAAGATTTTGAAATTAATTTTTAAGTTTAAAATTAAAATTTGAAGTTAATTTTTAGGTTTAAAATTAAAATTTTGAAATTAATTTTTAAGTTTAAAATTAATATTTGAAATTAATTTTAAGTTTAAAATTAAAATTTTGAAATTAATTTTTAAGTTTAAAATTAAAATTTGAAATTAATTTTAAGTTTAAAATTAAAATTTTGAAGTTAATTTTTAAGTTTAAAATTAAAATTTTGAAATTAATTTTTAAGTTTAAAATTAAAATTTTGAAATTAATTTTTAAGTTTAAAATTAAAATTTTGAAATTAATTTTTAAGTTTAAAATTAAAATTTGAAATTAATTTTTAAGTTTAAAATTAAAATTTTGAAATTAATTAAAATTTTGAAATTAATTTTTAAGTTTAAAATTAAAATTTTGAAATTAATTTTTAAGTTTAAAATTAAAATTTTGAAATTAATTTTTTTAAGTTTAAAATTTTGAAATTAAATTTTAAGTTTAAAATTAAAATTTTGAAATTAACTTTTAAGTTTAAAATTAAAATTTTGAAATAAATTTTTAAGTTTAAAATTAAAATTTTGAAATTAATTAAAATTTTGAAATTAACTTTTTAAGTTTAAAATTTTGAAATTAATTTTTAAGTTTAAAATTAAAATTTTGAAATTAATTTTTAAAGTTTAAAATTTTGAAATTAATTTTTTAAGTTAAAAATTAAAATTTTGAAATTAATTTTTTAAGTTTAAAATTTAAATTTTGAAATTAATTTTTAAGTTTAAAATTAAAATTTTGAAATTAATTTTTAAGTTTAAAATTAAAATTTGAAATTAATTTTTAAGTTTAAAATTAAAATTTTGAAATTAATTTTTAAGTTTAAAATTAAAATTTTGAGATTAATTTTTAAGTTTAAAATTAAAATTTGAAATTAATTTTTAAGTTTAAAATTAAAATTTTGAAATTAATTTTTAAGTTTAAAATTAAAATTTTGAAATTAATTTTTAAGTTTAAAGTTAAAATTTGAAATTAATTTTTTTTAAGTTTAAAATTAAATTTTGAAATTAATTTTTAAGTTTAAAATTAAAATTTTGAAATTAATTTTTAAGTTTAAAATTAAAATTTTGAAATTAATTTTTAAGTTTAAAATTAAAATTTGAAATTAATTTTTAAGTTTAAAATTAAAATTTTGAAGCCTTATTTATCTCACCCGATCTATATTTTCAATCAGGGAATCCTATGATTTCGTGAGATGAAATTGGATTTTTAATTATGGAGTTTTGGTTTAACGTGTGTTAGATTCAGATTTATTTTTGGTTTCCACAAATAGGCATTCTTCGGATAAACTTCTAAGCTTGGTGAGTCACATGGACATCATTAGAAGTAACCGACCTTTCGAGGTTTTCCGAATAGTCCTATCCACGAAACTTAGTACTAAATCTTGGTCTAACTGGTTAGGATTCATTTAAGGGTAGCTTCGGTCAGTTCCACTTGGCCAAATGCACCAGATCGAAGCCATATCTTTCTAGACATGCGATGCCCAAGCTTCCCTAACGTACTATCATCCAAAAATTTCACCAGTACCATGATTCAAGTTAAACTTGGTCTCTTTTTAACTAATCCTAATTACCCGGTTAGTTTGTTTTAGGTTACCCTGTCGGGTTTTTGGAGGTGCCAGCTATTCTGGAGCCTCCCCCTGAATTATTGGCCATTAATTTAGATTTTGGTTTTAGGCTTGTGTCGATTCTTTTTATAGTTATAGTTAACTTGGTGATAATTTTGTTGATTTTTAGACTGTTTAGATTTTGAATTTGATTTAGGTTTGTATTTTGGCTTTTGGTTTGGTTTATACACTTTTATATAATGTATTTTTTCTTTAGGTATATATATAATATTGATTAAGTCCTACTTGCGTGGTCAGACACGCTTTCGGAACCCAAGCTAGATTGGTTGACTTGTATTGGGTTATTAATGATTTGAAAGTTTTATTTGAATTCGACTTATATCCTAGTCCGGTTTTATTATAACATGCTTTTTGATTATTTAGGATTAAGTCTAAATTTTTTTATCTTGTTGTGAATTTTTCTAACATCTCCTTTAAATTGTTTATTTCATTTTTTAATGATAAATTCTCTTCCTCAAGTGTTAGATCTTGAGTTGGATTCGAATTCTTTAATTGTTCCTTGAGGTTTTGATTTTCCTCAAGAAGTGATTTGTTTTCATTTTCTACTTTAGTTAATTTACTGTTTAAACAAGAAATGATTCTAAAAAACTTTTTGTTTAAATTAAAATATACCTCATTCGAGCCTTCGGAAACGAGTACGGTGTTGGGTTCTTCGGGCCGCGAAAATCGCTTTTTCGCGTCGCGGAAACCCCGAGTCACCCAAAGCCGTAGATCCGTGCAAAGATTCGTAAACAAAAACTTTTCGAAAAACCTTTTCTTGTACGAGTTTGTAAAACTTTTAGATCTACACTAGATGAAAGTTATACCTTCGAAGCGAAGCCCTTCGCGTTCCCGCTCGTCCAAGAAGTTGCCGGATCTCTAGACCGTCAAGTGTCGGTCCTCTAGAAGTATCCACACGGACACGTAGGTGGAGAAAACCTCACACAAAGGTGTGCTAGCACCTTGGTGAGATTCGGCCAAGCAAGGAGGAGAGGGAGAGGGAGAGCTTGAGAGGAAGAAGAAAGAAGAATAACCACACTTGAATGAAAATGAATTCAAATTCATTCTCAAAGTGGCCGGCCACCTTCTCCACAAGAGTAACTCCCCATTAAATGCAATTAATGTGGAGTTAATAAGAAAATGGCTTTGTAACTTCCATGAGGTGGCACACCATGATGATGTGGAACATCATCATTGGTCCACCTAATGCCAACTCACCAATGAGGTGGTAAAAGGTCAAGTCAAAATTGACCTTTGGTCTTCCTTCTCTAGTCAAGTCAAACTTGACTCAATCTCTACCATGGTTGATCTAATCCAACCATTTGATTCGAGCCAATTTAATAAGTCATAATCTAAATTAGACTTATTAAATACATGAATCAACTTGAGTCGAACTCAAGTTAGCCCAATTAGGATTACTCTTAATCCAATTTGATTTATCAAATAAATCTAATCCTCTTGGTTCATCATATGAACCTAATCTCCATCTATTTGTCCTAAGTGTGTGACCCTATAGGTTCTTGTAATGTTGGCAATGCCCTAAACCCATTTAGGAGCATAAGTAATGAGCGGTATCTAGCAACACATCATTACTACCCAAATTACAAGAATGTCGAGATCCAACATCACCTTGTGACTACTAATTGTGACTCTTCACAAAATAATGACAAATGTCCTTCTATCCTAGACATCTAGATTGATCAATGTGAGGCATAGACCATGTCATCCTCTAATCAATCTAAATCTTGAACTCCAAGTAGACTCACTCGATCAAATGAGCTCAACATCTAATGTTGACTCATTTGGGCATGGCCATGCACTTAGTGGTCTCACTCTATCAATAATACCGATGTCGCTCCCTTCATATGGGAGGGATAGATCCCATCTACATCACTCACATCCCTCTACATAATTCGTTATATACCCAGTAATCACCTTTATAGTCCACCCAGTTACGGGTGACGTTTGACGAAACTAAAGTACATAACTCCTTATGTAGGGATCCATGGTGACTTCAGGTCTAAGGACTAATAGTCATACTAATAGCCACATGAGAAAGTATATGACACTCATATAACGATCCATGATACTTTCTCATGGCGGGTCATTCAGTATACATTCTCTAATGCATACCCATGTGTCAGCTTGATATCTCTATATCCATGACTTGTGAGATCAAGTCATCGAGCTGACCTACATGCTAGTCTTATTGTATTAACATTGTCCCTGAATGCTAATACTCGACTAGGAATGATTTAGAGTAGTGTTCCCTATATCATCTCACTATCGATTCAACTAATCAATTGATATAGGTATGAACTTTCTACTCAAGGACGCTATTATACTTAGTCTATTTGGCACTAATATAAATAAGTATAATAACCAAACAAAATCCTTTATTAATATACAAGAATATGATATACATGAGTCCATACAATAATCAATTGATTGGCTCTAGGGCTCTAACTAACATACGGACTCGTGGCTTGTTTCGGGTTCAGACCCGTCTTCATCTTCCGACTCATTTTCTGTTTCGGCTTCGCGGGCCATCAGTGCGAGGTGGCTCTGATGTTTCTGCTCTTCTTCCTCCGATTCGTCCGAGGAGTCGTCCCACGTTGCTTTGAGTGCCTTCTTTTTGGTTGGCTTTGGTTTGTCGAACTTCAGTTTTGGACATTCGTTCTTGTAATGTCCCTTTTTGTTGCAGCCGTAGCAAGTCACGTTCTTTTGTTCTGAGGGAGAGCTGATCTTTTGAAGATCCTTTTTGCTGAAGCTCCTCTTTCTCCTGGTGAACATTTTTCTTACCAAGTTCACCAGGTGTTCTTCGTCTTCAGAATCTTGATCGGAGTCTTCTTCAAGTTCAGGCTTGCTTTTCTTTTCTTTGGAGGAACCTGCAAATAGAGCTATACCTTTCTCGGCTCCAGCATTAGTTTGTTCGTGTAATTCTAATTCACAAAATAGCTCGTCTAATTTTAAGTTAGAAAGATTCTTAGAAATTTTGTAGGAATCCACTATTGATGCCCACAAACTATTACGTGGAAAGGCGTTTAATGCGTACCTTATTAAGTCTCTGTTCTCCATTTGGTGGCCTATCGCATGAAGCCCGTTGAGGATGTCCTTGATCCTCGCGTGTAGTTGATTCGCTGTTTCTCCTTCCTGCATTTTTATATTAAAAATTTTATTTAGAAGCAGGTCTCGTTTTGTTACCTTAGCGTCGCTCGTTCCCTCGTGCAGTTCGATCAGCTTGTCCCATAGCTCTTTAGCGTTTTTGTGTGGACCGACTCTGTTCAGTTCTTCTCTTGTCAATCCGCACTGTAGAGTGTTGATCGCTTTATTTTATTGATGCTTTTTCTTGAGATCTGCTGTCCAGATCCACTAGATTCCCGGCGTTGTCCATCGGAATTTTGTAAGGTCTCGTAATGCTCATCCACTGGTGAAGTCTGTTTTGAGGTAGACCTCCATGCGCTTCTTCCGATAGGGAAGTCGTCCCGTTGAAGAGTGGAGGTCGAACTGAATCCTTCTTGTTGGGACATTCTGCGGGTAAATAACCAAAAAATATCCCAAGACTTGGTCTTGGATTAGTAAAGTCTAGAGAAAAATAGAAAAAATCTAGATTCGTGTTGCACTAATTTAAATTGATTAGAGAAATATTAAGTTAACGAAACATCAGCTTTTAAAATTAATTATTGAAAAAAATTCACCCCCGTCTGATTGGTGGTTGCACCAAATCGAGCGACTGCCTCGATACCACTTGTAGGACCGTTAGATTCGATAGAGGGGGTGAATATCGATTCGAAAAATAAGAGTTTAAACGCAGTGAAAAGTAAAATAGACACAATGGTTTTACTTCGGACTGTGACGACTCCTACTCGAAGGCGTGGTCCTTGACCACTTTCGTTGAGCAATCACTAGCAATTCGAAATGATGATTACAAAAGAACCGCACAGGGAATGCTAATGAAAACTAAAAACAAATACCGACAAAAAGGGAAAAGAACGGAGCGTAGTGTCGGAGCTTTGTTGGCGTCGTTCGAGCGCAGAGCAGCAGAGCAAGCAATCTCAGAGTTCTGAATTGATTTGAAGCTCTACCCCTGGGGCTTCTTTTATATCTGCTCCGGGCGCCCTGGTGCGACGTGGCAAGTCTAATTAGCGATGCTCCACGTGGCGACGACTTGGCTGGATAGAACTTGCCTCCGGGCGCCCGGACCACCTTGTTCCAGAAACTCCTTTCCTGCAAAACAAAGTTAGTCCGAGGCAAATATACATCCTGTAAAACAGATTGTTAAATTAAAGTTCAGCGGATGGATAAAAGAGTATGACTTAGATTCCGTCTTCCGAGACCGAATCTAGTCACGATCTCGACTTAGACATCCGAAATGGATCTAAGCCGGATCGACGCCTAATGTCCCCTTCCCGGGAACGCGTCCTCACAGTCACTCCCCTCCAGTGACTTACCTCACTTACCTGCCAGACGTCCGGTCAGCCCGTCGACCCGTCTGGACTTCTTGCCAAGCGTCCGGTCAGCTCGTCGACCCGCTTGGACTTCTCGCCAGCTATTCGGTCAGCCCGTCGACCTAGCTGGACTTCTCGCCAAGCGTCCGGTCAGCCGGTCGACCCGCTTGGACTTCTCGCCAGCTATCCGGTCAGCCCGTCGACCTAGCTGGACTTCTCCTGCACACTCGATCAAAGTGTCAGACAACAACAAAACTAACTTAACCTATTTGTCATTCATCAAAACCTGGGTTAAATCGTTAGTGCTAACCGCACCAACAGTTTCAACAATTCTCCGACGGGGTGAAGTGTCGGATGTTTCTCACTACTCTTGGGGGAGCAGCGCAACGCTGGTTCAAGAGATTGCCTGAAAAGTCTATTCGAAAGTTTAAAGATTTCAAGAAAGTCTTTCTACATCATTTCTCCAGCAACAAAAGGTATCATAAGACCCCGTGGAGCCTATTCTCAATTAAACAGACGTCTAAAGAATCCATCCGGGCATATATTAAAAGGTTCAATCAGGTAGCTATAGATGTACCTAATGCTACTACTTAAATATTAGTAAGTGCTTTCTCTCAGGGCCTAAATGATAATGATTTCTTTAAAGATCTGGTAAGAAATCCTTCTGTTAATTTTGATTCCCTGATTGAACGTGCTACTGAGTTCATTAACGTAGAAGAAGCCCAAGCTGCTCCTCCTACTCATGCGAAGGAGAAGGCTCCGACCCCGGTACCCCCACCAAGAGGACCTAGAACTACTCATCCACCTCATCGGCAACCAGATTATCGTATACAACATGTAGAGATGCAACCGGAGGCACCGAGGAGATGGTGTACTTATCATAAAACTAGCGGTCATCACACTGATGATGCTTCGTTTTGAGAAATAGAAGAGTCAATAAAGAGCGCTATCGAAACGGAACTATTCGGCAACAATACCCGGTAGCAAAGTCCACTCAAACCGAATATCACCGGATGGAACCCGAAGAAGCAATGGGTCAGTACCGATAAATGTCGATAAAGCACCTTCCAAGCCACAATGACACGTCGGAAGAGAACGAAACAATCGCTCGGGCAATATTAACATGATTACAGGCGGACCCACCGATGGGGATTCCAACGGATCCAAAAGTACATGCCGAAGATTGGAGATTCATGCGGAGGATGCGGATGGAACGAGCAAATCTGAAATAAGCTTGAGCCCAAGGATCTTGAGGGGTAGAGATACCTCATGATGATGCATTAATCATCAAAGCCGTGATAGCTAAGCACGCCATCGCCTGCCTTCATAGACATTGGCGGTTCATCAACATTATATTCAAAAGGCTTTTGATCACCTACAAGTTGACCCCAGTGAACTTCAACCGATTGCAACTCCTCTGTATGGATTCACAGGCAATGAAGTGCAACCTTTGGGTCAAATAAAATTGGCCATTTCTCTGGGAGAGGAACCCCTGATGAGAACCAGGAGATCCTACTTTATGGTAGTAGATGCTCCATCTTCCTATAATGTGATATTGGGTCGACCCGCCCTGAATGAGTTCAGGGCGGTCGTTTCTACTTTCTGTCAGAAGATTAAGTTTCCCTTGGAGAATCAAGTCGGAGAAGTACGGGGTGATCAAAAGACAGCCCGAAAATGTTACGTAGAAATCATTCGGACTGAGGCTAACACCGCTCGGAAGATTCAAAGAATGGAAGTTAATGCCATTCGCGAAAAGCAGCCTGTCCTGGTTTATGAGGAAAAGGAAGAAGTTCAAATCCAGACTGGGCGGCCAGAAGCTACCACCTACGTTGCAGCCGATCTCGATCCTGATCTTAAAGCTGAGTTGGTGCAATGTTTGAAGAAGAATAATGATGTATTTGCCTGGACTCCCAAAGAAGTTTCGGGCATTTCTCCTGCTGTCATGGAACATTCCTTGCATGTCTTTCCGGATGCCCGCCCCGTCATGCAAAGGAAGAGGAGTTTCAGTATGGAGCAAAATCAGATTATCAAGGAAGAAATAACCAAGCTTATGGAGGCCGGATACATTAGGGAAGTGCAATTCCCAAGTTGGTTGGCTAATGTGGTGTTAGTCTCTAAACCTGGGAATAAATGGCGAGTGTGCATTGACTTTCGAGATCTCAACAAAGCTTGCCCGAAGGATTACTATCCCTTACCCAGGATTGATCAACTAGTTGATTCTACTACCGGATGTGAATATATTTCCATGCTGGATGCATATCAGGGTTATCATCAAGTCCCCTTGGCCAAAGAGGATCAAGAAAAGGTTAGTTTTATAACATCTGAAGGCACTTATTGTTATAATGTTATGCCCTTTGGACTAAAGAATGCAGGGGCAACCTATCAAAGGCTTATGAATAAGGTTTTTCAGAAGCAGATTGGTAGGAATATGGAAGTATATGTTGATGACATCTTAATTAAGTCTCTTCAAGCTGCTGATCTATGCAGGGATATATAGGAGACTTGCAAGACATTAAGACAGTATGAGCTCAAGTTGAACCCCAACAAATGCTTGTTCGGCGCAAAGGGAGGAAAATTCCTGGGATATATGGTGTCCGAACGAGGGATAGAGGCCAACCCAAGCAAGGTCAAGGCATTGCAAAGCATGGAGCCACCCCGCAACCTGAGAGAAGCTCAAAGGTTGACAGGCCGAATCACAGCCTTGTCTAGATTTATTTCCAGATCAGTCGATCGTAGTTTTCATTTCTTTAAAATACTCAGAAAGGCTACTAAGTTTCAATGGAATGAAGAATGCGATAAGGCTTTTCAGGAGTTGAAAGATTATTTAGCTACCCTCCCTGTGTTGGCTAAACCTATGGCAGGAGAGACTTTGTGGGTGTATTTGTCGGCTAATGAAAATACCGTAGGCTCTGTATTAGTCAGACAGGAAGGAAAAGAGCAACAACCTGTATATTTTTCTAGTAATTTATTAAAAGGAGCGGAGTGTAGATACACTACACTAGAAAAACTGGCTTATGCTCTGATATTGACTGCTCGGAGGTTGCGCCCATATTTCTTAGCACATGAGATTATTGTCTTAACCAATAGCACTCTCGGACGGGTATTGCTCAACCCAGAAGCATCAGGACGGCTAGTCAAATGGACGACCGAGCTTGGGGAATATGACATCCAATATCAACCCCGCTCGGCCATCAAGGCACAAGCTCTAGCAGATTTCATCATAGAGGTTCAAGGCCCAGAAGAAGAAGATACCTGGAAAATTTATGTGGATGGCTCTGCAACTAGACAAGGCAGTGGGATTGGTATTCTTCTTATATCCCCAAAAGAAGATAGACTTCAACTCTCCATTAGATTAAATTATAGAGCCACCAACAATGAGGCTGAATATGAAGCTCTCATAGCTGGCTTACAAGCTGCTCGGCATGTAGGAGCAGTTCGAGTCCTTATATATTCTGATTCTCAGCTAGCAGCTCAACAATTATCAGGTAATTTTGAAATCAATAATGACAGGCTTAAGTTATATGCAGAGGCATTCGATAAGTTGAAGTCTCAATTTCAAGATGTGAGCATACAAAAAATTCCTCGATCAGAGAATCAAGTGGCAGATGAATTAGCTAAGCTAGCCTCTACTGTAGTACCATGGAGTCTTGATCGACCAGTGGAACAGACCCTGTTAATTTCCTGTATTGAAAGATAGACTGATATAGAAATTCAAGGTGATTGGAGATCTCAAATTATATTATATTTACAGCAAGGTCTTCTTCCGAGAGATACAGAACAAGCTAGGGTATTTAAGAAATGAGCTGCTCAATATACTATGGTGGGGGAGCAATTATATAAAAGGGCTTTTTCCAGACCTTTGCTCAAGTGTGTAGGCACAGAAGACACACAATTTATTTTACTGGAGGTGCATCAAGGCTCTTGTGGTAGTCATATAGGAGGAAGATCTTTGGCTCGTAAAATCCTCCTAGCGGGATATTTCTGGCCTACTCTACATGAGGATGCCGCTAAATTGGTAAGAACTTGTATTTCTTGTCAAAAGCATCAGAATATATTACATCACCCTACCCAGTTATTAAGAACCTCTATAGTCTCGTGTCCCTTCGATCAATGGGGTATGGACATAGTGGGTCCATTTCCTATAGCCGCTGCACAGAGGAGGTTCTTGCTGGTGGCTGTGGATTATTTCTCTAAATGGGTGGAAGCAGAACCACTTGCTAGAATTACAGAAGACGCGGTCATTAAATTCTTATGGAAAAATATAATCTGTAGGTTGGCCATTCCTCATAAGTTGGTCTCTGACAATGGAAGGCAGTTTCAAGGTGATAGAATCCTAGACTGGTGTCAGAGTTATGGGATTACCCAGGCCTTCACCTCGGTAGCTTACCCGCAGAGCAATGGTCAAGCAGAAGTAACTAATAGGGAGATTATTAGAGGACTAAAACTAAGCTAGATCATGTTGGGGGTAGCTGGGTAGACGAGTTACCCAATGTTCTCTGGGCATATCGTACTACGCCTCGTGAAGCTACAGGAATCACTCCTTTCCAACTAGTCTATGGAGGAGAAGCAGTAATCCCCATTGAGGTAGGAGTAGAGTCTGACAGAAGACAATTGTATGATGAAGATAATAGATATCGACGACTTATGGAGCTGGACTTAATTGAGGAAATAAGGGATAAAGCTGCTACTCGTCTTATATCATATCGACAAAGGATGAGACAGAATTATAACAAAAGGGTCATCCCCAGATTCTTCCAAGTAGGGGATTTGGTATGGAAGCGAGTTAAGCCTGTGGGAGATGTCAGCAAGTTGGCACCGCAATGGGGAGGGCCTTATAAAGTGATAGAAAAGCTCGCGTCAGGCTCATACTATCTCCAAGATGCCGAAGGAAGAATGTTGGAACGCCCTTGGAGCGCTAATCATTTGCAACCCTATCGAGCCTGATTTGATCATATTACTTTAAATATGTTCACAGTTATTGGAATTCCCAGGCAAGTTGAGATACTTACAGTCTATGTACTTTGTTTCTTTGATGAAAGTCAAGCAAGATAAATATTGACACAGGAAATAAATATGGTTCATACAAATTGATAAATATCAGGAGAAGCCTCCTTTCTATTTTCCAAGTAGTAAAATAAGGGGAAATCATAAAGGCCTATTCAGCTCCCCTCAAGGAATTACAGGCCAACACGAGGTTAGCCCAAGTATTATACTTTCGTACAAAGCAAAGTCGATTGAGAAAATCCTATGAAGTAACCCGGTCGGGCATTCATAGGACGACTCGGAGACTATAAACTAAAGTCGATCGAGAAAATCCTATGAAGTAACCTGGTCAGGTTTTCATAGGAAGACTCGGAGACTATAAACCAAAGTCGATCGGGAAGATTCTATGAAGTAACCCGGCAGGCCTTCATAGGAAAAACCGGAGACTATAAACTGAGACAAAGCAAAGTCGATCGAGAAAATCCTATGAAGTAACCCGGTCAGGTTTTCATAGGAAGACTCAGAGACTATAAACCAAAGTCGATCGGGAAGATTCTATGAAGTAACCCGGCAGGCCTTCATAGGAAAAACCGGAGACTATAAACTGAGACAAAGCAAAGTCGATCGGGAAGATTCTATGAGTTAACCCGGCATGCCTTCATAGGAAAAATCGGAGACTATAAACTGAGACAAACCAAAGTCGATCGAGAAAATCCTATGAAGTAACCCGGTCGGCCATTCATAGGAAGACTCAGAGACTATAAACCAAAGTCAATTGGGAAGATTCTATGAAGTAACCCGGCAGGCTTTCATAGGAAAAACCGGAGACTATAAACTGAGACAAACCAAAGTCGATCGAGAAAATCCTATGAAGTAACCCGGTCGGGCTTTCATAGGAAGACTCGGAGACTATAAACCAAAGTCGATTGGGAAGATCCTATGAAGTAATCCGGTCGGGCTTTCATAGGAAGACTCGGAGACTATAAACCAAAGTCGATCGGGAAGATTCTATGAAACACATCAGGCAAGATTTCACGGATGAAATCAGAGATTTCAAACTAACGCAAGGTATAATTAATCAGGGAATCTCCGGGCTTCGAAGCCTAATTAAGCAGGAATTGAGAAGGGATTCCATATGGGAGCTCAGATATATGAAAGTCTTTATTCAAAATCCGGTTGGGATATTATACTTAATCTGAAGATCAATAATACAATTCCGGATCCAATCTCAACTAAGATCATTCATCCTCGGGGAGATACAAAGCATACCGGATATTACTTAAGGAAGAATCCATCAAGATAAGGTTTAATCCTGAAAGATGAACAAGGGATTTTTCCAGTAAAGTTTATACTTAGCAATCAAAAGCATGTCAGGAAGGGGTATTCTTGAACTAGCATAAAGGAAAAGCAAGTAAGTGTTAAAGTTTTTCTTACACCTTGCAAGTACTTAATTATTTAGTATCAAATGCACTTTTTCCACTGTCAGTTCTTACTTTACAAGTTTTTATGAATAATTTCCTTAGACATTAGGAAAAGGGCCTTTCAAATCTGAAGGTAGTTCTTCATTAAGCCTGCGGCGATTTATGAAAGATAGGGGAGGTTCTTTGGGTAGATATCCACCCTCTTTTAACTGTCGTAGAACTCCCGATACGGAATGATTTAGCGCACCCACTATCCTGCGAACAAATTCCCGGGCAAATGCCGGGGACTGTAAGTAAACTTGCCGCCATTCTTCCCACCGACCCTTCTCCCGCTCCTTATAATTCTGGAAATAAGCTTGCAGCTTTGTGTTTTGTTCTTTTAAAGCATCTTTCTCTGATCTTAGCTGTTCCAATTCCTTCTGGAGCAGTGATAATTCATTATCTTGAGCTTTCCTCAGCTCTTGTTCCTGTAGAATAGTGAAATCATGAGAAGCCAGGTCCTGAGCTTGGTCAGAAAGACAGGCATTATGAAGCTTCTCTACTTTCTCTAAGATAACACTTTTCTGAGAAGCATGTAAGAGAGCTTTCTCTTTTAGATCGATCTCCAAACGAAGACCGGAATGCAGTCGATCCACCTGTAATTCTAAGATTTTTCTAGCCAGCTCTTTGTCTTTTAATAGTTGCTGGCATTCTTCCAACTCTTGTTTTAGGATCCCCAACTGTTGATACTGCAAGGCCACCTTCTCCTGCAATTGAGCCGGGTCGCTATCGGAAGAAAGAGACACGGCCCTCAATGTTTCCAATTGAGCTTTCAATTTAGTGTTCTCATGATCTTTAGCTGTGAGTAACTGATCGATATGCAGACTTGTGGCTAGAAACTAAATGAAAGGATAATGTCAGTTAGGGATAAAGTTACAAAGCTAATAAACACATAACTGGGAATACTTACAGCCACTGCCTGACGACTATGGCGATCCGCTCGATGTGGGAGACTAAGGCCTCGTAATTGTTCATAACCTTGCGACCAAGATTCAGCCAATAAACCTTGCAATTGCAGAGTGCCATAGCCAGGAGGACTAGAAGGCTGTCCCAATTGAGAAGGTAAGCCCGCAGCCACTCTAAATAAAGGAGGGGGATGAGAGGAGGCCGGATATGGAGAAGAAGAGGAGGCAATATGAGGAAAAGGGATAGTAAAAGCAGGAGGAACAGAGTGAGAGCTAGAGGGAACAGAAGGTAGTAGCGCAGGAGGGGTTGTTACAATTGTGGAAACACTAGCGGTTGAAGGGCTGACAATGGGAGAAGTTCTCCGGCAAGGTGTTCGTTTCGCTCGAGGCCTATAAGCCAAGGGAGGCAAGGCCAATGCCAAGGAGGTAGAAGGCACGGGAGGGATAGTGGCCATCTTAGAAGCAGGAGCAGGAGAAGCTGAAACAGTAGAAGAAGAAGAGATAAGCAGACCAGGCCTCATCATTCGAAGAGCAGGATTGGAGATGATATTGGTGGGAGTCATCGGTGTTTTACCTCTTTCAAAAGAAATAGGCGCCGGAACAAGAGGAGTTTGTACAAAGGTACCAAAGAAATCACCAAAGGGAGAATCCTTGGTAAGATTTGGCTTTTTAACTAAAGTGACAAAAGGCTCTTCTTCTTCCTCTTCCATAAGTGCGACACCCTCTGCTTGTTGTTCTTCTTCAGAAAGCAAGCCCAAGGTAGAGGGATTGGGATCAGATTGGCGAGCCAGTAACCATTGTTCTCCAAGATTATTGATAAAGGACTTGGTCATAGCAGAATTCCTGTACATAAGAGCCGGAAGAATAGCATCGGCTGAAAAACAGAGTATAAACATCATGGTTATAGAGATATGCTAATTAGCAAAGGCGAAGTAAAATAATTATACTCACCAAAGGAACCATCCAAAGGAGTGTTAATATTGTCTATCCCAAAGGGAAACATTAAGCCTTCTTCAATTAGATGCGGTAAACTGAATTTCGCTCCCCGCAGTTTAGGCAAGGCAGAGGCCACAGAAGGATCATTGAGAAGACCTCGAGTGTCAGGAAGCGAGGGCAGATCATGTATCCATTGAATAGGAAAAGGAGGGGGAGAAGGTAGACGCATATAGAAAATTTTTTTATACCATTCACCTTGAGGGGGAATATGATTAAATAGAATGGCTTTGGGACGAGACTGAAACTTGAAAATACCAACATCTACCCGACGAGGGATAAAGAAATGATGGAAAAGACGAGGAGACAGTGGGAAATCTAACAGTTTGGATACTCCAATGAAGCCCACTAGAATGGAAAAGGATTGAGGGACGAACTGGTTTAGTGGAATAGCAAAATAACGGCTAGCCTCACAAAAAAAGGAGTGAAGAGGAAATCTGAAACCTTGCAGGACTTGGTCCCTAAAGATGGAGATACAGCCTAAGGGAGGAAGGTGAGGACCCTCATGGGGAGCAGGGCGGACAATGTAAGAAGGAAAACCATAGGTTGCCTGTAAGTCCACTTCTTCTGTATCTGTGAGGTCGGAAGAGCAAGAGAGGAATCATGCCGGAGAAGAAACCGCCATGAAGAGAGAAGGTCAGAAGAAGAAGAATTGAGAAGCGAAAAGATGGACGGAAGGAAGCAGAATAAGATTCCGTAAACCCTTGTCCCTTTTCTAGTCCTATGCTAAAACCTCTAAACATAAGATACGAAAGGGAAATAAAAGGTGCTCAGAATGTCAAGCGTCATAAAAGGTAATAATATCATAGAATAAAGGGAAAGAGATGAAGTCAAATAAACTACCTCGGAAAAAACGTAAAATTTCCCTAGAAATAATTTTTGAAGAAACTTGATGAGACAAAACAAAAATTAATACTATAAATATAGGTTTAAAGTACGGGTCAAGCCTCGAATACTGATTAATGAAAACAACCTGGTTAAATTGAACCATCCTAATAAATCGACCGATAATTGGGGGTATCTTCGAAATATCGAACGATACCTACCAATGCTTATACCTAAGTCGACCGGGTCAGTAAAGAATGAGGATAATTGGGGGTATCTCCGAAATATCGAACGATACCTACCAATGTTTATACATATATTGACCGGGACAATAAAGAATGAGGATAATTGGGGGTATCGAACGATACCTACCAATGCTTATACCTAAGTCGACCGGGTCAGTAAAGAATGAGGATAATTGGGGGTATCTTCGAAATATCGAACGAGACCTACCAATGCTTATACCTAAGTCGACCGGGTCAGTAAAGAATGGAGATAATTGGGGGTATCTCCGAAATATCGGACGGTACTTACCAATGTTTATACATATATCGACCGGGTCAGTGAAGAATGGGTCATAGGGAAAAATTGGACACCAACAAGCTAAGTAGCATTTAGTACACATACATGAAACCAACAAATTATCCAAAAATTTGAATAAGATCGGCAATCAAAAGAGACTATTCAGATTCACGTAAGTTTGTAAAACCTTAATTCCCCTTCTTTACAACAACTGGAGAATGAGTTAGAACTAGTTTGGGGTACAAATCAGGAGGTCTTTCTTCAATGAGTCTGCGACGGTTCAGGAAATTGAGAGGAGGAACGCGCGCTAAGTAGCCCTCCTCTTCCAACTGTCGAATTGCTCCTTTGGCCCCTGCCGTAAAAGCAGACAAGATGGATCTCACAATCGACCGGTTGAACTCAGTAGATTCGATCATGGCGGTGGCCCGTTCTGTGTAACGAACATCTTCGTGCTCCTTATAAACCACTAACGCCATCTGAGAGGTTTTCAGTTCATTCTCCCTAGCAGCGGCTTCAACTTTTATTAAATCAAGGGAATTGTTTAGAGATGCCACCTCATTTTCTTTTAATTGCAAGGCCTTCAATTTTTCACTCAATTCTGCTTCATAATTCTCTTTTAGTTCGCCAAGTTGTGAAGTTAGCTCTTGATTGAGGTCCGTAACCAATTTGAATTGGGCTTCAAGGCTCTCAATTTGAGTTTCAAATTGCTTCTTGGCGGCAGCAGAAAACTCGGCAGAAGACAATTCGATAACCTGCTGTCGCAACCCCTTGTTCTCCGATCTCAATTTCTCGTTCTCAATGTATAGATTGTGCAATAGTCGGTAGAAACCCATGTTCTCCAGCCACCGCTGGAAGCATATTCAAAATCGTAAGACGATACTCCATAAACAGAAAGCAGAAGTATGTAAACATACCTTATTCTCTTTATTAGAAAAACGGTCAATCGCTTCAGGAATGGAAAGCCCCTCAAAGAGGGAACGCACCTCATCCCAAGAACTAGCGAAAGAACCCCCCAGTAATATGGGGAGAACAGGAATGGTAGAAGAGCCAGTTGAGAAGGAAGAAGTAGGGACAGATGGTGGAGCAAAAACCAAGTAAGAAGAAGGCGAAGAGGGTAGAGATCCCGAAGTCGGAATAGACAAAGGAAAAGTAAAAGAAACGTCACCAGAAGTACTAGTTTTATGAAAAGGAGAGGTAGGAAAATTCAAGGACGGATAAAGTTCTACTAATGTGGGCTCATCGGAAAGAAGATCAGTTGAGGCAAAATCTTCTGAACCAAGCTCATTAGCAGAAAGGATTAGCCTCCTTTTTAGAGGAGGAGCCCTGGTCAATTTGCGTCCTGGGCGCTTGCCCGCAGAAATCTTAGTTAGGGGTTTATCAGAGCTACCAGGGGATGCAAGCTCGATAATAGGAACCGAGGCAGAGGGGGAGACAGTAACAGCTGCAGAAGACGTGATAGCGGGAGCAGGATCAGGGAGGATCTGCGCAGTAGGATCCCTAGAAGAACCTCCTGGAGTCTCATGAAGCCCAGAAGAGCTAGGTATTTCGGCTGAGATAGCCGGCTCTTCAGTTGACCGTGGAGGAGCGATAGTGGCCAGAAATTCGGCCTCCTTGGCACGAAGCAATTCTTCTTCCACGCGTATTTCTTCGTCAATCAAAGCATCATAAAAACTCTCCACTGTATAGGATAAAGAAATAATTTAGGCAGGTATAAACAAAAAGAAAGGAACCAGACGTTACCTAAGGAAATGTGAGTATTGGGTCTGACTGGGCTTAAACCAAACAGGTATAGTAGCTCGACCTTCAACCATTTCGGGATCGAGAGCCGGTGACCTAATAACTTCTCACAATAAATAGGAAAAGTAGGAAGGAGATGAAACTCTCTAACATCGGGTAAGGGAGGCAAGAAAGACTTCCAAGCATGAGACCAAGGGATAGGTCCCGGAAACTTTAAAAAGAAAAAACGAGATTTCCAGGCTTTGAGAGATGATGGCATATCTCCAAAAAGGACCATTTTAGTTCTCGATTGGAATAAGAAGACACCAGGTTCCGAAAGCTTAGGGTATGAAAACATGAAGAAATTTTGAGGAGTAGGGGGAATATCTCGTAGACGAAACAACATATAAGCGCCGCATAGATAACGAAAGGCATTTGGAGCAAATTGTTGCAAAGGAATATCAAAATATCGACTTACTTCAATTAAGAAAGGAGGAATGGGGAACCTTAAGCCCCCTATCAACTGATCCCTGAAAAAAGTCACGCAGTTTTCAGGGGATGATGAGGTCGATCAGTCGGTGCTGGGAGTATGATTTTATATTCCTTAGGAATTTCATATTGACGACGGATGGATAATCTAGCATTCTTGTCAAAGATAGAAGACATATGGACATACCAAGGAGCAATTGCTTCTTCAGCCATGGACAAAGGTATGGGCTAGAGCAATAATGGATTACTTACTGAAGACAAGAAAGGGGATCGTCGTGGAACGGCGAGCACGAGGACTGGTCGAAGACAGCAACAGGAAGAGAGCTCTAGAGAAGAAAAAAGGAAGGACGAGGTTTAAAGAGGAGACGAAAGGTTTAGGGTTGGAAAAACGCAAGACGGTCGTCAGATTAGGACGTTGGTAGCTCAGCAGACGTTGAGGATCAAAATAGAAGGATAAAAGGCCTATGTGACGTGGTGATCAGAAAAGGCATGTGTCAGGTCATCATAAAAAAAGGAGGGGCATTTATATCAGATGTGACGAATCGGACCGCGATGGGGGTTGGTAGTGCCTCGAACATCCTCTCACCCGAAGGAGAGCCAATCACCAGTTCAGAAACCTCGAAAGAAAATGCGATCGACTGGGCATAATAAAATAAAAAGGACTAAACTTTTTGACCCTACCCAGGCTAAAGACAAGAATATTTTAAGAGTAAAAGTTTAGAAGAGTGATAAATATTAATATGTTAGTGCAGAATATGACTTAGTATTTATTGAAAATATTTTTATTAATGAAGGCAAGTATGGTTATGTTGGATAAATATGATATTGACTTCAGTCAATGAGATAACATCAGTTGATATAATATGGGTTATAATATCAAACCATACAAATAGTTAAAATGACGTTAGCTATGATAACTGATATATAGGATACATGAAGAAATGATGAACACAACACCACATTGTAAATGATAGAAGGATTCCATAAAAGCCTTTGATTAGATACAAAATTTGTCTTTACACTTAGAATCTGATCAAATACATAGCGTCACATTTCCTCAGGAACAGCAGACCTCAAATAGATAACAAATATTACAAGCATAAGCTCTTAGGGCACTCAGAAAATTTTAGTCCCACTGGATTCAAACTTACCATGGAGCAGAGAGGGAAATAGCCCACTTCGTCCGAGCTTGTCAAGGTGAATAAGAGGCAATATTTTGCCCGGGACGAAGAAAGCAACAAAAGCCAAAGAGCTCAAAGGCAATGAAAGAGGGGACATTGATTCATTCCATAATGGAAAAGTAGATAAAGAAACCACTTCCCCTCTCAAGCCATATGAGCTCAGCAAGTGGAGCAACCAATTTTAGCCCAAGGGTAACATGTGCTGTGCCCTTCACACAACACCCCTGGGTCATTTGGCTGCCCCTCTATAAGTAGGAAAAATTTCTCTGAAGTTTCTTGGGTCCTTCAGAGCACCTACATCTTTGGATACAAGATATGAACCGCGAAACTTCATCTCTTAAGACGATCCCTTGAACCCCTGAAGTAGCCAGAGCAAAAATCCCAATAAACTCATATATAGATCTCACCTTGTCCAACAAAAGTTGCTTCCAAAAAGGAGGATCCATGACCATGGCCTTAGCCACAAAAACTGGCAAGGAGGAAAAAGAACTGAGAGGGATTATGGGTGAGGAGAAGGTTGTAGCCCTATTTAAAGGAGAAAAAGGCTTACAGTATGTCCACACTTAATCTATTAAGATAGTGGTACACAAAATCTGTGAGGTCATTTCAAAATCTGGAGCAGAGTCACGGGTAGGAAAAAACAAGATCATACTTATGTCTAGTCAGTCGTCTACACCTCCTTCGACTAGACTTGAAGGGAAGGCTAGTGATATGGGTTAGGTTTTGTGGGTCTTCAGATGAGGAAAGAAAAGGAAAAAAGAGTCAAAGGAGGAAAGCCAATAACGACCGATGCACACTCCAGAGCAGAGATAACCTAATATCGGCCGATACATGCCTATCGAACGAAGGTAGGCCAATATCGGTCGATACATGCCTATCGAACGAAGGTAGGCCAATATCGGTCGCTACATGCCTGCCGAACGAAGGTAGGCCAATATCGGTCGATACATGCCTATCAAATGAAGGTAGGCCAATATCGGTCGATACGTGCCTATCGAACGAAGGAAGGCCAATATCAGTCGCTACATGCTGGCCGAACGAAGGTAGGCCAATATCGGTCGATACATGTCTGCCGAACGAGGGTAGGCCAATATCGGTCGATATATGCTGTTTGTATAAAGGTAAGTTAATAACAACCGATACACATGCCAAAGCAAAGATAGACCAATATCGGTCGATACATGCCTGCAGAGCGAAGGTAGGCCAATATCGGTCGATACATGCCTGCAGAGCGAAGGTAGGCCAATATCGGTCGATACATGCCTGCCGAACGAAGATAGGCCAATATCGGTCGATACATGCTTGCCGTATGAAGGTAAGCCAATAACGACCGCTACATACTCCGAAGCAAAGATAGACCAATATCGGTCAAGAGGTTCTTTCGAGAAAAGAACCCGCATAGTTCCTTCAATGAATACCTTAGAAACATGATGAATAAAATGTTATTTTTTAAATATAACAAAGATACAAATAGAAGTCACATGAAGAAGAATCATACATGAATATACCGAATAAAATAATTCATGATAGAGAATATATATTTTGGCGGAAAATATGCTTTCAGCTTGTCTTGCAGGCGCTAAACGACAAAGAAGGTACATCTGGGGTACAAAAAAGATTCCTTAAAAATCATCTTCCCCAAGTACGCAGCTAATGTCATAACGAACTCTAACAATTCGGGGTCCACTTCATGACTACGGAGGTTATATGAAGTGGTATAAAAGGGGGAATCCTCTCCGTTGGCTAGGTAAGTTCACATCTCTAATTCTGGGGCTACCGTTCATCTTCTTTCTTCTTCTTTCCTCGGCGTCAAGAGAGAGATCCCTAACTTGAGCGTTGGAGGGCCTAGCCAGGGATTCCCACCCCGGTCTTAGGTCACTGACGATAGTGTTGATTGGTCTCTTGTGCGCAGGAAGCCTTGGGAGCTTGAAGGTTTTCTTCCGATCCGCTCTGGGTTTCTCGGATCGAGGTTTCACCGTCATTATTCTTCGTCATTACAGTGGGTCTCCTTCTCCCGGATCTCCTTCACGGTCAGCTTCTCAGACAGGATCAGGTAGCATTGAACATTTTTTATATTTCTTGGATTTTTCCTATTTTGCATTTCTTTAAATTTGTTAGATCTAAATTTTCTTACCATGTAAGCTTCTTGGTCTCCTTCCGGATCCGAGTTTGATTCGAGTTCATCCTTCTTTGTGGCTTTTAGTGTTAGATTTTGGCTTGATTCTTTTGTTGTACATGCACATCTGGTTTCATGTAATTCTAAGGTAGAAAAGAGTTCCTCTAGGGTACTTACCTCTAAATCCTTCGAGATGTAGTAGGTGTTGATTATCGAGGTCCATTCTGGAGTCCTAGGAAAAGCGTTGAGTGCGTAGCGTACTGAGTCCCGGTTGGTTTCGTTAAGGTTGACTAGTCTGGTGATCATTTCCTTGATCTTCGCGTGTAGTTCAGCTACATTCTCATCTTTTTCTAGACGGATGTGTTAGGATGTATACTAAAAGCCTAGCTTTTGGTATAAACATTTATCTAGAAATAAGAATCACATTGGTCAAATGTCTACATTTATGATAAATATAATTGTTCAATTAATTTATATTACAGATAACATGGTGTGTGGTGTCACACACAGAAGATCATGTTATCGGTTTCTTATAAATTATAAACAGTAGCTCACGACCAAGATGGAAAGGAACAAACCATTGGAAGGTCGTAGTGTAATTAGGTATTAGTTTATCTTAACTATATAATTACACTAGTACACTTAGAGTGTATTGAGTAGGACCATTTGAGGTCGTTTCTTTTATACTGATTTTATAAAGGAATAAAGACCTTAGTTATTATGGAAGTGTGTGCTCTTAATCCTAATATAATAACAAGCACATATATTTGATATTTATTTCTTTAATTTATCAATGAGTGAGATTTAGTTCGATAAATCAATAAGCCCGATAAGTTGGGAAATGATATCACTTATAGTGTGTGTTGTTGATTATAGAAGGAAACTGTGTCCTAATGATGTAGGTTGAGAATGTCCCCAAGAGGAGCTCATAAGGATTGTCATGTTAAACCCTGCAGGTGGACTTAGTCCGACATGACGATGAAGTTGAGTGGTACTACTCTTGGAGCTAGATATTAATTAAGTGAGTTATCAGTAACTTAATTAGTGGACATTCGACATCTTAAACACAGGGAGACTAACACACTCATAATAAGAAGGAGCCCAAAATGTAATTTGGGATTGGTGTGGTAGTTCAATAATAGTTCTCTAGTGGATTGAATTATTATTGATAAAATTAAGTTGTGTGTTCGGGGCGAACACGGGATGCTTAATTTCATTGGGAGACCAAAACCAATTCCTCCTCTCGGTCCCTATCGTAGCCTCTTGTATATAGAGATTTATACCCACCTATACCCACCTTCTTACCCATCCTATAGGGGCCAGCCAAGCTAGCTTGGAGACCAAGCTAGGGCCGACCAAAGTTTGGTTCATGGGTGCTTCAAGGTGGCCGGCCCAAATTTAAATAAAAGGATTTTTATTTTTAAAATTTTTCTTATGTGGATAACATGTTTAAAAGAGAGTTTAAAATTTTAAATCTTTCCTTTTATAAGATTCTACAAAAGATTAAGAGAAGAGCTAAATCTCTTTCCTTATTTTTAGATTAAAAGGTTGATTTTAATTTTGGTAAAAACTTTCCTATTAATCATGTTTATTATTTAAAAGAAAGTTTAAAAATTAAAAAATTCTCTTTTATTAGTTTCTACAAAAGATTAAGAAAAGATTTAATAACTTTCCTTATTTGTAGATTAAAAGATATTTTAATTTTTAGAGATAACTTTCTTTTTATCTACATGTTAAAAGAAAGATTTTAATTTATAAAATTTCCTTTTTATTAACCAATCATGAAGGGAAAAATTATTGGAGAAATTTTTTATAAATTTCCGGAAGCAAATAAGGAAGTTTTAATTTGTGTTTAAAATTTTATTTGCTTGGAAATTTTATGGTGTGACCGGCCATTGTAAATTGAAAAGAAAAATTGTTTTTAATTAAATAAATTTTCCTTTTCAATGGCAAAAGAATTAAGGAAGTTTTTATTAAATTTTCCTTATTTGCCAAGACCAAGGATTATAAAAGAGGGGGTAGAGAAGGCTTCATGGTGAACAACTCTATTCTATTTTCTCCCTCTTTTTCTTCCTTGGTGTGGTCGGCCATCCTCTCCTCCTCTCTTCTCTTTGATGGCCGAACCTCATCCTTCTTGTGGAGATTCATATGGTGGTCGGATCAAGTTTAGAGAAGAAGAAGAAGAAGGAGAGAAAGAAAGTTTTATTTCTAGCATCCCTTGGAGCATGGTGGTGGTGGCCGAACCTCTTCATCCTAGGAGAAGTTTTGATGGCCGAAACTTGTAAGGAAGAAGAAGGTGCTTGGTGGTTTTCATCTCGGAAGATCGTTGCCCACACAACGTCCGAGGTTAGAAGAGGAATACGGTAGAAGATCAAGAGGTCTTTCTAAAAGGTATAACTAGTATTTCTCCTTTCCACATCATACTAGTTATTTTTGGAAATAATACCAAATACAAGAGGCATGCAATTCTAGTATTTCGAATTTGTTTTCGAGGTTGTGTTCTTTTGTTTTTTTCTTTTCCTTGTGATTTGATTGTTCTTTTCGGTTGACCTAAAGTTATTTAAGGAAATTAAATATTAACTTTCCTTAAAAGGCTTTGTCTAGTCGGTGGTGGTTGTTCCCATATCCAAGAAGGCCATGTGCCTCGCCACGTCAGTACTGGAAGCCAATTTTGGAAATTAATATTTAATGAAATTAATAACCTAGGTGATTTGGATCGAACGTGTTAAGTTCCGCAGGAGATCCGAGTCTAAACCTAAAAGAACAAATAGATTAAACTTTGGATCAAACGTGTTAAGTTCCGTAGGTGATCCAAGTTTAATTTAAAAGAACACATGGTAGCTAGGAAAAGGTTCAGACCTTTGTACAAAATTTTTTTACAGTGGAACCATTAGGTTTTCCGAGTAGCAACCAACAGGATGTTCATAAGTGTGTCCTAAAGAATGTCCCATCGTGTGAGTTTTGCTTCGGATGTTCCTTCGTGGAGTTCCAGGAACTTCTCCCAAAGGTCTTTTACCGATGTGTAACTTTCGATGCAATTTACTTCTTGAGGCGGTAATATACTTAAAAGGTGATTTCCGCTCTACTGTTGCCTACAAAATTGCTTTGCTCCTTTTTTGTTCAGAGATACTCTTCTTTTTCTACACTTTATTGATCTTTTGGAATTGAAAAATCATACTTAATTATTAAAAGAATTTTAAAGTTGATTTTTAGGAATACCTCCATTCAGCATTTCCAGTGCGTGAATTCCCCCTTGAATTTTAGCGGGATGAGGCTTGATCCGACCATCGATTTCTTTGCTTTGGTCGACGGTTAGTCCTTCTGAAGTGACCTTGCTCTGATACCAATTGTTGATCCCTTGGCAGCAGGTTAGAGGGGGTGATTAGCCTAAAAATACAAATCAAACCTTCCTCAACGTTTCAATCTAAATTAAGAAAGCACTTGTATAATAATAGAAAGTAAATGCATAAACTAAAAGCAGAGGTAAGAGAATTTACTAGGTTTGCAATCAAAGGATTGTTAATCCTAAACAAATGAAGTTCACTCATGTCTCCTTTGGGCGGAGTAGCCTCTTTACAACATTGATAGCTCACAAAAATAGTAGAACAAGAATAGAAGTCATTTTACAAGTGATTTTCTAAGCTACTGGGATCAGGATTATATTTGTAGTCCTGATCGGGGTGCCTGGAAGGGTTCTAGGCACCTGGATGTGGATAAAATTTTATCTTCTTCGTAATGGATTGTGCCATGTCGATTTTCGATAAAATTTCTAGTCCAGGCTCCCAGACCAAAGTCAACCTTTGTGTTGACTTTTTGGTCTAGGCTCTCACTCTAGCTCCGCTCGGTTGGGCGATTTCTGCCATTCAGAATAGGGCTCACCCGAACCCATTTTTGTAACGACCCGGCCCTCTTGGCCCATTTGGCGGCCCATTTGGCCACCTCTCATGTCGTCGACCGTCGGCCCTTATGTCGTCGGCCCATTTGGCGACCTCTAATGTCGTCGACCGACGACCTTGCGTCTTGGTTACTCACTAGGACTTTCTGGGTGGTTTTGCCTCGATTCAGACTCTAAACCTCAGGGCTTATTAGAATTTATGATCACGGTGACCAAGTGAGATCATCTCACTTGGTTGCGAGGATCTAATACTTAAGCCTGAGGTTTAGAGTTCGAATCCAGGAGGCAAAATCCACCCAGTGAAAAGTCCAGTGAGTAACTAAGACAAGGTCGTCCGACGACATAGAGATCGCCAAATCATAAGGGCCGATGGCGACGATATTAGAGTCGTGTAGTCAATAAAAGACGCCTTTTATTGTAACGACCCGACCCTCTTGGCCCATTTGGCGACCCTCGTGTCATCGACCGTTAGCCGTGCCATTACTCACTAGGACTTTCCACCCTTTGGTCGGCCCAACTCTAAACCTCCGGGCTTAAGTATTAGAGTTTATGATCTCACTTGGTAACCAGTTACCAGGATTCATAAACTCCAATACTTAAGCCCAGGTTTAGAGTTCGAATCTGGGAGAGGAAAAAGCCCAGTGGAAAGTCCTAGTGAGTAACCACATGGCCAAGGGTCATCGGTCGACAACATTAGAGAAGGGTCGACGGTCGGCGACATGAGAGGTCGCAATGGATCACAATGGGCTGAAGAGGGTCGTTACAATAAAAGGTGCCTTTATTGTAACCACCGCCTCTTGGCCCATTTGGCGGCCCATTTGGCGACCTCTCATGTCGTCGACCCTTATGTCGTCGGCCCATTTGGCGACCTTAGACCCGACCCGGGCCGGTCCGGCCCGGGCCAGAATCGGGTCAACGGGGTTGCCGTTGACGTTCGGCGGCGAGCTGAACCGCCCGGCAAGTTGCGGTGCCCGTTCATTAGATGTAAAACCGCGGGTTGAACCGGTTCACCGCAAATTTTTTTTTTTTTTTTTAAAGCGGCACCCTTTTGATGATTTGTAAAATTTAGGGTTCTCTTTTGATTTTTACCTATAGGAGTTTCCATGGGATTTATCCAAGCATTTTTTTTATTGTTTAAAGCAATCAACAAACTGATTACAGTGTACCTCAGCCTTTTGTGAGTATTTACTAAAGACGATATTTATACAGCATGAAAGATCCTAACAGTCTCGATTTTCTAATCTCAGGCAATATAATCTAATCGCCACTGATTCTGCAGCTATCAGATGCATAATTGTCTCTAAGGAAAGCAATAATGAATCAGAAGGTCCCCAAGTGATGAATTCATCTTATGAATCCGACACCCGACACACAAGGAAGTACCGATGCAATTACTTCTAAGGTTCGGGAACTTCCTCCTCTAAAATCTTCTATTTTTACTAAACATTTTGAGAAGGTCACTCTTCCGTCGGGAGAAATGCGTGCAAAATGTAAGCACTGCAATGCTTCCTACAAATTCAGCCGGCGGCGGCTATGGGTCGTTATGTAGAAACGAAGCACCCGACGGAATATGGACTCGACCGTTCTCAAACACAATTATCAAGATTTTCTTCAACTAGCGGTAGTACCGATTCCGGTATATTTTTATATTCGGATAATAAATTAAGAGAATCATTAGCTAAATTTGTTTCCAGTAGAACATCTTTCTTTTAGTTTTGGATCTAAATGCACATTTGAAGATTTTGTAAAGAATCTCTTAATCCATGTGCTAAACGTGTTCCTAGGACTACACTTACTCGTACAATTTAAAAATTAGTAAAACAAGGAAAAAGAATTTAATTGATGAATTTAGTAAATTAGATAATAAAGTTTCTTTATGTTCCGATATTTGGAGTGATCATTGGCAAACACATTCGTATATGGGTGTGACTTGCCATTGGATCGATAACTCTTGGAATCTCCAAAAAAGATTATTAGCTTATAGAGTTTTTGATGAATCACATAATGCTCATAATATCGCACAATTATTATGTTTAATTTTAGAAGAATATGGTTTAACTCATAAAATATTTTCAATATCATTAGATAATGCTAGTTCTAATACCGCTTGTATAGATGATCTAAAATTTGTTTGTCAACCTATTATTGGAGGTTTATTTTTTCATATTCGTTATGTATGCCATGTTTTAAATTTATGTGTTCAAGATGGTTTAAAAATTTTAGAAAGTTATATTAAACCAATTAGAATTGCAATTTCTTATTTATGGTCTCATCCATCTATAATGAAACAATGGGGTAGGTTTTGTAAAATTAATGGAATAAGACCTAAAAAATTTCCACGTGATGTACCAACACGTTGGAATTCAACATACCAATTATTACAAGATTCATTTCAATATAAAGAATTATTATGTTCATTTTTTGCACAAAACACTAATGCTAATATATATTTATTTTCACAACAATGGAATATTTGTAGTAGTATTTGTGAAATTTTAAAAGTATTTAATGATGCAACCGAACAACTTTCCGGTGTTTATTATCCCACTGCTCAATTAGTTTTAGAAAATTTTTCTAATATAGTATTAGTTTTAAATGAACATATTAATAATGAATCTTTATCTCCTTGCATCTTAGCTATGAAAACTAAATGGGAAAAATATTTTTATTTAATTCCTGAAATTTATTTAATTGCATTTGCTTTAGATCCTAGATTTAAATTAGAAGTTTTACAAGAAATGTTAACTTTATATTATGATGCTTTAATTCCAATTAAAGATTCTTCTTCCCCTGATCCAGTTAATATTATATATAATGTTAGAATTTATTTATATGATATTTATAATCAATATTATGCAAAATATGGAACACAAATTAATATTTCTGAAATTCAACAAACTACTAGTAGTAATTTAAAACTTACAAAAGCACAACTCTTATTAAAAGAACGGACAAAACGTCCACGAGGATCCTCAAGTTCCACACAGGAACTTGAGAATTATTTTACGACTTCTTTTGATTTTAATGAAGCAGATAGCGAAAATTTCGATATCTTAAAGTGGTGGTCACAGAAGGCTCAAAGCTTTCCCGTTCTCTCCGTGATCGCAAAAGAAATTTTAGCTTGTCCAGTGTCAACTGTTGCTGTGGAGCAGACGTTCAGTGCCGGCGGCAACATATTAGATGAACGACGATCAACTTTGTCTCCCGACTCATTGGAAGCTCAAGCATTACTGGACGATTGGACCAGAGCGGAGAAAAGAATCCAAGGAATGCAACTTTCAGATGACGAAGTTGAAGATTTTGATACTGAAGGAACAAATACGACATGAACAGGAAATGGAAGTGAATGAAAATGTAAAAGGATAAAAATGTAAAAGAACTACGTGGGCTTTGATTCCCCTAAAGGGATACGTAGTCAACTTAAATAAGTGCAAGCCCTTTGTTTAATAAATTTCTAATTTTTAATGTTTAATTTCTAATTTTTAATGTTTAATTTTTAATTTTTTTTAACATATTAATCTTGAACCGTGACGAACTGTGACGAACCGTGAACCGAACCGTGAACCGGAGGTTCTGAACCGTGAACCGTAATCGTCTTGGACGGTTAAGGTTAAGGGTCGACCTGCCTGGAACCGTCGAACCGGTGATTCCGAACCGTCAAACCATCGGTTCCAAACCGTGATCAGGTCTAGGCAAGAGGTGGGCGTCGATGTTTTGGACATTCCACCGGTCAACGACGCCTCTCCGAGATTGCTAGACCTGGCAGATGACAGGTTAATTTTGCGCGGATACTGAGATGATCCCACCTTGCGACGATTCATAAACTCTAGTACTAAGCCCGGAGGTCTAGAGTTCGAATCTGGAGGCAAAAATCCACTGACCAGGGGTGGAAAGTCCTAGTGAGTAACGACACGGCCAAGGGTCGTCGGTCGACGACATTAGATGTTGCCAAATGGGTCGACGACATAAGGGCCGACGGTCGACGACATGAGAGGTCGCCAAATGGGCCGCCAAATGGGCCGGGTCGTTACACTATCAAGGTAGTAGATTTGATCCTTGGGGACCCAATATAGTCCAAGTTCAACTTGATTAACCAAATTTGACTTGGGGACCCATGCTTGGACTATGTTTCTATTTTTTCTATTAACTAAGGATAGATATGCTTTGTACTTTCTTTTGGTTTTAAATCCAAGTCCGGATTTGTTGAAAATAGCTCGCTATTTTCCAAGAATCAGATCAAGATTCTTGGAACCCAGGGTGAACCGTTCTAACGTGTCCTTGAGTTCTTTAATTTGAGTTTTTAAATTAGAATTCTCTTCCTTAAGTTGTTGGACTTGAGTTGAGTTTCCAATTTGAACTGGCTCAGTTAAAGAACTCGAGTCAGTCGCTCCCTTAAGGGTTGTTACCTCCTTTAGGAGTGACTTGACCCGGATGTTGGATTTAGCCAACTTCTTTAATAGATAAGGAACTAAATTCTTTAAGTCATCTAATTGAGTTTCGGCGAGTAGTGAACTTACAGTGGGGTTCGGTCCTTCGGAAACGGATGCGGATCCGTGGCTTTGCTCGGACTCGATTTCTGACTCGCTCTCGATTTCAGACTCGAACTCGGACTCGGTTTCGATGATGTTTGCTTGCACTGGTAACGCGAGGAAGCTTGATGGTTCTTCTTCGTCAGTCTCGGATTCATCTGATGACTCGGACCAAGTTGCTTTTAGCGCTTTCTTTCTTTGCTTCTTGTTTGGGCAGTCCGGCTTGTAGTGCCCCTTCCGGTTACAACCATAGAAGGTGACTCTAGTTTTGTCTCTCGTCTTCGTTTGAGTCGCCTTTTTGTTTCTGCAGATCTTTCGTACGAGCCTTAATAGCTTGGAAACAATCTTATCATCGTCCTCAGAGTCCAATTCATCTTTGGACTTAGATTTGGTTTTGCGCTTTGTTTTAGATTCCTGGGTTCTGCTTGTACTTGCAACCAAAGCAACCCCTTTCTCGACCGGGTGTGTATTAGTCTGCTCATGGAGTTCAAACTCTGCAAATAATTCATCTAATTTAATAAAGGAAGGGTCCTTTGAAACCTTGTACGCATCTACCATGGATGCCCACAAGGTATTCTTCGGAAAGGTATTTAAGGAGTACCTGATTATGCCCCTGTTGTCTACCTTTTGTCCGATCGCATGAAGCCCATTGAGTAGATTTTGTATCCGAGTGTGGAGTTGGCTAGCCGTCTCATTTTTCTGTATTTTAATATTATACAATTTATTGAAAATTAAGTCGCACTTACTTACTTTAGCGTCGGAGGTGCCCTCGTGTAGCTCGATTAGCTTTTTCCATAGCTCTTTGGCGCTCGAGAAGGGTCCTACTCTGTTGAATTCTTCTTTTGTCAGTCCACATTGTAGCATGCAAGTTGCTTTGGCATCGGCTTCAACCTTCTTTTTTATACTAGCATCCCAGTAGATGCATGAGACTAGTTCTCCCATGCCGTCACGTGGAAGTTCGAGACCGATCTAGATAATAATCCACATCTTGACTTGCGTCTTGAGGTGGTATTCCATCTGGTTCTTCCAAAAGCCAAAATCGTCTCCAATGAAAAGCGGGGGTCGGGCTATGCTAAAACCTTCTTGGAGAGTCATTAAAGATTCTAGCACACAATAAAAAAGAAAAACAAATCCCAGGACTTGATCCTGGATTAGCAGTGCGGGATGTATAATGAAAATAACATGACCTCGAGTGGTGTTGCACCAACTTCGGGCAAAAATTGATTCGAACGTGAAAACAGATCGGAGTATAGCAATTATACTAATTCCGATTGACTTCGGAAAATTAAAAAGACCACGAAAAAATTGCTTGACTGGTGGTTGCACCAAATTGAAGCGACCCCGCTCTGATACTAATTGTTGGATCGAGACCGTGCTAGAGGGGGGGTGAATAGCGCTCATGGCTTTCACTCATTTTGGATTCGTAAAAATGTTCGAGTAATAAAAGCAGCGGAAATAGTAAAGGAAAAACAAACGCAGAAAGACACAGGGTATTTACTTGGTTCGGAGCCTATGTCGACTCCTACTCCAAGGCCCACACTCGTTGAGCGTTTACGTTGGGAAACAACTATAATCTCGTAAATATAGGTACAAATTTCAAGTACAATTAATAATAAAATATACCAACGACAAGATTAATAGTAGATTTTGAGCTCCGGGGTCGTCGACGTCAAGTTACGGCTTCGTCGGAACTTCTCGCTAGCAGCTGGTTGCGTAAGGATTGCTTTAATTGTGTTGAAACTGTTGCTGTTGGATCGAGACGCGCTAGAGGGGGGGGTGAATAACGCTCGTGGCTATTTCGTTCGATTCGTAAAACTATCAGAGTTAAAACACGCAGCGAAATAAAGAAAAATAAACAGAAAGAACACGAGGATTTACTTCGTTCGGAGCCTAGATCGACTCCTACTCGAAGGCCCGCTATCCTTGATCGCTTTCCGTGGGCAACAACTATAAGCTCGATAAGGTTTACAAGTATAACAATTTACAGCTTAATTTAAACCAGAAATCTTATACCGACAACAATGGATGAAAAAGCGAAGCTCCGGGTCGTCAGTGTCAAGTTGCAGTACTTCCGGGTCATCGATTTAGCAGCACGCAGCAAGAGGATCACTTGGAATTCGTTGATTAGACCTGCTGGTCGAGACCCCCTTAAAAAGGGTGTTCAAGGCGCCTTCATTAAGCTCCAAGGCGCCTCCAACCCAAGGTTTTATCCCGATTAATCTGCTGTCGATCAAGCTTTGACCGCTGCTCATTATCCACCTCAAGGTGCCTCCAACGCCACTCCAAGGTGCCTCCAAGCTGCGGCCCAAGGCGCCTTCAGTCTCCACGAAGGCGCCTCCAGCTCCTCTGAACAGCTGGCCTCGGCTTGCACCCGAGGCGCCTCCAAGCTCCATGGAGGTGCCTCGGACACTGTTCATCCGAGGTGTGAGTTGCTCATTTGTCCCTACAAAGTATGTTAGTTCACCAAACACACACATACTCTGCAAGACAAAGTTAGCACACATAAAATATAGTAAATCAAGTGATTGACAGTCATCGGACTGTCCGGGTCTGACTTTGGACTTCCAACCGGAAACCCTAGGTCGACCCGACGTCTACTGTTCCCTCTACGGGGAACGCGTCCTCACCTACTCCACTCAGGAGATTTACCTGTTGCCAGTGCGATCCTCCAGATCGACTGGACTTTTGCTCGGTGCTCGATGCTTCCGGACTTTCTGCTGGACTTCCGCTTCCCGGCTGGTCCAGTCTTTCACCTGGTTTGCGACACTAGGACTTTCCACTTAGGGTTACCCCCCCCCCCCCCCCCGAGGACTTTTGCCTGAAGCACTCGACCAACCAAGACTTTTCGCATAGGGTTACCACCCCCTAGGGTTTTCACCTGCCTAACCACAGTTAGGACTTTCCTGCAATCTCATTTAAGCACGTTAGATCACAACACACCTTAACTTTGAATCGTTTGTCATTATCAAAACTCAGGTTCGATCGTCGAATGCTTCCCGCACCAACAATCTCCCCCTTTTTGATTATGACAACCCAAATTCAAAGTTAAGTAAAACAAATGCATAAATATATTAACAGATTTTAAGTGAGCAAGCTCAAGTATATAAATTCAACTAAAAACATAACTTAAGCTAACACTTAAACTTTGTGAAGCTCCCCCTTAATACAGGGCTTCCTTCTTGAATTTAAATAGAGTTTTACTTTTGAATTTCCTACTCTCCCCCTTTGTCATTTATCAAAAAATAAGCCAGTTGAAAGCACGTTTTAAGTTTTTTAGAAAAAACAGATTAGGCTTTGAAAAAATGCTTGTGAAACACTTAGCTTGTAATTAAACTTTACTGAAGAATTTGTTAGTTAAGGGAGAAAGAGGACTTGAAAAGGAATATTTTTCTCTTAAGTTAAAAAGGCTAATTTATGGATGACTTGAAGGATGACTTTAGCTTCTTTTTAAACTTAGTTGGTTTTAGAGGAAAAGAGAAAAAAAAATATTTAACTAAGTTTAGAAAAACTTAGCTAGATTTTAAAGAATTTTGGAGGCAAATTATTTTGAAGGCTCTTTTTACTTAGCAAAAAAATTTTTTTGAAAGCCATGAGTTAAATTTTGCAAGTAAAGAAATATGCTTTTAATACTTTTAGCTAAGTATAGAATGAATCTAATAGGTAACTTAGCAAAAATTCATAAAGATGGCTAAGTTTGAAAGTTACTATATGAGTCACTTAGCTAAGCCTTTTGCAAACATTAAATTTTTGAAAATGTAGTTTCAGTTTGAAAAGGTACTTAAAAAACTTAATTTTGAAGAAAATAGGAGTAAGAATTTATGAAATTTTAGGACGAAGAGGGAGTAACTAAATATTTAATTTATGTTCAAGTTTAGTTAGTCCTTAAGTCTAAGCATGAGTCAAGTTAAATAGTTAACTTATTCAAATTATTTTGATCAGGTATCAGAGCCCTAAAGTACAAGCATGCATGAGCTTAATATTTCCATTTCCTTCACCAACTGTCTAACCTTTAGCTACTTGCTGATTGCCTAGAGGGCAGCAGCTTTCACTTGGTTAGTCAAGTTAAGTCATTTAGTCCAGTTAGATTTGACTAAGGCTGGAAGACTTGACTTGATTACTGTTAATAAAGTATTTAACGCCCAAACTCATATTGATGCACATAAATAAGCATTCTTGAGTCCAGGCTGTACCCTATGCATCTCACACCATTCTATGTTTTGCAAACACAAGCAAGGTATACCTAGGTGTTTGTGAGATGCTTTGGCTTAAATCTAGGGGAACAGGATTTCTAGGGTAGAGCCTAGGCTAAGTCATATTTTTGAAAATTCTAAGAAAATGGGATTTTAAAATCATTATTTTTCCTATATTTTGAAAAGAATAAGAGAATGAGTTTTGAAGTAAGACAATGAATTTTGAAAATTAATATCTATTCTACCCAGCACATTCCTATTTGTCTTCTAAGTGCACTGAACTCAAGTTCAGGTAAGGGTTTTGTGAAAATGTCAGCTAGGTTTGACTTGGACTCAACATAGTTGAGTGCAAGTTCACCTTTAAAAGAGGACTTGAAACACCATTGAAATTAATTTTGTAAAGATTTTTAAATAATTTTGAAATTAATTTTGAAAAGATTTAAATAATTTTGAAAAGATTTTTAAATAATTTTAAAATTTTTTTTAAAATAATTTTGAAATTAATTTTGAAAAGATTTTTTAAATAATTTTGAAATTAATTTTGAAAAGATTTTTAAAATAATTTTGAAAAGATTTAAATAATTTTGAAATTAATTTTGAAATTAATTTCATTTAAAATTATATTAATTTGAATTAATTATAGTTACGAATTTAATTTGAATTTGAATTTTAAATTCCTTAGTCATCTCACCCGATCTAAATTTTCAATCAGGTACTCCTATAATTGTTGTGAGATGAATTGAGGTTCAATTTAAGAGTTTGGTTTAACTTTGTGTTATATTCAGGTTTAGCTTTGGGTTCAACAAGTAGGCGTTCTTTGGATAAACTTCTGGGCTATGGTGAGTCACAAAGACATCATTAAAGTAACCATACCTTCGAGGTTTTCCAAATAGTCCTACCCATTGAACTTAGTACAAAACCTTGGTCTAACTAGTTAGGATCCATAAAGGGTAGTTTCAGTCAGTTCCACTTAGCCAAATGCACCAGGTCGAAGCCATATCTTCCTAGACATGCGATGACTAAGCTTCCCCAACGTACTATCATCCAATACTTCACCAGTACCGTGGGTCAAGTTAAACCTAACTCCTTTTAGTCTAACCTTAATTACCCTGCCGGGTGGTCTACTCTTGTTTACCCATTTCGAGTAGATTAAGTTTGGTTACCCAGTCGGGTAGTTTAGTTGGGGGTGCCAGCTATTCTGGATCCTCCTTCTATGTTTTGAATTAATTTCGAATTGAATTTCAAATTTTTAATTTAATTTTGAATTTTAATTTAATTTTGAATTTTGAATGAATTTTTTTAATTTTTTAATTTAATTCCGAATTTTTTAATTTTTAATTTAATTTTGAATTTTGAATTTAATTTTGAATGAATTTTTTGATTTTTAATTTAATTTTGAATGAATTTTTTTATTTTTAATTTAATTTTGATTTTTTTTTAATTTTTAATTTAATTTTGAATTTTGAATTTAATTTTGAATGAATTTTTTAATTTTTAATTTAATTTCGAATTTTTTAATTTTTAATTTAATTTCAAATTTTTAAATTTTTAATTTAATTTCAAATTTTTTTTATTTAATTTTGAATTAAGTTCGTTTTATTAATATCATTTTTGTTTTTGCTCCCCCTGGATCGTAGTCTCGATATGGTCTTTCGAAGTAGTGTATTTGATCATTCGGGATCCAATATTGACCAAGTCCAACTTGATTAATCAATTTGGACTTGGGGACCCATGCTTGGACTGTTTTTCTATTTGCCTTTTGTACAATAGATAAATAAGATTTGTATTTCCTTTTTGGTTTAAATCCTAGACCAGTTCTATTGTAAACAGCTCTTTGTGTCCCAAGAATTAGGTCAAGATTCTTGGAACCTAAAGAAAACCGTTCTAGTGTTTTCTCCAGATCCTTGACTTGAGTTTTCAGGCTAGAATTCTCTTCCTCAAGTTTTTGGACTTGAGTTGAGTTTCCAGTCTGAACTGGTTCAGTAAGAGATTTGGAGTTAGTCACTTCTTTAAGGACTTCTACTTCCTTTAAAAGTGACTTAACTCTAAGGTTCGACTTAGCTAATTTTCGCAATAAATAATTAATTAAGTTGTTGAGGCGAGGGATACTTACAGGGGGATTAGGGCCTTCGGAAACGGATACGGATCCGTGGCTTCGCTCGGACTCGGCCTCCGACTTGATCTCGCTCTCGGATTCGTCGATCTGGTCCCGGGCCATCAGCGCAAGTAAACTCGTTTGATCGAGTTCGTCGTCGTCATCTTGTGAGGAAGATTCATCCAATGTCACCTTTAAGGCCTTCTTCCTTCTTTGCTTCTTTGCATCCTTTTGATTAGGGCAGTTGGCCTTGATGTGCCCCTTCTGATTGCACCCGTAGCAGATCACTTCGAACTTTACCTTAGAACTTGGTTGGACCTCCTTGGATTGGACTGCCTTCTTTAGGTCCTTCTTGTTGAAGCCTTTCTTCTTCTTGTAGAGTCTCTTCACAAGGTTCATGAGCTCGGTTGTTAGTTCTTCATCTTCATCATCTGAGTCGGGTTCTTCTTCTGACTCTGGTTCAGTTCTTCATCGTGATCTCGATTCGCACGTTCGACTGGTACCTGCAACCAAAGCAACAAGCAACTCCCTTCTCGGTTGGCTGTGCATTAGTCTTCTCATGTAATTCAAACTCACAGAAAAATTCATCTAACTTTATTGAAGATAAATCCTTGGAAACTTTGTAGGCACCTACCATTGATGCCCACAATGTGCTCCTCGAAAACGAGTTAAGTGCGTACCTTATGACGTCCCGATTCTCTACCTTTTGCCCGATTCCGTGGAGAGAATTGAGGATGTCTTGAATTCTTGTGTGCAGTGAACTTGCCGTCTCACCTTCTTGCATTTTCAGATTATATAATTTATTAAGTAAAAGATCTCTTTTACTTACCTTGGTGTTGGAGGTGCCCTCGTGGAGTTCTATCGGTTTCTCCCATAGCTCCTTTGCGGTTGAAAATGGACCAACTCTGTTGAGCTCCTCCTTGGTAAGACCACACTGGAGGGTGCAGGTAGCTTTGGCGTCGGCTTCCACCTTCTTGATTGTGGTCGGTTCCCATTTTTCGCAGGGTGTCGGCTTGCCGTCTTCGTCGGATGGGAGTTGTAGTCCGGTCTTGATTATCATCCACATATTGAATTGCGTCTTCAGGAAGGTTTCCATTCGCCCCTTCCAATATCCGAAGTCTTATCCGGAGAAAAGTGGAGGGCGAACGGTGCTGAAACCTTCTTGTTGGGCCATTTGTAATATGCAACAACAAAAAAATAAAGAATGTTCCAAGACTAGGTCTTGGATTAGCAGTGCGAGAGAAATAAGGGAAAACGAGCTCGAGTGGTATTGTACCAATCTCGAGCAAAACCGATTCGACAAAACAATTAGAATGTAGCTAGTAAGCTAATTCTAATTTGACTCCGAAAATCTGAAAATATCACGAAAAAAAAATATTTTGAATAGTGGTTGCACTGATTCAAAACGACCCCGCTCTGATACCAATTGTTGGATCGAGACGCGCTAGAGGGGGTGAATAGCGCTCATGGCTATTTCGTTCGATTCGTAAAACTATCGGAGTTAAAACACGCAGCGGAATAAAGAAAAACAAACAGAAAGAACACGAGGATTTACTTCGTTCGGAGCCTAGATCGACTCCTACTCGAAGCCCGCAATCCTTGATTGCTTTCCGTGGGCAACAACTATAAGCTCGATAAGGTTTAAAAGTATAACAATTTACAGCTTAATTTAAACCAGAAATCTTATACCGACAACAATGGATGAAAAAGCGAAGCTCTGGGTCGTCGGTGTCAAGTTGCAGTACTTTCAGGTCGTCGATTTAGCAGCACGCAGCAAAAGGATCACTTAGAATTCGTTGATTAGAGCTACTGGTCGAGACCCCCTTAAAAAGGGTGTTCAAGGCACCTTCATTAAGCTCCAAGGCGCCTCCAACCCAAGGTTTTATCCCGATTAATCTGCTGTCGATCAAGCTTTGACCGCTGCTCATTATCCACCTCAAGGCGCCTCCAACGCCACTCCAAGGTGCCTCCTGTTGGTGCAAAATCCCTCAGGTCAAGGGTGACCTGGTTGACCAAGCTTGAGTCTTGGTTTGGGTTTTGATGTTTGACAATACAAGACTTCGATGATATGGACAAGTGCAGGTGCAGTTGTTCATTTGGGGAGATGGGGAGATTGTTTGGTGCAATTCCCCTCTGATCAGGGTTTGATCAGGTTGATTGAAGAAGAGTCAAGTAGGTCAAGGTTGATCAGATACTTGACTGGGAAGTCCTAACTGGGATGTTAGGCAGAAGGAAAGTCCTGGTGAGTGAAGTCAGGCAGATGAGAAGTCCTGGTGAGTGAAGCCAGGCAGATGAGAAGTCCTGGTGAGTGAAGCCAGGTAGATGAGAAGTCCTAGTGAGTGAAGCTAGGCAGAAGGAAAGTCCTGGTGAGTGAAGCCAGGCAGATGAGAAGTCCTGGTGAGTGAAGCCAGGCAGATGAGAAGTCCTAGTGAGTAAAGCTAGGCAGAAGGAAATCCTAGTGAGTGAAGCTAGGTGAAAGTCCTGGTGAGTGAAACCAGGTAGTTGGAAAGTCCTAGTGAGTGAAGCTAGACAAACGGAAATCCTAGTGAGTGAAGCTAGGTGAAAATCCTGATGAGTGAAGCCAGGCAAGAGAAATCCAGATGGGTCAAGGATGACCAGACATTTGGTGAAAGCCCAAGTAGGTCAAAGAGATTGACCGGATACTTGGCACGATGAGGAAAAGTCCAAGTGGGTTAAAGAGATTGACCAGACATTTGGTGAGGGAGTCCTAGCAGGTCAAGGGTGGCCGGATGCTAGGCATGATGAACCAACTGGTCATGGATTGACCGGATGTTGATTTGGGGGCTTGGGACTTGGTTTTGGGCAAAAACCAAGTCTAGATCGATCAGCCGATCGATTGGCTGATGCCCAATCGATCAGCCGATCGATTGGTTGATGCCCAATCGATCGGCCGATCGATTGGGAAGGTCCCCGCGACAAGCCTCGAGTGGGCAAGTCGCAGAGCGTACAGAACGCCTCTGGATCGATCAGTGGATCGATCCAGAGACCCCAATCGATCAGTGGATCGATTGGGGTGGCGCGATTTGTCGCGATAAGGTTTGGATCGATCCACTGATCGATCCAGACAATTCCTGAGAGCACATAGGCACTCTGGATCAATCAGCCGTTCGATCCAAAGTCTCCCCGATCGATTGGGAGCAAATCTAATCAATCGGGATCCGACCGTTAGTGTCGTATTTAGCTGCAGGCGTTCGATTCCTTCGTGACAACTCTCGGTCATTTCTTCTGATCCTCACCAGCGATCATAGAGCTTCTCCACAGGGTTCTCACCGCCAGTTCTTGAAGGCTCTTGGAGGTCTTCCAAGTCAAGAGGCGGATCTACAGCTGAAGAAGAAAGATAGGGTTAGGGTTTTCAATTGTAAAACCTGTAAGCTATTGCTTGTATTTGTTTTCCTTTCTTTCTTCTTGTACTGTGAACTTGTAGGGTTTCTCCACCTTTGGTAGTTACCATAAAGGAGTGTTATTCATAGTGGAGGGTGCGTGAGTAGGTGTGGATCCTTGGACTAGTCACCTCTTGTGAGGTGGATACCAATTAAACCCTCTTTGTTAGCATTGTGTAGTTTGTTTCTGTATTTTCCGCTGCACATCCTTGAAGAAACAAGCTACAACGAGCATTTAGCATGCGGCGAGCTATTCCCCCCCCCCCCCCCCCCCCCCTCTAGCTACTTTTTGGTCACAACAAGTGGTATCAGAGCAAGGTCGCTCTTCACCGGAATCATCGCTGGAAGGGGTAAACAAAACAAGCCAAGCTAGAGGGTGAAGAAGTTGAAGCTAAATTCTTCAAGTTCAAGATTTTATCAAGCTCAACTTCAAGATGCAATTCCAAGATGGACTTGGATTTGACACGAGGGTGCCTCCACCATTCACAATGACAAGCTTCGATTCTTGGAGATCAAGAATCGAAAATTTCTTGATGATGGAGATAGAGCAATGGTTTGCTCTATTGGAAGGCTTCAAGGCTCCAAGAAATTCAAAGGGCAAAGTTCTCAAGAGAAGCAAGTGGAGCCAAGAACAAATCCAAAGATGTGAGACCAATAACAAAGTGACCAAGCTTTTGGTCAATTTATTGTCGAGCAACATCTTAGAGCAAATTGGAGAGTTTGAAGATGCCAAGGAGCTATGGAGCAAATTGGCAAAGATTCATGAGATCCCCTCCACTGTACCAAATCAAGAGGAATCCAAAGAGGGCGACTCATTGGATCAAGATCAAGAGGAAGAGGCTCCGAAGTTGAGAGATGCTCAACTTCCAAAGAAGAGGAAGTCCAAGAAACTTCATCTTCAAAGGAATGCATTGAAGAGGGCAAGGAGGGAGCATACTCCTTGTTCCATATACAAGATAAAGATGAAGAAGCCTCCACCTCTAGGATTGAGGGGGAGCAATCTTTGGTGACACTGTATCAAGAAAAAGGAGAAGCTTCTACATCCGGGTGAAGAGAAGAAGTGGAGAAAGAAGCTTCCACCTCCACAAGTCAAGCTAAATCAATGGGAGGAAAATCATTTGCGGATCAAGAGGAAGCCTCTACCTCCGGATCCAAAGGAGAAAGTGTCAACCCTACACAAGAAGGTATAAATAGTTCAATTAATAATAAAAATCATATTATATGTTTTGAGTGTAGGAAGAATGGGCACTACAAGAGCAAGTGTCCCAACTTGGCCAAGAAGAAGGGCCAAGTGGCACCCAAGGGCAAGGAGAAGCCCAAGGAGACCATCCCCACAACAAAGAAGAGCAAGGAGCACATTGTGTGCTTCTTGTGCCAACAAAAAGGGCATTACTGAAGTCAATGCCCTAAGGGGAAGAAGGTGGTCAAGGCTCAAGGAGGAAGCTCAATTTAAGGGGGAGCCTCCAAGGTAAAAAGGAAGGTAACTTTTATTGAGTCTGCCCCTTTAAACAATGGTAAAAAGCATGATAGTTCTAATTTATATCATTTCAATGCTATTTACCATGAAAATAGGAGGCATGATAAAGTTAAGGAAAATCATGTAGCTTATCATGCTAAAACCTCTCAACCTAGGTTTAGAAAGGTAGATAGGAATTTAGGCAAGAACCCTAAGGATTCTAGGTATTTGCCTAAGAAGAAGAAAAATCAAGGTTTTAGTGAAAAACCTAAGGTTGAAGAATTATGGAAGGAAAATCAAGTCTTGAGGTCAAGACTTGATAAATTAGAGAAGACCCTTAGAAAAATCACAAATATGACATAAGGGTCCAAGAGTCAAAACCTAGGTCTAGAAATATCAAATTCATCCAATGGTCATAAGGGTTTGAGATACAAACCTAAAACCAAGAAGGATGTAATTTCTTACCATAGGATTCCATATAGCTATGGAACCAACCCTAGGCCTAGTGGGTAAGCCAAAAATGCTAGGGAGGTCATCCCTAAGAGTATTTTTGCAACAAATGTGACTAAGACTTCTAAGAAGTATAAGAAAGTCACTAAGAAGTGTTGGTTGCTACTCGGAAAATCTAATGGTTCCACTGTACAAAAATTTTGTACAAAGGTCTGAACCTTTTCCTAGCTACCATGTGTTCTTTTAAATTAAACTCGGATCGCCTGCGGAACTTAACACGTTTGATTCTAAGTTTAATTTATTTGTTCTTTTAGGTTTAGACTCGGATCTCCTGCGAAACTTAACACGTTCGATCCAAATCACCTAGGTTATTAATTTCATTAAATATTAGTTTCCAAAATTGGCTCCCAGTACTGACGTGGCGAGGCACATGACCTTCTTGGATATGGGAACAACCACCACCGACTAGACAAAGCTTTTTAAGGAAAGTTAATATTTAATTTCCTTAAATAACTTTAGGTCAACCAAAAGGAACAATCAAATCACAAGGAAAAGAAAAAACAAAAGAACACAACATCGAAAACAAATTCGAAATACTAGAATCGTATGCCTCTTGTATTTGGTATTATTTCCAAAAATAACTAGTATGATGCGGAAAGGAAAAATACTAGTTATACCTTTTAGAAAGACCTCTTAATCTTCTACCGTATTCCTCTTCTAATCCCGGACGTTGTGTGGGCAACGATCTTCCGAGACGAGAACCACCAAACCACCTTCTTCTTCTTTCCTTCAAGTTTCGGCCAAGCAAGACTTTCAAAGGAAGAAGATCCTTTTCCACCAACCAAGCTCCAAGGGATGCAAGCTTTCTCTCCTTCTTCTCCAAGCTAAGATCCGGCCACCACTTGATCTCCAAGAGAAAATAAGGTTTCGGCCACAAAGATAGAGAGAAGAGAAAGGGAAGGGCCGGCCACACCAAGGAGGAAAAGAGGGAGAAAAATAATAGAGTTGTTCACAATGAAGCCTCCTCTACCCCCTCTTTTATAATCCTTGGTCTTGGCAAATAAGGAAAATTTAATAAAAACTTCCTTAATTCTTTTTCCATTGAAAAGGAAAATTTATTTAATTAAAAATAATTTTCTTTTCATCATGATAATGGCCGGCCACCTTTAATCCCTTAATCAAGGAAATTTTAATTCACACAAGAATTAAAACTTCCTAATCTGCTTCCGGAAATTTATAAAAATTTCTCAAATAATTTTTCCCTTCATGGTGGTTAATAAAAAGAAAATTTTATAAATTAAAATCTTTCTTTTAAACATGTGGATAAAAAGAAAGTTATCTCTAAAAATTAAAATCTCTTTCAATTTACAAATAAGGAAAGATATCAAATCTTTTCTTAATCTTTTGTAGAAACTTATAAAAGAGAATATTTAATTTTTAAACTCTCTTTTAAATCATAAACATGTTTAAAAAGGAAAGTTTTCTTAAAATTTAAAATCCACCTTTTAATCAACAAATAAGGAAAGATTTTAAATTTTTAAACTCTCTTTTAAACATGTGGATGGTTTACAAATAAGGAAAGTTTTTACTAAAAATTAAAACTATCCTTCTAATCTACAAATAAGGAAAGAGATTAATATCTTCTCTTAATCTTTTGTAGAATGCTATAAAAGGAAATTTTAATTTTAAAACTCTCTTTTAAATCATGATATTCACATAAGAAATAATTTTAATAAAAAAACCCTTTTAATATTCTAGTGGCCGGCCACCTAAGCTTGGGACCCAAGCTTTGGCCGGCCACCAACTTGGCTCAACCATTTGGTCTTGGCCGGCCCTAGCTTGGGTTCCAAGCTAGCTTGACCGACCCCATTGGATGGGTAAGAAGGTGGGTATGTGGTCTTGGCCGACCCTAACTTGGATTCCAAGCTAGCTTGACCGACCCCATTGGATGGGTAAGAAGGTGGGTATGTGGTGGGTATAAATCTCTATATACAAGAGGCTACGATAGGGACCGAGAGGAGGAATTGGTTTTGGTCTCCCGATGAAATTAAGCATCCCGTGTTCGCCCCGAACACACAACTTAATTTCATCAATAATAATTCATTCCATTAAAGAACTATTATTGAACTACCACATCAATTCCAAATTACATTTTGGGCTCCTTCTTATTATGAGTGTGTTAGTCTCCCTGTGTTTTAGATAACAAATGTCCACTAATTAAGTAAGTTACTGACAACTCACTTAATTAATATCTAGCTCCAAGAGTAGTACCACTCAACTTCATCGTCATGCCGGACTAAATCCACCTGCAGGGTTTAACATGACAATCCTTATGAGCTCCTCTTGGGGGCATTCTCAACCTAGATTACTATAACACAGTTTCCTTCTATAATCAACAACACACACTATAAGGATATCATTTCCCAACTTATCGGGCTTATTGATTTATCGAACTAAATCTCACCCATTGATAAATTAAATAAATAAATATCAAATATATGTGCTTGTTATTATATTAGGATTAAGAGCACACACTTCCATAATAACTGAGGTCTTTGTTCCTTTATAAAGTCAGTATAAAAGAAGCGACCTCAAATGGTCCTACTCAATACACTCTAAGTGTACTAGTGTAATTATATAGTTAAGATAAACTAATAGCTAATTACACTACGACCTTCCTATGATTTGTTCCTTTCCATCTTGGCGTGAGCTATTGTTTATAATTTATAAGGTACTGATAACATGATCCTCTGTGTGTGACACCACACACCATGTTATCTACAATATAAATTAATTGAACAACTACATTTATCATAAATGTAGACATTTGATCAATGTGATTCTTATTTCTAGATAAATGTTTCTACCAAAAGCTAGGCTTTTAGTATACATCCTAACAAGAAGATCACAAGGGAAGAAATCCCTAGAATTGACCTAGAAAAGGTGACCAAGGCTTCTAAGAAGCCAAACAAGGTCACTAGGAAGGTATCTAGGGAAGTTATCCCTAGTGAATACCTAGAGCATCCAAGGAGCACCAATAGGTTTTGGGTTCCTAGGAGCATCTTCTCTACCCCATAGATGGGTTAGAGAGTGTCAACTCTAAGAAAAAGGGTAGTTAACACAACTTTGAAGAAATTGACACTCAATGAGCATTTTCAAGGTTATTGTTAACCTTTGAAAATGAAATGGATTTATGATTTACTCTTTGAAAGAGTAAAATGTGCCAAATTTGAGAACTATTGATTTTATTTTAAAATGACACATATTGGGAAAACATAAGGAAATACCAAGTTGAGATTTTGGTATTTTCTTAGTAACACTCTTGTGGAAAAATGAAATATGCCAACATTTGAGGAATGTTTTAAATTCTTACACTAGTAGAATTTTAGCTTTTTACTTCGCCACTCTTTACTTCGGCGATTGTTAATTACGAAGTAATATATAACAATCAACTTCGTTAATAATACTAGCGAAGTAAAATATTATTTTTTACTTCAAAATTTTAAAAATAAGGGCTTCATTATTAATTTTAACAATATTTTACTTCGGTACATTAATTTTGATAAAGTAAAAAAGTTTAAAATATATATAATTTTTTTCGTGTGAAGTTAAAAGATGAACCGGATGCCATTAATTACACTTCTATTTCCCATCTCACTTTTAATTTCTACAATTCATAATTAACATTATTATACCCTTTCTAAAATAAATAACGTAACCTCAAAAAAAATTCCAAGCCCTAGCTAGCGTGCGTCTCCAGCCTTCACCGCACGCCATTTTTTCTTCTCCATGAGCTTGTTTCTCCGTCCTCCACATCTCTAACCGTGCCTCCATTTTTTATCTAGCTTGCATCTCCGTCCGTCTCAAGCCTTGCATCTCTGTTCTCCGCGTCTCCAGCCTGCGTCTCCAGCCTTGCGTCTCGGCCCTCTATTTTTCTGCGTCTCCAGCCGTGCGTGTGCATCTCCAGCCGTGCTTCTCCAGACTTGCATCTCTGTCCACCATTTTTGCATCTTCAGTCTTGCATTATAGGGTCAGTCTTCTACTGCCCTCTCTCGAATCTAATTTGATGTTTATAGAAATCTGCAATGAGTTCTTACTTTGACTGATTTCTAGTTCATCGTCTTCGATTCTCAAGGAATCAGTGATCGTTGAAATTTTTTATGATGTGAAAGTCTCAAATCTTTAGGATCTTCATGAGGAATATATTACATATCTTTGACGAGATATCATACTCTTAGGTGGTGTTATGTTAAGGCTCAAGAAATGTGTCTGTCTAAGTAAAAAATAGATATTGAGACATGTATGTTTCTTGTTCAAAACGTGATCAAGAAATGTCAACCTGTTGGGATGACGAGCCATATGCAGTCATTGAAATGGAGTTAATTTTGAATATAAATCTTTAACGGCCTACAAGTTTCCAACATATGGCTTGAATGCATTTGATCATAGAAGTCCAATTTTTCTTGTACATAAAAAAGTATGCAATAAGCACTTCGTTTAACCTTAAATTGGAAATCATACCAGTTCATATAGGATGACAATTAGTTGAATAGCATTAACTTAATTAAGAAATATTATAGTCTATAGAATACAAAATTTACCCAAAAAAATTAAATGGGCATAAAATCTGCATATTTATAGTCTGATTATGTTTCATTTGTGGATCCTGGCAACATACCTACATGACCAATTGGTAAAGATGGTCATGACATATCACAACATATTGCCGATCAGTTGGAAGCAGTGTGTAGAGATAGCATCTGCCTCATCCCATACAACACTGGGTAATATTTTAATTTTTATCGATTCTTACTACATATTAGTCAATGTTATATTTTTATTTTTGCAGGTACCATTGGATCTTAACTATTGTCAATGAAGATAAAAATATGATATATTTATTGGACTCTATGTCTAATAGAAACCGAGACGATGCATGGAAAACTATGGTGACCAAGTAGGTAGTAGATTATGTTGATTTTGAATGCATTCACTTATAAATATGAAAAATATAACTTTTTTACTTTTTAAAATGTAGTGAGGTCAAGATATACAATGCCTCAAAGGGTATTGCTAAAGCACCAGGTTTTAAGTAATTGACGGTATGTATTGTACATATATATTAGGACATGAGTGGATGGTTCTTATTATTTGGATTGTAATTGTTGCATTACTTTTTTTATTACATTATAGAGTAATCTAAAACAAAGTGGTTCTGTTGAATGCGGATATTGTGTGATGAGGTACATGAAAGAGATAGTTGAATGTGAAAATCTACAGTTGGAGAAGTTGGTGAGTTTCTTCTTTATGATATATAATGAATGTAATGATTTTATAAATCTAATGCATTTTTGTAGATTTTATAAATCTAATGCATTTTTGTATTTTGTTTTTTATATAAAAGTTTGCAGGAACAATCAAGAATCAATATTACGACCAATGTCAATATGATGAAGTCAGAAGTGAATGGAGCGAATTCATCTACTCGTATCTAGGTGCCTAAATGGGTCTTGTACGTTAGGATAAATATTTTATTTTACATTATAGAGTTTTGGACATACATACCTGTGGATATACACTTTTGGTTTGTGGATGTATTTTTTAGTTATGCTTGTGGATTTATGGATATATATATATTGATCCTGTCCGAACCAGGAGTCAACGGACGCTGAGGATGTGGCGCTCCCTGCTGGATCCTCGTATGCTCCGGCGAACCTGCAACAAAACCGAGCCGGGGGGTGGTGTCCCGGCGACGGCCCTCCGACGCTCAAGTTAGGCGAAGGAATAAGAAAGTGGCTTAGAAAATGTAGACTTGTGTACCTCCGGTTGAAGAAGTGGAGGCCTTATATAGACCTCTCGAAGGAGCCTGGGCACACCAATCGAAGCGATCACCTGCTTTGGCCATGCCTAGGTGTGGGCCTGTCAGAAGGGCATCCATAAGACCATACTGCCACTGTATCAACCCTTCCGTGACGTGATGGTGGGGCCTTTAATAGTGCCATCTTGCGTCAGGTCTAATCATCATGCCTCTGCTGACATACCATATCCTGAGCCGAGCGAATAGGCCGCTCGGCTAACCACTATTCCCTCGCCACGATTCCGGCCAAGCAGACACCTCCGTTCGGCCATTATGTCCTCGGCCGAGCGGACACCTCCGCTCGGCCACTCGGCTCCGGTTCTCCTGCTTTGGCGTCGGAGACCCAACCCTTTAGCTGGGTAATCTCTGGTTCCGCTCGGACGGGACCCCATCTGTGGGTCCCCCATTCTTACCGCCGGATCACTTGCCTCCCCTTCAAGTCTAGTCGAAGGAGGTAGTGAGTCCGACTGACTGGACTGTATGTCCGAGCGGGTGCTCGTCGCCTTTTGTTTTAAAAGTATTCCACAGGTCTCTCGGCGTGTGCGCCGAATTTAGCCGTTCGGCGCTCGCTCAGATGTGACTCATGCGGCCTGCCATCGTTGCCGCCTGTCTGAATCCCCTCGGGAACGGCAGCAATCCATTCCATTAAGGCTGCGCGTGCGTGGTATGGTGCACATTAAATGCGCCAGATCGCTCAGTGCCACGCGTCGACCATCGCGTGGCAGCAGCGTTACTTATGATGGGACGTCACCGTTTGAAATGGACGGCCCGATGGCGTCCTTGTTTCTCGTGACCTGGATTGGACGGTGGAGGCCAATCGACTTCGGCCGTATAAAGCCTTAGTCCTCCTCCTCTGCCGCACCTTTGCTCGTGCTTTGTCCTTCTGACTCTTCTACTGCTGCGGCCTCCGGCGATCCAGTTCCTGTTTCTCGGCGGCTACCATCTCACCGGTGATCTATCCCGCCCGTCTCCTTCTCAGTGAGCCTTCTTTCTTCGCTTACTAGGTCTTCCCTACTCATTTTGCCTCTCTTTCGTTCCCATTCCTTCGGTTTCTTTCTGTCCTTTTGTCTCTTCGAGATGGCGAGCTCTTCCGAACCCGCTGCCCAGGTTCACGGTCCGTGGTATATGAGTATGGAGAGTAGGTTCGATGAGAAGCGCGCCTGACGCGTTGTTAGGACCTACGGGATCCCGAACGACCATGAAATAGTTATAGCCGACCCGACCGATCGGCCCCATAACCCGCCGATCGGTACCATTTGCTTTTTTATGGACCAATTCCAGGGCGGCCTTAGTTTTCCTACCCATCTATTTATTTTGGAAGTTTGTAATTATTTCCGCGTCCCGCTCGGCCAACTCGTGCCGAATTCCTTTAGGCTACTGAGCGGGGTGGTCGTCCTCTTTAGGCTGCACAGTATCCCACTTGACCCCAAAATATTCCACTACTTCTTCTACCCCAAACAATCCGAGTTGGGTACTTTTATTTTCCAAAGTAGAATAGGCTTCAAAATTTTTGAGAACATGCCGACCTCCAACAAGCACTAGAAGGAATTCTTCTTCTATATACGACTTCCCGAGCGGCCAGCATTCCGAACCAAATGGCAGACCGCTGTGCCGACCCAGCCGGAGCTCGGCAAATTTAGAAGCAATCCGGCTTACCTTCATGCGGCAAATTGCTTGTCCGGTCAGCGGTACAAGATCGACCAGTTGCTTCTCAAGGGGGTGTTGTACATTTTTGGATTATCTCCCGTTCGGGCCAATATCCCCTACCGTATGGGTAAGGACTCTTTACTCCCTTCGCCTTTTTTGTCTAACTGATTTTAATTTCTTCCACTGCAGCTGAAGTCATGTGGCGCTCCAAGGCTACCGATCATCTGAAATTGAAGGCCGTGGAAATTGAGGCGGCTACCAAAAAAGAACTCGCCGAGCGGGGTCTCATCCCCAGCCGCCCGGCAGATGCAGGAGAGGGGGGGCGCAGTCCGCCCCTGAAACAGAAGTTGCCCCATCCGCTTCAACGGAGGTTGAGGCGGATCCTGTTTCCTCTGCCCCAGCCGAGCTGGGAGTCCCCCAGGCCGGGGATTCACCACTGGAAGTTCGGCGGAAACGTCGAAGACTCTCTAGCCTTCCGCCGACCCGAGAGGGCGAACCACAGGCGTCGATCGAGATTGCTTCTCCAGATCGCACGCCGTCGCAGATTAGGACCCCCGTGGCCTCGCCCACCGCCCAGCCCTCTGGCTCTCCTCCACGGAATCGTCGTCGCTTACGACGGTTGGGCGAAACTTCAACCATAGGGGAGTCCTCGGGCCAGGCGACTGCGGCTGAAGAAGTGCCGGCCGGCCACCCGACCATCAAGACTACCCTTCGATTCCCATCGGAGGAATATTTACTGTCTGTCGATCGGCCATCGAGCCCCGTTCATGAAATAACCTTGACGGGTCCCCTCCCCAAACTTTTCGAGGACGCCCAGATTCGGGTGGCCCTCATGACGCCCAAGCAGCTCGGCGATAATCACATGCAGCATGCCACTCAGGTAGGTTCATTTTTCTTCCTGTGTCATGCTACTGTTCGATTCCTGATTTTATTATTTCCCTTACAGCATTGGACTGAGCAAATCGCCACTAGTCACCGGCTGGCCGAGCTGGAGGATCTTATGGAAAAACTCCAAGTTTCGGGGGGTCCATCGGCCGAGCGGGAGAAACAAGCCCGCGAGGCCGAACAGAAGAAGGCAGCCGACCTGGCTACAGAGGTGGCTCGACTTGAAGGCTTGGTGAAGAAGCGCGACGAAGACGTGAAGCGCGCCAATAGCCGGAAGAAGCGGGCTATCGCTGATATGGACAAGATGAAAGTTGAAGTCCGAGCCCTAGACCAGCAATCTAAGGAGCTGGAAGCCCAACTAACTGCCGAACGGGATGGGCGCTCAGCTGAACGCACTAAAGCGGAGGTGGACCAGAAAGTTCTCCAAGACTCGCTAATTGCCTCCCGGGCGGCGCTCAGAAAATATAAGGAGGGAGAGCCGAGTCGCCTAGCAGCAGCGCGCCAAGAATACCTCCGCTCGGAGCGGTTTGGCGCAAAATTCGGTGGCAACGTCTCCTCAACTTTCGCCGAGGCGGTCAAGGTCACCATGGCGTACTTGAAGAAGGGGAGGCACCTTCCTGCTGACCTGAGCATTCCCTCTTCAGATCTGGCGGCTATGATTGACGATATCCCGGACGCTTTCTTCAACTTCGAAGACCCCGAGTGAAGAGTGTTCCTGGTCTCTTCCTTGTTTTTGCATTTCTTACGCCCAGCGTAACTTTTTGTACTTGCCGTTCGGCATGCTTTCCTTTAATGAAATTATGTCTTTGCTTGCGTCTTCCTGATCATTATCCATAATATTCTTCTGTTTGCTTAACGTTTATGCTTAGAGTTAGTCATGCTCTAAGTGTTCTCCGTCACACGGCCGATCAGCTTAACCCATTAATCAAAGTCCGAGCGGGAGGGCCTACTCGCTCTGCACGTATCTAGCCTGTGTGAAGTCAACAAACGCCAAGTATCGAAGGACCAACACCCGAGCGGGCCTAAATGTTTTAATGCTTGTGGTTTCCGAGGTTTCTTATTCTCTGCTATTCGTTCGTCCGCTCGGGATATTTATAGCCGGTCGGCGCGGCTCTCGATCTTTAACGACGGAGCTCGTCGGCGCGGATATTTATAGCCGGTCGGCGCGGCTCTCGATCTTTAACGACGGAGCTCGTCGGCGCGGATATTTATAGTCGGTCGGCGCGGCTCTCGATCTTTAACGACGGAGCTCGTCGGCGCGGATATTTATAGCCGGTCGGCGCGGCTCTCGATCTTTAACGACGGAGCTCGTCGGCGCGGATATTTATAGCCGGTCGGCGCGGCTCTCGATCTTTAACAACTGGTCGATCTTGTACCGTTGACCGGACAAGCAATTTGCCGCATGAAGGTAAGCCGGATTGCTTCTAAATTTGCCGAGCTCCGGCTGGGTCGACACAGCGGCCTGCCATTTGGTTCGGAATGCTGGCCGCTCGGGAAGTCGTATATAGAAGAAGAATTCCTTCTAGTGCTTGTTGGAGGTCGGCATGTTCTCAAAAAATTTGAAGCCTATTCTACTTTGGAAAATAAAAGTACCCAACTCGGATTGTTTGGGGTAGAAGAAGTAGTGGAATATTTTGGGGTCAAGTGGGATACTGTGCAGCCTAAAGAGGACGACCACCCCGCTCAGTAGCCTAAAGGAATTCGGCACGAGTTGGCCGAGCGGGACGCGGAAATAATTACAAACTTCCAAAATAAATGGATGGGTAGGAAAACTAAGGCCGCCCTGGAATTGGTCCATAAAAAAGCAAATGGTACCGATCGGCGGGTTATGGGGCCGATCGGTCAGGTCGGCTATAACTATTTCATGGTCGTTCGGGATCCCGTAGGTCCTAACAACGCGTCGGGCGCGCTCCTCATCGAACCTACTCTCCATACTCATATACCACGGACCGTGAACCTGGGCAGCGGGTTCGGAAGAGCTCGCCATCTCGAAGAGACAAAAGGACAGAAATAAACCGAAGGAATGGGAACGAAAGAGAGGCAAAATGAGTAAGGAAGACCTAGTAAGCGAAGAAAGAAGGCTCACTGAGAAGGAGACGGGCGGGAGAGATCACCGGTGAGATGGTAGCCGCCGAGAAACAGGAACTGGATCGCCGGAGGCCGCAGCAGTAGAAGAGTCAGAAGGACAAAGCACGAGCAAAGGTGCGGCAGAGGAGGAGGACTAAGGCTTTATACGGCCGAAGTCGATTGACCTCCACCGTCCAATCCAGGTCACGAGAAACAAGGACGCCATCGGGCCGTCCATTTCAAACGGTGACGTCCCATCATAAGTAACGCTGCTGCCACGCGATGGTCGACGCGTGGCACTGAGCGATCTGGCGCATTTAATGTGCACCATACCACGCACGCGCAGCCTTAATGGGATGGATTGCCGCCGTTCCCGAGGGGATTCGGACAGGCGGCAATGACGGCAGGCCGCATGAGTCACATCTGAGCGAGCGCCGAACGGCTGAATTCGGCGCACACGCCGAGAGACCTGTGGAATACTTTTAAAACAAAAGGCGACGAGCACCCGCTCGGACATACAGTCCAGTCAGTCGGACTCACTACCTCCTTCGACTAGACTTGAAGGGGAGGCAAGTGATCCGGCGGTAAGAATGGGGGACCCACAGATGGGGTCCCGTCCGAGCGGAACCAGAGATTACCCAGCTAAAGGGTTGGGTCTCCGACGCCAAAGCAGGAGAACCGGAGCCGAGTGGCCGAGCGGAGGTGTCCGCTCGGCCGAGGACATAATGGCCGAACGGAGGTGTCTGCTCGGCCGAAATCGTGGCGAGGGAACAGTGGTTAGCCGAGCGGCCTATTCGCTCGGCTCAGGATATGGTATGTCAGCAGAGGCATGATGATTAGACCTGACGCAAGATGGCACTATTAAAGGCCCCACCATCACGTCACGGAAGGGTTGATACAGTGGCAGTATGGTCTTATGGATGCCCTTCTGACAGGCCCACACCTAGGCATGGTCAAAGCAGGTGATCGCTTCGATTGGTGTGCCCAGGCTCCTTCGAGAGGTCTATATAAGGCCTCCACTTCTTCAACCGGAGGTACACAAGTCTACATTTTCTAAGCCACTTTCTTATTCCTTCGCCTAACTTGAGCGTCGGAGGGCCGTCGCCGGGACACCACCCCCCGGCTCGATTTTGTTGCAGGTTCGCCGGAGCATTCGAGGATCTAGCAGGGAGCGCCACATCCTCAGCGTCGTTGACTCCTGGTTCGGACAGGATCAGCTATCTTTTGATAGTAATCACCATTGAAAATTTAAACACAAACTTGGAAGAAAACACTAAGGTTTTTGCAAGTTTTCAAGTTTGTGTCAATCTTGGAAAATATGAAGTATTTTCTTATAAAACTATTTTTCCATGATAATATATGCCCTAAATAATGTCTACAACGATTTTCATGATTTTTGAAATTTTGTAGAATTTTCTAGGGGTTTCTGAAGTTGACTGAAATGAAATTTCAACAACTATCAGACTTCAATTGATCACCCGATCGATTGAAGGGTCTCAATCGATCGGGCGATCGATTGAGAGCAGGCTTCTCGCGAATATAAGCCTTCTAGATCGATCCACCGATCGATCCAGCCCTTCTGAATCGATCAGTGGATCGATTCAAGCTGGTTCAATCGATTGGAACTCAACTCCAATCGATCGAAGATGCTGATTTTGGCTGGGAAAGCTTATTTTCAGCATTTTGAACCTATCTTAGTCTAGGTAACCATTCCTAACCCCTCAAAATATATTTGTATACCTAAAAAGAGTGTTTTCATGTTGAAAACAAGGATAGATTGGTTAAGGAAGACTAAATTGAAGTTTAGGTTGAGGTTTGATTCAAATTTTGAACTATTGAATCTCAAAACTTCTAAATTTGGGTTTCCTAAAGGTTTAGGGATTCCAAGTCATTGTTGGTGCAATGACAGAAGTTCACGAGCATGTCTTTAGGGGGAGGTACTCTTTAAGGACATGAAAATTATTTTTCATAAACCTTGGAAGGTAGTTAACATTCTTTCGAGAAAATGCTCAATGTTGAGTATGTGAGATTAATGGGGAGTGGATATCCTCATTGGTCAAGTTGTGTTTGCTCATGGATGAGCATTCGATACAAATGAAGGGTATGGAACTTTCATTTGGGTTATTCAAGTTGTAAATGCTCAAGGTTGGGCATTTGTCTACATTGGGAGAATGTAGAGTTAAGGATAAATGAAAGGTATAGGACTTTCATTATCAGGTTGATCACAACGAGTGAAGTTGTGAACAACTGTGAGTAACTCTTCAGGGGGAGAGTTTCTTTGTAATGTGTGCCCAAAGATGGGGCATGTTTGTGATGTGTGCCAATAGGAAGAGAATGAATGGTTTAAGTTAGACCTTCATTATCTAAGAGGGAGTTTGCCCTCTTAGGAGGAGAATGAAGGGTTTAACTTATGCTTTCATTACCTAGTGGCATGAAGGAGGTTTAGGCTATGAGATTAGCCTAACTTAAATGAGGTATTATCAAACATCAAAAAGGGGGAGATTGTTAGTGCAATATCCCTCAGGTCAAGGGTGACCTGGTTGACCAAGCTTGAGTCTTGGTTTGGATTTCGATGTTTGGCAATACAAGACTTCGATGATATGGACAAGTGCAGGTGCAGTTGTTCATTTGGGGAGATGGGGAGATTGTTTGGTGTAATTCCCCTTTGATCAGGGTTTGATCAGGTTGATTGAAGAAGAGTCAAGTAGGTCAAGGTTGATCAGATACTTAACTGGGAAGTCCTAACTGAGATGTTAGGCAGAAGGAAAGTCCTGGTGAGTGAAACCAGATAGATGAAAAGTCCTAGTGAGTGAAGCCAGACAAATGAGAAGTCCTAGTGAGTGAAGCTAGGCAGAAGGAAAGTCCTGGTGAGTGAAGGCAGGCAGATGAGAAGTCCTGGTGAGTGAAGCTAGGCAGATGAGAAGTCCTAGTGAGTGAAGCTAGGCAGAAGGAAATCCTAGTGAGTGAAGCTAGGTGAAAGTCCGGTGAGTGAAGCCAGGCAGTTGGAAAATCCTAGTGAGTGAAGCTAGGCAAATGGAAATCCTAGTGAGTGAAGCTAGGTGAAAGTCCTGGTGAGTGAAGCCAGGCAAGGGAAATCCAGATGAGTTAAGGTTGACTAGACATCTGGTGAAAGTCCAAGTAGGTCAAAGGGATTGACCGGATACTTGACACGATGAGGAAAAGTCCAAGTGGGTCAAAGCGATTGACCGGACATTTGGTGAGGGAGTCCTAGCAGGTCAAGGGTGGTCGGATGCTAGGCATGATGAACCAACATGTAATGGATTGACCGGATGTTGGTTTGGGGGCTTGGGACTTGGTTTTGGGCAAAAACCAAGTCTGGATCGATCAGCCGATCGATTGGCTGATGCCCAATCGATCGGCCGATCGATTGGGAAGGTCCCCGCGACAAGCCTCGAGTGGTCAAGTCGCAGAGCGCACAGAACGCCTCTGGATCGATAAGTGGATCGATTGGGGTGGCGCGATTTGTTGCGATAAGCCTTGGATCGATCCAATGATCGATCCAAGCAATTCCTGAGAGCACAGAGGCACTCTGGATCGATCAGTCGATCGATCCAAAGCCTCCCCGATCGATTGAGAGCAAATCCAATTGATCGGGATCCGACCGTTGGCGTCGTATTTAGCTGCAGGCGTTCGATTCCTTCGTGACAACTCTCGGCCATTTCTTCCGATCCTCACCAACGATCATAGAGCTTCTCCACGGGCTTCTCACCGCCAGTTCTTGAAGGTTCTTAGAGATCTTCCAAGTCAAGAGGCGGATCTACAGCTGAAGAAGAAAGCTAGGGTTAGGGTTTTCAGTTTAAAACCTGTAAGCTATTGCTTGTATTTGTTTTCCTTTCTTTCTTCTTGTACTGTGAACTTGTAGGGCTTCTCCGCCTTTGATAGTTACCATAAAGGAGTATTATTCATAGTGGAGGGTGCGTGAGTAGGTGTGGATCCTTGGTCTAGTCACCTCTTGTGAGGTGGATATCAAGTAAACCCTCCTTGTTAGCATTGTGTAGTTTATTTCTGTATTTTTCGTTGCACATCCTTGAAGAAACAAGCTACAACGAGCATTTAGCACGCGGCGAGCTATTCACCCCCTCTAGCTACTTTTTGGTCCCAACACCTCCAAGCTGCGGTCCAAGGCGCCTTCAGTCTCCACGAAGGCGCCTCCAGCTCCTCTAAACAGCTGGCCTCAGCTTGCACCCGAGGCGCCTCCAAGCTCTATGGAGGCGCCTCAGACACTGTTCATCCGAGGTGTGAGTTGCTCATTTGTCCCTACAAAGTATGTTAGTTCACCAAACACACACATACCTTGCAAGACAAAGTTAGCACACATAAAATATAGTAAATCAAGTGATTGACAGTCATCGAACTGTCCGGGTTTGACTTCGGATTTCCAATCGGAAACCCTAGGTCGACCCGACGCCTATTGTTCCCTCTACGGGGAGCGCGTCCTCACCTACTCCACTCAGGAAATTTACCTGTTACCAGTGCGATCCTCCAGATCGACTGGACTTTTGCTCGGTGCTCGATGCTTCCGGACTTTTTGCTGGACTTCCGCTTCCCGGCTGATCTAGTCTTTCACCTGGTTCGCGACACCAGGACTTTCCACCTAGGGTTACCCCCCTAGGACTTTTGCCTGAAGCACTCGACCCACCAAGACTTTCCGCATAGGGTTACCACCCCCTATGACCTAGGGTTACCACCCCCTAGGGTTTTCACCTGCCTAACCACAGTTAGGACTTTCCTGCAATCTCATTTAAGCACATTAGATCACAACACACCTTAACTTTGAATCATTTGCCATTATCAAAACTCAGATTCGATCGTCGGATGCTTCCCGCACGAACAGTTGCTGTCTCGAGACTGCCTTTTATAGGCCTTTGGAGGCGCCTCCAATGCCCCATAGAGGCACCTCAAACCTGAGATGTTATCCTGAATCGAGCGCTGCGATAAACTCCGCTACATTCTACTTATCCTGCTTTGAGGCGCCTCCATCAACATTTGAAGCGCCTCAAGGCTTTGTCCGAGGCGCCTCAAGATCCTTTGAGGCGCCTTAAGCTCTGCAGTGTGCGAAGTTTGCTCCTTTGCACCCGAGGCGCCTCCAAGCTCCATGGAGGCGCCTCGAACATTGTTCATCCGAGGCTTAAGGTTGCTCCTTTGTACCTTCAAAATACGTTAGTCCCGAAAATACCCTGCACCACAAAGTTAACACATAATATCATAAATATAAAGTATGACAGTCAACGGACTGTCCGGTTCTGACTTCGGATTTCCTACCGGAAACCCTAGGTCAAACCGACGCCTACTGTTCCTTATTCCAGGGAACGCGTCCTCACCTACTCCACTCAGGAGAGTTTACCTTTTGACAGTTCGGTCCTTCAGACCAACTGGACTTTTGCTCGGTGCTCGAGTCTTCCGGTCTTCATGCTGGACGTCCGGTCCTCGACCCGTCTAGTCTTCCACCCAGTTCGCGACACCAGGATTTTAACCTAGGGTTACCGTCCCCTAGGATTTTTGCCCGAAGACTCCGACCCACCAAGGCTTTCCGCATAGGGTTACCACCCCCTTTGACCTAGGGTTACCGCCTCCTAGGGTTTTCCACTTGCCTAACCGCAGCTAGGACTTCTGCCTAAGTACACTTAGGGCTTTCCTGCAAATCTCATTCAACATATTAAAAAATAAAACACCTTAACTTTAAACCCTTTGACATAATCAAAACATAGGTTCGATCGTCGGATGCTTCCCGCACCAACAACATTGTCTCCTAGCAATAGTCCATCTAGCATTGTATTAGTCAGGTGTAGACTGGGAGCTATGCAAAGTAGAATAGGGTCCGCCGAGCAGGGAGCCGACTGAGCATAAATTGGGAGTTATGCCCAGGAGAAGTAGGGTTCGATTGACATGGAGTTGACTGGGCATAGACTGAGAGCTATGCCCAAGAGAAGTAGGGTCCGATTGACATGGAGCTCGCTAGGCGTGGACTGGGAGCTATGCCCAGGAGAAGTAGGATCCGATTGGCATGGAGCTGGTTGGGCGTAGACTTGGAGCTATGCCCAGGAGAAGTAGGGTTCGATCAGCATGGAACTAGCCAAGCGTAGACTCGGAGCTATGCCTAGGAGAAGTAGGATCCGATCGACATGGGACCGACTAGGCATAGAGTGGGAGATATGCCTAGGAGAAGTAGGGTCTGATCGACATGGAGGCGGTCAGACGTATGGGAGTGCCCTGCTTGAACATGTAGTCCTTGACCCTGACCGTCACCTTTTCCTGATTTTTGATTGTCACGTCATCTCAACTGTCATCTATGTCTTATCCCCACCCACTATTCCCCATATTAGATACCATGGAGACTAATAGACATTGAGAGAACACCTTAACTTTTAAGGCACCAGTTGTCGGGTTATGTCTATTAATTTTAGGGACAATCAGTTCAGCCCTACGAAAGTTTCTCATAAGCCATCAGGATCGAAAAGTGCTCACACTGGGCGATCCAATGACATAACATTCTTAGGTCAACATTCCATTGAGAAAAATATATCCGTTAATGCGCCGATGAGGAACCGCTTGCAATGGATGATCCGCCAGCCCAATATTCTTAGGTCAATCTCCCATTAAGAAAAATAATCAGTCAATATGCCGAAGCTACAGCTACAATATCACATTATAATTGAAGAGATTATAAATTAAAATTCATCCATGTTTTTTAATTAAATAACAAATACCTAACTAACTGGTTAATCTTTAAAAGAAATTTCTTTCAGTTTTTTTTTAAAAAATTCAAACCAGGGCAAACGTCTTTCAAGTCGTGAATAAATTGAATATTATATTTGATAAGAATTTATTTATATTTTTTTTATCAACATGAAATATCTCATCCATATCATCAATATTTTTAGGTTCACTTTTCACTATAAAAAAAATACCCTACAATGTGTTGTAATTAAAATTTAAATCTTAAATCTATTGGTCCATTAGAAGGTCTAAGACTTTCTTAATAATATTTTTTAAAATTTGAGGTCAAGCATCAATAGATAATTTATCATATACTATATCAGTTACTATAAAATTTTCATCATCTTTATTTTTTTAATTATTTTTTTTCTACTTTTTTATTAGTATATTTGTAATAATAGAAAGTTTAAAAGAGAGAAATTGAAAAGAAATATTATTTTATTTTTAGAATAAAGAATTTCATTCTCTATAATTGGAGAAGCACTAAGCATAAATCTAGATTTAAATTTAGAGAATTGAAAGGGAATATGATATAAGTGGTTGTTTTTGACAAAAAAAAAAATGTAAAATTTAGGCTAGTAACTAGTTTTATATAAGCAGGGTGTATATGTTCTAACCCTTGCACCATTACTCTGGAGGTAAAAATTTATTTATATTCCTCCAATATATAAAAGGTCTAACTAATTTAAACAACTCATAAAAGTAAATAAAAAATCTTAAACATATATACGTATGTCTATGAAATATCTATAAATAATATTTATTTTTTAGTTGATATTAAATATCTAACTTATATCAATTAATCTTAGAGATAATCGATCAAATTTTATATCAATTAATCTTAGAGATAATCGATCAAATTTTATGAAATTTTTTTATAAATGTGTGCTGTGAACAACCTATCAATATATTTTTTTTTAGATTAACCATCTATTAAAAAAAATCCATTCATTAATTAACTATAGTTGGGATCGGATCCTTAAACATTTAGTAAATTAAACAAACACTTTATCCTTTATCATTAAAAAGAATTATAAATAATATTTACAAATAAGATTCACAGATAAAATTTGTAAATTATGTTTATGGAAAAACTAAAGCTAATAAATAAATTTTAATAAATAAATAAACTTATAATATCACATTCCCTTACTAGCCAAATAATTATAAAATATAAAATTTTAAACAGTTAGGCTCATAAAACAAACGAAACCGAATTCGAATTATCATTTTAATACTTCGGAGTTCATTTTAGATTTGACTTAATTTAATTATTTTATTAAACAATCTTTAACAATAAAAAATTTGACCCATTTGCTTATAGTCCTACTTTTCGGCTCATGGGATGTGTTCGGCTCGACTTGGCCTAATTTCATGCTGAGCCCAAACTAGGTTAGGCGCGCGCCATTATAAGTAGGTCTAGTCGACAAGTGTTGTTGGACCAAGGCCCATGGACTGTGGTCAGTGACTCAGTGTGGTTTCCTCAGCAGATGAGAGCGCCGAGCGGGAGAAGCTTTGAAGACCACCCAAACATGTGGCTGGATGAAGCCAGTTCCTGCCCATCAGCCAATAGCACGAGACCTTATCTCTTTCCTATTCTTCCTCGCAGATAACCGACGACGCCAACGATATAAACAGCGAACTCGGAGGAATTGCAGGGGAGCCAAGTAGCAGCTACCGCATTCTACCGCTCGCCATGGCCTCCACCACTCTCTCCACCGCCTCCGCCCCATCTCAGGTAACCTACACCTCGACCCCACAGTCTCCCCTTCTAAAAGTAGCGAATTTGCAGGGGACAAACACTTCAAGCTCACATTTTGGGCTTTTAGCAGCTCTCCTCGGCTAAAAATGGCATCTTTGCGCCGTCGCAGTCGCTCCTGAGCAAGCGGGCGCTCCCCAGTCCGGGGAAGGAGCGGAGGGGGAAGATCACCTGCCAAGCGACCAGCATCTCAGCTGACAGAGTGCCGGACATGGGAAAGAGGCAGCTCATGAACCTTCTTCTCCTCGGCGCCGTGTCGCTGCCCACCGCGACGATGCTGGTTCCCTACGCCGCCTTCTTCGTGCCCCCAGGGTAAGGTCAAGGTTGTACACACCTGAGACCCTAAACTTGTCTATTTCATGCTTAAGCTTTGTGGAATCGTATTCTACAGTTCAGGAGGATCGGGCACTGGAACTGTAGCTAAAGATGCGCTTGGAAACGATGTTCTTGCGTCCGCGTGGGTCAAAACTCATGGCCCTGGTGATAGAACCCTAACTCAGGGTTTAAAGGTTCGTCTTCTCTGCCTTAACTATAATGTCCTGCAAGTGAAATGATTGTTTGTGTTGAAGATATAATGGAGTAACTACTTAGAAAAAGCCGGAGAGTCTTGGTGCAACGGTAAAGTTGTCTCCGTGTAACTTGACAACATTTTTCATGCTTCATGGCGATGATGTGTAGTAGCATGGTTTGATTACCGCATTTTTCGTGCTTCATGGCAGTCTATACACAGTTAATTTCTCAACTAACAAAGGGCAGTCCGGTGTAGGGCTGTAAACGAGCTGAGCTCGAGCCAACCTAGACTCGAGCTCGGCTTGACTCAATTGATACTGGCTTGATTTGAGCTCGAGCTCGAGCTCGCTTGAGCCTGTAGAGTTGAGCTCGAGCTCAAACTCGATATTAATTATGGGCTCAAGCTCAGTTTTTTTAATTATTTTTAAGAAATAAATTAATATAATATATATTATAAAAATATATATTATTACTGGCTCGTTTGGCTCGACGAGCCATTGAGCTAGTAATAATTAGACTTGAGCTCGGCTCGAGCTCGAGTCGAGTTTTGACCGACTCGCTCGCGAGCGGCTCACAAGCGGCTTAGCTCATTTGCACGCCTAGACTCCGGTGCACAAAACTCCCTCTGATGTAGGGTCCCGAGAAGGGTCAGACCACATTGAGTCTATTGTATGTAGTCTTACCTTGTATTGCAAAAGGTTGTTTTTGCAACTCGAACCCGCGATCACAAAGTCACACAAGAATAACTTTACCATTGCGCTAAGCCTTCAATTTCTCACCTAATAGAAGTTACAGAAGTAAGCCACTTTTGTTGTTCTTGGGTTAGAACATCTGTTTTTAGGCTCTAAATTCTCTTCTAGTTGCAAATCTACTAGAAACCTTCAATAGTCTGAGACTTTGATTTGTTCGACTAATGGCATATGGAAATGACTAATGACATATAGATATGGTCCAACGGCTAATGTCTTTCGTCTAGAGCATCTGTTTGTAGGATCAAGTTACTATTCTAGTTGCAAATCTCCTCTGTAGGAACCTTCAACAGTCTGAAACTTTGATTTGTTATTTTGAAAGAAAAAGCTGCAAGATTTTCAGCAGAGTCTTGACTCACTAGTTTTGCAGGGCGACCCTACTTATCTTGTTGTGGAGGATAACAAAACTATTGCAACCTATGGCATTAATGGTGTTTGCACCCATCTTGGTTGTGTTGTTCCATGGAATTCTGCCGAGAAGAAATTCGTTTGCCCTTGCCATGGATCACAGTACAACAGCCAAGGCAGAGTCGTGAGAGGACCTGCGCCTTTGGTGAGTATCCATTCCTCTTATTCTTCACTATGTTCATTTCTTCTGTATACTAAGTAGGTATACAGTGGGGTACACCATTACATATTAGCATAATCTACATAAGAAGATAGCAAATCATTGATGCCCATAATAAACTACATTCCCTACTTTTAGTATTCGAAGGTTAGGTTTTACTTTAACAAACCTGCAATTAACTGAGTACTCAGTTTTATTAATAAGTGATCATATAGGGATATGTTGAGCAATCTATCTAATCTTAACTGGCAGAGTAGTAAGTTTGAACCATGATTGTTTTTCATGGCGGTATTTAGCTCCCCTATCAGTGCTTGGTTCTCAAAATTATATGGTTTAGTTGAGGAAGATAGGAGGAATGTAGACACTTTGTCGGTAAATTGGCTAACAACTTTCATCCAACAAGAGTTTGTGCTTTGATTCTCTATTATAAGGTGCATCTTTCGATAGCTTTTGCTGCATAGTGAATTCTATTTTCTGGCAAAAATGGCAGTCTTTGGCTTTGGCGCATGTTGATATCGACGATGATAAGGTTATCTTCGTACCATGGGTGGAAACAGATTTTAGAACAGGGGAAGAGCCATGGTGGGCTTAAGAATGCCATTGTCGCTTTCAGCTATGTCTATATGCAACTTAAGGGTATCCAATTTCGCATACTATTTTCAAGATTTATTATGCTTTTCTCACAAGGACTTGTGCCATTAGCACAAATGCTGTAACATCTAATACTAAACATGCCTTTCTGCATTATCTGGGCTTGTTTACTTCAAATGTGTGTTTGGATTTGGAGACCGAGGTGGATTGGACTTGGCCTAGGTGGTTCTAGTGTTTAGGGGACAAGTTTGCCTTGCCTAACAAGAGGACCTGATTTGTTTAGGTGAATGTCGAAAGCTCTTAAAACTTGGATATATAACACATTCAACAGAAAACTTAGTCATATAACATTCAACTGTGTTAAAAATTGTTTATGGTTCTGTGACTCCGTGAGTCACAAAATATATAACACATTCAACAGAAAATTTAGTCATATAACATTCAACTGTGTCAAAAAATGATAATGGTTATGTGACTCCTCGAGTCGCAAACCATCAAACTAATAGCATTCTTAGCACATCTTATTGAACAGCAATGACTATACAGCTTTAATTGGCACCAGAGTAGTCTCCTAAACTCAACAATAATGAATAGAAGTATTGTTACCAACCTTTGCCGATCAACCGTAACCAATCAAGCATAACTCCAGCAAAAATACTGGCGAAAAGACATACTACAAGTAAGTTTTCCAAAGCATTCTGTTGTGGTCCCTGTGCATACAAATTCCATTTAGTCTCTTCGAAAGAATGTTTTTGATTATCGAAAGAAAAGAAGAAACAAGGAAATTGGCATGTAAACCTTATATCTTTTTGGTGCGGCAGTAAGAACACAGACAGTAAGGTAACCATTGCTTAGTCCTAAGAATGAGGTCAACATGATCGTCCATCCTTGGTCCCCGTACTTGACGGTGAAGTAGAAGGCTGGAATGAGTAGGACTCATGAAAGAATTGCAGCTATGAGACCTTTCCTAGATGATAGCACCAACGGTTTCAGAAGAGGAATGTATCTTCCGATGAGATCCCACACATTATACATGGCGATCAGCACAAGTGCATACCTTAAGCAAATTCAAAGGCAACTGCTGCTAAAAACATCTAAATGTATGTCTTCCTATGGATGCTTCACGAAGTTACAATTGCAATGTTGAGATCACTTGCATATTCGAGTTATGAGAATCCTTACCATGAGCCCAAGCTGTGGGAGTCTGTGTCCTCAGACAAGAATCCAGGGAATATTGACAGTGTCAAAACATAGATAAGAAATAAGTCGATCGCATAGTCAATATTCTCTAAGAGCAACTGTTTGTTGCTCAAACGTTCAATAAGTTTTGGATCCTCAACCTGGAAATAAGTTCGGATAGGTTTTTATGAGTATGTTTTGCACTAGTAGACTAGAACTTTGTGACGGAACCTTATCTCTTGGACTTGGTGTTTGTGCATTCCACCCGCAGCAAGGTCAGCAGAAACTGTCATTGAGCCTTCAGAGGCAGCCTTTTCACGGTAGTACTTCACGATAGGCACTTTGGGGAAGACGAATGCATAAAGAAGAATGCACACAAGTTCAAAGAAACATGAAATTGAGAAGAACATCACTGCAAGAAGAAGCACAAATGAAACTTCACACATCCTATAAGATCCTCAACTAGAATTTACTAGAATGAGAAGAAATAATCGATCGGAATATGTGGATTCAATGCAGAATTATAATCATAGAAGCAAGTGAAATAAAACTATATAAATGTTAAACTTGACATAATTTAACAATAATTTTACCACAAATTTATGCAAAATTGGCTAATAAAAAAAATTAGTAGTTGATCATGATGATCAAACTTGTACTATAATTCAATGCAGAAGTGCGGGGAAATAGAATAACAAAGCCAACTAGAATTGAAAACCAAGGTTTTGAAGATTCAAACTTAAAGTGATTAAAAAACTAACAGTAGTTCATAGATTTCCATTGCATTCCAAGATTACTAATTACTCAATACTTTGGATTGTAATTCTATATTTATATAAAATAAAATTGGTTTATTAGTCAAAAGTGAACATCTTACATACTTGCTCCCTAAAACCATTTTGTGAGTTCTCAAAAGCTGCTTTTGTGATTAACCTCAAAGCAGATGTTAGAGCCCCTGAAGCTGCTAGCCCAGCCAAGGACTCTGCATTCACAAGAAAACTTCGTGTCTGATTGCTTTCGCTAATCTTCAATGAGTTTGATTGACACTGATATCTTACTTGTATAAGCTCTTGGCTCATTAAAGAAAGATCACCAACCATCCCCCCTTGCACATGTGCATCAGCAATTCCAAATGCCCCACTTACAAAGCATACACCTATAAATATACTCCAATGCCACCTTTTCCAGAAGTTGCAACATCCAACTATAGTGGAGAGACTTGATTTGGAAGTCAAGAACTTGGATGCTAATGAAAATACAAAAAATAAACTTGATACTTACCACAATTAGAGCTAATAAACTCAAGAAAAAGCGAGTGTATCCAGCTATATTGGGATTTCTGGTGTTAATCTTTGCTTCATGATATGCAAGTGTAGCAATTGTTCCCAAGGCAAAAGGTTGGTAAACAAGAATAAATGTTCTAGTTGGGTGGTAGTCCTGCAACAATGTGGTGAAATAAGTTAATCAATTGTAAAACTAATTATTTCTTTGTCGCGTTTCGTCTACACAACAGCTTGTGAGTCATAAGAACAAGTGAGAACTAAGCCTCTCATAACTCCTGCGAATACTTTGTCTTGCTGATAGTAAATAACACAAAGGAGTACACAAAAAGACAATATATAATTGTTCAGCTGACAGCTCAACATGAACCACTGGTACAGACTAGGAATTTTTGTCTATAAACACTCACTTAAAATTCCATGGCATTCATAGGGACTTTTTCAGTAGTGCACTTCAATAAATTTGAAAGTGAAGAAAAAGGAAAAAAGAATCCTTAATTACTCACTAGCAGAGCTAAGTAGTCTTCTTCATTTCGAAGTTAGGCAAGAGAAGTTGCATATGTAAGTCTAATTCAAGAAGACAAAAAACAAGCAACATTATCAGAGTTGACTAAAAAGGAAAGTAATCTTCAATTGTCAGCAAACTGTTCATTGAGAAAAGGCATCCATTTCCTAGTAGCCAGCAGACTAAAATTGTCAAAAACCTTCCCTGTCCATTAACAAAGCAGAATAGGAAGACAAGTAGAAGAGTAAGGATAATTTGGCTAAGTGCAAGTAACTAATTAGTTGAGAACTAAAAAAGAACTAACCTCATTTATAATAGGAGCTCCTTCTTCAGTAGAGGAACTCATTCTTAATGATGTGTCTATTACTTCTACCGATTAACTGTCATTGGCAATACCTATTTGCTGGGTTAACGATGAAAATTTATAGTTCTAAATTAATAAGATATAATATCAAAAGCAAAACTTACCCAACCAGGTTATCATAGTAGGAAAAACAAACAGCATTGAGAGGTGTCTGTCCAAGAGAACAATGCTTGAAGAAGATTTTAAGTTCTCGACTATACTTGTTTTAGGAGAAAGTTTTGTTATGAGTTACACAATACGGTAATCAGAAAATGAATCCGCACAAATATCCACAAGTTATGATGACGAAAATTCAATAAAAGTGTGTTATTTCCAAAAAGCTAGTATATTTTTATCAAAGATATATTGATTGCTGGTGTATTTCAAAAGGAAAATTCATAGTAATGTGATGATGGAGGGAGGCCTACTTGATATGAGGTTAACTGTTAGGGTGAAGATCAAAATTAAGGTGGTCAACTCTCGGGTGTTAAAGGGTCGAACGGAGGATAATTGTAATGATCGGTCGGACGGTCAAGCCTCGACCAGCAGGAGATAGGTCTGAGCCGACCCCCATTCCGGCTCAGGATGATACGCAAGACAGCCGACGCTCAATACGGAGCAATAGGATGCTGAGGGAGACCGCATAACTGGTCTGAACGGGGGAAGATATGTTACTACACGGTCACCGTATAGAAGAACCACGGAGGCCGATGGAGCGGAGGAGTCCCGGCCGAGCGGCTACCCCACTCGGTCTAGCAATGGGACCTGACCATGGACGAAGCGGAGTCCTGATCAAGCGGCTACCTCGCTCGGCCAAGCAACGGGACCACTGTAGTATTTCTCGACATCCTTTTGGGAGATAGTGCCGCTGACACGAGGTATGGTCGATAGGTGGATCGTACGGCAGAAGCTTCTACGCGTCAGGGATATGCATGCCCAGTTAAGCTATGGTGTCAGAGGTACTTTCTTGATAAGGCATTTTCAAGGGATACATGGGAGAGTGTGCTCATGTGTCGAGAAGCGCGCACACTGCCCACCAGGGCTCTATATAAAGGGGAGTCCATCACCGGCAAAGGGACGTGTTATCTACTATTTGCGCATAGTGCTACTATTGCTCTGCTTCTCCACATTTTCCGGTGACTGACTTGAGCCTTGGAGAGCAAACGCCGGGGACCCCTTCCCTAGGCACTGACGTTAATTGTTTTACAGAGCAGAGCGAGGTCCACAGCCAATCAGCGGAGTCGTCACCTCCCCAGCTTTCCAACTTCACGCTTTCGGATAGGATCATTTTGGCGCCGTCTATGGGAACGCAACCTGTATCCGAACGAGAAGATGGAAGACACTGGACGATTCACAACGGTGACACTGACGTAAGAAGAACTCGATATGCTAATACAAGCTCGGTCAGCCAAGATAGTGGAGTAGCAACAATAACAGACACTGGTCGAACGCCAAGTGCAGGAGCCCATAACATCAGCTATCGGTCGACCAGCAGAACAGGGTGACCGAGCAGGCCAAGTATCCGCTCGGGTTAATAGTAAGAAGTCGGCTGGCACGTATGGAGAAGTGTCCAATGCGCCTATCCCCTTCCACCGAGCACTGTTTAGGACCCCATCGGAGGAACGGGGTCGAGCAAACAGGAACAAGGGGTCTTCCTCAGACGACGTGCTTGTTCGGGACACAAGGAAAGGGAAGGCACCCAGGGAAGATGATTCACCCGAGCAGATCACTCAACAATTTTTGGATGGGGATTTTGAATGACCCTCTACCAAAACACTACACTCCGTTGACGTTCAGAGAGTACAACGGAACCACCGATCCAGACGACCACTTAGCCAAATTTGACAATGCGGCCACACTTCATCAATATACCGATGGAGTTAAATGTCAGGTCTTCCTCACCACTCTCTCTGGATCATCACAACGCTGGTTCAAGAAATTGCCGGACGAATCAATCCATAGCTTCAAGGACTTCCAGGTTGTATTCCTTCACCACTTTGCCAGTCGTGGCCGCCACCAGAAGACGAGCATGAACTTGTTCTCGCTCAAGAAAGGGCCTAGAGAGGCATTGAGGCCTACATCCAATGCTTCAATCAGGTGGTGATAGACAATCCAACTGTCTCCTCAGACATACTGGTGAATGCCTTCACTTAGGGGCTCGCCGAAGGAGAGTTCTTCCGGTCGCTCATCCGAAAGCCGCCAAGGGACTTCGGCCACCTTCAAAAGAAGGTCACTGAATATATCAATGTGGAAGAAGCCCCGGCAGCAAGGAAGAGGGAGAGGCCTATCGAGCCCACAGGAGAGTCTGAACGTCGGCCACCGAGTAGCCATCAATCTCCTAAGGGGTCTTGATCGAGAGAAACCCAGCCACACCATGAACCCCGGATGCATGTCGTGAAGCATGTGGCAGTCGATCGCCCAAAGATTGCAAAGGGAAAAATATGGATGTCGATGTTTTGTTCCTTCCACTAATCGGTGACACACTACATCTGAGACTGTTACGACCTAGCAGCTAGCAGGCCGGCCCCGCGGGGGTATCGCTGTTGATCCCCATCTCTCGATCGGTGACACAAGCGTCGATCAGCCGATCGAAGGGAAGGAGAAAGGATGACAACCGAGCCACGCCACCATCAGCCCTAGTGAAGGAGCAATCCAAGTCCTTCCCGAGCCTCTGCTAAGCGGAACTGGCCTTCAGCTAGAGATCGAGGAGGAGAATAGAAGCAATACCGTTTGGGGTGAAATAAGAATGATCGGTGAAGGGCCAACCGGTGGTGATTCCAACCGAACGAAAAAGTCGTACGCTCGACGACTCGAGATTCACGCCATGGGCTGCAGCAAAGAGAGGGTCGAGGGACCCGAGATCAACTTCGGCCTGAGAGACTTGGAGGGAGTGGAGATCCCTCACGACAATGCGCTAATCATCCGAGCAGTAATCATCAATTACACTATTTACTGAACCTTTATTGACATAGATAGCTCAGTGAATATCATATTCAAGAAGACATTCGATCAGTTGCAAATGGACCGGAGCGAGTTGCTGCCCATGATGACCTCGCTCTACGATTTCATGGGCAACGAAGTATTACCTCTTGGCCAAGCCAGGTTGGCCATCTTGCTCGGGGAGGAGCCACTGAAGAGAACAAGGATCACAAATTTCATTGTGGTAGACACATTGTCAGCCTATAACGTCATATTTGGCCGACCGGCCTGTTGGTGCAACATCCCTCAGGTCAAGGTTGACCTGGTTGACCAAGCTGAGTCTTGGTTTGAGTTTAGATGTTTGACAATAAGATGTTAATTGAAGAAGAGTCAAGTAGGTCAAGGTTGACCGAATACTTGACTGGGAAGTCCGAACTGGGAGTTTAGGCAGAATGAAAGACCTGGTGAGTGAAGCCAGGTGAAAGACCAATGAGTGAAGCTAGGCAGATGGAAAACCCTAGTGAGTGAAGCTAGGTGAAAGTCCTGGTAAGTGAAGCCAGGTGAAAGACCTAGTGAGTGAAGCTAGGCAGATGAAAAACCCTAGTGAGTGAAGCTAGGTGAAAGTCCTGGTGAGTGAAGCCAGGCAAGGGAAAATCCAGATGGATCAAGGATGATCGGACATCTGGTGTTGGGAAGTCCAAGTAGGTCAAAGGATTGACTGGATACGTGGCACGAGGAAATACAGATGGGTCAAAGGGATTGACCAGACATCTGAATAGGAAAGTCCAAGTAGGTCAAGGGAGTGACCAGATACTTGGCATGACGAGAAAAGTCCAAGTGAGTCAAAGGAATTGACCGGACACTTGGTGGGAAGTCCTGGCAGGTCAAGGGAGTGACCAGATGCTAGGCATGATGTACCAACAGGTCAAGGATGACCGGATGTTGGTTTGGGAGTCTTGGAACTTGGTTTTGGGCAAAAACCAAGTGCTGGATCGATCAGAGAATCGATCCGGACCTTTCCCAACGAACAGAAGCCTCTGGATCGATCCGCGGATCGATCCAGGGATGCTGCTGCTTCGCGCGATAAGCGCTGGCTCGATCCGTGGATCGATCCAGGCGTTTTTCCCAGAGCACAGAGGCGCTCTGGATCGATCCGTGGATCGATCCAAAGCCTCCCCGATCGATTGGGAACATTCGAATCGATCGGGATCCGACCGTTGGCGTCGATAAAGGCCGCAGGCGCACGATTCCTTCGGCATCTCTTCACCGATTCACTCCAGATCTCTCGCCAACTTCTCCACAGCGCTCTCAAAGATCAGATCGCCAGTTCTTGAAGGATCTTGGAAGCTTTCCAAGTCAAGAGGCGGATCAAAGGCAAGAAGAGAAGCTAGGGTTAGGGTTTTCTGTACTCATTGTAAGCTTTGCGCTTGTATTTTGTTTCCCTTTCCTTTCTTCTTGTACTGAGAGTCTTGTAGGGCTTCTCCGCCCTCGGTAGTTACCGAAAAGGAGTGTTTTCATAGTGGAGGGTGCGTGCGTGGTGTGGATCCTTGGACTAGTCACCTCTTGTGAGGTGGATACCAAGTAAACCAACCTTGTTAGCGTTGTGTGATTTGTTTCTTTGTATTTTCCGCTGCACATCTTAGAAGAAACAAGCAACGCCGAGCAACGAGCACGCGACGAGCTATTCACCCCCCCTCTAGCTACTTTTGGTCCTAACAAGTGGTATCGGAGCGAGGCCGCTCTTCACCGGAATCATCGCCGGAAGGGTCAAGCATAACAAGAAAAGCTAGAGGGTGAAGAAGTTGGAGCAAATTCTTCAAGTTCAAGATTTTATCAAGCTCAACTTCAAGATGCAATTCCAAGATGGACTTGGATTTGACACAAGGGTGGCTCCACCATACACTTCCACGAGTTTCGATTCTTGGAAATCAAGAATCGAAAATTTCCTTATGATGGAGATAGAGCAATGGTTTGCTCTAATGGAAGGCTTCAAGGCTCCAAGAAATTCAAAGGGCAAAGTTCTAAAGAAAAGCAAATGGAGCCCGGAGCAAGTCCAAAGGTGCGAGGCCAATGACAAAGTGACCAAGCTTTTGGTCAATTTATTGCCAAGCACCATCCTTTGCAAAATTGGAGAGTTTGAAGATGCAAAGGAGCTATGGAGCAAATTGGCCAAGCTTCATGAAGAGATCCCCTCCACTGTACAAGATCATGAAGAATCCAGAGAGGGTGACTCTTTGGAGCAAGACCAAGAGGAGGACTCCGAGGTTGAGAGATGCTCAACCTCCGAAGAAGAGGAAATCCAAGAAGCTTCATCCTCAAGGGAATGCAACGAAGGGAACAAGGAGGAAGCATACTCCTTGTTTCATGTTCAAGATGATGAAGCCTCCACCTCTAGGATTGAGGGGGAGCAATCCTTGGTGACGCCGGATCAAGAAGAAGGAGAAGCTTCTACATCCGGGTCAAGAGACGAAGAGGAGGAAGAAGATTCTACCTCCACAAGTCAAGAAAAATCAAATGGAGGAGAATCAAGGTCCGATCAAGAGGAAGCTTCTACCTCCGGATCCAAAGGAAAAGATGCCACCCCTACAAGCAAAGGTATAAATATTTCAATTAATAATAAAAGTCATATTATATGCTTTGAGTGTAGGGAACATGGGCACTACAAGAGCAAGTGCCCTAAATTGGCCAAGAAGAAGGGCCAAGTGGCACAAAAAGGTAAGGTGAAGCCCAAGGAGACCATCCCCGGAACAAAGAAGAGCAAGGAGCACATTGTGTGTTTCTCTTGCAATCAAAAGGGGCATTATCGGAGTCAATGCCCTAAGGGGAAGAAGATGGTCAAGGCTCAAGGAGGAAGCTCAAGTCAAGGGGGAGCCTCTAAGGTAAAAAGGAAGGTAACCTTTATTGAGCCTACCCCTTTACATTATGGTAAAAAGCATGATAGTTCTAACTTATATCATTTTAATGCTATTTACCATGAAAATAGAAAGCATGATAGCGTTAAAGAAAAACATATAGCTTTTCATGCTAAAACTACTACACCTAAGGCTAGGAATGTAGGTAAAAGTCTAGGCAAGAACTCTAAGGATTGTAGCTACAAGCCTAGAAACAAAAATGCTCATGAACTTAATGGAAAACCAAAAACTAAGGACTTAGTGATGGAAAATCAAGTCTTGAGGTCAAGACTTGATAAAATGGAAAAGACCCTAAAAAGGATGGAAAATATCCTATTAGGGCAAAATGAGCATAACCTAGGTTTAGGGGTACAAAAGCCATCAAATGGCCATAGAGGTTTGGGATACAAACCAAAGGGTAAGAAGGATGTGCCCTCTTACCATAGAGTTCCATATAGTTATGGAACAAACCCTAGGTCTAGTGGTCAAGCCAAAAATACTAGGGAAGTCATCCCTAAGAGTATTTTTGCAATAAATGTGACTAAGGCTTCTAAGAAGTCTAAGAAAGTCACAAACAAGGTCACAAGGGAGGCTATCCCTAGAGTTGACCTAGAAAGTGTGACCAAGGCCTCCAAGAAGCCAAACAAAGTCACTAGGAAGGTATCTAGGGAAGTTATCCCTAGTGAATACCTAGAGCATCCAAGGAGCATCAATAGGTGTTGGGTTCCTAGGAGCATCTTCTCTACCCCATAGATGGGTTAGAGAGTGTCAACTCCGATTAGAAGGGTAGTTAACCCAACTTTGAGGAAATTGACACTCAAGGAGCATTTTCAAGGTTTTTGTTAACCTTTGAAAATGAAATGGAATTATTATTTACTCCTTGAAAGAGTAAAATGTGTCTAATGGTGGAAAATTGATTTTATCTTAAAAAGGCATAAATTGGGAAAACCTAGAGAAATACCAAGTTGGGATTTTGGTATTCTCTTAGAAATTTTAAGGCACTCCGGGCCTTGATTTATGTGATTACTCTTGAGGAAAAATGGAATATGTCAACATTTGAGGATATGCTTACTTTCAATTGGCATACATTAATCAAGGGAATTAGAAATGCCAATTTAGGCTTTGGCATTTTCTTTAAGCACTTTAGGACAATCTAGGTTTAAGTTGTAAGTTTAGCTAAGGTTTTAAGGATACTTAGATAGTTAATCTAGGTATATTTTATTTATGCTAAATCTTGCCATGATTGTTTGCCCATCATATGCCATGATATTATGTCTATTTTTGCATTCATGTTTTATTATGCAAAATCCAAAAATACCATGTCATGACATTCATACATCATGTAGTTATAGGAATCTTTCTTTTGAAAGTTATTTTATTTTGATGTATGCCATAACATTATCATGCATTAGGTTATTTCCTTGTAATTAAGGACAAATGGCATTTAACAACAATTATTGACAAGTGACATCCTAGGTGGATGTCTAATATCTCTAGAATGCCTAGATAGATATGCATGATTCCTAGATTAGGGCAAAACCAAAATCTCACATCTCACAAGGACTATAAGGTGACTTGTACGTGTTTTAGTGTACATTAGATACAAGTGAGATGTTAGGAAGATGAACAAAACTCAAGATGTTGATTTAGTGCATTCTTTTGAGTTTTTAGGTTCATCAAAACACATAGTTATGTGTTTTCCCATCATTGGGAAAGCTAATGTACAACTCAACGAGTTCCGAGTGGTGGTGTCCACCTATTGCTAGAAAATCAAATTCCCAGTGGACGATAAGGTGGGCGAGGTTAAAGGCGACTAATTGGCCACTTGGCGTTGCTACGACGAGATAATCAAATTAGAAGCAAGGACCACTCGGAAAAATTCGCGCTTGGAGGTTAACGCTATTATAAAGAAACCTCCTACGCTGGTCTATGAAGAAAAGGAGGATGTTCAAATCTACCCCAGCCTGTCGGAGGCAACCACCTTTATCGCCGTCAATCTGGAGAGCACGAAGAAGGTAGAGCAGGTCACCTGCCTTAGACAAAACTATGATGTGTTCGCTTGGTTGACACATGAGCTTCCCGGTATCTCGCCGAGCGTGGCTTAGCATAAGCTTTACGTTCGACCGGACGCTCGGCCGATGAAGCAAAAGAAAAAAGACTTCAGTGCTGAGCAAAACCTGATCATCCAAGCGGAGATAGAGAAATTGCTGGAGGCCGACTATATACAGAAAGTCCAATTCCTGAGCTGGCTCGCTAATGTTGTGCTAGTCTCCAAGCTACGCAACAAATGGCAGGTCTGCATCGACTTTCGTGACTTGAAGAAGGCGTGCCCGAAGGATTTCTATTTATTGCCCTAAATAGATCAGATGGTGGACTCCACAGTGGGATGCGAGTTGATCTGCTATTCAACGCGTATCAGGGTTGCCATCAAGTCCCGCTCGCTTGAGAGGATCAAGAAATTGTCAACTTCATCATGGCCAACGGAACGTACTGCTATAACGTCATGCTATAACGTCATGCTGTTCGGACTAAAGAACGTCAGTGCCACCTACCAGAGGCTCATGAGTAAGGTGTTCCGATGGTAGATCGATCGCAATATGGAGGTATATGTCGATGACATATTAATAAAATCTCTCCGAGCTGTTGACCTTTATGCAGACATCGAGGAGACTTGCCAAATTCTGAGTGCCTATGGAATAAAGCTGAACCCGAACAAGTGCATGTTCGGCACGAAGAGTGACCGCTTCCTAGGATATATTGTCACTGAGCGAGGGATCGAGGTGAATCTGAGTAAAGTAAAGGCCTTACAAGACATGTCACCTCCACGTAACTTGAAGGAGGCTTAGCGGTTGACTGGACAGATTACTGCGCTGTTAAGGTTCATCTCCAAGTCATCTGACCGGAGTCATCCATTCTTCAAGGTGTTGCGTCAAGCTACAAAATTTCATTGGGACGCGGAGTGCAACTGGGCGTTAGAAGAGCTCAAGGAGTACCTTAAATCTTTGTCTGTGTTAGCTAAGTCGAGTGCTGGTGAGCCGCTTTGGATCTACCTGTTGTCCACCAAGTATGCGGTTGGCTCGGCATTAGTTAGGTAGGACAGCCATGAGCAACAACCTGTGTACTTTTTAAGCTATATATTGAAAGATGCAGAATCCCGCTACACCTGTCTTGAAAAGTTATCTTATGCGTTAGTGTTAGCCGCTCGGAGACTCCGTCTGTACTTCCTGGCGTATTCAATCGTCGTGATGACTAACAATGTCCTAGGAAGAGTCCTTCTCAACTAAGAGGCATCCGGACGGTTGATCAAGTAGGCAACCAAGTTAAGTGAGTTTGACATACAATATCAGCCACGAATGACAATCAAAGTTCAGGCCTTGGCAGATTTCATCATAGAGGTTCAGAATGTCGAGCCGGAAGCAACTTGAAAAATATATGTCAACAGTTCCTCCACTCGACAAGGCAGTGGGATCGGCATACTGCTAATTTCACCACAGGAAGATCGAATGCAGCTTTCTGTTCGGTTGGGCTATCGGACGATAAATAACGAAGCTGAATATGAAGTCTTGATAGCCGACTTACAGGCGGCTCGGCATGTAGGAGCAACAAAAGTCCTTATTAACTCGAACTCTTAGTTGGTCGCTCAGCAGCTATTAGGGACGTTCGAGATAAGCAGCTCTAGACTCAAGCTGTACGTAGAAGCCTTTGAGAAGTTGAAAGTGATTTTCTAAGAAGTCCTTATACAGAAGATTCCCCAGGTAAAGAATTAGGTTGTGAATGAGTTGGCGAAGTTAGCTAGTTCATTGTTGCTGATCATGATATAGCCGATCGAGCAAGTCTCATTGGTGGCGCATATCGATAGGATGGAAGGGATAACTTTCTCGAGCGACTGGAGGATGACATTGATAGAGTTCCTCCAATCGAGTGTCACACCTTCCGATCAGGAAGAGACCCGCTTATTGAAAAAAAGGGTTGGATGGTTCACCTTGGTCGGGGATGGCCCAAGCCCCTGCTAAAGTACGTTGGACTAGAGGACGTAGAATATATCCTTCAGGAAATACACCAAGACTCCTGTGGAGGCCATCCGGGTGGTTGTTCACTGGCTCAAAAGATTCTCCTCGTTAGATGTTTTTGGCCCTCTCCAAGAGGATGCTGCTCGGACAGTAGCTATCTGCCTGTCCTGCTAAAAGTATCACAACATCTCGCACCGGCGGACCGAGGAGATAAAGGCGCCCACGGTGTCTTGCCCATTCGACTAATGGAGCATGAACATCGTTGGATTGTTCCCCATGGCGATCGCTTAGCGAAGATTCCTGCTCATTGCGGTGGATTACTTCTCAAAGTAGGTGGAGGCCGAGCCACTGGCCAAAATAAGTGAACAGATAGTTATCAAATTCATCTGGCAGAACATCATGTGTCAGTTCGGCATGCCCCGCCAACTCGTATCAGACAACGGGAGGTAGTTCGTTGGTCGGAGGCTCAGGGAGTGGTGTGAAGGCTATGACATCCAGCAGGCCTTCACCTCTGTGGCCTACCCCCGAAGAAATGGCCAGCCGGAAGTCACCAACCGGAAGATCCTCAGAGGCCTGCGAGCTCGACTCGACCACGCAGGAGGCAGTTGGGTCGACGAGCTCCCCAGTGTTTTGTAGGCCCTCCCACAACTCCAAAGGAGGTGACCGGCGTAACACCATTTCATCTGGTGTACAACGGTGAAGCGGTGATCCCCGTGGAGGTCAGAGTAGAATCTGGCCGGTTGTAGCTCTACGACAAGGGGAACGCTGAGCGGACACTCATGGAGCTCAATTTGGTGGATGAGGTGCGGGATAAGGCTACTGTTCGGTTGATGGCGTATCGGCAGCGGATGAAGCAAAACTATAATCGAAGGGTGATCTCGAGGTCCTTCCAAGTCGACGACATGGTGTGGAAGAGAATAAAGTCGGTCAATGATGTCACCAAGCTGGAGGCGCCATGGGTGGGACCTTACAAGATCATGCAGAAGCTCCGCTCGGGAGCCTACTACCTAGAGGACGAAGATGGAAGACAGCTCGAGCAGTCGTGGGGTGTGAACCACCTCCAACCCTACAAGGTTGGGTGAGAGGTGTGCTAGTGAATATCGATGTATTTGTATAAGTGTGTGTCTTTTGAGTGCAAGACAAATATGAATAAAAAGCACAAGTATTCTAAACTCTTGAGTCGATCAGCCAAGTTAAAAGTCAAGCGGCGACTATAAATTCTTGTCTACGCATATCAACTATCAAGCAGCGACGTTAAACCCTAGTCTTCACCGACCGTCGAGCGATGACGTTAAACTCTGATCTTCGTCAATCGTCGAGCGGCGATGTTAAACCTTAGTCTTCGTTAATCGTCGAGCGACGACGTTAAACCCTAGTCTTCGTCAACCATTGAGTGACGACGTTAAACCTTGGTCTTTGTCAACCGTCGAGCGGCGAAGTTAAACTCTGGTCTTCGTCAACCGTCAAGCAGTGACGTTAAATCCTAGTCTTCACCAACCGTCGAGTGACGACGTTAAACCCCTGTCATCATTAGCGGTTAAGCTGTGACCTTAAACCCCTGTCGTCATCAGCAGTCAAATGGTGGCCTTAAACCCTCGTCGACATCAACGGTTGAACAACAACGTTAAACCCTAGTCTTCGTCAACCATCGAGCGGCGACGTTAAATCTTGGTCTTCGTCAACGGTCGAGTGGCGACCTTAAATCCTTATCTACGCATGTCAACGGTCTTACAATGACCTTGAATCCAAGTCTGTGACTTCAATAGCCGAGCGGCGGTTATAAACCCGAGACCAACGAAAAATGGCTTATCCAAGCGAGTAGTATGATGTTGACTGATGGACCCCGTAGCCACACTTCGAAGTTTTTGACTACGCAAAATGGTAAGCGGATCGTAGTCGCACTCGATCCTGAGCGACAATGCAGGGACAAACAAAGAAAAATAAAGCAAGGAAGCGCCAAATGACGTAGCACAAATGAGTGACATCAAATAAAAAGGTTCGTCGAACGGGTGACCATTCATTAACACTTACATAGTTTTTACAAGGTCAGAAAGGCAATACAAAAAATAAGATACGCAGGAGCAGGCACACTCGAGGTAGTCGCTTGTTCCTTCGTGTAGTTCAATCAACTTGTCCCACAACTCTTTCACGTTTTGGTGCGGTCCCACTCGGTTCAGCTCTTCTTTTGTCAGCCCGCATTGTAGCATGTTGAGAGCTTTGTAGTCCATCGAGGACTTCTTTCTCACGAAGTCCACTGTTCCGGGTCTAGTGGGTTTCCGGAGTTGTCTATCGGCACCTTGTAGCCTCTGGTGACACTGAACCATTAATTGAAATTGGTCTTCAAGTAGACCTCAATCCACTTCTTCCAGTACGAAAAATCATCCCCATTGAATAGGGGGGCGTACTATTCTGAAGCCTTCAATTTGAGACATATTTGTCCTGCACACAATTAAACAAAGAGAAAAAAATCCCAAGACTTGGTCTTGGATTAGCAGTGCGGAATAAAGTTAAAGAACCAATCGAATTGGTGTTGCACCAATTTAGCTTAATTACTACAAAAAATTTTTTCCAAAACTGGCAATAATACCATTTTGGATTTATAGCGCAAAATTGAAAACTGAAAAAAATCAAAATAAATTTCACCCCTGTTTGATTGGTGGTTGCACCAAATCAGAACGGTACATGTTTTGATACCACTTGTTGGATCATGAATTCACTAGATAGGGGGGGAGGGGTGAATAGCGATTAAAAAATTTAGCGAGAGTACGCGGTGGAATAAATACGAAAATAACAACGCTAACACAAGTAATTTTTACTTGGTTCGGAGTCTTTGGCGACTCCTACTCCAAGGTCCGCACTCGTTGAGTGCTTTCGTTGGGCAATCCATTAGTAATTCGAAAAGTTGATTACAATAGTAAAGTACAGAAATGCTAGTAAAAATAATACTGACAATAATTTAGAAGAAAGAAAAAACAACACTTGTCGGAGAGCCTTAGCAGCGTCGCAGGAGCACAGCAGAGCAATCGATGGGAGATCTTGTCGTTTGTTGTTCTTTGCTCCAGGCCTCACCCTCCTTATATAGGAGGCTCGGGGCGCCCTGATCCCTTCCGGGCGCCTGGAGTGTGACGTAACTCGTCCACACATGAAGCTCTATGTGGCGACGTGGCTAGGGATAATTTTTTGCATCCCGGGTGTCTGAATCCCTTCCGGGCGCCTGGACCTTTATTTTTTCAACAACCTACAAAAAACATTGGTCCGAGGCAAAATACAAAACTATCCTGTAAAACAAAGTGTTAGCATAGTTAAGTTATAAGAGTAATAAAAGTAGTAGTTAGATTCCGTCTCCTCGAGACCGGAATCTAGTCACGATCTCAACTTAGAGTTTCCGAAATTGATCTACGTTGGACCGACGCCTAATGTTCCCTTCCCGGGAACGCGTCCTCACAGTCACTCCCCTCCAGTGACTTACCTTAACTTACTTGCCAGATATCCGGTCAACCCTTCGACCCATCTGGACTTCGTGCTAGCCATCCGGTCGGCCCTTTGACCTAGCTGGACTTCGTGCCAAACGTTTGATCAACCCCTCGATCCGTCTGAACTTCGTGCCAGCTATCCGATCGGCCCGTTGACCTAGCCGGACTTCGTGCCAGATGTCAGGTCAGTCTGTCGACCCATCTGGGCTTCTCCTGTACACTTCGTAGAAGTATTAGATCAATATGAAACTAACTTAACCTACTTTGTCGTTCATCAAAATTGAGTTAGACCGTTAGTGCTAACCGCACCAACAATTGTTGGTGCAATCGACCTCTAGGTTTTCGATGTTTGATAATATGACCAAGGGTTGACCTAAACAGGACTTGATGTTTGGGAGAGAGAAGTTTAGTCAGGACTAGATGACTAGCAAAGGTAAGTCCTAACCAAAGGTTAGGAAAAGTGGAAGTCCCGGTGAGTGAAGTCGGGCCCTAGTGAGTGAAGCTAGGTGGTGGAAGTCTCGGTGAGTGAAGTCGGGCCCTAGTGAGTGAAGCTAGGTGGTGGAAATCCCGGTGAGTGAAACCGGGCCCTAGTGAGTGAAGCTAGGTGGAGGAAGTCCGGGTGAGTGAAGCCAAGCAATGGAAGTTCTAATGAGTGAAGCTAGACAACCCTAGGAGGTACCTCTAGGCTATACTTGAATTCTGTTAACACTGGTTTTATCTATTATGCTAACTCAATGTTGTAGGGAAGTTCAACTAGGTCGACGGGCTGATCAGGTAGCTGACATGAAGTCCAGACGAGTCGACGGACTGACCGGACGTCTGACGGGTAAAGAAGACACTTATCCACCAGAGGAACCTAATCCTTCTTCTTATCTTCAGGATCCTTATCTGGATAAAGGAAAAAGTCCTCTTATTCCCGAATCACCACCAAACCTAGAGTTTGTTTTTATTCAAACTCCCAGTTATTGTAATCAAGGACTCACTATTGATATCCGGGTCCAATGTACCCTAAACATCCAAGGCCATGAATTAACTTTACATGCATTCTTAGATAGTGGAGCCACAACCTCTACTATTGATGAAGCTCTGCTTCTTTTTTCTTCCTCCTACCCTTATTAAAACCACCAATACTCCTCTTCTGAGCATCCAATTTGATGGACAACAATTAAGTTGTACCAAATTTGTTAAAAATGTTCATCTTAGGTTTTACACTAATTGCGGTGTTTTTAGTCCTCCGTTAACTTTACCTCAACTGTGGACACGCCCTATGCCTCATAAATCTATTCCTTTAATCCTTGGTCTTAATTTCCTTATTTCTCCGGACCATGCTCTTTTAGTTACTAAGGATTATGCTATCTTTCTCACTACACCCATCATTTCTCCTATTCTCTTTGCTTATCCCTCAGAGGTCAGCGTTGGGTCGCGTGGTGGTACCCCCTGCTAAATGTTGTAATCCTACTTCCTCTTCTTCACCATGTACCTGTAAACCTAGTTTCTCACTACCTAAGGCTCCTAAGGTAACGCTTTCCCTACAGGAAAACTAGATATACTTGGCTCTTGGAGCCCTGAAGAAGATTTTAGCAAAGACATAGAAGATCTTGCTTTTACCCATGAACCAGAGACTTACTATCAGGATTATTTTAAACCCTTTTATTTAAATTCGCTACTTAGTAAGAAAGATACATTAGATGTTATCATTTCTAGACTAGAAAAAATAGAAATACTTGGTGAAAATCCCACTAAATATTGAGAAAAAGATAAAGTGTATTGTAAACTAAATATCATTAATCCAGACTTAACTATTAAATCACAAGACTTAAAATACTCAAATTGAGAAATAGAAGAATGTAAAATGCATATTACTCAACTTCTGGCATTAAAAGCTATACAGAGATCAAAGTCTAGACATAGGAGTCCTATTTTTATAGTCAATAAAGGAGCTGAGTAGAAAAGAGGACAGTTTAGAATGGTGTTTAATTGCAAAAGACTAAATAATAATTGTCATGAAGACGGGTATAAAATATCAGATAAAGAGCAATTAATTAACAAAATCCAAAAATCTAAATGGTACTTTAAATTTGATATGAAATTAGAATTTTGACAAGTTAAAATACATCCAGACTCAATCCCCTGGACAGCCTTTTCTTGCCCTGAAGGTAATTTTGAATGGTTAGTAATGTCTTTCGGACTAAAAGTAGCATCTTTAGACCTGTTACAAACTTCACCTATGTATATATTGATGATGTTCTGGTATTTTTTAAAACAAAAGAAGAACATTATACACATTTACACATGATATTTAACCTGTTTGAAAAACATGATTTAATTGTCTCTCATAGAAAAATGAAACTAATTGTTCCTTACATTGAATTATTAGGCAGTCTTATCGGTCAAGGAAAGATAACACTCCAATCTCATATCACCAGTAAAATCTTAGACTTTCCAAATAAAATGGAAGATATCAAAATACTTAGGTTACGTTTGGTAGGGTGTAATCTGCCTTGTAATGTAATCAGGATTACATTACAAGGTTGATTATTTTATTTTATTTAATTTAAAACTTGTAATATAATGTAATCTGGATTACAAAGGTAGTGAAGTTTTGTAATTGGATTACAAACAAATACTATGTAATCCGATTACATTACGAGGTTACCGTTTAACCAAAATTTAAATGTCGAATATACCCCTAGTCCATCGCAATCGCTGCCCACTGTCGTCAGCCGCCACCACCGGTGGCCACCGGCCGCCGGTCGCTGCCGTCGGCGCCCACTGTCGTCGGCCGCCTCCACCGGCGACCATCGCCCGCCACCGCCCGCCACCGCCGGCGGTTGTCTCCGTCGCCGATTGTCAATTGGCGGCGGCCGGCGGCCGGCGGCGGCCGATGGAGTAGGCCAACATTGGCGGCCGCTGGTTGCCGCAAGCTCTGACAGAGGTGCGGTGGCCATCGGTAGAGGTCACAGGATATTTTTGTCATTTTATAATAATACGAATTACATTGCTTATAAAAAATAATGAATACCAAACAAAAGAATGTAATCACCCTTGTAATCAAATATTACATACATTACATTACCAAACTTAGTAATGTAATCAAGATTACATTACATTACATTACAAATTTGATTACATTACAAACTAGATTACATTACACCCAACCAAACATAGCCTTAGATCATTCTTAGGATTACTCAATTATGCAAGACCCTATTTAAAAGATATTGAAAAAATTAGTGGCCCTTTGTATAATAAACTTCTCAAACAGGACAAAGATATTTTAACCAACAAGATATTGAAACATATAGATGTAAAACATGATGGGGAGGAGTTTTATTTAGTAACAGATCTAAGTATGACCTAAAAATTTCAGAACAATTGTGCAGATATGCATCAGGAAAATATAAAGAAAATGGGAGACTTACGTCTTTAGATTTTGAATTACTAACAGTAATTTACTGTTTAGAAGCTTTCCTATTGTTTATTTGTAATAAGTTTGAAATTACTATAAGAACTGATTGTGAGGCTCTAATCAAATATAGTCAACAGACAAAAGAAGTAAGAAAAGGATTAGACTCTAAACGCTGGATAAAATTTATGGATGTCTTTCTTAATAAAGGACTTAGAATTCTATGAGAACATATTAAAGGCAATGCTAATTCCCTAGCTATTATTAACTTAGTAAATTTTGCGGTATACAAAATATGGCTATCAAAAGATAATGAAATTTGTGTTCTTTAATTTAAAGTCTAACAATAAATTTTTCTATGTTTACCTCTTAAAATTCCTCAATACATATGCAATAATATAACGTAACCATATTATAGTAAAATTTTCAATATGGGACTAAATCCATATATAAAGGATTCTTCTTCCTCTTTTTCCATTCAAATGTACGCAACACTCCTACCACTCGATTAGAAGTGAAAAAAACAGACTTACCATGCAAGAAAAGATGGACCGTAATAAAGTGCTCGACCGTAAGGAGGAACCCAGAGCAGAAGGCAAGAGGGACAGCCCCGTTGACGCCCTTTGCGTGGAGGCCGAAGGCGCCAAAGAACCTAGGTCCTCACGCACCGAAACCATAAATTGCCCAATCCTTATATAACTCGACTATCAACCCTGGTCATTATAGTACATTTGTGTGGTCTTCTCCCGGAGCAGAAGGCAAGAGGGACAGACCCATCGACGCCCTTTGCGTGGCGCCAAAACGCCTATGTCCTCATGCACCGAAACCATAAATTGCTCAATTGATCGATTCTCATATAACTCGGCCATCAACCATGGCCAGTCTAGCACATCTGTGTGGATCTCTGCTACACCAGTGTTGCATGGCTCAATCGACCTAAGGCTAATGGCCATCTTTATACATTCTATATAACCGAGAGATGCAATAGCAATAAAGTCTACCAAAAGTGCTTCCGAAAAATGATCATCGAGCTATAGGCGTAACTAGTAGGCGTGGAATCTGTGAATTCCTTGTTCGGACCGCTCGCAAGACAGTCAATTATCCTTTAGGTTTCATTCCCCACTTGAGGTAGCGAGAGGCCTATATAACGAACAATGGATGGGTGGTTCGAACAAGAGCCTCATAGTCAGTCAGACGCTATAGTTCCAACGGAAGCGTCTAGGATCCAATAGGTGCTCGGGGGAGGACCATTACAGTAGTTGTAAGGATTGACTAGAGCGAGGGCATCCGTGGACAAATTCGAAGTACAATTTATACATGTTTATAAGTCGATCTCTAGATTATTCATCCTACTACTTAGATTTGAACTCTTATCTTTTTATTTTTTCCTTAATATTTTACACACCACACCCGTAAGAACTATTTAATTAAATCTTTAATTTGTCGCGCCTTATATTTTTATTATCATATTTCTATATAAAAAAAATATAAAAGGTATTCATCTTAATTTTTATTTTAAAAATATCATTTTTTTATTAGACTAGTTAGACATTAAAAAAAAAGAGTAGTTTTGGTCAAACTCTTCAATTTTAATTAAGATTACTTTATATTGATCAAAACTATTTCAGTATTAATTAAAATTACTCATCTCTAACACTGTTATAATAACGGTTGATCAAAATTATACAATGTGAAACAGTGTTAATTAAAAATATTCAACTTTGGCCAAACTGTTTTAATATTGTTATAACAATATTGATCAAAACTAGCCAAATATGAGTCATTGGACTGCTTCGATTTTAATCAAAACATTCGACTGTGTTAAAAAATGATAATCGTCCTGCGACTCCTCGAGTCGCAAACCATCAAACTAATAACATTCTTACTACATCTTATTAAACAGCACGAACTATACAGCTTAAACTGGCACCAGAGTAGTCTCCTAAACTTGGAAATGAAGAATAGAAGCATTATTACCAACCTTTGCCAATCAGCCATAACCAATCAAGCGTAACCCCAGCAAAAATACCGGCGAGAAGAAATACTACAAGCAAGTTTCCCAAAGCATTCTGCTCTGGTCCCTGTACAAACAAATTTCATTTAGTCTCTTCGAAAGAAAGGAAGAAACAAGAAAATTGGCATGTAACCTTGTATCCTTTTGGTGCGGCAGTAAGAACACAGACTGTAAGGTAACCATTGCTTAGTCCTAAGAATGAGGTCAACATGATCATCCATCCTTGGTCCCCGTACTTGGAGGTGAAGTAGAAGGCTGGAATGAGTAGGAATCGCAAAAGAATTGCAGCCATAAGACCTTTCCTAGATGATAGCTCCAATGGCTTCAGAAGAGGAATGTATCTTCCGATGAGATCCCAAACATTATACATGGCGATCAGCACAAGTGCATACCTGAAGCAAATTCAAAGGCAACTGCTGCTGAAAACATCTAAATGTATTTGTCTTGCTATGAATGCTTCACAAAGTTACAATTGCAATGTCGAGATCATTTGCATATTCGACTTATGAGAATCCTTACCATGAACCCAAGCTGTGGGAGCCTGTGTCCTCTGCCAAGAATCCAGGGAATATTGACAATGTCAAAACATAGATAAGAAATAAGTCGATTGCATAGTCAACATTCTCTAAGAGTAACTGTTTGTTGCTCAAACGTTCTTTAAGATTTGGATCCTCAACCTGCAAAGGCCAATAAGTTCGAAGGATAGGTTTTTATGAGTATGTTTTGCACTAGTAGACTAGAACTCTGCGACGGAACCTTACCTCTTGGACTTGGTGTTTCTGCATTCCACCAGCAGCAAGGTCAGCAGAAACTGTCATTGAGCCTTCAGAGGCAGCCTTTTCACGGTAGTACTTCACGATCGGCAGTTTGGGGAAGACGAATGCATAAAGAAGAACACACACAAGCTCAAAGAAACATGAAATTGAGAAGAACATCACTGCAAGAAGCACAAATGAAACTTCAGCACATCCTATAAGATCCTCAACTTCTTACTTACTAGAATAAGGAGATATAATCGACCATAATATGTGGATTCAATGCTTCAGGTATAGTGGAAGAAACTAGGAATTTTTCATTGTCCTTATTATATCGAATGATGATAAGCAGAACTATAATCAGAGAAGAAAGCAAAATAAAATGATATTGCTGTTAAATTTGACATGATCTAACATTAATTTTACTATAAATTTATGCAAACTTAGCTAATAAAAAAATTTAGTAGTTGATCATGATGACCAAACCTGTACTACTACTATAATTCAGTACAGTAGTCAATAGATCCAATAAGCACATATTTGGAGCCTTGGAGGAAAACAATCAAGAAATGAAATATTTCAGCCAGATGAAATTGGAAAGGCAATAATAAAGATCAACAAAGTGTATTATATGTTAGAAGATATAGAAAGACTAGATGTGTCCTTACACAAGTTGATGCAGAAGTGAGGGGGGAAATAGAATAACAAAGCCAACTAGAGTGGAATATGAAGGTTCAAACTTCAGGAGATTAAAAACTAACAGTATTCCATAGATTTCCATTGCATTCAAATATTACTAATTACTCAATACTTTGGATCGTAATTCCATATTTATATAAAATAAAAATGGTTTATTAGTCAAAATTGAACATCTTACATACTTGCTCCCTTCCGAAAACCATTTTGGGAGTTCTCAAAAGCTGCTTTTGTGATTAACCTCAAAGCAGATGTTAGAGCCCCTGAAGCTGCTAGCCCAGCCAAGAAGGACTGCATTCACAAGAAAACTTCGTGTCTGATTGCTTTCGCTAATCTTAAATGAGTTTGATTGAGACTAAATATCTTACTTGTATAAGCTCTGGGCTCATTAAAGAAAGATCACCAACCATCCCCCCTTGCACATGTGCATCAGCAATTCCAAATGCCCCACTTACAGCACATACACCTATAAATTCTCCAATGCCACCTTTTCCAGAAGTTGCAACATCCAACTATAGTGGAGAAACTTGCATTGGAAATCAAGAACTTGGGTGCCAATGAAAACACAAAAAATAATTTGATACTTGCCACAATTAGAGCTAATGAACTCAAGAAAAAGAGAGTGTATCCAGCTATGTTGCGATTTCTGGTGTTAATCTTTGCTTCATGATATGCAAGAATAGCAATTGTTCCCAGGGCAAAAGGTTGGTAAACAAGAGTAAGTATTCTAGTTGGGTGGTAGTCCTGCAACATTGTGGTAAAATAAGTTAATCAATTGTAAAACCAATTATTTCTTTGTGAAGGTTCATCTACACAACAATAGCATGAGTCAAAAGAACAAGTGAGAACCAAGTCTCTCATACATTCAGCTGTGAATATTTTGTATTGCTGATAGTAAATAATGTTGGAAAGAGATCACGGAAAATAAGGAATCAAAATAATGTTGAAAAGAGATGATAAGGATTACTGAAAATAAGGAATAAAAATCATAATATTTCAAATTAGTTATGATGTATTATTTGGCTTACTTATAGGGATTTTTTTTTCCTAATTAGAGATCATAGAGTTGTTGCTTTGTGACCAAAAGATAACGGGTTCGAATCCTGGAAACAGCCTCTTGCAAAAAAGCAAGGTAAAGCTGCATACAATGGATCCTTCCCCGGGACCCCGCATAGCGGGAGCTTCGTGCACCGGGCTATCCTTTTTTTTTTTTAGAGATCATAGAGTTGTATATATATTTGTATCATTTTTCAATGAAGTGAATGCAGATGTCTTCATAATTCTTTTCTAATTTTATTAATTTCAAATAACAAGGAGTGCACAAAAAGACAATATATAATGTTCAATTGACAACTCAACATGAACCATAAACAACAACAAAAATCAAGCCTTATCCCACTAGGTAGGGTGGGCTAAATTTCATGCCATTCATAGGGACTTCTTCAGTAGTGCACTTCAATAAATTTGATAGTGGAGATAAAGGAAAAAAGGAACCCTTAATTAGTCACTAGCAGAACTGAGTAGTCTTCTTCATTTCAAAGTTAGGCAAGAGAAATAGCATATGTAAAACTAATTCAAGAAAAAAACAAACAACAATATCAGAATTGAGTAAAAGAAAAAAAATACATACCGGAAAAAGGTAACTATAGTAATCTTGAATTGTCAGCATACTGTTCCATGAGAAAAGACATCCATTTCCTAGTAGCCAGCAGACTAAAATTGCCAAATACCTTCCCTGTCCATTAACAAAACAAAATACAAAGACAAGTAGAAGAGTAAGGGTCATTTGGCTAAGTGCAAGGAACTAATTAGTCGAGAACTAAAAAAGAACTAACCTTATTTATAATAGGTGCTCCTTCAGTAGAGGAACTCATTCTTAATTCTGTGTCTATTACTTTTCTCCCGATTAACTGTCATTAGCAATACCTATTTACTGGGTTAATGATAATACTTTATAGATCTAAATTAATAAGATATAATATCAAAAACAAAACTTACCCAACCAGGTAATCATAGTAGGAAAAACAAACAGCAATGAAAAGTGTCCATCCAAGAGAAATATACTTGAAGAACCTACTAAGCTCTAGACTATATTTGTTTTAAGAGAAAATTTTGTTATATGCTACACAATAGGTAATCAGAAAATGAATCCACACAAATGTCCACAAGTTTTGAAAATGAAAACTCAATAAAAGTGTGTTATTTCCAAAAAGCTAGTATATTTTTATCAAAGATATTAATTGCTGCTGTATTTCAAAAGGAAAATTCATAGCATACTAAATAAGATATAAACTCATTCTAGACAAGTTGAAGTCTTTTCTTATGGGAATAATCAGAAGCCACCAAGGTATTTAAATTGAGAGAGATTATTTTCCCAAAGGATCAGCACACCAAACATTGGCAGAAAGGAAAAGGCCATCACATGACCAGACTTGAGTTTGCACTACAATTATGATGAGGGTTGCTCGGGGTGAGTGAAATCACCATTTTGGTTCATTGAGTTTGCACTACAATAGTAAGAGAAAAAAGACATTACTGATGGTAAGAAGCTCGAAGGAGGCACTGTGGTGTATATGTCAGAGGAACGGAGCTATCGACGTGCTATGCAGGCTGATAAGATGAGTAGGGAAGTTGAGAACTATAAAATGTGATGAGGGAGCGACATTCCTTTGCAAGGTTGTGCAGGGTATGCCCCTTTGTAAGAGTTGTAGAGGCAACAGTTATCCAAAAAACTTTCTACTGGAATTTTACGCAGGTTAGAGAATTTCCCGAACTTTGGCCAATCGACTTCCCTGCACCATTTCTTTCATGTTCTCAACCAGCTCTCAGTTAGGTTCCTGACATAAATCTGTAAGTCTATTTGCACGCTTACAGTTTCAATACCGTATAACAGAGGCCGTGGCGATCTTTAGCTTATCGGACACGAGATATGCTGAATAACAGGATTGGAACACCAAGGTTTCAGCTAAATAAACAAAACAATCTTTCAAAAATTTCCATTTTTTTCTCGTTATGAAATTAAAAAGCGTATATGACAAAATATCATATCGCGCTCACCCCTCAGAGCATCAAAATTGCTTAGCTTAATCATCAGAAAGGCAGGAAGTAAAGAGAAATGTTCTCAATGTGGTCATTACCCAATAACATCACAGATTTTATTCCATACGCGGTGCAGTATCACGACCAGTTGAAGCTATGACAAAAAAAAAAAATGGAACCATGATCATACTTAAAACGGTTCCGTTCCCAATCTCAGCGAAACTCAAAATCGATTCCTTTGCCGAAAATTCCAAGGGGGAAAAGAAAAAAATATCCGAGTTCCCCACAAAAACCGAAAACACCAACATTGAATCGCGAAAGGACAAAAGGGGGGAAAAGGAGATTAAAACGATCATCACATCGCTAGTTAAAGTGGTTCTACGTCACTGAGTGAAGACACTTACACGGGCGACGAGATCTTCCGACAGCCGAGGCGAAGAAGATTCCCAGGCGACCGTGGATGGATTAATGGCCGATTCCAAGCTCTCATTAATATAACGAGCGATCGGGAGCAAGAGGAGAAAAGCACGGCAACGGCTGGCGTTTCCATTTCAAGTTTCATAGAAGATTGGTCAATGCCGTTAGTTAGACGCCCAAGAGAATTACGCCTTTCATACCCGCTGTGTGAGTGGACGAAGAGTTGGAGAGTCGATGTGCGATACGTATGGGTTGGATTGTGGCCTGCGAGTAGGTCTGCCGAAAATTTTTCCTCTGCGTCCAAGTTGCGTCCCCACTGTAATACGAAGCTATTTAGGGAGACTCCATTCGGAATAAGAATAGGAATAAAAATAAAAGACAAAATAGGATAAATCCGAAAAGGAATTAGTTCAATACTTTCCGAATTAGTTCAAACGAGTAATTCGATTCATGCACTATTTAAAAAATAAATTCTTATTATTTAAAAAACTCGTCTGTCTGTTTACACCGATCGAGAGGAGAACAGATCTCTTGGTCCGTAAATTACGGATCAGAGGATGGTCCACTATATGTAGATCTTTGATTTGAATGAACCCCACTTATTTAAAGATGGGGTCCATTCAAATCAAAGGTCCAGATCAATGGATCATCTCTTGGTCCGTAATTTATGGACCAGAAGATTCCTGCTGGATCGAGAGGGAGTTTTGAATCAGACTAAGTTTCGTCATAATTAAATATTACTTAATCAAATCTTTTAGATCGTGTTTTTGTCATGTAATTTTCTATTGAAAAAAATATTTAAAAAATATTTAACTTATTATTTTATAAAAAAAAATTATTGTTTATTAGACAAGTTGAATAATTTTGGTGTCATGATTAAAGATATTTTAAAATTGATCAAAATTACTAAAATATTAATTAAAACTACTTTAATATTATTATAATAATGGTATATCAAAATTATATAATGAGAAATAATTTTAGTCAAAACTATTCTAATAGTCGTCAAAACTACTTCAATTTTAATAAAAAATATTTAATTTTATTATAATAATTTTAACTAAAATTATTTCAATGTCATTTGATCCAATATGAGTCATTGACAAATCCAATGTGAGTCATTGACCGCTCTAATTTTGATCAAAATTACTCTAATACATACTAAATAGGACATTGTTTAAGATATTTTTTACTTAGAGTGGGATAATAATAAAATAAGGGGCAATTTGAATGTTTGCCTTTTTTAAATTCAAAATAAAAATTCAAATTGGTATAATATTACTATTAGAAGTAGAGTCTTGTTATACGAACAGTCCCTGGAATCATGATATCATAGTAAAATATTTAGATTATTTTTCAGATACCCGTAATTTGAACCCTAGCTATGATATATTTATAAGAATTTTTTCTTTAAATAGGGGGCGTAATCAAAGGATGCTGGGCTTATGGGCTGACCATCACGTGCGCTTCCCGATTTAACTTGATGGTCGGTGAAAAACTTTCATGGGACCGAATCGATCATCCTAGAAATAATCAATGAGATTAACTAGGATTATCATTTTTTTTAATTATACGTTCAACGTAAAGAAATACCTCCGTGAAATCAAGATAGAAAAAAAACAAAATAAAAACGCCCGGGACAACAGTGCTTTTCTCCGTTTGCAACGAATTTTAATTTCAATAAATTAAAAGATATATTTTTTTAATAAATAATTGACTTAAAAATGTTAACTGAGTCGTTTATTTTCTTATTTATCCTAATAATTGATAAAAAAATTTACATAAAACTAAATTAATCATTCTAAAATTAATCAACATAAATTAAATTTAAACCTAAACAAAATCACAATACCAATTTTAAAATTTAATAAAGAATTACCTCGTGAGAGATCATAACTATAAAAAAAATCACAAAACCAATTTTTAGAATCTGATGCCAAGGAATCATCACCAGTCAACTTTAGAGATTTCTTTTTTAAAAAAAAAATGTTATTCAAAGTAAAAGAGAATGATGAATGGCAAATTGGATGGTGTAAAAAAATTGTTAAATGAATTAAGTAGGCAGAAAAGAAATGTCATCCACCCATTTTAAAAAAAATATTAAAATAATATTTTACAGATAATTTTCTATCTAAAATATTCTTATGTTCTTCTCTGGTTTAATAAAAAAGCATCAAAGTATTTTTGATAATATAAATAAAAAAATACTTTTTAAAATTTTATGCCAAAAAATTTACTTTTTTAAAAAAGGTCAAAATAACATTTTAAATATTTTCTATCTAAACATTCGTGTATTATTTTCTTTAAATTTGATTTAACCAAACCACCCCACTTAACGTAGCTTTCATTTATATTTCTACCGTAGTTCTAGGGGTACAAATTAGTCAAAACCACTCGTGAGCCCCTAGTGAGTCGCTCGTGACTCGTTCATGAGCTACTCATGAGCCGCTTAATTAAAACTTGACTCGAGCCGAGCTTAAATTGACTTGACAAGAAATCGAGTAAAGTTCAAGTTTAATTATTATAAGCTCAATAACTCATTAAACTTAACGAGTCAATAATAATATATATTTTTTATTATATATATATATATATATATATATAATTAAATATCAAACTTGAGCTCAACTCTATCGGCTCGAACGAGCTTGAGATCAAGTCAGTATAAATTGAATCAAATTGAGCTTGAGCCGAAGTTGGCTCGAGTTCTGGGCAGATCTGGTTCATCGCCCTAAATAGATCAGCTAAGAGCAAAAAGTGTAGTCTTTGATAACATGAAACAAACACAAAATAAAAACGATACCAACACATAGTGATCTCCTAAGACGAACTTGATCACCGATCACCGCTTGCCGTCGAAAGAGCGATCACGAAACTGAATCAAAAAACTCCTCTCAAGGTTCACGAAACAAAACCTCTGCTGCTCGAATATTCTTCTCTTTGCCCATGATCACCTCAATTGATTCCTCTCGAGATTTCTTGGACGTCTATTTATAAGATGAAAGCATCGATACATAACCGATGCTTTGATGACTCTATTAATCGTAGTATTCGTTGAGGAAGATGAACTAATCACCTCCTCAACGTAAACGTTACAAATCTTTTACAATGTAGCGATCTCCAACATCTCTCACTCGTCCAAGTCAATCTATAAAGGTTATCTGGTCACATAGACCATGTCAGTCACATAGACTACAGGATGATCATGTCACAAAGACCAGAGCAAATCCTTTATTAGTCACAAAGATCAAATTAAAACATTCAATCCATACTTTAGGGTAAATGGTTCGTGTGACAGCAAGCACACTGAGCAATAATTGCTAAGAAGATTGTTACACCTTATATAGCTGCTCCATAAAACGAATCAGAGACATCATTACTTGCCTTTACCCCAAATTAAATTAATTACATCAATATGAACATCTCTAATCTCTCATAATTACTATTATGTCAAGAGCATGTTCAACATCTCCAATCAAAACAATTATTCACAATTACATTTTACGTACTAAATTAAAAAATATAATTGGTACCAGTAAATAAATGTCATAAATATAAATAAATCTTAATCGTTATTTTTAGATAAAATTTATTCATTCTAATCAGTCATTTTCTTAGTTATGCTTTATAGACCAAATCATACATAGCCAATAGGAAACATACTAAAGTAGCATACACTGATAAGAACTTCAAGTAAACAACTAAATAGCCACTTAGAATAAGATTGAGATTAACTTATAATCTCAAGGGTCTCACATAGTAGAAAAGCAGGAATTCATTCTCCTACTATCCTTCTTGTCGCCATAGCACATGTGGTATGAATCACATACTATGATATTATTCTCTTTACTAAAAAGAGCACATGTTTTTCCTAAAATTTAACATCGTATAAATTTCGATTTAGACATACCTAATGTTTAATCTTGAATTCAACATATGAATTCCAATCTGGCCTTAAGCAGATTTAGTAAATAGTGGGTGCATTTAATCTAATCATTAATAAATGATCTCATCTTGACACAATTACCAAGGTGACCTTAACTTATGAGTATGTCTCTATTCATAACTACATAAGTTGTCTCATAAGTAACGGTCTTACATCTATTTGTACTTAACAAATAGAGATGATTGTCCATGTGAGTGGATTAATCTTAATTTGCCAATATGCTTATCGAGACTTTTATTTGAATTTAACAAAGACATATACATTGAATAGATCATGACATTTTCATTTATCAAAATATCTTTACAATAAGTTACATTCTTCAAAGTCCCAAAAACTTCACATGTCCTTGAAATGACTCTTTAGTCAATAGCTTAGTAAAAGGATCAACAAGCATATCACGTGTAGGGATGTACTCAAGAATTATCTTTTTCTTGTCAACAATATCCCTTACAAAATTATACTTAATTTCTATATGTTTGCCTTTACTGTGATATTTGAGATCTTTGGAAAAAGCTATTGCAACTTGACTATCATAGTACACTGTAACATGACTCCCACTGTCCTCAGTAATCTTCAGATGCTTTAGAAACCCTCTTAGCAGACAGTCTCTTGCACAATCATTGCGCAAGCCACATACTCAGCTTCCATTGTTGACAAGGCTACACAAGCATGTTTCTTGTTGTTCTATGAGACGACGCCACCATTCGACAAGAAGGTATAACTAGATGTGAATTTTTTATCATCAAGGTCCCCTTCCCAATCTGCATCTATATAACCACTCAGACTCATATTCGATCCTTGGAAACAGAGGCAATAATCTGCTGTTCCTTTGAGATATCTGAATATCCTCTTTACCGCTTTCCAGTGTCTCAATCCTGGGTTTGACTGGAAACGACTAACTAAGTCAACAACATAGCTTATATCAGGATGAGTACACAACATAATGTATATTAAACTACCAATAGCACTAACATATGATTTTTACTTCATTTTGGCTATTTCCTCAAGAGTCTTAGGATATATATTTTTGCTCAAAACAGTACCTCTCGCTATATAAGCGTCTACTCAATATTGCAATCTAACATATTAAAGTGGTGTAGCATCTTAGTGATATATGCTTCTTGAGACAAACCCAAAAGCCTTTTTGATCGATCTCTAATGATCTTCACTCCTAAGATATACTCTGCTTCTCTCATATCTATTATATCAAATTGTGATGAAAGCTAGGATTTGACTTCTATCACACACTTTATGTCACTTCCAGCTATTAGCATATTATCAACATATAATGATAAAATGACAAACTTTCCTTTTTCCTTTCTTAGGTAAACACAATGATCCTCATTGATCATTTCGAAACCATAAGACAAAATGACTTCATTAAATCTTATGTTCTATTGTCTTGACGCTTGCTTTAGCCCATATATAGACTTCTCAAGTCTACATACTCTTTGCTCTTGGCTTTTAACAACGTAACCTTCTGGTTGTACCATATAGATTTCTTCGTCGAGATTACCATTAAGGAAAGTTATTTTTACATCCATCTGATGTAATTCCATGTTGAATTGTGCTACTATAGCTAGAATGACATGTATTAACACAAACTTCATAACTGGGGAGAATGTTTCTTCAAAATCAATACCCTCCATTTGGGTATATCCTTTTGTAACTAATTGAGTTTTGTACCTATTAACCGATCCATCTACTTTCCTCTTTACTTTAAGAATCCACTTATTCCCAATAGTCCTTCGACCCGGAGGAAGATCGACTAAATCCCAAACTTTATTCTTTTTCATTGACTCCATCTCCTCATCCATTGCAATTTTTTATTTTTCTCTTACTGACTTCTCAAAGCTTCCTCAACTGTTCGAGGTTCCTCATCGTCAACTGGGAGAATCATTAATGTCTCATTCTCAATGTCAAACCTTCTCTGAGGAATAATCTGACGACTACTTCTTCAAAGGTTAGACTGTTGAGAAACTGACTCATTCAGTGGCAAAAACTCCCACTAGGTTGATTAGATTAAGACATCTCCTGATTTGTTGATAAAGGAGCATTATCCTCCTCTATCTCATATAGAGGAATTTTCTTATCAACTTCACATCGTGTTGGGAACTTAGTTTCTAGAAAAGTGACATCTCTTGACTCTATTTCAGAGATGATTCCATCTTGTCGCTCACCAATGAAGACATAACATTTAGAAGTCTCCGAATACCTTATAAAGATACACTTCTTTTCTCTGCGTCCTAATTTTCTATATTCATGAGTCTTATCATGAACGTAGGCAGCTGACCCCAAGGTCTCATATTACTCAAATCCGACTTTTTGCCTATCCAATATTCATGTGGGGTAGATTGAACTGACTTTGAAGACATTTTGTTAAATATATAAGCCGCAACTAATAATGCATCTCCCCAATAGGATATTGACAAATTAACCTGTGTCATCATAAACCTAACCATTTCAGGAAGAGTCATATTTCTTCTTTCAGCAACTCCATTTTGTTGTGGAGTTCCAGGGTTAGTTAACTATCTAATAATTCCTTTCCCATTATACATTGTCTTGAACTGATCAGACAAATATTCACCACCACGGTCAGTGCGCAAGGTTTTAACCTTACATTCCAATTGATTCTCAACTTCATTCAAGTAACGAATGAAGCAATCTAATGCTTCATATTTATGAGAAATCAAATACACATGACCAATACAAATGAAGTCATCAATAAATGTAATGAAATAAGAACTCTCATTTCTAGCCTTCAGATTCATTGGATCACAAATATCTGAATGAATCAATTGCAATGGTGATTCATCCCTAATACCCTTATCAAATGGTTTCCTAAATTGCCTTTCCAGCAAGACAATGCTCACATATAGACAAGTTAATCTTAGCATGAGTGCCTAAAAGGCCCTCCTTAGCTAATCTATTCATTCGTTCTTGTCTTATATGTCCTAGTCTAGCATGTCAAATTTCATCATTAACATCAACATTACTAGTAAGAGCAATATTTGGAAAACAATCATCATTATTATTTAGTTCTACATCAAGAACCATAAAACCATTTGTTACATAACCATGCCCAATTAACACAGAGTTAATTCAAAGTTTCACACAACGGTTACAAAAATTTACATAATAACCTAAATCAAGAAGACAAGTGACGAAAACTAGATTCCGTTGAATCTCAGGAGCATACAAGACATCATGTAGAAACAAGATACGCCCACCATGTAGGTTGAGCTTACAAGTGACAATTCCTTTAACTTCAATTCTTACATTGTTTCCTATATATATCCATTTGTTGTCAGCTAGTACCCGACAGTACTCCACATATGTAGCTTGATGACGAGCTACATGGTTCGTTGCTCCTGAATCTACAATCCACAAATGATAAGAATCAGCTAATAACACTGTATTTGCAACATAATGCTCATGGAAAGAAGTTAAAGATGGATCTACCTTTTAAGGCTCAGTATAATCCCGAGCAAAATGACCCTTCTTGCCACAGTTGAAGCAAGTCAGCTTATTTTTAGGTTTTTATCCATATTTCTTTCCTTTCTTCTTGATTTGGTTTTAAACAACAACAACACTAGACTCCTTTCCCTTTCCCTTTCCCTTTCCCTTTCCCTTTCCTTTCTTAAACAATTTTTTCTTATTCTTGGAACCAGAACCTTTAGTTACAAAAGCTTGACCAGAAATCTTTACAGATTCAATCCTCTTTGCTTCAAGTTCTACATGATATGAGACATCAATGAAAGTCTTGATATTCTCACTGCGGGTCAGATTCTGTTTCATTATTTTCCAAGAATCAGGAAGGAAATGGATAACTACCTGAATCTGTTGTTCATCAGTCAACGCATAACCAGCAGTCTTAAGCTCTCGAATCATGTTACCCATCTCCCTTAGATGTTGGGCCATGATAACATTTGAGCATTTTTTACAGCTATTAAACTTGATTGTTAGCTGACGGAGCTTACTCAGACTTACTCCACTATACTTCTCTCTAAGGGCTGCCCAGACAGCATGAGCCGATGGTAATAGCTCATACTCAAATATCAGGTCATCAACCATTGAACTAATCAATATTCCCTTAACAATGGAGTCCTTCCTTTTCCATGTCTTATAGGCATCAAGGTCACGTCTGTGCTGTGATATAAAACCATTAGTCGGTTCATCCATGAATTGATTTACAGCCTCTAGAACTTCTTGTTCCTCAAGAATGTATTATATCTTGAGGTGTCATATTTTATAGTTATCCTCATATAATTTTTTCCCTTTATTAAGTTTAGCTATGATATTTTTAGTTGTCATAATCTACATAAATAAATACATTATTTATTATTTCAATATAATTCATATACATGCAATTAACCATTGATTCACTGTAAATTAGAATTGATTTACAAAATCAAGTGATAACTATGTTTCCACTCATCATTTATATGTTCCAATTTAATCAACATTGATCAACTATATTACACACATCCCATTAAATGAACTAATCATTTTTCATATGAACTGATCATATAGATATATGAACTAATCATAATTAAACATAAACTAATATGAAATGAGTTAATTATTTTCAGGTTTGTTAACAAATAACATAATTTTGTTCGTACATAACGACAGAAATTATTACACGACTCAAAAACTGAATAGGCTAAAATTGTTCGTACATAATGACAGTGAATAGAATACTAGTAACATAAATAAGCTAGCACCACTCCCACTAGGATAAATACTAGTGTAGTGGACAAATCTATCCTGTTCATCCTGGACTCGATGATGGGTGGATCTGCCTCAGATATATCCATCAGATCCATTTCTAGATCTTCTACACACTCTTCCGGATCCTCCTCTGATTCTTCGGGATTTATCTCTAGATCCTCCTCAAAATCTTTAAGATCCATTTCTGGATCCTTTTCAAATTCTTCGAGGTTCATTTCCGGATCCTCTTTAAATTCTTCAAGGTCAATTTCTATATCATCTTCAAATTCTTCGAGGTTCATTTCCGGATCCTCTTTAAATTCTTCGAGGTCAATTTCTATATCATCTTCAAATTCTTCAAGGTCCATTTCTGGATCCTCTTCAAATTCTTCAATGTCCATTTTCGGATCCTCTTCAGATTCTGTGGGATTTGGATCCTCAGATTCTGGAGGATCCATTTCTTCGAGATCTGGATCCTCTTAAGATTCATCAAACCTCATTCCAATTGAAGTAAATGTCTGCATATCTCTAAATATGAGATGTGTCCTTTAAACTCATCTCAAAGTTGGAGTGTTATCTGCCTAAGATTTTTTGACAGTAAATAAACCAAAGTCCATCTTCTACAATTGAGCCGACCAATAAGCCAACCGACTTCATGATTCGGGTCATATTCCAGCTTCTTGATCTTCTCACAAAGCTCATGTTGTCGTTTATATCGACCAGTCATCGTATATATTGTTCATGGTATCTAGAATTAAAAATAATGATGCCAGTACAAAATCGACAAACCAGTAACAAAACTGGTCTTATTCAATTCTCATATATACGTACAACAAATATATACAGAATACATAAGTAAATAAAAAAAAAATTATTTGGGGAGTCTTATGTTACTGAAACATTTGATATGATGATCAATTCCTGTGTTTGGTTTATTTTCTAATCAGAACTAATCTAATTGGGCAGGAATGTGTTATCTATATTTTGTTATTGTTCAATCCAAGTCCATTTAAACCAATCTCAGACTTATCGATCAAACTCAGATTCATTTGATTAATCCAATGTCCATTAGATTAAATCTAATCCATTAAAATAAATCTAATCTTTTTTATTAAATCTGACCCATTAAAATTAATCTAATCCTATGATCATATTTGGACCAAGTTTAATAATCAACCTAAATTGATTATTATTTGGATCAAATTAGTTTATTTAAACTAACTTATGGTTTGAATTAAACGGGGTGAATTGAACCACTCGTCATGTAAATCTAATTTTTCTTTGCATGCTTGGAAGAAAAACAACGCAGACATTATATACCTTGTTTTTTGTTTTTGTTTTTTTTTATCTTACACGTGTTTTGAGAAAGGATTTTCTTTTCCTTTTTATTTAATAAAATCAAATTTTCATCAAACAGAGTAATCAAAAACTTCCTAGACATACTGTTTGTCCCTGGGTCATGGTGCCATAGTAAAATATTTAGGTTGTCTTTCAGACATCCGCGGTTCGAATCTCAGCTACGACGTATTTGTAAGAATTTTTTCTCCAAATGGGGGGCGTAATCAAAGGATGCTGGGCTTCTGGGTTGGCCGTCGCGTGCCCTTCCCGATTTACCCTGGTGGTCGGTGGGAAATTTCCATGGGACCGGGCCGGTCACCCCCAGAGATAGTCAATGAGGCTAACTGGGATTATTATTTTTTAGCCCCCGGGGCTAGGGGTGATCACAGATCAGATTGGTTCGGTTATTAGGATAAAAAACTATCCGGCCCTACTAGATCGGATAATGTAATATCATGACCCTACATCCGGCCCTATATCCGACGGTTATTATGTATTAAATATCTGACGGGTTGTCAGTTATTTGGATATCCGACCCTATATCCAATAAAATATAAATATAAAATAATAAAAAATAAAATATTTTAAAATGATAATAGACATTACTCATTACACGTTGTAGTAGCTAATCGTCAATAGCTACTACAACGTGTAACAACTTATCGGCAGTAGCTACTACAACGTGTAGCAGCTTATCCGCAGTAGCTACTATAACGTGTAACAACTTATCGGCAGTAATTGCTACAAGTAGGGGTGATCGCGGATCGGGTTGGTTCGGTTATTGGGATAAAAAACTATCCGACCCTACTAGATTGGATAATGTAATATCATGACCCTACATCCGACCCTATATCCGGCGGATTTTGTTTTTTTGATTCGGTTCGGGTCGGTATAAGCGGGTTGGTCGGTTTGGCGGGTTGACTGCTCACTCCTACCCGGGGCCATGGTGTCGCGGTAGGACATCCAGGTTGTCTCCCATGCACCCGCGGTTCGAACCCCAGTTACGGCGTATTTGTAGGAATTTTTCCTCCAAATGGGGGGCGTAATCAAAGGATGCTGGGCTTCTGGGCTGGCCGCTGCGTGCACTTCCCGATTTACCCTGGTGGCCGGTGGAAAACTTCCGTGGGACCGGACCGGTCACCCCCAGAGATAGTCAATGAGACTAATTAGGATTATCATTTTTTTTATGGATGAACCGTTAATCTTCTTTATACAAACGCAAGGCTTCCCACGATCGACATTAACTGATATTTTAAAAGCAGTTGCCAACACTCCTCTATCGTGACTCTATACTGTCGAGGACTACGAGATTTCCAAGAAGCTGGGTAGAAACCGTGACTTTGGGATGTCAACAAGATTACCGATTCTTGCAGAGATCGTAGAAATCACAATGTCGTGATTTCTCACTTTCATGCAGTGAAATTCATGCTTTCAAAAAACTAATGCTCGATACCATTGTAGTCTTTGATAGCATGAAACGAACACAAAATAAAAATGATAACAACTCATAGTAATCTCCGGAGACAAATTTGATCACCGATAATCGCTTGCCGTCGAAAGAGCGATCACGAAACTGAATCAAAAAACTCTTCTCGAGGTTCACAAACCAAAACTTCTGCTACTCGAATGTTCTCTTTGCTCACGATCACCTCGATCAATTCCTCTCGAGGTGATAGTTTGAGCTTGAGTTCAGTCAAGATTCCAATAGAGCATCTGAGGTGACAGTAGCTCGGTCAAGACATTTAGGCTGTATTTGATTCTTGATCATTTTAATTATCTATCTTATGAATAAAAATCTTGTTTGATTTAGATAATGAGTGATTTTTGATAATGGAGCATACCTATCATATCAATGAATGGGGAATATAATCTGAAATTGAAATACCTTGAAAGTATGAGGATTTTATTTTCGCAATTCCAGGGTTGACAAAATTATTTTCCCAAAATTGCCCTGTGATTTTTTGCCACTCAACAGTTGCTGCAAGTTCATGTCGAGCACCGGTGAGACGCTTAAGTGCGCCGCCTGCCACCAGAGCTTCCATTGGAAAGACCATGACAAGATGTGCGAGCTCCAAAATGGTATCGTGATGCCGCTCTTGCTTCCGCCACCAGCAACTTTGATGTCGTTGTTGGAATCGGAGCGCAGCGGAATACATATACTAAATCATGGATATCTTCATGGTACATATAATTTTACACAAAAATAACATAACAAATATACTTTGAGTCCTCGATAGACATGAATGATATCACAGACAAATAAGAGTCCACGTGTGACTCCTCTAGCGGTATCTACGCGCACTAGATCACGAACTTGACACGATCTGTTAGGTGCTAGCCTCTTGAATCGACAAAACTTTGTAAGCACTACCGATCTCTTCCGATAGAAGAAAGTGAAGAAGAAGTTTTCGAGGGAGCAATGGAGAAAAAGTTCTTCAATGAATCTTTCCATGGATAACTACTTATAGCCGCCAAAGAATATGAAGAGGTATGACTTCATATTATCCATTAATCATCATTATGATGACTCTTCAAATTCTTCATTAATCATCATTATGATGACTCTTCGAATTCTCTATTAATTATTATAATGACTTCGAATCCTTCATTAATCATTATGATTATGACTATTCGAATTCTCTCTTATTTGGATCAAATAAATCCATATTTGATCTTGATCTCGACTAAATTATGATATTTCTGAATTAATTGATAATCCAATTAATTCTGATTTAAAAATAGTAAGATTAATTAGTTTTAATATCCACTAAAATAATCGATCATAGATAATATTCGTGTCTACGTGCTATGTGTGCGACCCGCTAGGTCTTATACACAAAAGCAGTGTAAATCCATTCACAGACTAAGATAACCGTCTAGTAACAGTTTTTAGTCACTCAACGTAATAAAATTAATATTAGTCATAAACTATAAACCACTATAAATCGATTACTATATAATTCAATCTCTTCATCTAAGCCTACATCCCAATTAATTTGGTACATTATATATCATTACCAAATTAATTGTTTTACTTGATTTCCAAGATATAATAGACTCTTCTTGAATGATAAATCATTCCTCCCATGACCATGAATTTCGAGTCACTAATATTTCTATTAAGCGGCCAGGATGTTAACTTCTAATCCAAGAGAGCGATGAATCCTCTATTGACTCAACACTGTTTTCTCTATGCTTTGTCATACACCCAACTGTCGTATTAATTACAATCCGATTGAGGACTGCTTTAAACAACGTCAAATCACATAACTTCATGCATAGAATAAATAAAAGTCTCAAGTCAAAAGATCAGTTACACTCGTTTATAAGAAGAATGACCAATGATGCTTAATATGTCATCTCCTCTTATGCGGTTGTGTCTAGTGTATCTCTAAACTCAAGGTACCCCTAAGTACAAATTGGATATCAATCCCTTGGTCTATCTCGACCTAGTCATACTCAGTGCTATCTAGATATCTATGTCCTGTCTAGATATCTATCTAATTATTTTTATATTAATATACCCATTAATTTGTGAGACTTTTATCATTTATCATATACATATAGAAAAGTAAATAATTAACGATAAATACTTACCTTTATGAAATAATTATCCACAAAATAAGAAGTGTCTTAACACATAAGTGTGCATACTAATAATATCCCAATTGCATTATTGTCAAACACTATATGTTGGTGTAGCAGGGCCGGTAAAAGGGGGTGGGTGAATTGCTTGCAAAATAAAATAGACATTTCTCGATGTTTCAACTCTAATTAGTAGCACAATTATACTAAATTAAATTAACAACTAAAAAGAAGAGGTAAAAGAATTACTTAGTTACAACCTAGATAGTTGTTAATTCAAGACAAATAAAAGCACTAAAAAGTCTCCTTCGTTGAAGGCGGAGAAGTCTCTTACACTCATTGAATGCTCAAAAAGTTGATAGGAAATGAATACAAGAGTTGTTGATTATTTCCTAGGTCTAAGGGTCTTTTTATAGCCCTTGGAAAAAGTTATCCGTAACTTGAAGGCGCCTTCAAAGAAGTCCAAGGCGCCTTCCATCGGATAGAGTTTATCTGCCGAGGATAAAACTTTATCCTCGGCTAAGGACTAGCGAAGGCACCTTCAAAGGCTGGAATACGCCTTCGTACTGTTCATTGAAGGCGCCTTCCAGCCATGAAAGGCGCCTTCCAAAGGACAACTCAGCTTAAAGTTGATCTCTTCGCGTAGTTCTTCACGTAGGTAATTCTCCGGCTAACCGGAGTTGAGCTCACCCAAACCCAACTCCGACTTTCTCCTCGAGCAAGCTTCCTTCCCGACTTCTCGCCCCTCGAATGTTGCACACATCCTTCTCATCCGCCAATGTACTCTTCCATAGCATCTCGCCCTTCGGATGCATCGAGCCCGTCGACTCCCTTTCTGTGTCAACCTTCTCGCTAGATGCATCTTCCACTCAACTTCTTATGTTTCTTAGTTGACTACATCAAAACTACCCCAGGGTACTAATACTATGGACTCTTAGTCCTAAGCTCCTCACATGGGTTTCATGTTTCTGTAGAGGTAAGGCCCTTGTGAGTGGGTCTGCGATGTTCTCGCTGGTATCTATTCTACTAACCAACACATCATTTCTCAAAACAATCTCTCTAAGGAGGTGATACTTTCTCAGTATATGCTTGGATTATTGGCGAGACCTTAGCTCCTTTGGCTACGCTATGGCTGCATTATTGTTATAGTATAGCATAACTGGATCAACAATACTAGGAACCACTTCAAGCTCCACGATGAAGTTCTTAATGCACACAGCTTCCTTTACTGTCTCTGAAGCTGCTATGTACTCGAACTTAGCGGTTAAATCTGCAACTATCTCTTTCTTGGAACACCTCCAGCAAACAGCTGCACCATTCAAACAAAACACATATCCTTGCCATGATTTCTGATTATCATGATTTGTCTGAAAACTTGCGTCAGTATATCCTCTAACGACTAATTCCTCGTCTCCTCCGAAAACTAAGAATATGTTCTTTGTTCTTCTAAGATACTTGAAGATAGTCTTCACCGTAATCCAATGACCCTCTCTAGAATTTGACTAATATCTACTCTTCATGCTTAATGCATATGAGACATCTGGTCGAGTGCATATCATAGCATGCATTAGGGATCCTACAGTCGAAGCATAAGGTATCTTGTACATTCTACTTCTTTCCTCTTATATTTCTAGACACATAGCCTTGGAAAGATGTACATCATGTGACACTGGTAAATATCCTCGCTTGGAGTCCTGCATACCAAATCTATTCAACATTTTGTTAATGTATGTACCTTGACTCAACCCTAATAAGATGCTTTGTCTATCTCGATATATTCTAATACCTAAGACATAGGTTGCATCCCCAAGATCTTTTATTGAAAAACACTCCCAACCAAGTCTTGATAGATTCAAGGCTAGGGATGTCATTGCCTATAAGATGTACATTATCAATATACAACACTAGGAACGTAATCTTGCTCCCATTAATCTTCTTGTAAACGTAAGGTTCTTCTGGATTCTTGACAAAAGAAAAATCTTTAATGGCTTCGTCAAATCGCAGATTTCAACTCTGAGATGCTTGCTTTAGTTCATAAATAGACCTCTAGAGCTAACATAATTTATTGGCGTTTTTGGATTTTATAAAATTGAGAGATTGTACCATATATACTTCCTCGTGTAACCTTCCATTTAGGAAAGCAATTTTAACATTCATTTGTCAAATCTCGTAATCCTTGTAAGCTGCTATAGCTAGCAAAATCTTAATAGTCTTAAGTATTGCAACGAGCGAAAATATTTCATCATAACCAATTCCTTGACGTTGATTGAAACCTTTTGCCACAAGCCTACCTTTATAGATACTTATGTTCTCATCCATGTTAATCTTTTTCTTGAAGATCTATTTACACTCTATGGGTTTTACCCCAACTGGCACATCAACCAACTCTCAAACTTGGTTGGTGTACATAGAGTCCATTTTAGATTTTATGACTTCTAGTCATTTCTCAGAATCATTTGAAGCAACTACTTCCTCGTAAGTCGACGGTTCATCATATTCGATGAGTAGCACTTCCTCATCTTAGGTTACCAACCAACCATATTTGTTTGGCTCTCAGTATATTCTTGTAGACTTACGTCGATCTCGCATTTCCTAAGCAATCTCAGATGAAGGAGACACTTGTGTTGATGCAATTTGCACTAATGGTCTAACTAAGGTTTTGATGAATGACAAAGTAAGTTAAGTTAGGTATTATTGTAATCTAACCACTTTACCAAGTGTGCAGGAGTTAACCAGATAGGTCAACGGGCTGACTGGATATCTGGTGTGAAGTCCAGATAGGTCAACGGGTCAACCGGATATCTGGCAAGAAGTCCAGATAGATTGACGGGCCGATCGAATATCTGGCAAGAAGTCCAGATAGGTCGACAGACCGACCGAATATCTAGCAGGAAATCTAGTTGGGTCTGCAGACCAAACAACTAGCAAACTGGTAAGTAAAGGTAAGTCACTAGAGGAGAATAACTAAGTGAGGGTGCATCCCAGTTGAGAGGACAGTAGGCCTCGATTCAAGTTAGGTCCATTTCGGATCCCTAATCTGACACCTTAATTAGTTTCTGGTCCTGGGAGGATAGAAACTAATTACTACTCATTATTATAACTATGATAACTTTATTTTATAGGGTAGATATTTTAATTTTGGACTAACATCTTTTTGCAAGATAAAAGAGCAAAAAGCCTTCGGATGAACAATACCCGAAGGCACTTTCAAGGCTGATGGAAGGCGCATTTGCACTATTCATGGAAGGTACCTTCCAAGGCTTTGGAAGGCGCCTTCTGCAGGATGAACTTTGGATGTCATCACGGATAAGAGCCGGGACAATCGGGATCAAACTTCTCGGGTTGAAGGCATCTTTAATGGCTATGGAAGACGCCTTCCAAGCCTTTATAAGGATGCTCGCCCAAATCTTCATACACAACACTCACACGAGCTTCTACGCATCCAAACGGCTTTCCGACTACTCCAGGCTCTTGTTGTTGCCCTGCTATGACTTTGCTACACTCGACTGTCGTCAAGAAGCCGACCAAACACCGAGCACGGACCGACCGACTTCAAACATAGTTTGGTAACGTTTGTTAATTGGACTTAAATTCTGTAAATGGAAAGTGTAGTATGTTACACTTCTCTGATCTCCTTTCTGTACTCGATTTTCTCTTCCGGAGATATCAGAAGAGACTTTTAATGGATTACTCATCGATAGGTCCACGGGACCTAGGTCTTGGAGTAGGAGTCGTCGAAGGCTCCGAACCAAGTAAACTGTTTGTGTTCTCTTTGTGACTTTCCGTTTTCTTATTTATTTTTTCGTCGCGTGTACTCATTTCTTTTAAAACGATAAAACAAGATTTTTGAAAACCACATGATTCACCCTCCCTCTCACGTGTGACTCGATCCAATAACTTGTACTTGTGGCACTGTCTCATTGTTCAACTATTTGTAAAGTCTATAATTTATTCAAGACTTACTTTACTCCCACTACTTTTTTAGAAATAAACTCTCTTTCTAATAAAGTAGTATATCAAGCAACAATAACTTTGTGCTCACTTGGGAGATAAAAATAATATCTCATTGTAGCTTTGGGATAACCTACAAACGTATATTTTATGGATTTTGCTGCAAGCTTATTAGAATTTTCATTCTTCACGTAAGCATCACAATCACATATCTTAAGGTATAAGACAAATTTGGTTTCTTTCCAAACCATAATTCATAAGGAGACTTATCTACTGTCTTAGTTAAAATTCGGTTAAGTGTGTATGTTGATGATTCTAAGGCATAGCCCCATAATGATATTGGAAGGCTTGCATGACTCATCATTGATCTAACCATTTCCATGAGCGCGATTTCTCCTTTCTGAAACATCGTTCTACTCTGGTGTTCTAGGAGGTGTAAGTTGGGAAATTATCCCACACTCTTTTAGGTAATCAATAAACTCTTGGCTTAGATACTCATCACCTCAATCACTTTAAAGGATCTTAAATGCCGCGTTGATTTTCTACCTCATTCTTAAACTCCTTAAACTTGCCTAAAGTTTCATATTTATGTCTTATTAAGTAGATATATCCACATCTACTTAAATTGTTAGTAAAAGTCACGAAGTAGATATACGCTCCTCTAACCTGAACTTGCAATGACCCACAAACATCACTATGTATGAGTTCTGGTGGTTTCTTTGCCCGTTCACCTATTTTGGTGAAAGGTTTCTTGGTCATTTTTCCTTGTAAACATGCTTCGCATGTATCTATGGGTTCTAATTCAAAAAAGTCCAAATACACATTACTGAGTAATCTAGCGATGTGTTTCTGGATTATATAACCAAGTCTATAGTACCAGAACTATGTCAAGTTTGAGTCATGTAATTTTTGTTTCTTACTTTCAATACAATAAATCGGTTCATCTAAGCTAAGAGCATAAAGACCATTATTCAATGAATCATTCTCATAGAATATATTGTTCAAATAAAAGGAACATAGCTTATTCTTGAATTGAAAAACAAATCTCTTACCGTCCAAACTAGACACCGAAATGATATTCTTTGAGAAACTAGGAATAAAATAATAGTTTTTTAAATTCAAAACAAGTCCACTAGGTAAATTTATTAAATAAGTTCCTATAATTAACGCAGCAACTCTCGCTCCATTAGCTACTCATAGGTCTATTTCGCCTTTAAACAACCATCTGCAGTCACTTAGACCCTACATGTTTGCACAAATGTGAGACCTACTTTCAGAATCTATGACCTATGATGAAGAAACAGAAAGATTGCACTCCATCATAAAAATACCTGAAGCATCCGCTCCACTGGCATTCTTCATCATGCAAATGTAACAGTTTTTCTTCCAGTGACATTTCTTGCCACAATGGAAGCACATGGCCTCCTTTCATCAGATTAGGACATCTACATCCCTTTCTTAAGCTTCTTCTCAGCATGATATCTAGTATTCTTCACTGCATTAGCCTTGGGATTAAACTTTCCGGTGCTAGGGCGCTTGTTGGTCTTTCTGACCATCATTGCATGCAGGGAAGGATTTACCTTTATATCCTTCTCACTTTCTCAGCAGTTTTCAACATTGTCATCAGATCAGTCAAACTCTTGTCCATGCTGTTCATATTGAAGTTCAACATGAACTGGGAAAATGATAGAGGTAGTGACGATAATACTAGGACAACAGCCAAGTCCTGGTCTAACTTGGAACCTAAGCTCTCGAGCCTCTTTATGTACCCAATCATCTTGAGTACATGAGACCCAACTTGGTTTCCTTCTATCAACATGGTATGAAATAGTGCTCGAGAGGTTTCATACCTCTCTACTCTTGCACTTTTTTGGAAAAGCTCATGCAACTGTTGATCAATCTCCCTAGCACTCATGTTCTCATGGTGTCATTGTAACTCGGGAGAAATAGAAGACAGCATGATGCATTGCACATCCAGTGCATCTTCCATATACTGAGGATAATATGACTGATCTTCGTTTAAAGCATCGGGTGTAAGCTCTTTCAATAGTTCATCTTCGAGAACGTAATTTTTCTCTCATATCTTAAAATAATTTTCAGTTTTCTATACCAATCCAGGTAGTTGGAACTGAGGAGGGTATTCTATTTCTCGAGAATACTTTGTAGTGATAAGGTACTTGTGTTTGCCATCTAAAATTTAAAGCAGAGTTTTAGAATTTGTGAAATATATTTAATAAAGGATTTTATAACTCCTATTTGTTGGATCGCGATGGCCGAATAAAAGGGGGGTTGAATATCCCTGTAAAAACAAAAACAAACAGCCCTTCTCGGACTTCTTAAACCGACACTTGTAAAATAATTAAATAAACAGAAAGCAAAAGAAGAGGCACAAGATGTTTACTTGGTTACAACTGGGGAGGTTGTTAATCCAAGGAAAGTGTAGCACTAGTATCTCCTTCAGGAAAGTGTAGCACTAGTATCTCCTTCAGGCGGAGAAGCATCTTACAGCAGTGAAAGCGCAAAAACAGAAGCTAAATTAACAAGAAAGTGCACAAGTGTTAGAATACAGAATTCTTGAGATGATTTGAAGCTTCTGGACCAAGGCTGTATTTATAGCCTTGGTCGGGGCGCCTGGAAGGGGTTCAGGCACCTAGGAGGGGATAAAATTTTATCCCCTTCGCAACGGATCGCGTTTGATGCGATCCAGGTCAAAATCCAATCTCGGGAGCCAGGAATGGATTCGGGCGCCCGGACCACTAAGTCAACCAAGTTGACTTTTGGTTTGGGCCCTCTGCTCCGATGCTACTCACCTATGTCCGAATCTTCCACTCCGGCTCCGCTTGCTTGGGTGATTTCAACCAACCAAAATAAGGCTCACTCGAACCCAATTTCGGCCTTCTCGAGCAACCTTCCGCTCCGGCTTCTCGTCCCTCGGAAACGTCACGCACCTCCTTCTCGTCCACCCGTGTACTCTTCCGCAGTGCCTCATACCTCAGACGTACCGAGCCCGTCGGCTCCCTCCCGTGTCATTTTTCTCGCTAGCTGCGTCTTTTGCTCGACTCCCTGTGCTCCTAAGCTCCTGCACACTTAGACACAAGGTTAAAAACACGACAGAACCTAACTTAACTTGTTGATCATATCAAAATAACCTTGGGATTCCAATACTATTATTTTATTCAAGTTTCACAGCCCTTACTGTTAGAATCGGGAATAAGTTGGTAACAATTCCTAATAGGACCGAAACTCTAAATCATATAGTATGCACACAGTTGAGTTGTATCTACATGTTACATTCATCAAATAGGCCTTAGTTTGTCAATCACAAATCTATGTGACTTTCGGTATGTTCTTGTCAGTTTTATATTCTCAACACTTATCCCTCAAATTAATTGACCTTAGCTGAGCTAAACAAGTCAACGAATTCGAGTTAAGTCGGCCCACTAATAATTATGATAAATTATAAATATTTTGACATAAGTCCATAGTTGAGTTGTACCGACTTATATAAAAAATCTAACTATCATCATAGTTATTAGCGGAGAGCTATTAACAAATCTTGACTTTAATATATTTAAAGGATTTTATAATTATTAAATTATTAAAATATCTCACCATTAATTAACTTCTTGTACATTCACATAATCTCATTATGAGATTTATCTCCATTAACCCTCGTAGTTTTTTAAAATGAATAAACCTCAGAGATTTTAACATGTTAATATACTTATACCAAAATGAATTTATATATAAATTACAATATATATTACTTTATAGGTGTTTAGATAAAATTTACTTCTATCGTGAAATATTAAGGCATATAATTTAAAATAAAAAAATTAAGATTTAAATCTCTCGAAACACTGATTCTTCAAATAAATTTTGAAGAAAATGTTTCATACTAAATAATCCAACCACGAATAGGTTCTGATACCATTGTTGGAATTGGAGCACTGCAGAATACATATACTAAATCATGGATCTCTTCATGGTACATATAGTTTTACACAAAAATAATATAAAAATATACCTCGAGTCCTCGATAGACGTGAATGATATCACAGACAGATGAAAGTCCTACGTGTGACTCCTCTAGCGGTATCCACACGCACTAGATCACGATCCGTTAGGTGCTAGCTTCTTAGATTGACAAAGCCTTACAAGCACTACTGATCTCTTCCAATGGAAGAAAGCGAAGAAGTTTTCAAGGGAGAAATGGAGAAAAAGTTCTTCAATGAATCTTTCCAAGGATGGCTACTTATAGCCTCAAAGGAATATTAAGAGGTATGACTCATCATATTCTCCATTAATCATCATTATGAAAACTCTTCGAATTCTTCATTAATCATCAATATGATAGTTCTTCAAATTCTCCATTAATCATCAGTATGATGACTCTTTGAATTCTCCATTAATTATCATGATTATAGCTATTCGAATTCTCTCTTCTTTGGAATAAATAAATCAATATTTGATCTTGATCTCGACTAGCTTCCGATATTTTTGAATTAATTAATAATCCAATTAATTCTGATTTAGAAATAGTAAGATTGATTAATTTTAATATCTACTAAAATAATTAATAATAGATAATGTTCATGTTTACTTGCTATACATGCGATTCTCTAGGTTTTATACATAAAGGTAGTGTAAATCCATACATAGACTATGGTAATCATCTAGTAATAGTTTGTTAGCCATCCAACGTGATAAAATTAATATTAGTCATAAATTATAAATCACTATAAATAGATTATTATGTAATTCAATCTCTTCATCTAAGTCTACATCCCAATTAATTCGATAAATTATGCATCATTATTAAATTAATTGTCTTACTTGATTTCCAAGATATAATAGACTCCTCTTGAATGATAAATTATTCCTCCCATGGCCATGAATTTCGAGTCACTAATATCTCTATCAAGCGACTAGGATATTAAGTCATAATCCAAGAGAGCGATAAATCATCTATTGACTCAACACTATTCTCTTTATGTTTTATCATACACCCAACTACCATATTAATCACAATCCGATTAAGGACTACTTTTAACGGCGTCAAAGCACATAACTTCACGCATAGAATAAATGAAGGTCTCAAGTCAAAAGATCAGTTACACTCGTTCATAAGAAGAATGATTAATGATATTTAATATGTGGTCTCCTCTTAAGCGGGGCTCCAGTATACCTCAAAACTCAAGGTACCCCTAGTACAACTTGAATATCCATCTCTTGGTCTATCTCGACCTAGTCATACTCAACGTTGATCTATATCTCTATGTCCCCTCTAGATATTTATCTGATCAAGGACTGTTTTCATATTAATATACTCATTAATCTGTGAGACTTTATAATTAATCATATATGTACAGAAAAATAAATAATTAACGATAAATATTTGTCTTTATGAAATAATTATCCATAAAATATATAAGAAGTGTCTTGGCATATAAGTGCACACACTAATAGGCGTTGCCTCCGCCATGTCTTTTCAATTGTTGAGGCCTTCCTCACTGCCACCGTCTTCCCCTCTCCCACACCTCCTCCCTTTCGTTCCTTCACTGTTCTCATCCTCGAGCTCTCCCCTATGTCGTTCCCCACCTTCAATGCCGACAAAGGTTTCTCCCCGATTGTGCGTTAGCTCTAGCTGGACGCGTTGGTGGAGGATGTTAAGGTTGGGGAGTTTGCGTCTCCACATTGTGAGGGAGCAACGGTTATGGGATTCATTTTGTGCTTCCCCAACTACTCGCCGTTCTCCGATCTTGACTTCTTGAACCAGGATCTTAACTTCTCGAACCAAACAGGATGGATCTTTGACTTCTTGAACAAGAATAATACAGTAAAGGTTAAATTAGATTATATATTAAAACCTTCAAACTTAAGATTGATCATATTTTATTCCGCAAAACTTTTATTATGTGATTACCTACATGATAATTTGAACCAAATATACTCTTATGCTCTATTTACCTAAAGGAGTAGATGATGGATGGACGAAACAAACCTAGAGGTATGAGAAGATAATGGAAAAAACTCTCTTCCTCTATGATACGGTAATCATAGTTTCCAAAAAAAGGGGTCAAAGTAGGGAAGGTTAGCTAGTGCGGAGGTCAAAGTCACATGGTTGGTCAGGCTTGGAACTACTAATCAGGCTTGGCTGGCCGAGCAGGCCTTGAATCACTGGTCGGGCGTGGATGGCGGAATGGACCTCTCGATCTACCATACTTAGTGACGTACAAACGAGGCTTGAAACTAAGTATCAATTTACCAAACCCACTACTCTATCCGATTGGACCTAAGAACTGATCGGACATGTTGCGCCTTCAAGGCAAACAAAGTGGGTGGGTGAAGAACGAGTCACTGGTTGAGTTCTATAAGGTCGTGCTGATGAGCTTCCTGAGTGATGGTCGGTTGGCCTAACGCGGGACCCATGGACCTGTAGTTTCGTACTCTTTTGGAAGTTTGTGCTGTAAAGGATAGAGAATAACCTGCAGGCAAATCGTGCTCTAGAAGCTTCCAGCCTGTCCAATCATAGAGATTTATACGCTCGTTTAAGGAAATATGTCAGAGTCACTTTATGGTCTATCCTTGGTTAGGCATGCTTTGGAAAGCATGTAAATGCTATGGAATGCGTGCATAAACACGACGGCGACACTATAAAAGAGGGGTCTTCATTTACCGGTATGGGTATGCGATGCTCTAGGTCTTGGCACTCGCTTTGCTATAATTTACTTCCACTATTTTTCCTCACCACTCGATCACTTGAGCGTCGGAAGGTATAGGGGTTGGAAATGGGCTGGCAACTTGTCATTTATTAGAATTTCCTAACAGAACAACATGTCAATCCGCTTGGGAGAATCGCCAGATCGGGGTGCTTTGCTTTTACGAACATCCCGAGCGAGCACATTTTCAGTGGACGATCCCTGCGTCTTCTTCGCTCAGCCATGTTTTTCCGAGGGCGTTCAGAATAATGCCCTATGGTATGGGATTGGTGCATCTGGCACCAGCGGCAAACTTGACAGGTACGTCAGATTAGGCAACTAGTGCAGTATGCGTGCAAATGCTTTGGAATACGTACAAATGCTTTGGAATGTGTGCATAAACATAGCGGCGACACTATAAAAGAGGGGTCTTCATTTACCGGTGAGGGTATGCGATGCTCTAGGTTTTGGCACTTCTTTGCTATAGTTTACTTCCACTATTTTTCCTCACCACTCGATCACTTGAGTGTCGGAGGGATAATGCCGAGAACCCCTTCCCTGGCCTGTGTAGGATCAATGGTGTGCTAGAGGGGGGTGAATAGTACTTGTGACTTTTTCACTCATTTCGGAAAACTCAAAGTAACGCGGTGGAACAAAGAACAAGATAAAAGCAATGCTAACACAATTTCTTTTACTCGATTCGAAGCCTGTGTCAACTCCTACTCCAAGACCCGCAATTGTTGATCACTTTCGGTGGGCAATCACTACTAGTTCACAAATCTTTTACAAGTAAGCAATTACAAGTACTGAAAAAAACTAAGTATACCGACAATAAGCAATTAGGAATTTGTTCGTTGATTGTTGGAATAGCGTTGAAGAGAGCAGCAGTTGTTCATTTCTTGATCTCGGAAATTATGTTATTGAAGCAACTAGTCGAGCCCTCCTTAAATAGTCAAGCTAGGCCTGATCCAGATCCATTGATCTCGGGATCAGGTTTGACTCATCGCTGATCGGTCGACCGATCCCCTGGTTTGGTTGACCAATGCTGCCTGAATCGGTACGTCTTCTCGTTCAGATTCAGCTTTGGATGAGTTCTCGTTCGATCCACCAATCCTGCTATCCTCACTAGCTTATCTGGTATGATCCGATCAATCTGACCTGATCTCGGTCACCACATATCCACTGTTCAGTTGTCTGATCCTCAAGTTCAAACGACCGATCCTTCGATCGAATTCGGTCAGCTGGCTGGAAATCAACTCTGTTTGCTTGGAGGTTCGGTCGACCAATCCCCGGTTCGATCGACCGATCAGGGCTAAGCTTGATCCTGCAAAATTGTTAGTTTCTTGAAAAACAGAGTCAGACAAAATAGCAAATAATATATAAATCATTAACTTGATAGCCTTCGGACTGTCCGGTTTTGACTTCAAATTTCCTCTGGAAACCCTGGGTCGAACCGACACCCACTGTTCCCTCAATGGGAAACGCGTCCTCACCTACTCCTCTAAGGAGAGATTACATGTTGTCAGACCGATCCTCCAGATCAACTGGACTTTTTGTCTAGCGTTACCACCCCTATGACCTAGGGTTACCTCCCCCTAGGGTTTTTTATAACCTAGGGTTACCACCCCTTAAGGTTTTCCACCTGCCTAGAATCCACTAGGACTTTTGTCTAAGACAACTTAGGACTTTCCTGCATGCTCAACCAATCTTGTTAGATCACAAGACAACTTAACTTTGAACCCTTGGGCATAATCAAAACTTAGATTCAATCGTTCGATGCTTCCCGCACCAATAATCTCCCCCTTTTTTATTATGGCAACACGGTTCAAAGTTAACTAAAACATAACAATAAATAAAGGAATTTAAGTATGAGTATAAATATAATAATTTGTGAAAAAAAACTCTCTTATGCTCTCTCTTTCATAAAAATTATGTTTAACTCTTAACTTTTCTCTCTCCCTTTGGCATATATCAAAAAGGAGAGAAGTTGTTTGAAACAAAGGTTTTACCTTTTTCAATAAAGACTTAGCTGAACTTAACCTTTAAAAATTACTTAGCTAGAAAAAAAACTTAGCTATTCTTAAGCTTTGAAATGGGCTTAGCTTTTTCTAAAAAAAAAAATTAGCTAAATTTTAGCTTTGAAAATAATTGTGTTGTCAAGAACTTAGCTTTTAAAAGAAGTTGATAAAAACTTAGTTTTAATACTTAATTTTATAGAGGTTTTGAAACAGGCTTAGTTAAAAGTACATAGCTTAAAAAAGATTTTGATTTAGTTTAAAAATTTAATAAAAACTAAGTTAAGTACTTAGCTTTAAAAAATAAGTTGATAAAAATTTAATTAAGTACTTAGCTTAAAAAAAATTTGATAAAAATAATTTAGCTTTAAAAATATTTTGATAAACACTTAACTTTAAAAACATTTTGATAAATACTTAACTTTAAGAATATTTGATAAAAATACTTAGCTAAGTAAATGATTTCTTTGAAAAATACTTTATCAAAAACTTAATTTCTATCTTTTCAAAAATGATTTATTTTTCTTTTTAAAAATAGTTTTAAAAAAATAAACTTCCTCTTTCAAAAGTATTTTGAACTTATGAAAAGTTTAACTTTTAAAACCAACGTTTAACAAAAAAAAAAAAATTAATGTCTTAACCTTCCTTTCACCCCCCTTAATTAATGCCAAAAATGTTTGAGGATTCTAGAGTCCAAGCATGTAAAATAAATATAAAAATTATTATTTATTTTCCTAATTTTTCATCTCACTCATTCTATATTGTCAAACATGTTCAGCTTATGAGTGTATGTGAGACGAAGTTAAGTTAAGTTTATTTTATCTTTAACTTTGAAAAATATTTATGATATAGAAGTATATTTCAAAAATAATTTAAGTTAAATTTAGATTTTTAAAATACTGAATTTGAGATTTTTAAAATATAAGTTTGAATTTGAAGATTTCAAAATGTTGAAAACAAAAGTATTTTAAATTTGAGTTTCAGAATAATTAAGTTTGAATTTGAAAACATATATGTTTGAGTAATTAAATTTTAAATTTTAAAACTTTTTAAACAATATTTAAAAATAATTATGATTAAGATTTCAAAATTTTAATTATTTGAAAATAATTTACTTTAATTAAGGATTTTAGAATTAATTGAAATTAATTATACTTTTAAAATTAATTATGATTTAAAAATAATTATAATTTAATTATGATTTAAAAATAATTATAATTTAATTATGATTTAAAAATAATTAATATTTTAAAATTAATTATGATTAATTAGATTTTAAAATTAATTATTAATTAAAATGACTTAGTTTAATTGAATTAATTTTTAATTAACTTAATTGAGTTTAATTAATTTAGGTTTGGTTAACTACTTTATATTTTAAACCTAGGTCCATCTCACCCTTTTCTAGATTTTCAATCCGAGAACCTTAATAGTTTTGTGAGATGGTTAATTTAATCTTAAATTTAAATTCAAATCTAAGGATTGATCAACATTTGAGTTAGACTAAGGTTTAACAGTCAGTTAATTAAATATCTATTTCAATAATTAGCTTCCAGACTGTGGCGATGCACTAGGCCTTCTTGGGTATGTGATCATCCACCACTTCTAGACAAAGTCTTTTAAAGATATTGAATACTTAATTTCCTTTCTGAAAATCCTAGGTCTAACTAGTCAAGTGTTAATCAAGCCTAAGTCCTTAATTATCTACCCTAATATAAGCATGAACAATAGGAAGCAGTAAAAACATACATCAAGCAAGTTTATCTAATGAATATGGTCTTTCTATTAGCTCCCCCTGGATCATAGCCTCGATAGGGCCTATCAAGGTAATGGGTTTGATCATTAGGGATCCAATATTGACCAAGTCCAACTTGATTAATCAAGTTAGACTTGGGGACCCATGCTTGGACTATTCTTCTATGTGTTTGATTAACGAGCAATAGATAAGATCTAAACTTATGGTTAGCCTTACATCCAAGTCCAGATCGATTGTATACGACTCTTTGTTTTCCAAGAACCAGATCCAGATTCTTAGAATCCAAGGTGAATCGTTCCAATGAATCCTTGAGCTCTTTGGCCTGAGTTTTTAAATTGAAATTCTCTTCCTGAACTTGCTCAGTCAAAGAGCTCGAGTTAGTCGCTTCCTTAAGGGATGTTACCTACTTTTAGAGTGACTTAACTCGGACGTTAAATTTGGACAGCTTTCTTAATAAATATGCAACAAAATTTTGTAAATCATCTATCTGAGTACCAAAAATTAGGGAACTTACAATGTTGTTTGGCTCTTCAGAAACGGATACAGATTTATGGCTTCTCTCAGACTCGGTTTCTGATTCGCTCTTGGTTTCAGACTCGAAGTCAGTTTCGGCAACGTACACTTGTACCGGTAGAGCGAGGAAGCTTGTTTGCTTGTGTTCTTCTTCATTCGACTCTTCCGACGACTCGGACCATGTTGCCTTCAACACTTTCCTTTTTCCTTGCTTCTGGTTTGGACAGCCAGGCTTGTAGTGTCCCTTCTGATTACAGCCGTAGTAGATAATTTCAGACTTGGTCTTCGAATTCGACTGAGTCACCTTCTTCTTCTTGAGAGCTTTTCGAACTAGTTTGACTAGTTCGATGGTGATTTCATCTTCAAGATCTGATTTGTCTTCGGATTCGGGTTCAGTTCGATGCTTGATTTTTGGTTCCCTCTTTCTACTTATACCTGCAATCAAAGCAATACCTTGCACGGCCGGGCATGCATTAGTCTGTTCATGAAGTTCGAATTCTTAAAAGAGTTCATGCAATCTAATTGAGGAAAGGTCCTTAGATATATTATAAGCATCTACCATTGATGCCCATAAGGTGTTCCTCGGAAAAGCGTTCAATGTGTACCTTATGATGTCGCGGTTCTCCACTTTCTGTCTGATCGCGTGAAGTCCATTCAAAAGATCTTGTATGTGAGCATGTAGCTAGCTCGCTGACTCACCTTCCTGTATTTTTACATTATATAATTTATTTAATATTAAATCTCGTTTACTTACCTTCATGTCGAAAGTGCCCTCGTGCAGCTCGATTAATTTATTCCACAACTCCTTTGCACAGTTGAAGGGACCGACCCGGTTCAGCTCTTCTTTTGTCAGGCCACATTGTAGGGCTCAAGTCGCCTGGGCGTCAGCCTCGATTTTCTTCATTAGACTCGTGTCCCAGTTTTCGCATGATACTAGTTTGCCAGCGCCATCGAATGGAAGCGCAAGGCCGGTTTGGATAATTAACCACATTTCTACCTCGATCTTCAGATAGTACTCTATTCGGCTCTTCCAGTAGCTAAAATTTTCTCCGGAGAAGAGAGGCGGACGTGCAGTGTTGTAACCTTCTTAGTGGGTCATTATAGAGGAAAATCTCGCACACAAAAAGGAAAAAAGAAACAAATATCCCAAGACTTGGTCTTGGATTAGTAGTGCGGGAGAAAAAATAAAACTAGCAATTCACTAAATTTAAAAAATAATAATAAAATATTAATAAAAATATTATTACAAATTTTGGTAACTGCGATATTTAGCAATTACTGACCAATGGTGAAAAGATGAAAATAAATTTTTCAAAAATAATTTTGGAGGGAAAACATGAAAGGCGTAAGAATCTTTTTTTAAGAAAAAACGATATATAATTTTGTTTTTCAAAGAAGAACCTCCCTGCTCGATTGGTGGTTTAACTAAATCAGAGCAGCCTACCTCTGATACCAATTGTAGGATCGATGACATGCTAGAGAGGGGAGGTGAATATCACTCGTGGATTTTTCACTCATTCCGGAAAACTCAAAGTAACGCAGCAGAATAAAGAACAAGACAAAAGCAATGCTAACACAATTTCTTTTACTTGGTTTGAAACCTATGTCGACTCCTACTTCAAGGCCCGCGATCGTTGATCGCTTTCGATGGGAAATCACTAATAGTTCGCAAATCTTTTACAAATAATTACAAGCACTAAAAAAACAAAGTATACTGACAATAAGGAATTAGGAATTTGTTCGTCGATTATTGGAGTAGTGTTGAAGAAAGCAACAGTTGTTTGTTTCTTGATCTCAGAAATTATGTTGTTGAAGCAACTGGTTGAGCCCTCCTTAAATAGCCAAGCTAGGCCTGATCCAGATCCACTGATCTCGAGATTAGATTTAACTCATCGTTGATCGATCGACCGATCCCCTAGTTCAGTCGACCGATCCTGCCTAAATCAGTTCGTCTTCTCGTTCAGATTCAACTTCGGATGAGTCCTCGTTCGGTCAACCGATCCCATCATTCGGTCGACCAATCCTGCTATCCTCGCTGACTTATCTGGTCTGATCCAATCAATCCGACCTGATCTCGATCATCGCATATCCATTGTTCGGTCGATCGATCTCCAGGTTCGGTCAACCGATCCTTCGGTCGAATTCGATCAGCTGGCTAGAAATCAACTCTGTTTGCTTGGAGGTTCGATCGACCGATCCCCGGTTCAGTCGACCGATCAGGGTTAAGTCTGACCTTGTAAAACTATTAGTTTCCTGCAAAACAGAGTTAGACAAAATAGCAAATAATATATAAATCATTAACTTGACAGCTTTCAGACAGTCCGGTTCTGATTTCGGATTTCATCCGAAAACCCTATGTCGAACTGACGCCTACTGTTCCCTCAACGGGGAACGCGTCCTCACCTACTCCTCTCAAGAGAGATTACCTGTTGTCAGACCGGTCCTTCAGACTGACTAGACTTTTTGCCTAGGGTTATTACCCCCTATACCTCCCCCTAGAGTTTTCCATAACCTAGGGTTACCACCCCCTAGGACCTAGGGTTACCTCCCCCTAGGGTTTTCCATAACCTAGAGTTACCACCCCCTAAGGTTTTCCACCTACCTAACCGCAGCTAGGACTTTCTATCATCTAGGATTACTACCCCCTAGGACCTAGGGTTACCACCACCTAGGGTTTTTCACATGCCTAGAATCCACTAGGACTTTATCTAAGATAACTTAGGACTTTCCTGCAAACTCAATCAATCTTGTTAGATCACAAGACAACTTAACTTTGGACTCTTTGACATAATCAAAACTCAGGTTTGATCGTCCGATGCTTCCCGCACCAACAATCTGGTCCTAACGCCCTTTGTGTTGCAGCACCGCGAGGAGTCTTCATCCAGTCAACAACAGAGTCGTGTTCCCAGCCAACCATCTTCTCAGCTTTCGGATAGGATCATATTTGACGTTGCCTGTGGAAACTTCACCTACATCCAATACGTGAAGATGGAAGATGCTGGACTACTCACCACCATGATCATAATGCAAGAGGAACTGGAAATGTTGGTAAACGCTTGAGCTGTAAGAATGGTGCAACAACAACAACAAGCAGCAACCGAGTGTCGAACGCTAAACGACCCAGCCATATCTGCTACTGGCCAGCATACTGAGCATGGGACCCAAGTGGAGGGTCCAGCCAGATAACAGCTAAACCATACTGCACTAGGTGCCTTCTCTGACGTCCCTGTCCCGCCTACTGCTAGTGCTAGATGCACCAATCCCATACCATAGGGCGTTATTCCGAACGCCCTCGGAAAAACATGGCTAAGCGAAGAAGACGCAGGGATCGTCCTCTGAAAATGCGCCCACCCGGGATGTTCGTAAAAGCAAAGCACCCCGATCTAACGATTCTCCCAAGCGGATTGACACGCTGTTCTCTTAGGAAATCCTAATAAATGACAAGTTGACAGCCCATTTCCACGCCCTATCGATCGAGGAGTATGGAGGAGCATCTGACCCCGAAGATCACTTACTTAAATTTAAGAATATAGCCATGTTCCACTAGTATACAGATAAAGTCAAATGTCAAGTGTTTCTTACTACCCTGTGGCAGGCTCGGCGCAGAGATTGTTCAAACGACTGCCAACCAAGTCCATCTGTAGCTTCAAAGAAACTATTAGCGGTCTTCCTTCAACACTTTGTCAACCGTCATTGCTATCAGAAAATGACGATAAATTTGTTTTCGCTAAAGCAGGGGCCCAAAAAAACGCTGCAAGCCTATATCAAGAAATTCAACCAAGTGGTCATGGATGTACAGTTAGCCACTCAGGAAATTTTGGTAAGTGCATTTTCATAAGGACTTACAAATAATGATTTTTTCCGATCCCTCATCAGGAAGCCTCCGAGGGATTTCGACCATCTACTCGGGCGAGCCACAAAATTTATCAACGTTGAAGAAGCCCAGTCCACTCGGAAGAAAGAAGTGGTTCCTGAGCCAGCTGTTGCACCTGAGTGTCGACCGACCAACAGTAATTTGCCTCCAAAAGGGCCCCGATCAAGCCCTCCACAACAACATTAGTAGTCTCGACCGCACGCAGTCCATATATAGAAGTCAATCGGACAAGATTCCCTGAGCCCCAGTAGTGGATGCTAATATTTTGTACTTTCCATCGCTCCGCCACACACAAGACAAAGGGCTGCTACCATTTTAACCTGCACCGACCGACTCACCAAGAATTCCGTCGGCAATCTCTTTCTCCCAACAACCAATGTTATCGCCGATCAAAGGGACCTCCATGTTAGAACAACGCACCCACCGATTAGAACCAGCAATCACCCTAACCAAGAGACCACCAAAGGCTTGTTCGAGTGTCTGTCGAACGACCACCATGCCACTTGACTCGGGAGGAAGAAAATCATGGCAACGCTGCCCGAGGAGACATTGGCATAATAGCCGATGGCCCGACTGAAGGTGATTCTAACCAGGCCAGAAAATCACATGCATGCTAATTGGAAAATCGCAGTCATGTGCAGTAAGGAAAAGGCACAGGGTCCGAAAATTAATTTTGGCCCTAAAGATTTAGAAGGGGTGGAAATCCCCTATGATGCTGCCTTAATTATTAAAGCATTGATTGTTAACTATACTATTCATCGTATGTTTGTTGGCACAGACAGTTCAGTCAACATTGTTAACTATAAGTGAGCTTATTCTTACGCTCAAGTCTCAGACTCTTGAGTTGATCGATCGAGTTATAAATAAGTGTGCTCTCACGACTGAGTCTCAGACTCTCGAGTCGTTTGGCTGAATTATAAGTGAATTTGCTCTCATGACTAAGTTCCAGAGTCTTAAACTATTTGGTCGAGTTATAAATGAGCTTGTTCTCACAACTAAATCCCAAACCTTCGAGCTGTTCGGTCGAATTATAAGCGAGCTTCCTCTCACGCACCAGTCCCAAACTTTCGAGCCGATCGATCGAGTTATAAGTGAATATTTTCTCACACCTAAATGTCAAAACTCTCCCAAAACTATGGGAAATTAGTATTATAAAAGTTCTTTATGACAATGGTCGAGTAAACCCAAAGAGAAAAAAAAATCAAGGCCAAGGAAACTGAGGAAGGCATTTAAATGTTAAGGCATTCAAAAGTTAAAAGTGGAAAAACAAGGGACAATATATACGCAGCATGGAAAGTTATCAAGGTTTTACAAAATTCACGGAATAACTTGAAAAGGACACTACACGAAATCAGCAAAGGCATCGTCGGGGATCACTTATAGAATTTTTTGGCGCTTGATGGTGGTCTTGTGGACCTCAGTTGATAAATAGTCATCATCCTTCAATTACTTGAGGGTACCCTTGATGCTGTATCCAAACACCTTGTTTGTCCGATTAGCTATCATTTGGTTGAAACTCCTGGAGTGAAGATAATCAACCTTGTAAACTTCTAGACGACCGAACTCCACAACTTTATAATTGATTATCTCCACTCGGGAGGCTTCAAGCTCAGCTTTAAGTGCCACCAGCTCAGCATCATTCTCAGCTATTTTTTGTTGGTGCTCCCCGAGCTAAAGCTCGTTCGCTGCTTGTTCAGCCATCCAACTAACTTGCTTGGTGAGCAGAGCGGCTTCCACCTCTTCGAGCTTTTTGGCCAAGGCACATGCTTCCTTATTCTTAATGTTCAAGTCCTCTATGGCTCTAATTTTCCTGACATTGCCGAGTTGATGCGTAATTCGTAATTCTAGGTCTACTTCATTAGCCGTTTGAACTGGACGGCTTGGTCGTGATTCTTGTTCCTCTCCACTACAAGTGCCCGCTCGGACCCTAAAAGCTATTCAGATTACTTTTCCAGATCTTCCTTTAATTGGGCCACCTCTGAAGAAAGTTGCTCAGCGGTTGCTTGAGATGCACTCGATCCCCCGGCTGTGTCATGCAGTTGTTAATATTCGTGGCTTAGCTGAGCTAACCACTGGCAGATAGCCCAACCGTCCACCCAAAACTGTTAAAACAAATGAAAGGTCAAGTAGAGCGGACCGGAAAGCACAAGTTTTTAAAAACTAATTACACTTATCCCAGTAGAATTTTGGCTAAAATGATCTGCCAACTCTTTGAGGGAACTTGTTGTCACTCGGGCTCTTGCGTCCGCCCAAGTCTCGGTTAAAGGTCCTTGAATTCTGATCTTATGCTCTGGGGAGTGTGGCTCATTGAGGTCTGAGTGACGCCATTCATTTGTAGACAGCTTGAGGACAGCCGTAATGCATGTGCCTGTGAGTCCTCGAGCTAATAGGCTCTGAGCTGGACTTGCATTTGGATTTGAATAAAGGGGTGGAACATATGGTGGAGAGAAGGGACGCCGAGTCGACTAGTGGAGGCATCAGATAGGAGATGGGTTGTGCAAGGATAGTGTCGGCCAGAAGCTCAAACAAGGAAGGAGTCCAATTAGATGAAGTGGCAGTTGGCCAACCGGCTGCTCTCTCGGGGGCGGCAGAGGTAGAACTTTCTCCCTGCTCGAAACATGGTGGGACGATTGACGCAACTACAAATGTTTAGGGAGAAGAAGTGGTAGATCAAACAGAAGTGGCAGATGCTTCCGTTCGAAGTCTTTTACCGCGTTAACACTGAAGCAGCGGCTCGGCAGAAGTTGTGGACTCCGAAGGAATTGCTATAGGCATCAGAGAAGGGCACTCTAGAGGCAACTCCTCAGTGTTAGCAGTGGCATCACTCCCCGCCACTCGACTTGCTCCTTCACCGATCAACTCCTCAGAGGGTCCGATCAGAAGGAGCTCGTGGCTCTCCAGCTCGGCCACTCCACAAACCTCGAGCCCCTCATCAGTCAGCTTAGTGGAGTTGCTTAACAGAGCATTCCACATCACTTTAGCTGCAAAAAAGAAAAAGAAATCAGTTAGATCCAAAAATGACAAAGAGAAGAATTTCTTATCAAAAGAGTCAAGCAGCCAAGCGCAAATCGGACTTAGCCCGAACATGTATAGCACTCCCTCAAGTAGCAACTTATGAATGTGATACTTTAGCCCGGTCAGCTGCGCGACAGCTTGGAGGTAGATCGGTTCCCACCTATATTTACCCAACTCAGGAGAATTGGATAATTTCATTTGCCAACCGGTAAGGAAAGATGCTCGATCGAGAAGTCAGAGGTAGAAGTAATGAGACTTCCAGTTTTTGTTGGATGAAGGCATTTTATCGAAGTACACGACACCCACTCAGGCTTGAAAATGAAAGATGCCTGACTCGGATAGTTTTGGATAATAAAAATAATAAAAACGCATGGATGTAGAAGGATCCTGTACAACAAGAATAGTACTACAATCCCATACAAAAGCCTAAATGAATTAGGAACCAGCTGCTGAAGGGGAATATGAAAATATCTACAGATTTCGGAAAAAAAACAATGATGTATCCGAAAATGGAGGCCAACATAAAGTTCGTCCTTAAAAAAAGTAAGAAAGCCATCCGGAGGGGTGTGGGGACGATCATAGGCAAAGGGGATGGCGAGTTGATGAGCGAAGGAAATGTGGTACATAAGTTTCATTTGATCCACTTCATCGCCATTGAAGTCGAACGAAGTGGAAGTATACCACAAGCCAAGGACAGCAGAAGGAGGAGAAGGGGAAACGGCCATGGAAAAGGAGGACGATTGAAAGTTGAGGGAAGAAAGATGAAACTTATTAGGAGCAGGTCGTCGACAGCAGCAAACAGAGAACAAAAAGGAAGAAGATGAAAACGAAACCGAAGGCAACATAGTGCAAAGAAAAACGAAAGCCTTAAAACCCCCAAGGTCGGTTATTCATAGTCGTCCAATCAAGGGTTTAGGGAAAAGAGATTTAATCTGGTCCATCGAATTCAAAAGGAAAGTGTCACATTAAATCCTAGCAGTCGCCTGTCACATCAAACATTCAGCGGCACAAGAGTGTAGCACGTGACGGTCAATCAAAAGATGCATTTATGAGGAATAGAAGTAATCAGCAGACTCATGATGAAAAAGCATGCATGGCAAACTTTGCATTAATGACGGGGGATTTGATCGATTTTCAAGAAATTACGATGACATCGGTCGTAAGCCTAAGGCACTGTGGAGAATTAAGGTCTGTGCGGGAAAAACAAGCATAGGGCAACAACAACTAAGTACCGTCAACTTGCGAGTCGAACGATCGCATACTACGAATCCCCCATTCAGGAAGTAGAGAATTCACGGAGCAACTATCGATAAAGGCAATGTTTGTTTAAGCCAAGCAACAACCAAGTAAGCAAAGCCCCCCGTCGGAAATGAAAGCGGCAAATAATACTAAGGGTCCAGTCAGCCGGACTGCAACCTCTTTCGACTAGACTTAGAGGGGAGGTTTGTGATATGATGATCAAAATAGACCCCCCAAAAAGTGGGTCAAAGTAGGGAAGGTCACCTGGCATAGATGTCAAAGTCATGTAGTTAAAGTCACATGGTTGGTCGGGCATGGAACTGCCGACCGGGCTTGGCTGGCCAAGTGGGCCTTGAACCGTCGATTGGGCATGGATGGCCGACCGGACCTCTCGATCAATCGTACTTCATGACGTGCAAACGAGGCTTGAAACTAAGTATTAATTTATCCGGCCCACTGCTCTATCCGATCGAACATAAGGATTGATCAGACTTGTTGTGCCTTCCAGGCAAATAAAGAGGGTGGGTGAAGAACGAGTCGCTGGCTACGTTCTATAAGGTTGTGCTAGTGAACTTCCTGAGTGATGCCCGGTCAACCTAACGCCAGACTCATAGACTTGTAATTTCGTACCCTTTTGAAAGTTTGTGCTGTAAAGGACAGAGACTATCTTGCAGGTAAATCGTACTTTAGAAGTTTTCAGCCTGTTCAATCACAGAGATTTGCGCGTTCATTTAAGGAAAGGTGTTAGAGTCATTTTATAGTATGTCCTTTCTTAGGAATACTTTGGAAAGCGTGCAAATACTTTAGAATACGTGCATAAACACAACGGCACTATAAAAGGAGGGTCTCCATTTACAGGTGAGGATATGTGATGCTCTAGGTTTTGGCACTCTCTTGCTACAGTTTACTTCCACTATTTTTCCTCACCACTCAATCACTTAAGCGTCAAAGGGCCAACGTCGAGGACTCCTTTTCTGGCATGGTACTAACACTCTTTGTGTTGCAGGACCATGAGGAGTCTTCATCCAGTCAACAACGAAGTCATGTTCCTAGCCAACCATCTTCTCAGCTTTCGGATAGGGTCACTCTGCATGCTTATTTACCTTGATTGAGGAAAGTGAGTACATACGATATAGTTTTTATAACTGAAAAAGGGTACATGCATCATTTTTTGAGTATATGACGTAATTTTGTGAGTTGAAAAAAGCACATGCGCCATTTTTTTATATGGTGTAATTTTGTGAATGAAAAGGAGATATATGTGTTGTTTTGTTTCTATCCATCACTTTTTGTCTGATTTTGAGATAATTAATTTTAGCTCCAAACTATCAATTGATGGATTGTGTTTCTCTTCCCTTTTAAAATTTTAATAAAATAAATAATAAAAAAAATTCACTATAAATTTTTTTTTTAATTTTACTTTCCGCTCTCCCAGCTAAACAAAGCATTGAAGTTATCAACCGTGTTTAAAGCAAAGATGACTTATCATAGGCAAAGGTATAAGTGGTTTTTTTTTTTTTTTGAAATTATAGTATTGCTTATTTATAGTCCTTAGCATTGTGCCCTAACATACTTGCTCATCGCGTCTTTTCAAATCATCGTCGTGTTTACATGGTGGTCATTCAGAAGGGTGGGGACGGACAAGTCTCCCTTCACAATCGCTCCTTGCACTCTTTGCCTTGCTCGCAAGGCCCCTTCATCCCTCGCCTTTATTTGGCCACAATTGTAAGCCTCCTTCATTCTCTATCCACAAGCTCCATTCTACTTACCTCTCTATTCATCAATTATTCATGAACTTTTATTAAACAAATTAAATTTATTACTGTTTTTATAAATTATTTTTTTATATCAACAATCTTTCTTTTCTATAAGATGTAAATGAATCAAGTCGTTCATGAACTATTCGAAGTTCAATTCGATAAAAGTTTATTTGAGCTCGTTTAATTAGGCTCGTTAAGATAAACAAACCAAACTCAAACTTCACAATATTCGACTCATTAGCTCGTGAACATGTTTGTTAAGCTCATGAATCAATTTTTAAATAAAAATAATAATAATTTTGATATTAAATTTATAAATTTTACACTCTACTTATGAAAAACATAGATAAATATATTAAATTTATTAATTAGAATAAAATTATAAATTTTAACCATAATACTATAATTTTTTAAAAATATATAATTTAATTTTTAATGAATATTTAAATTTATAATTTATATTTATTAAGCTCGTTTAGGCTTGATAAAAGCTTGTGAGCCATGAATATATTCGTTAAATAAAGCTCGAGCTCGGCTCGATTATAAACGAGCCAAACTCAAACATCCAAGAGTTCGGCTCGGCTCGATTACACCCCTACTTTTCTATCAAATACTTGTCGAACCAAATATCCATTGGAACCAAGCTGAAAGTAAAGGGAACAATGGACGAATCAAGCTCAAATCATACACCAAGGCATAAACCAATTCAGAAACCCAAGCAACTTGGTAACCCTAAACTATTGTTTCCTACTCCTGTGGGGGAAAACCCCCTTAAAGGGAACAATCTAAGCAGAGTAAACAGAATTCCATTGAATACTATCTGCAACTGTTGAAGTAAACATGGAATGAATATGTAGTAAACAGGTGTTATCCAGGTTTGATGGAAACAGAAGAGTAAGACCAAAAAATGAAGTATGTAACCAGAAAAACTAGATTTTGTAACAATACCTGATAACAAGTTTTTTTGTTTATATATACAATTTCAAAATTGGTCGGGAAAAAAATAATCAATGGATCGCGCCCAGTCTTCTTTGAGTAGCAGTGTTTTTAGTGTGCTCATTATATCGAAGCCAGGATCCAACTTCCGTTGCCATCCCTGCAAGTAGACAAGCTGCAGTTGTAAGATTTCGAGTTCTCAAAAGGTAATATAATAAAATTATAAAAAAAAACTAATTTTCATGTGTTGTCGGCGAAGATTCTAGAAAGTTCTAAAATCGATGGATGGACCTCACATGGATAACTAGGGGAACTATAGTTGTACGAACTGGAGTATTCATGGGCGACATAGCGAAACCAACTCTTGATGGCACCATCGTCGAAAGGCCGACTAATGCAACATCAGAGTTTTTGCAGCTTTTTTGAGTTGCCTTTTCCACCGCCTTTTTTTAGTATCAACCGAAACACAACCGACCACCCGAGAGAGACAAAGGAGGAATCTCGCACCCCTTGCACTCATTTTACACCTAGCTGGGCCAAGTTTTCATCTACCTTGTACTTATTTTAGCAAAGACTCAACCCACTTCTGGCTGAATTGCTTCCAACTCAGATAAACTAGAGACTTGAATCATCAGGCCAAACCACACCGCCACTCAGGACTTCCATATGAACGTCTAGACCAGACCCTGAATCCACTTTGGGCAGTCCTACATTGTCTAGACCAAACCATATTAACTCGGACAACCCTACAACCCAAGTCCAGTATGGACCGACAGCCTACAAAAATTTATGCCAGGCAAAACAGGACTTCATTAGCCTAGACTAAATTCAAACTTGTATCCAACTACATGGCAACACGATCCGAGCCAACTAATAAATTTAACAGACTAGTATTTAATCTTTGGTAGTTTTGTGATCCAACCACAATAGCATGGTAGTATGCAAGACATATGTAAGAAATCCAAAGTAAACTTGACACATGTCCATTTAAATTTCGTATCTCTACTAAATCAGTGATCTTACCTAACCAAAAATCGCATTAACCAAAGGCAATATGAATGAGCAAGTGCATTAACCATATATGCGTATGTACCTCGAGAACCAGAATGGTCACCATCACAGTGCAAACATTGCCATCAACACTGACTCTATGGCGCCGAACTTGCTCAAGCAATTGGTGCATGCATTCCACCGGATGAAAGACATCACCCTCAGAGGTGCCCCAAAATGTAAATGTCTTCTCCAACTCCTGCTTACAGAAATAAAGATGCAAATATTGCATGAACAAGAAGTTCGAAATTAAATATGAAGTTCAATAATATGTAAGCTATAAATTCCTAATTTAAGAATGTAGAAAGTTTAATTTAACAAAAATTTCTGATCTACGTCAGAAAGTACTTGTTAAATTCCTTGTGTTTTGCAAATTTTGAGCACAATCACAGTTGCACTTATAGCTCATTTGGTGATCTTATTGTCACTGTAGAAAATATATTGCGGTAATGATGACATACTGAATACTAAATATCTATATGTTTTGATTACTATGAACTGACTAGTCTTACCAAAGACACATCTCCTAGGGTTGTTGTTGGAATACCATATTGTGATAAATTGATGAAGACGTAAATATATTGCGGTAATGATGACATACTGAATACTAAATATCTATATGTTTTGATCTAGGGCGGAGCCAGCATACGCCCAGTGTGGGGAGCTGCCCACACTGAGCCAAGACCTAAAAAAATTTTATTATTAACACAAGCTTAGAAAAAAAATAGATGACCCAGATGAAAAAAAAAAAAAGGCATTTTCTCTTGTTACAATAATATTTGATGCATGTTAAAAACATTTTTTTTTCCCAATTCCAAATTCTTTATAAAATTTCATTGCACTTAAATATATTATTGAAAAAAATATTAATTTTTTATATTTTATTTTTTCTATTGTTGGACCTAGGTATCGAAATCACCCTTAATTTTATGATTCTCTCCTTAGTATTTACTTTTTCCTAACTAAACAGCATAATAAGAATATGTAGTATGCCGAAAGTAAGATGCATGTTGATACACTTCTTTTCTTGTTGTGTTTTACATACAAGTATAAGAAAAAAATTAGGCAGATGACACAAAAAAGAAAAAAAATAGGCAGATGACAAAAAAAAAATTAGCAAGATACACGACGACACGACTTGTGAAGTGGAGAGCTTCAGTTGCAGTACTACTGTTAGGCCTGCTATTGAAATTGGACCAAGGGAGGCGTCCTCCGCAACATGTACGATCTATCAACGGTAGCTATAATTTGCCTATACTAAATCAATATCCTAGCTCCGCACTTTTGATTACTATGAACTGACTAGTCTTACCAAAGACACATCTCCTAGGGTTGTTGTTGGAATACCATATTGTGATAAATTGATGAAGACGTAAATAGGATACTCAAATCTTGAATTATGCAGAGGAATTTTACAAACTAAACAGTTTTAAAAAAAATATACTTGAGTGAATAGTTAAGATGAATGGGGGTAAAAATTCTCTGCAAGTTTTAGACATCTTGTATTTGTCATTCAACAAAAAGAAAATATTAATTAAGATCTTAATAATAGAATAAATGTAGACAGTTGAAGGGGGAAAAAAAAAGCTTTTACAGGTCCTTTATGATAATTGTGTGCCCCTCGGACTGAAAAGAAGCTTTCCTAAAACTATGGTACAAACAATCATATTTTGAGTCAGAACATTAACTAGCTCTGAAATTGTACATACAAAATTTAGCGTAGAGTAATGAAAAATGTAAAGATGAATATGTGAGGTTCAAATGTTACTAAAACTATATATATATATATATATATATATATATATATATATATACACTTACTGTTACTAATCATAGACTGATATAGAATTCAATAGAGAATGAGATAGTCAATGCACATGATTCTTATTGTTATCCATATGTTGCCATGACTAAATGGTGGAATAGGATTGTTAAACAGGTACAAAGAAATAAAATAAATAAATTTAAAACTAAACCTCAATAAAAGCCTTCGGATTGGGGCAACTTTGACGCTGGGACAGTCTCAGTGTACATTCTGCGGCAGTGCGACCATCTCTAAGAGCTACAGCTTTAAAGAACTCTAACAAATTTGCACGATCACCTTTAGAGAGTTCGGCTGTCATGCCTACATCCAAGAAAATTATATGAGGTTTGGGTCTAAAGATTGCTTTGTTTGATCTGTTGCTTTGAGGTTCCCGAACAAGGATGTTTCCAGGATGCATATCAGCATGAATAAAGTTGTCCACCTAAAATAGGAAAAAGAACTTTAGAGCATGTATTTATATTTGTAAAGCTAGTAGCACAATCTTAGTCCTCAATATTTAACTAAATGACGGAAATAAATCATATTAATGTGCCTGTTAAGAGTTTGTCATATTTCAACATATTGGGCCAAAAATTGTATTTTCATTAGCACGCAAGGTTTGTACCAAAGGATAAAGCATAGGCAGTTAAAGAAGCAAAGCCAATATAAATCTAAACAAAATAATAGGATAGAGGTTCACCAGAAGCATCTTCAAGAGTGCATGTGTGCCAATGTGCGCAAGATCTCGTTTTATCCGACTATTTCCATCATATTCATCATCAATATAGCGAGAAACATTTTCTCCTTTTTCAAATGTCTCAACCAGAACAGAAGGATGCACCAGCGGATACAAAGGCTGCGGGAATGAAACATCCTTCCATCTTCTGAAATTGTATATAAATCGGCTTAGGTGGGCAGCTTCTCGAGAGAGATCAACTTGAGACATCATGAAAACTGCAAATTGCCTTACACTTTCATCCAGTCTCAACCAGCTTAAACCAGGGATCAAAGTTGAAATTTTGGCAATAAGATTGATGATTAAAAAGTCCCTCTTGATTGAATCACCAACGCCAGGATGCCTAACCTTCACTGCAACATCAATTGGTTTCTTCAGACGTTGACTTGGATAGCGGAACCTCAATGAAGCTCGATGAACTTGCGCAATGCTCCCTGATGCTACTGGTTTTTCCTCAAAGTAGTCAAAGATTTCAGATAGTTTCCTGCCAAATGCCTTCTCAATGGTACTTCTACTGTATGCAAAGCTATGGGCAGGTGCTTTTGTATGAAGTTTTGTGAGCTCAAGGCATAGGTCTTTCGGAAAGAGGTCAGGTCGTGTTGCTGCCCACTGACCCCATTTTATGAAGGCAGGACCAGCTCTCTCTAGAGTGTGATGTACAAGATGTACCCATCTTTTCCTGAATTCAGGTCCAGAACTATCGGCAAAAGGTGCTAATACTACGGCTGGAAAGAACAATATAGTTAAATATGCTGCCCGGAATATCAAAATAATTCCTTCCAAGATAGAGGAAATTACTGAAGAGAAGTATAGGCTGCTAGCTTCTGCCTGCAAAAGAATACCATTTTTCAAAGTATAGTAATTACCCTCTGCCAAGGTTCTCTGAGCCCACACCAGTTCCCCAACACCAAGAGCAAGAATACCTGGCACTACTTGGAACCGGGTGAACGACAAGCTTATGACACAAGCTAACTTACTGATAACAGATAAAGCTGGACCGTCACAAGAACAGAATAGACTGAGCCTCTTCCAAGACAATTGAGCATGATCAGTTACCGAATAATTCGAGAAACTACTTCGTTGAACATAACCCACAGCTTTGCATTGTCCAAGCACGTTAGTTCCTCTATAAGAAGCCCTATGGATTGAAAACATCCTAAACAAGATAAAGGGCAACCCTTTCTTAGCAACTGACCCATACGTTCCTGAAGTTGAGTAGCGGCAGCCAGCTTTCCTGTTTTCATGGAATGCCAATACCCTGCAAGATCATTCAATATTTATTTATCTGAGTAAATTAGCAAAGATTTGAGCTTTCGTTGCTCCAATTTCTCAAACAGTGTCCACGTATCGTTAAAGAAAGATCCCCCAATTAAAAAAAAAAATCTTTAAACACACGTAGAATCCTCCCAAAAAACGGGAGAAAAAAATAATTTTTGGCCAGGGAAAGAAAAGCGAATGGAAGAAGACGAAGAGTTACCTTGCAGGAATCGATAAGAGGCGGAACATTACGTTATCATAATCAAAACCCCCAAGAAAAGATGAGGGGATGCAAAATCGAGACAGACTCCTAGATTGCGTGCAGCAGAAACCGAAAGAGCGGAAGGCGATCCGATCCACTGGCGACCTCGACTCGAGCGATGAACTGGAGGGAAAAATTCGTGCGAAAGCTTCAACAGTGGCGGCGAGGCGTCAAGCGAGAAGAGGAATTGGTTAACGATGGCAGTCGGCGGTGCAAACGTTGAACACGACGTGGCCGCGCAGGGCCAGGCAGCGTAGTGGTCTTCGGAAGGTTCCACCCATGTTTGCCCTATTACGCGGACCAGTCAACAAAACAATATCAATTAATTTATTCATTATATAATTTAAATTATTATTTATTATATTAAACAAGAGAAAATATTTTTTTTCAGTAATGTGAAAAAAAAATATTATTGGACATCGCTTGTCTCAAGCGGCTTGGTCTATGTAAGACGGGTTAGTATCTTAGACCTGACGGTTTTGATTATGTTTATTTCATATGTTTTTTATAATTCTTTTCTAATTTATCTGTAGGAAGATAAATTATAAAATTAATTTATAATCAACTGTTAACTTAACTAGAGGACGAAAGTGATATTTTTTTTCTTTAAGAGATGTACCTTTAACCCCGGAATAACTCTATGGTATCGAGGAAAAAAAAATACAAAGATCGTTTCAAAGTCCCAACCATCAAGTGCATACCATATCAAATGGAAAAAAATATATGTTGCTTTATTTTTTTATTAATTTAAAATTTTTTAATTTGATATGGTCACGCAAATTTATTATATCTTTCCTTCGTATTTTGATAATTTTTTTACCCCATATATAATTTTATTTTTAATTTAATTATATATTTGTTTAATAAGTTTTTTATTATAATTATAAATGCGGATTATCTTCTTATTGCTATCCAATCAGATTAGACTTGCAATATGTTCGCTTCTATTTCTTTAGCTACCGGCTAACTCTTGCCATGGACGATAGCTATTGCTTATGCCCTCCTAGTCTTCGACTTTAAGACCACGCTCTAATTCTTCTCCGACTTTAGTAGCCTCACTCACCTCGCTCCTCTCGTTAGCATCCTCTGCCCATCCTCCCTTGATGATATCTCTTCTCTCTGTAAGCACCCCAGGTTGATTTTGATTTGATCAATCGAGTCAAGTTAGGTCTTGTTTATATTTGATCATTGTGTCTAAGTATGCAAGAGCTTAGGAACATAAGAAGTCGAGCGGAAGACGCAGCTAGCAAGAATGATGGCACGGAAAATCAGTCAACAAACCCGATGCATTCGAGAGATAAGGTATTGCGGAAGAGTACACCGGTAGATGAGAAAGGCGTGCACGATGTTCGAGGGACGAGAAGCCGGGAAGGAAACCTGTGTTAGTGCAACGGGGCCCGACAAGAGGGGGTCAATTGCTTGTAAAATTAAAATAAGCTTTCTCAATCTTTGGACTTGATAGGTAGCACAATTAAATATAACAATAATAATACTGAACTAAACAACTTAAAAGGAAGATTAAGAGGCCAAAACTTTACTTGGTTACAATCTATATGGTTGTTAATCTAAGGCAATATATAAAATGCACTAAAAGATCTCCTTCATTGCAAGCGGAGAAACCTCTTACAATCATTGAAAAGCTCAAAAAAATGCTAGGAAAGTGTTATAAGAGTTGTAGTTCAAGTTCTTAATTATTTCCTAACTCCATGGGTCTTTTTATAGCCACTAGAAAACTCTATCTGAGGCTAAAAGGAGCCTCCAAGATAGTCCAAGGCGCCTTCCAACAAATAAGTCTTATCCGTCGAAGATAAAACATTATCTCCGCTAACGGTCACTTGAAGGCGCCTTCTATGGGCTAGAAAGCGTCTTTGCATTGTTCATCGAAGGCGCCTTCCAAGCCTTTGAAGGCGCCTTCGGTACTGTTCATCCGAAAATGGTTAACTTCCATTGTTAACCATTTTTCTCTCCATTCGCTTGGGTGATGCTTCGGTCGTCTAAAATTGAGTTTACTCAAATCCGACTCTAGCCTTCTCCTCCGACAGCCTTCCTCCCTGGCTTCTCGTCCCTTAAACCGCCGCATGCATCCTTCTCGTCTGTCGGTGTACTCTTCCGCAGCATCTCGTCCTTCGGATGCACCAAGCTCGTCGACTCTCTTCCCGTGTCATTCTTTTCGCTAGCTACGTCTTCCGCTCGACTTCCTGTGTTCCTAAGTTTCTGCACACTTAGAAACAAAGATTAAATACACACAGGACCTAACTGAACTTGGTTGACCGCATTAAAACTATCCCGGGGTATTTACAATCTCCCTCCTTTTGATATGCATCAACCCACGTTTAAGTTAGGAAAAAAATGTAATAACATAACTAAAGTAAATAAGTTGCAATTCTATGAATTAACCAAGTTTGCAAAAAAAAAAAAATAATAACCAAGTTTGCAAAAAATTAATCTTAACTCCCCCTTAACTTATATATATTTCTCCCCCTTTAATCACATCAAAAAAAAATAGGAAAAAATACAACAAAAAGTTAAACAAATTTGAAAAGATTTCTAGGGGTACATTACAAATATTACAAGTAGGCTAATATTTTTTAAAAATAATTTTCAAAAATATTCAATTTTTGTTAATTAATCTTCTATTTGATAAAAAATAATTTAAAAATTACTTTTTAGTTTCAAAACATCATAAAATTTTTTATCGATTTTAAGAAGAATAAGTTAGACTAGTAGAAAAATATTAATTAGTCTAATAGAAATGATTTATTTTAGTAAAGCATCTAATTTTTAAAAATAAATCTTTTTTTTTAAATCAACTCTAAAAATTCTACTAATTTTCTTAGATATGAAAAATCCTTCGTTTAATGGCAGAAAAATAAAAGTTTCCAAAAATAAATCTACATAATAATTTTAAATTTTAAAATATTATTTCCTTTGATAATTTCATAGTAAATAACTCAAAAAAAATTGAAAAAAAAAAATCTTTAATAGGAATACTTATTATTCTATAAGTGTAAAAGTTTTAAAAAAGAAATTCAAAAAAAAAGTTTACTTGAAAAATCTTTAACTCTCAGGCGCCCTGACCAAGACTATAAATACAGCCTTGATCCAGAAGCTATTCATTCATTCAAGCAATTAGCAAACCAACACTTGTACGCTTCCATTTTTAGTTTAACTTCTATTTTTTGTACATCATTGTTGTAAGAGGCTTTTCTGCCTGAAGGAGATACTAGTGCAGTTCATTCCTTGGATTAACAACCTCCCCGGTTGTAACCAAGTCAAAATTCGTGTGCCTCTACCTTTTTAGTTCTTTCTTTAATTAATGCAAGTGTTCTTTTGAAAGCCCGAGAAGGGTAGTTTTGTTTTTTATTTGTGCATGCTATTCAACCCCCCTTCTTGCCGGCCAACACAGACCAACAAGTGATATCAAAGTCAGGACGCTTCAGGAGGACTAACCGTCGATCGAAGCACTAAACAAATGGTCGGACCGAGCATATACCCACCGCAGTTCGAGGGGGAGTTCGTCAGCCGAAAAAAGTGAATACAGGTATTTTTCAAAACTAACTTTAATTTACTTTTAATTATGGAATTCGGTTTTGTAGTACCGGAGGGCAAAAAAAATACCAGTGGACGAAAAAGGAGCATGTCGACTACATGGCAAACGGAAAAGCAGAATTCTATCTACTAAGCGTCCTTCCACCACAAGAAGTCAACCAGATCGGCAACTACGACTCAGCAAAGGAACTGTGGGAAAAGTTCCTTAAGCTGCACGAATGGGCATCCGAAGCCAAGCTCGCAAGACGGGATTTACTTCGCAACCAGCTCACCAGCCTGAGACTTGAAGAAGATGAAACAGTTGCGCATCTGGACTCGAGAATTAAGGAGCTTATCACCGGACTTTTGAATCTCGGAGAAAAGATAAGTAATCGAGATTTGCTAAGGTACGTACTCAATTCATTTCCTAGAAATATTAAATGGGCATCACTAGTAGATTTTTTTTATATATCTAAGTACTTAGAAACTATTTTCTTAAAAGAATTATTTTTCACATTTGAAGTGCATGAATCGAGATATGCAGGAATGAAGGAGACGAAGCACAACGTCACCCTCAAAGCATCGAGAGACGAACCTGAGTCAGAATCCTCTCTCAACGATGAAGAAATGGTAATAATGGTAAGGCGATTTAAGAAATTATGTAAATCTAGAAAAACTAACCATCCGTAGGGTAGAAAGAAAAGGATGATCCAATGTTACCATTGCAACGAAGAAGGGCACATCAAAGACAACTAACCCAAGCTAAGAAATAAGGATAAAGGAAAGAATCATGTCCAACCGAACAAATTCAAAACATTAAAAGCGACGTGGGACGATACATTATCCAAATCGGAAGTCGAGGCCTTCTTCATACTTACATTAATGGCAAGTCATCAAGACGAGGACTATAATTCAAGCTCGTCCGAAATGAGCATCGAGAGCATCGATGAAGGGGGAGCTACGTCGGAAGAAAGTAGCAGTTCAGGGGGAGACACGGATAACGAGATCGATAAGGTAAGTCAGGTACGATCTCTTCCTCCCGATAAATTATTTAAGTTTGTTAAATTGTTAATAAGGCTTGCTGTAAGTTAGAAAAAGAAATTAAAATTTTAAAAGTAATTCTAGCTAAATCTTGCCTATTAGAAGAATTAGACAAATTAAAATTAGAAAATAAAAATTTGAAAAGACAAGGAAATAACTTAAAAAATCAAACATCTTCATCAAATATAAGCTTTAGAAAATTCACTAATCTAAACTAGTATTTTAGATATCACAAGGGACAAATTAGAAATATTTCAAAAAAGTATGCCCCTAAGAAATTCTTAGTTAATCTAGTTGGCTGGAACCTATATTAGGTTCCAAAGTCTTGTTTAAACTAAACTCTAAATTAGACTTAACACTTTCAGCGATAAAATTAAACGTTAAATTTCTTTATGAGGCTTTGTCTAAGAAAGTGATTGTTGCTCCAATAACCAAGAAGGTCTAGTGCCTCGCCACTGCCTGGAAGCTAAAATATTGAAATAAAATATTTAATTAACTTACTGATAAAGCATTAAAATTGAAAATAAATAATGCTTTAAAAAGTTATTTTTCAAACATTTGTTTTCTGGATATTTCTTAAAATTCTTTTTAACCATAGAATTTGTAACTTAGAAAATTTTCTTGCTTTAAATTTTTTTTACTTAGAAAAGTTCTCAAAAATATTTTAATATTTTTAAGTTTTTATAATCCTTAGATTTTTCTTGGAACTCCATTTTTTTATGTGATCAAAGGGGGAGAAGGAAAAGGTTAAGTCTAAGGGGAGGTAGATCAATTTTTTATTTTCTTTGTACTTTATTGTAATATTATCTGTTTTACTTTTATGTCTATTTACCCTACCTTAAATTAGGTTGCTCACATCAAAAAAAAGGAGATTGTTGGAACCCCAAGGTTGTTTTGATGTGATCAACAAGTTAAGTTAGGTCCTGTGGTGTTTTAACCTTATATCTAAGTGTGAAGGAGCTTAGGAGCATAGGGGGTCGAGCAAAAGACGCAGCTAGCGAGAAGGATGACACGGAAGATAGCCGACAGGCTCGGTGCGTCCAAGGGACGAAGTACTACGAAAGAGTACGCCGGCGGACGAGAGGGAGGCGCGCGACGTTTCTGAGGGACGAAAAGCCGGAGCGGAAGGTTGCTCGAGAAAGTCGAAATTGGATTCGGGTGAGCCTTATTTCGGTTGGCTGAAATCACCCAAGCGAGCGGAGCTAGAGTGGAAGACCCGGACCGAGGCGAGCTGAAACGAAGCCGAGGGCCCGGACCGAAAAAGTCAACATTGTTGACTTTCTTGGTCCGGGCGCCCGGACCTGGATTTTATCCAGATCCCGGTCAAACGCGATCTATGCGAAAGGGATAAAGTTTTATCCCCTCCCAAGAGCCTGAAACGCTTCAGGCGCCCCGACCAAGGATATAAATATAGCCTTGGTCCAGAAAATATTCATTCATTCAAGCAATTAGCAAACCAACACTTGTGCGCTTCCATTTTTAGTTTAGCTTCTATTTTTTGTACGTCATTGCTATAAGAGGCTTCTCCGCCTGAAGGAGATACTAGTACGTTTCATTCCTTGGATTAACAACCTCCCCGGTTGTAACCAAGTCAAAATTCTTGTGCCTCTACCTTTTTAGTTCTTTCTTTAATTAATGCAAGTGTTCTTTTGAAAGTCCGAGAAGGGTAGTTTTATTTTTTATTTGTGCAGGCTATTCAACCCCCCTTCTAGCCGGCCAACGCAGACCAATAGATATTCCTTGGGTGTTAGGGTTAATGGTGCCGAAAAGCTCTAGGTCAATAAGGAACCAAGAGTTATTCCAAGATTACCCTAAACCCTTAGGGACCTCCCCTTTATGTAGGGATCCAATCCATTATTAGTTCATAGATGATAATGGATTAGGGTAAAGGGTTCCGCACATTGAAGCTGCATCTAATAACTCAAAATTGAATAAACATAAGTTAGATCACTTTAAAGGGTGGATTATATTCATATGTTCAACTTACAAAGAAACTTACCTAATAGGGATAATAAAATCTAACAATCTTTCACACGGGCTACATGTGAGTTGTATGTGAAATACAAGTAAAATTTTAGTTGTATAATGTGGAAATTATATGAAATGTGATCAATATATATTAATTTTCAACTAATCCTAAGATGACCTCAAAAGAGGTCAGATCATATTTACAAATACTTATATTAAATTGCAAGAGTAAATTATAATATAAACTTTATGATTTCAAAAGAAATCTATATCACATTTACAAATATCAAATGCTAAATAATAGTTATAAATATAAACTTCTACTAGATGAGTTCTTCTTCCATTATAAGGACTCTCATATTCACAACATGCGCATAAAACATATTAAGCACCAAGCCTTTGGTGAGTGAATAGGTCAATATGGAATCTGTGCTGATGTGTTCTACCATGACTTAATGACTCTGAACTCATTCTTTAACCGCTAGAAATTTGATGTCGATGTGTCATGTGCATGAAACACTTTAGGCACTAAGCCTTTGGTAAGTGGATAGACCAACATGAAATCTATGTTGATGTATTCTACCATGACTTGATGACTTTGAACTCTTTCTTTAATGACTAGAAACTTGATGTCGATATGCTAGTTCTGCTGCTTTATTATCAAAGTTGATCCTCAATGATTTATTAATATCATTAATGATCTGTAATCTTGTGATAAAGTTTCACAGTCAAATCCTATGATTGGATGCTTCGTAGCATGCTACCAACTCTGCTTTATAGTAGAAGTCGATATTAGCATCTGCTTGGCATTCTTCTAAGATATAGCTCTTCCAACAAGCATGAAAATATAGCCTAAAGTAGACCTCTTGTTATCCAAGCATCTAGCAAAATTGGAGTCTGAATATCCAATCACCTCCAAGTGATTTGATCTCAAATACGTAAGCATGTCTTTTAGTTCTTTACAAATATCGCATCACTCTCTTAACCGCTTTCAATACAACGGTCCTGGATTACTAACATATCTATCTTACATCCCTACTATAAACGTTATATTTGGTCGAGTACAAACATGTGCATACATGAGACTTTCCACTGTTGACACATATGAGAATTGTATCATCTCCTTTATTTCAAGTTCAAGTCGTGGTCACTGCTGTAAACCAAACTTGTCACCTCTTAACATAAGTGTGTCGCTAGGTGTACAATTTTGCATGTCATACTTCATAGGCATCTTTTCAATATAGGCATATTGTGAAAATCTAAGAATGTCTCTTGAATGATCACGACAAATCTGTATGCCTAAAATAAAAGATGTTTCATCATAATCTTTCATTTTAAAATTACCATATAAAAATGACTTGGTTTAATACAGCGGTTCCTTATTATTGCTCACAAATAATATATCATCCACATATAGAGTAAATATAATAAATTTGCTCCTACTGAACTTGATATATACGCATTGATCAACAAAGTTCTTCTTAAATTCAAATAAAATAATCAATTGATTAAATTTTTAGTACCACTAATGGGGCGCCTATTTCAAACCATAAATGGACTTCTTTAATCTACATAGTAGGTGCTTTAAGTCTGAGGACTCAAAGTTCTCTGGTTGTATCATATATATAGATTCCTCTATGTCTCCATTGAGGAATGCAGTCTTTATATCCATTCGGTATAGCTCCAAATCATAATAATCTACAAGTGTCATGATTACCCTAAGATAGTTTTTCGTCAACACAGGTGAGAATGTCTCCTTGTAATCAATGACTTTTTTCTGAGTAAATCCCTTGGCAACAAGATAAGCCTTACACTTTTTGATATTGTCTCTTGAATTTTGCTTGGTTTTAAATATTCATTTACAACCAACAGATTTTGAACCTTTAGGCAATTCGACAAGTTCCTAAACATTGTTATCTGTCATAGAATTTAACTTTTCTTACATAGCGTTAATCCATCTTTTAGGGTTAGACTTAGAGTATTGTTTGACTTCTTAAAAAAAATAGAGGATCACTTTCCAACCCTATGTCAAAATCATGCTCTTTGAGATAAACATAATCATAAGAATTCATGGTTCTCCATTCCCTTGTGGATCGCCTTAAAGGCACTTGTGTTTGAAGTGATTAAGGTACTTGCTCATTAATATAAGGCAATACCTCAATTTCAATGGTAGACTCCTCTAATTGCATTGGAGACGCTATGAGAATATCTTGGCTCACTATGCTCACTGGATGTGTAATAATCGCGCTACTAATGACTACAAGAGGATTGTCAATGCTTTCTTCAAAAGCTACTTCCCTAATTTTATCACTTCCATTGTCCTCAATGAATTTTTCATTTTCTGTTTCAAAGAAGGATCTCTTAGAGGGATTATAAAATTTATACCCTCTTGATTTATCAGAGTAACCTATAAATTACAACTAACTATTCTTGAGTATAGTTTCCTTTCGTTAGAACTATAAGACCTAGCCTTAATTGGACAACCTCAAACGTGTAAATGTCTAATGCTAGACTGTCTACCCATCCATATCTCAAATGGGGTTTTAGTTACTACCTTAATAGGTACTCTATTGAGTAGATAAACTATAATCTTGAGTGTCTCATCCCATAAAGACTCCAGTAAAAAGGTGAAAGTTATCATATTTTTCATCATGTCTTTTAGGGTTTGATTGCAACGCTCAGCTACATCATTCTGACTGGGTGTACCAGGCATGATATACTAAGGCATAATTTCACACTCAACAAGGTAGTTCGTAAAACGTTTTGGGCATTGTTTACTTGATCCATCATATCAACCATAATATTTTCCTTCATGGTCGGATCAGATAACTTTAATTTTTTTACCTAGTTGAAATTCAACTTCGGATTTGAAAATTTTGAACATGTCCAAAGATTACAACTTCTCATGAATAAGGTTTAGGCAGTCAAATCCAGAATAGTCATCTATGAAGCTAATAAAATATGTATATTCATTCCAAAATACCTTAGAGAATGGTTCACAAGTGTTCGTATGTAAGTGTTCGTATGTATTAGCTTCAAAATGTCACTATAATGATCAGCCCCCTTGTTCCTTTTGTTAGTGGTTTTCCCTTTACCACACTCTATGTAGACATCAAAGTCTGACATGTTAAGGGAATAAAAAATTCCATGTGACATTAACATTTCTAGACATTGTTTGAATATTTGTTTTAAACGTCTATGCCACAATATGGAATAATTTTTGTCGATCAATTTATGTTTTGTACCTATACCATACATAATCACGTTGTCAACTATACGAGTAAATATATTCAATTTATAAAGCTTATCAACTAAGAAATTATTGCCAATCAAAACTGAATTAAAAAAATACTAAACATTCCATTTCTAAATGAATAAGAATAATCTGATTTGTCCAAACAAAAAATTGAAATTAAGTTATGTCTCAAAGACGGTACAATAAAAGTATTTTCTAAATCCAAATAGACATCAGTTCATAAATAAATCCTAAAAACACCAATAGACATGACTACAACCTTATTTTGATTCCTTGTATAGATATATCTTTCACCATCAAGCGAAAGTTGGCTCTTGACACGGCCCTATATAGTGACACTTATGTGATTAGTAACACCGGTATATATCCACCAAGTATCAGTGGGTATAATTGCTATATGGACTTCCAAACAAATAAAGTTGAGAAGTTTATTCTTTTTTATATGCCAATTGTCGTACTTGAGGAAGTCTTTCTTTAAATGACCTTTCTTTTTGCAAAAGAAATAAACGGATTCCTTATAATGTTTCTTGTGTTCCTTATGGTCATTGCTTCTAGAATCTACAATTTATTTTCCTTTTCTTTTGTTATTGATCCTCTTTCACTTTGATAATCAAATGCTAAGTGAGTGCTCTCAGATATCTCAATCCTTAATCTTCCCTCCTCTTGCACACATTGAGTAATGAGTTTATTCAATATCAACATTTCCTTTTGAGTATTATATGATATATTAAAAGGAGTGTATATGACCATTAGCACATGGGGGGAGGAGGTGACTCACATGATTTTAAAAATGTTTCTTTTTTTACTTTTAAAAAAGGTAAGTGCACAGCGGAAAAGATAAATAAGTAGGAAAGAAAAGTGAGCATGATGATTTACTTGGTTCGGAGCATTCAACGATTCTTGCACCAAGACTCAAGCCCTGTGGATCTTTCCGATAGGTAATCCACTATCTTAATTGAATAATTACAAGGAAATAGAAAGTTAAGTGCAAGTAATTTAAATACAAGTATACCGATGACTTTGTGTTGAAGCTCGGGTGAAGTCGTCAAAGAGTGTTTCAACGTCATAGAGCAATTTTCAGAGCAGCTCGCAAGTATGAAAGTTGTAACGAATGATATTTTGATATTGCTGGTCAAAGCTTCTTTTAAATACCTTTCTAGGCACCTGAACCCCCCCCCCCCCCCCCCCCCACCCCCCTAGGCGTCTTCACTGAAACCTATTCGATCATGTTTCAATGTTGGGTTATCCAACTTCGAGCGCTTGGACCACCCCCAGGCTCTTGGACTGCTAACACGGTTGTACCTCAATGAAGCTCTATCCATCTTGCCTCTATCTACTCCTGGGCACCTGGACTAGTCCCGAGCCCTTGGACTCTAATGTGTGTTGATCAATCGAAACGCGCTAACTCAACTGCACATGCGGCTGAGTTCGTCCCAATCCAGGTGTCTAAACCTACTTGGGGTGCCCGGACCTCCGGAGGCCTGGTGTTATGAAGCCACAAGCACATAGTCACATCGTTAGTAATAAAAATATATCGAGCCACAGTAACTGTTGACTAAGCACTAGTTGATTTCGCATGGTGAGTTATCTAGACAATCAGAAGATTGGTTGAATACATATGAGCAAGAAAGAGAAGGAGAGAGAGAGCAATGAGCAAAGAGGGAGAGAGGAAAGCAAGTGATCTTAGGAAGAAGATGGATTGGGGGAATGATTATAGAATTTCGATTTTACTATGATATAGTTAATGTCTCTATGCATTGTTCATCTCCTTACCTCCACTCTTACACTCTTGTAGGGCTTCTAACTAAAGTCCGACACAATCCCGTGAAAATCACATCGCAGAGTTTTCCCTAGTTCTAACGTCATTAAGTAAAGAAGTAATTCTAGAAAGTCCAGTTAAAGGTATATCCTAAACTCCCGGTCATACAATCTCTAGAGTTATCTGATCTAATTTTAATGGTAGATTAATGCAATTAAGTAGAAGAGGTAACCTAGAAAGTCTGGTTGAAGGGTTACCCTCTATCACAGGGTCTCTCGGTCATACAATCTCTAGATTACACAAGTCACTCCTAACATTAATTTGGGAAAATGCCTCTAAACTCTAATTAAATATTCCTTTGTAAAGAATCAATCTCCTTGCAAGATTATCATTCTAGAAAGCCCGTTTAAAGGGATATCGTCTATCACAGGGCCCCACGATCATACAATCTAGCATTTTTCCTCTATAAGGTAACCAATCCACCACAATCCATGTGCATACACTCTATACACATTCCGTCAAACATGTATAAGGCACAATACAAATAGAATAAGTCATAAACATATCATTGAACAAGAAAACAATCAAATATATAATTCATACATCAACATCGCATCATAACTACTCCCTACATCCTAAGAATTAGATAATCTATTCCATGGAGAAGGAATAACAAACCAAACATATGAATAATAATATTCTTATAACCCAAATATAAGAAATGAGGAGAAGAGATGCTTAGCGTTGCGTTGTCAATGTCTTCGGAGTGTTTCCTTGCTATGGATAAGGACGGATCATTTATGGTTTAAAAATGGAGACTCTAGGATTTCCCCTCTCCCTTCCCAAAGGAAGTGGATGGTGGCCCAAACTAAGAATCCGTCGAGAGGGGAGAAAAATCCCCTTTTATAGGCAGGGGCACGACCCCCTGCCCATCCACCACATGACCATGCCTCAAGGCACAGCCGTGGTATATGTCTTTCTGGGAAAAGGAGGCACGGTTGTGCCATATGGAAAATGTTATGGTATATGGAACATCCCATAACTCCAATCGAGTAAAATGTCATGGTAATTTTACTTTTGGTCCGTAGTACAGAAAAATCCAGAATTCGACACGGTCGTGTCTCAAGGCCATGCCTTATGGAAATGCCTTTTATCACATCTAAACGTTGTTTTCTCTTGTTGAAGTATGAAGTAAAGTTATAGATCTTGAAATTATCGATATTTTTTTTATCTAGACCGGTCCATAACTCCAACTGAACAAAAAGTTTGATCATTTTACTTTTAGTCCACAATATAGAAAAATCCAGAATTCGACACAGCTATGTCTAAAAAAGACATAGTCATGCCAAAAACACATAGGCGTGCCTAAAAGGCACGGCTAGGCCATGTAACACACTCGATTGTGCCAAATTTTCACACGACCATACCTCATAAGCACGACCTGAATATTTTAGAGGCTCTAGACTCCGTTTAGCTCTGTTTTATGTCAAATTTCTTTTGTAGGAATATGCATGTGTCAATGAACATAACTAGAACATATTCCTTTCTTAAAACTCTAATTTGAAATTTTTTTTTAAAGTCTTTTCCTTCATGTATATTTTGTATGTTTGGCTAGCTCATGTTGAGTCTTTTTCTGATCCATTCCTCATTTTAAATTGCATCTTGTCAATCAAAAACATAGGGTGTAATAATATGAATTAATAGGGTGTAATAAACATAGATCAGATGTAGAATAAAAGTAAGATATTATAATGAAATAGAGTGCAATAAACATAGATTATACTTATTAAATGTAAGGAGATGTGCGTCAAATAATGTCTAAATATATATATAATTTATGCACATCACTTGGATCCTTCCAAGGCACTTGGAAGTTCTTTTTCCAGCCAACTTGCAGCTTTGATTTCTTGTACCACAGAGTTAGCATAACAAGCATAATATGAATTAAAATTATTAATTAGAGCATGTCTTCCCAAGGCTAAGATCTAGTCATGGTCTCAACTTAGACTTCCGAAATGGATCTAAGTTGGACCAGTGCCTACAGCCCCACTAGGGCTCGTCCTCACTGGATTACTCTCCTCTAATGCTTACCTCACTTACCATTGTAGACTTACTTAACTCTTGATCTACCAGGTCTTCCTGCCAGATACCCCATCTGGACTTTAGCCAATTGTCAGATCCAACGGATCCAACTCAACTTCCTGTCAGATATCAACCTATTTGGTCTTCCTACTAGTTCCCAACTAAACTTTGGCCTAGTGTCAGGTCCTATCAAGTCTTTAAGTTCTGCACACTTAGTAAATAAGTTAAATCACAAGTCTAAATTTAACTTTTATCATACATCAAAATTTGAATTTGATTATTAGTGTAAACTGCACCAACAGAGTGAACCGTGCAGACAGAGACATCAAGACAAAATGCACTAACATACTCTTACATATATCGTGTTTTAGTACTTTCAAACTTGTCGCTATATTAAACATCTCCATAATGTACTCTCTTATATTTCCTTTACGTACTGCATGGTTACCAGCTTCATAAAAGGTGTGGTAGTCTCGACCTTATCATTTGAGGTGAATCGGTCTGCCAGTTGATTCAAGAAACTCCTAGCATCTCCTCCCTATATTATTGAGCTCTTTATTGGTGCCGATATGGAAAGGTTCATGATACTTAGACACATGTGATTAGATTTCTCTGACAGCTAAAATTCAGCCCTTTGTTCTATAGTACTAGCACTAGTCAGAGGTTTGGGATGATCATTCCTTAGTACATAGTCTAAGTCCATGCAACCTAAGACGACGATCACATATTCTTTTCATTCAACAAAATTCAAACATATGCTTTTCATTCAACAAAATTCAAACCATCTAATGTTGGAATGTTATTAATACTGGCAGTTACAGATTACACTAAAATTAAAGAGAGAAATTTATTTAAGCTCACGATTTGACTAAAGTCAAGAACATGTATAAGTGCAAGTAATTAAACACAAGATTATATAAATAAAATAATTTAAATGCATATGAATAGGCTCCTTATGAGATATCAAATACAATATTATATTTTTCTTTGTGCACTAAAATATAATTTGTTAGTGGTACTCTCTGATATAACTTAAACTTTAATTGGTTACACAATTTGCTTTCCTTTAGACCAACCCATTGTGCATATAATATGATACTTTGTACAAGTTATATTTTGGTCCATACCTTACAACAACCTTAATTAACCACATAATATGTCGTTCTTTAGGCTAACATATTTTGTGCATGATCTGAATAAAATAAAATATTTGTTCCATAGTGAAATAAAAGTAACCTTCCTTTAGACCGATTACTCATAGCATAAATATACATCTACCAACATAAAATACACTAAACTTACCTAAGATATCTTCCTTTGGATCGACACAATATTTTAACTTAGTATCACGTTGTACAGATAGACCCAAGAAAATATTAGGAACTTTAACCAAACAAATAATTACTTAATCAACCGTAATAACTACAAAATTAGGTGTATCAATCACTTGATATCATATGACAATTAATTAGTTTTACCCAATTAATTATCATAATCAATTTAAAAGCCTACTACATTGGGTCAACGGGGCTCACACCAAAACAATCCAAGTTCAAGTTAGAGTAAAACACCAAAACAACCACGGGGTTCAATAATCTCTCCCTTTTTGATGTGCATCAATCCAAGTTCAAGTTAGAGTAATAACGAACAAGATGCAATAAAAGAATTTGCAAAACAAACATTTTAAGCATAAAGTTGCAAATAAAAGAAATAACAACATCTGATAAAATAGAGTTAGTAGAATTCAAAAAATTTTAACTCCCCCTAAACTTGTACCTATTCCTTCCCCTTTGATCACATCAAAAAAAAACCGCGAGGTCCAACAATAAAAATATAATAGAGTTAGCAAAATTCAAAAAATTCTAACTCCTCTTAAACTTGTATTTATTCCTCCTCCTTTGATCACATCAAAAAATATGGTACAATAAGAAAATAACTAAAATTTAAAACAATAAGTTATGAAGTTTTTAAATAATCGACAAAGATTGAAAACATTTCATTAATTTCACAAGCTTATCAGTTTGTTAATTAAATATTCAATTCAGTAATTGGCTTCCAGACTGTGGTGAGGCACTAGACCTTCTTGGTTATTAGATTATCAACCACTTCTAAACAATGCCTCTTAAAAAATTTAAACATTTAACTTTTCTGAAAGCCTTAGATTTAAAGAACAAATGTTAATCTAAGTATTATTTTGAAATCCAATATAGGTTCCTTCCTACTGGGTTAACTAAGAATCTAGGGGGTACATATATTTTGAGAATTCTTCTAAGTTGTCTCTAATGTTTTCTAATATATCAATTTAACCTTCTATAAATTATAAGTTTTGATTTTTGAAAGTTATTTGGTTTTAAGGATACACCTTTTTTCAAATTTTTGTTTGTATTTTCAATTTATCATTTTCTAACTTTAAATTGTTAAATAATTCTAAGAGATATGTTTTTGCTAAGTTCAATTTTAACTCATCATTTTCTTTTTCTAATTTTACTAAATATTTAGAAAGAATTTTAATAAAATTAAAGGACTGGTAAGGAGATAGAGCACGTAACATACTTACCTCAGTTTCTAATGCTCCCCCTTCATCACTGCTTTCTTCTGATGACCCTCCCTCTTCATTGATGCTCATCTCTGAGCTGGTTTCATCTTCTACTTGATAGTTGGCCATTAGAGCTAGTCCTGAGAATGCCTCAACCTCAGACCTAGAGGATGGTGATTCATCCCATGTGGCCTTCAGGTTCTTGTGTTTGGAGGATGTTGGTCTTTTGTACTTTTCCTTCTTCTTTAGTTTAGGGCATTCATCCTTGATGTGCCCTTCTTCCATTGCAGTTGTAACAATGGACCTTCCTTTTGCTTTGATAATCCTTATTCATCTGTGATTTAAATTTATTAGATCGAATAAACTTATTGAACTTTCTTACCATTAGGGCAACTTCGTCTTCATCAATAGATTTTTCAGAGTCGGAATCGTTCATTCTTGCCTTTAGGGTAATGTTCTGGCTCGATCTCTTTTGTCCTACACGCCGAGATTTGTGTAATTCGAAAACGGAAAAGAGATTGTCTAGAGTACTTACCTCGAGATCCTTTGAGATATAGTAGGAGTCTACTATAGATGTCTATTCTGGTGTTCTTGGGAACGCATTTAATGCATACCTTTGTGCATCCTGATTCGTTACCGTTTCTCCAAGGTTTGACAATCCAGTGATTAACTCCTTGAGTCTTCCGTGTAATTGTGCTACTGATTCTCCTTCTTCCATCCGGAGGTTCGTCAGTTGATTCCGGAGCACGTCCTGTCTCGCAAGCTTTGTTTCGGAAGTTTCTTCGTGCAGTTCTAAAGTTCTCCCAAAGTTCCTTTACTGAGTCATAATCTCCCATTTGATTTACTTCCTGGGGTGGAAGTACGCTGATTAGGTGGAACTCGGCTCGTCCGTTTGCTATGAAGTCTGCTTGCTCCTTCTTGGTCCACTAATATTCTTCTTTTTCTTCTCCTTGGGGGGTTTTTGGAGCTACACAATTGTATTTAATTATTAGCAATATTTCAAAATTGGTTTTGAATAATACCTCCATTCGTTTCTTCTATGACGTAAATTCTCCCTCGAATTTTGGTGGATAGATCGTTGGTCCGACCATCGTCTTGATCTTGATGCTTCAGTCGGCGGTTAGTCCTTCTGAGGCGGTTGGACTCTGATACAACTTGTTACGTCAGTGGGGCCGACAAGAGAGTGTTGAATCGCCTGAAACAGAAAAATATACCCTTCCTCTATCCTTGGACTCAAATTAGTAAGGCAATTATAAACAGAAATAACAACTTAAAGAATAAGTAAAACGCTACTGTTTACTTGGTTACAACCTAAGTGGTTGTTAATCCAAGGCAATTGCAAAGTTCACTAAGAATCTCCTTCTCTGAAGGCGGAGAAGCCTTTTACACATAATGAAAGCTCAGAAAATACTAGGAAAGTGATTACAGTAGTTGTTGTTTTCCTAGGTCTAGGGGTCTTTTTATAGCCCTTAGAAAATCTCATCCGTGGTTTGGAGGCGCCTACAAAGGGATTGGAGGGTGCCTCCAGCGAGGCGCAGTGGATAAAGATTTATCTACTGTCAACAGCTAACTTTCTGGTCGAAGGCGCCTTCCATGCTCATAGAGGGTGCTTTTCATACTCATGGAGGGCGCCTTCCATGCCCCTGGAAGGCGCCTCCAACCTGAATGTTGCAGAGGTGCGGGGGCGCCTCGGAGGTGCCTTCAATGTCTTTTGAAGGCGCCTCTAGCAGCAAGTATAGACTCCATACATTCTTCTGCTACTCCGATCGCTTGGGTAATTGCAGCCAACCGAAATAGGGCTCACCTAAATCTAATTTCCGGCCTTCTCCTCGAGCAGGCTTCCGCTCCTGCTTCTCGCCCCTCGAACGTCATGTACATTCTTCTCGCCCACCGATGTACTCTTCCGCAACACCTCATCCCTTGGATGCACCGAGCCCGTCAGCTCTCTTCCCGTGTCATCCTTCTCGCTAGCTGCGTCTTTCGCTCGACTTCTTATGCTCTTAAGCTCCTGCACACTTAAACACAAGGATCAAATCAAAACAGGACCTAACTTAACTTAGTTGATCATATCAAAATAATAACGGGATCCAATATACTATATATAATTACATGATCATATATATATATATATAATTCGCCCTTAAAAAAATTAAAGCTTTAAGTTCTATAATTTACTTCTATTTAATTTCATTCTTGCTCATGCATTAAAAAATTATTTAATGTATTTTTTCTTTCATGTATTGTTTACGTAAAGGAAAATTTTTAATGGATTAGAAATAACTCTAATCGATTAGAAAACTTTTAATTGATTACTTAAGTTTTTTAATTGATTGATAATTGATTTTATCATGAGTTTAAGATTGTTAATTGATTAGATATTAATCCTAATCGATTAAAAATATGAATTGATTAATTGATTGATTCCAAATAATCTATTGTGATTCCAACATGTTAATCGATTAGGAAAATTCTTAATCTATTGATAGCGAAATTTTATCGTGACTTAAATCTTTTAATCAATTGAAAATTTACCACTCTATTGATAGCCTGAATCGATTGATTTGATTGATCAAAAATTGATCCTTTATTCAATCCCCTCATCCTAATTGATTGGTGAAATTCACCTATTGATTGGTGTCAACTGAATTGATAAGATCAATCAATTCCTATCAATTTTGTTTATTATTTTAGGCTTGGTAATCGATTGGTTGACCAAGTCAATCAATTGAATCATCACGATTTGACCTTAAAAATTAAGTTAAATATGACGGTTCTCCCACCATTCTTCATGTTCTTCATAGAAACACGAAAAACTTGGAAAACAATGATATATTAGGTTTTTCTTATATGATTTTTGACAATCAAAAAGATTATGGTATACTAGGAAGATTTGATATAGCACACAAACAATAAATCGATGAAAAACTTAACCTATTAGCTATGAAAATGATGAAACACGGAGCTTTGATACCACATGTTAGTTCTTATAAAAATTCAAGCTACATGAATTCTAAACACCGGATAAAAACATGTACATAGGAAAATAATAACAAGAAAGATCTAGTTTCATCATGAATATGACATAAGAAAGTAAATGCATAAGTATGACAGAGAACCTAATTAAAGAGTCATTATCCTTGTCCTTTAGTGTCGTCTGAAAGATCCTGAGGAAAAAGAAGAAGTGGAAGCAAACAGGAAAGATCTTCTTTTGATGCTAGGGTTGATGGCACCGAAAAATTCTAGGTTAATGGGGAACCAAGAGCTCTGTTAAGATTACCCTAAACCCTTGAGGGTCTCCCCTTTATATAGGAATCCGTTATCAACCCATAAATGATAACAGATTAGGCTAAAGGGTTCTACTCATTGAACGCATCCAGTAGCATGAAACTCAATAAACATAAGTTAGATCACTTTAAATAGTTTGGATTGTATTTACATATTCAATTTATATATAAGTCTACCTGATAGGGATAATAAAATCCAACACGCCTTGCTTACTCATCCCCATGACCTTTCCTTGTCGTTGCTTGTGGCCAGAGCCTCACCCCCAGAGGCATAGTCATCAACATGACCGCCCTCGACCGTGGCAGCTATGACCAGATCGACGTGTCCTGTATATTGACACCGAAGGCAAGCAACTATAGATTGAGGTCTTGCATGAGACGCTCGAGCATGGCCTCGCACCACGCTTGGATAGACTACCTCTATCTCACCATCGGCGACATATTCTCTAATGTCGACGTCAACAATTAGACCTTCTGCTATGACTCCAAAATTTTAAATGTCTACAAATTAGATATTACTATCAATAAATTAACTTAAATTTTCATAAATAATAAAAAAATATTTAATAAAAAAATAAAATTTGATGAAATATAATAAAAGATGAGATGATAATTAATGTAATTGCACAAAATGAACTGACTTCTTTTATGGCATCTTTGGCATACTCAGCCAATTCGGGATCAACCCATCTCTAATCTTTGGATTCATCCCTGATCTCGTAATAAGATATAGATGGATAAATCATGGGACGCGGTACTTTGTATGAGAGAGATTATGAAAAAAAATTATTATTAGTTGTCAGAAAATGCGAGCATGACATGGGAAAGGGCATTTTTGATTTCGATGGTGGAAAATGGCAAGGATGATTTCCATGCAACGAGAATTTAAACTTATGCTCTGTTAAGTGTGGATAAAAAAAGAAAAGAAGTCTATGGTGGAAAATTATTCTGAGAGAAAGAGAAGAGAAAGGGTAAAGAAATTCCTTACTTTGTATTCTTGTTTATCTTCATTGAGGAAGATGGATACATGCGACGTAATTTTATAAAAAAAAATACATGCGTCATTTTTTTGGTACGTGGTGTAATTTTGCAAGTTAAAAATGATACATGTGTCATTATTTTTTGATATATGGTATAATTTTGTGAATGAAAATGGGTATATACGTCATTTTTTTTTCATCCGTTATTTTCCGTCCGATTTTGAGATGATCAATTTTGGCTCCAAAACCATCCGTGGATAGATTGCATTTTTCTTCCATCTGAAAATTTCAATGAAATAAACGATAAAAACTTTTTCACTATAAAATTTTTTTCTTGATTTTATTTTCCGCTCTCTTAAGTAAACAGAGCATTAGTATTGGATATTATCAAACGTCCATATATTTCAAACCAGTAGTTACGCTAGATGTCATAGATCCATTTGTGGGTCCTTGATTTACCTGATGATCAATTTGTGGGCTTGAATTATCCATCTTCAGAACTAATTGGACCTAAGATCATGATATTTAAATTAAAAAAATAGTAAAGAGTATTTTGTCCGATAAATATAGTCAATTGGTTAATAATGATGAAAATTTTTAAAATTTGCAAAATTGTTTGTATTATAATATAATAAATAAGAGAAAATAATTGTTTTCTTTATAATTTTATTTTGTAAAATATTTCCCTATAAACAAATAAACATAAATTTCAAATAGATAGAAAAAAAAATTAATGATAAAATCATGTCACTCTTATTAGTAAGGTAAAAATAATAATCATAGTATAATATTATTTCATACGATAATAAATTCAGTAGTTGCGTTCATCAATAAATCTTTGACCTAAAATATAATTGATGGATATCTTCCTCATTGTTCCTCTTAAATATAATTAATATTTAAGTGTATAAGTTAAAAAAGATGAATTAATTTGTTTATAGTTTAATTTTTTAAAAAAAATAATGATAACATGTTATGTCATAATATAGTGTTATTTCAAAATTTTAAATTAACTTTAATATATAGGGCAGGGATCCTCTAGTCTAAGATCCCTGGACCATCCCTGGTCCCTGTTCATTCATTGGTTGGACCCAATAAATGAAGAGGACCTCTTTTGGTCTATATATATATATATATATATAATTATGTTGGTTGGTTTTATATTTTTATTTTAAAATAACACACCAGTCAACCCATTAAATAGGACTGACTACTTATATTCTTATTTATATTTAAATAATTTTTTTATTTTGTTATTATCAATCAAATATTTTTTTTTTATCTTTTCTTCCTTAATTAATACACATATTTATTGTGCAGGCCGGATCTTCTGGTCCGCAATTTGCGGACCAGGGGATGGTCCATTGTATATGGACCATTGATTTGGATGGAGCCCATCTTTAAATTGGTAGGGTCCATCCAAATCAAAGGTCTATAATAGTGGACCATCCTTTGGTCCACAAATTACGGACTAGAAGATCTGTCCTATTTATTGTAGCCTTAAATCACTTTATTGATAACCTAAATATATATTTATACCATTTTAATGATGCATCTCTCAAAAATTTCCCTCAATAAGCACTATTTTATTTTATTTTTTTATGTTATCTATCCTTGTATTCATTTATGAGACTTTTTATCTTCTACTTATATTCCATCATTTTATAAAACTTCCATTTAAATTTTAAAAGTAAAGAGCACCTAACATTTTTCTTCATTTTAAGTATTTACCCATCATACTTGTATCAATATGTAAAACATATCTCTATCAAATTCTCCACCTTTTTATAAAAATAAATCTAAATACGCTCTCGATTAAAATAACTTGTAATCACTTATCTTAACTATAAATGAATCATGACACTATTTTTGAAAAGGGAAAAAAAACTATATCATGGTAGATTGAATGATAACTATGTCGATTGATTATTTTCGATAACGATAAGGTGGTTGAAAGCCTACACACAAATGAGGCAGATGGATACATTTTGAAGCTTGCTCATTCTCACAAATATGGCAATTCTGTAAACGATAGCCGCATACACAATCCAAGTTAACCTGAAGCTGCTACCACTACATACAATTAGAAAAAAGTTCTGACCAGGCTTAAACTTTTGCCGAAAAGGAACTGGCCATGGCTGACCGAGCTCATGGTGAGATGTCACAAAATCAATGCTCAAAAGACAGAAATATCTCCTACAAACTGTGTGATGGCCTCATTCGCCTTCTGAGATGTTGATCTTTCTTCTCTTTTCTTCTTTTCTCTGCAGAAGAGACATTCAACAGTAGCTACATTAGCATTCTGTAGTGTGGATCCCAATCTATGTGGCGCCCTCATTCTAACTACTGAAATTTGTAGATGCAAACATAATTTTAATTTTATCGCAGAAAACTTTCAGTTTACTGGAACAGTTGTATCGAGGAGGGTCATATGGAGGTTCACTAAACTTATTGTTCAATGATGAGGGAGAGAACATAATACACAGCTTTAGCTAGTTGTGGTATTGATGAAATTAGAAGAGATTTGAAGACAACGAAAGAACATAATTTACCTGTCCACGTATTCCTTCAAAAGCTCCTTAGCTTGTACTAATTTCGACAAAAGATTGCGGTATACATCGAGATCTCTATCAACACTACGCTTATTTATATGCAAAGCGGCACAGAGCTGCAAAACAACAAAGGTTTGAGTTAATGCTTGACAGAAGTAATCTTCCTGAATTAAGAATGCATAAGATAACAGAGTCTGGATCCTTCAAATGAATGATCTAGGATATGAATCAACAATCACAGCCTCATAATATGAAATTTTATTCTAGAAATTAACTACAAAAGCTTGAAGGGTTATATACAGATCAAACTCTTGCATCATGATTCCTAGTGATGCATAGTTTCTGAATAAGATGTAGCCATGTTATTTGGAAAAAAAAAACATAACTTTCTCATATGAAGCTTTGTGTGAAGAATCCAAGTAGGTATCTAAAGCTCATAAATCTAACCACAACAACCATAAATAATGAAATGAAGGTGTATGTAAGTCTACAATATAATAAATGATGATACAAAATACATGGCTCAGTGTGAACAAAAATGCAACTCCATTGCCTATTTTTAAAGAAAATAGAATAGGCAAATTCAGTGTTAGTAAAATGCAAAAGCATTACATGCAACAATTTGAGCATAGAACTGAGGCAATTTCTCCCAGGCACAAGGAAGGTGTTAAGGTGTGTGCCACATACCATAGTGCGCCTATAACAAAGTATCAAATGTCTTTTTACCTTCCTATATCAATATCCATTTTATGTTTGTGTTTCCTCCATGATCTATCACAAGACAAAGTTGAAGTGTCTGACAACTTTGAACTTTTTCTTGATAAGAATGAGTAATAATTTTGCCATCATGGTTAATATGTCAGACATTTAGATTTTATAATTGATTATTTTAGATTGATTTACTTGATAATAGATGATTTAAACTGTTATATTCTGGTGACTTTATGCCACATGTCATGTGTGTGTATATATACTACAGTGTGGGTTTCATTATTCCTAGATTTTCACTTGCACCTTCACTCTACAACTTCTTACTGCCTAGTAGCATTAAGTAAATTTAAAATAATACCACGAATTAGACAGTAAACAAGAAAAATGAATCAAAAAGGAACCAGTAAGTGAAATGTTAGTTGATGTGATGGAAAAGGGACTACTTTCTCAAGCACTGTAGGCTCAGTTGCATTAGCCAGCTCAAGCAAACGGAAAAGTCCAATAGCAAAGAAACGACTATAGCTAAAATTTCCATTGCCCTGTGCTCGCTCTGAGATATCTTTCAAAATGGCTTCTACTTCTCCTTCTCTAGAGGCAAAGTCTACCAAAGAACTAGGAGTCTGAGATGAAGCCCACTCTTCCAGTTTCTTTGCATCAATTCTGCATAAGCGAAAGTTAATCTGTATTATCAGAGAAATTAAAATTCATCTGAAGGCCTGAACACTATTATGGAATAACTTTGGAATACAAATATCACAGAAAGATGGGCTTAGGTTAAGCAAAGTGGATTTGTTTAGCTAAAAATTCAGTGACCTGCCCACGTCAGAAAGGAGGAACCTTACTCTCGTGCAAAGGCTTGCCGGGACAATTCTCAAGCATGGATAAATTTTAAAAATTATCTGGTAGGGTTGCAATAATACCAACTACCTGTACTGTTCAGGATCCTCCTTCAAAGCTTTGATATATGATTGGAAGATGGCATCTCTATCCTCACTGCTGGGGAATCCTTCCATCAGTTGTTCATATACAGTAACAAAGCCAAGCGCAAAGACAGCATCATACTGATAAGTGGTTTTGTATCTCATCAGATGTTGCTGCACAAGAAGCTCCTGCAACACATTATTGTATATGCTTGGAATCGGTCGTTTGTATGCTTTGAGAAAATTCAATTTCGTCTCTGATACGGTGGGTGGCACATCTAATCAGTAAAAAAAAAATGAAAGGATAATAAAGATATTAATGAACAAGTTCATCTCGTAACTCTTGCCTAATTGAACATGAAACAAGAACAGGAGGAATAATATATGGTAATTCTTTTTATCACCAAGCAACAAGAAAAATCTGAGTGCCCTCAATATCACAAAACAGCTATACAGCTTTCTATGTTCATTTTTCTAATGAACAGCAGACATTAGTGAAAAGTTGAACATAATTTACATAATAAAACTGTGGAAATTCTGGAAAGATACCAAATACTGAATATTTAGAATAATCGAAAGGTGATATAGGAATGAAGTTGATGAACTAAAACATTCTTCAAGATCAAAATCCAACAAAAAGAGAGTTCAAGCGAATCAAATATGCACGAGAATCAAATTAGTAAACAAGTTTGAATCGAGAAAACAAAGAGTTTCTGCATTCCAGTAAACGCACACGGCACACAACCCCGAGCTTGTCGAGAAAGTCAGCTCAATCTACTACAGAGAATCAAATGGCAAACTATGTTATAGATTTAATGGTACTTTAACAGTTAGGTGAAACAATACCCATCAAAACCAATAAAAAAATATATTATAAAGAAGGATGTTCCTTGCAACTGCGAAACAAAAATCCTAAAAGGGATTTGACTTCGCACGCTCGAAGTCTAAGCAGAGACAAACAGATTATAACTATGGCTAAAGATGAAAACTTGAAGTAAAATTTCATCAACCGCAGTCAAGACCGGATAGAGTCGAACAGTATATGTCAACAAAAATAGGGTTTAGTAAAACAAAAAGAAAAAGGCTCACAGCTTGCAGCGGCCGCCACGCAGCGGACTACCATCCGAGTGCTGATCTTACGAACTTCAAATCGAACTCCACCGAGGGAGGTAACAGAGGAGGAGCACACGCCGGCGAAGGACGGCCTTCTCTCTGAGGCATGTCTGCACGGCGAGGAGAAGGAAGCAGATGGAATGGAGGCCATTTGAGATTGTTCGGAGAGATCTCTGCAGATATGGAGTGAAGACTATGGTTGTTGGGGAAGGGCGGTGGTCGTCGGCGGCCTCAGGAATTGCATCACGGGGAGGGAGAAGGCGAAGCAGAAACGGAAGGAGAAGGGTGTGAGGTGTGAGGTGTGAGGTAGGGGAGCGCCTTATCCCGGAATGGTTGACCAGTAACATGGTTCCACGTGGACGTCCATTCATTAGGTCCACATTTTATATATCCAACGGAAATGCGCGTCTCCTTCCCGTTATTTTAAATTTTTAAAATTTTATATCTGACTATATTACTATTTTATTAAACATCTCAACCCTTTACTACGGTGAAAGATTAAGTCAAAATAAAATTACGTTCGATACTATAAATATTTTGACGACGTTAAAAAAATATACTCTTCAGGATATATATATATATATATATATATATATATATATTTTGACGACGTTAAAAAAATATACTCTTCAGGATATATATATATATATATATATATATATATATATATATATATATATATATATATATATATATATATATATATATATAGCTAATTTATTTTTATCAATTTAATATTTAATATAAAAAATTAAATTAAATTTTTTTTTAGAGAGAATATGTTATAGTAGCTTATGGACCTGGTACACCTTTGCGTTGTACTACACTACTACTACTGAAAAACATTGTATAATATAATTACATATTTTAAAAAAAACATGATTTTATTGTTTTTTATATGTAATAGGTAGATTATAATAATATCATCCTTTCTTTAATAATTGATAAGTTGTAAAGCACGAGACAACAAAACATTATTAAATTATTTATTATTGAAAAAAAGGGAAATTAATTTGTAATTAATCTGAACTAATTGAATTCAATAGCTAATATTAGGAGTTGATATTTATAAATAGATGACCTAGAATACGATTAAAATGTGATATTTTCAACTGAACCTAACGTAAGAACAAATTTAATATTTGACTCCATAAGAATTTATTTTAAAATATCAATTAAATAAATAAATTTAATACATGTGTCCAATTAATTAATATTTATAATAAAAAGTTTTAAATTATTTATCAGTAATGTTTATAAATCATGTTCATAATAAAATTTATGAACCATATTTATCAATAAATTTTTTATTAATTTTATAAATAAATAAAAATACTTTCATAGTAAATAAACAAAATGAGTTTAAAAATATAAAACTTTAAACAATCACTTAAGGGGTGTATTTAATCACGAGATTGAATGACTTTCATTGATTTTTGTTAGTGATAGACTTTTTTGAAGTTAATAGATGTTTATTGACTTTTATAAAAACTCATATAGTTGTGAAAAAAATTAATGGAATTCTATAGATTTTTTTGCAAGACTTTTTTAGACATTTTTAAACATTTTTATGGAAACTTATGGATTTATGAGAAAGAAAAAATTCTAAGTTTCGTTATTGTCAATATGATAAACATCACTCCATATTTGATTCGCTGCATTGCCATTTGTTTGTTGTTGTTCTTAAGTATCAAATAATTGATCAAAATAATCAAACATTATGAACTTGTTCTGGCAAGGATAATGAAGTTTTATTATTTGGTTCAAGTAAACATTTATCATAACAACACTCCTTACGGAGAAAATTATACAATCCGGCATAAGCCAAAACAAGCTCGACTTCTGTAGTATATGAAAATGGAGAAGCTGTTTTGAATATTTGAAATCACGATTTAAATATTCCAAATACCCTCTCATTGGCGTTCCTCAAGGAGGCGTACCAAAGATTGAACAACTCCTTTTCATTTTCTATGTGATAACCTTGGCCAATGAATTCCTGGAGATGATATTGTACACCTCAAAATGGAGCCAAAAATTGACGTCGATTTGGATATCCATCATTCACTAAAAAATATTTACCTATAAAACCCGACCAAATATAAATAACATATGCAATTTTAAAAAATTACAAAAAAATGAAATCAAATAAGCAAGTAATATATAGAACAAAATATTTATATCTTGTAGAACTAAAAGTTTATTATTTCTTAATAAAACATTTGTCAAAATATTTTAATATGAACAGATCCCTCCGATCCATTGAGCACATATATGCATTTTAAATCAAAGTTATAAGCTGTCAAAATATTTTGAGAAATCCTTCCATGACGATTACGATAGCTATTAGGATTATGTCTAGGCACCATTGCTAGAAAATGACTATCATCAATAGCTCCAATGTAATAATATAACAATGGACAAATAATAACAATAATAATAGTAGTAATAGTATTAATAAAAATAATAGAAGATTTTTGTTACTTACTTTAAAGTAAGGAAAAAATCTTACACTCTCTCTTATTCTCTTAAAGACTACAGATCCAAATTTGACCATCATACCTACTGCAATGTTATTTAATGTTTTAACACATTGTTAAAGTTTTAGCTAGTATTATAGTGCGATTGATTAAATGTTTTACGAATTAAAGAGTATCGAGTATTGTGACCAATAACGATTAAAAACATGACATCTATTTCTTCAATACAAATGTATCTTGTATCTTACAATGATGTTTTTTCTCTAAGGATGTTGCACAATTTTAAAAATATACTAGGGCGCATTCTATAAATTTCTTGAAAGTATATTGGATCCTCTTTTAATATTCTATGAGTATAATCGTGTCCTTTGGAAGTTATTGGTCGTCTACTGAAGGGACGATGGATAAGTTCACTATGCATATAAGCTATATGCTCAATTAACACACATAGGATCCTATAAAATTTCACCAACAAACACATAAGCATTTCGTTTAATTCTTCTTCTAATACCTCTTCTTCCATTTGTTCTTTTACTTCATGCATGTTAATGTTTGATATTTAAATGAACCACCTGATATCAAACAAGAAATTAAAATAAAAAAACTCTAATAATTTATAAAAATCATTCCACTTATAACCAAACAAGATCTAAATGATAATCAACTTGAAACTTATAAATTTATAAATAATCCGAACCAAAAAATTGTTGCTAGTTCAAGCACTAGGAAACAATTAAAAAAAATATGATAAGACTTTAACATAATAAAAATCATCACTAACCATGCCCTCAAAAATTTCTTCATTCATTCAATTTATAGTCTATCTATCCTAAACGCTCTTCAATGATCATTTTCAAGAAATCAATCTTCTTTGATTAGATATTAAGCAAATCAAGCATTTTGTATTGAGTACGATCATCCAAATTTGGGATCTCCTTGATAGCATCCCAACAACCTTCACCTGCATTCCCTATTGATTCTATTTTAGAAGCCACCTTCTCAAGAGTTTCAGAGATTCTATATATAACATCTGCATCAGTATTCTTGAATGTACTTGATTTTCCTTCAAGCTCAGTCATATCTCATTTTCTAGTGGTTGGAGGAACTTCCAAACTTATGGGTTGAGATGGTAATGGTGGAATAGACTCCTAGAAAAATGAAAGCTCGTACGAAGATTCTTGTCTATTACTTTACACGAATTCACTAGTATTGTGATCAAACACGTAATCATCTAACAAAGTAGTACATTGATTTCCTTCCACCTCTAATATTCTTGCATCAGTGTCATATCCTAGTCCCATTGAGTATTTTCCTATAGCAGTTCCATTTCCAACTGCAATTCTCAAATATTCATAATCCTCATAATGTTAGGGATCCTCTCTCTATTTAAGGATAAATGAACGATTACGAAAGGGTAAAATAGTCGGCATCACAACGGACAAAAATGGCAAGAATGATTCAAAAAATTTCATTAAAAACATACCTTTGAAATTTAACGGTGAGAACCTCGATTGTGTAGTTTTCTAGAGAGGAAGGAATGTCTCATCTTGTGAGAGAAAAAAAGAGAGACGTGTATGATTAAGGGGGTGTATTCCATTTTAGAAAAGTGTAAATGGTCATGGTTTTGTGGGATATTTATCTTGGAACAAAACCTAAAATACCTAATTATTTTTTTTATTTTTAATAAAATAATAAATAACATACTTATCCATAAAAAACTTTTTCAACTTTTTATACTTTTCGCTTATTTTTTGGGCTATAAAAAGAGAGGATACTCACTTTGAAATTTTAAAAAAAACTTTTCTAATATAATTTTAAATCTAACAATATTATAATAATTTTAAATATTTTTTATTTATAAATTTGATCTAAATTATCATGAAATGTTGGTCAACCCTTTAATTTGGTAAAACTTTTAATAAAGTGTTGAATTGAAAGAGTAAAAAAATGTAGTAATTGTTGGAGATCGGTGATCGGCTAGAATGGAGGGTTGAATAGACAAGGCCCCAATCTGTGGTTCTCTCTTCCCACACTTGTTAGTTGCCAGCTGTATAATACAAAATAAGCTAAACACTAAAGAGAAGAAAGCAAACCACTAACACATTGTTTAACGTAGTTCGGAGATAAAACTCCTACTCCACAGCTATCTGTAAGGTGGACTATCCTGATCCGTCGGTTGATGACTCCCTGGAAAACTCCGGTGGGCTCACGTAGCTCCTTGTGGGTGGAGAAACCTTATCACGACTCTCATAAGAACTCTTGAGAAGGTAGGACACTGGTAGACTACTAATAAGGGTTAACCACCTCTATTTCGTTAACTTTAATCATGCTCCCAAGCCTTGGTTATATAGGTCATGTATTGGAAAATTCCGCCTACTAGTCGACTGGTGAAAATATCAGTCGACTGCCCTATGTGAAATTTTGACCTTTACAACTTAACGGCTCGATATCGGTCGACTGGTAAAAGTACTAGTTGACTACTCTATACTGTTGAACGAATAGAGGCATTCTGTTCGCTCCTAGTCAATTGCCCAATCGACTGATGAAAGTATAGTCGACTGGTACCCCGAGTACAATCTCTCAATACTTGGATCATCATCCTTATGACTTACTTGACTCTTCCTCGAAGCCTTGATATCTTGCCTTCAAGCTTACTTCTTTTGGTTCTCGTCCCTCGGATGCATCCAAACCCACGGCTCGTCCCAATGGCATCTTTCACGTATGCCTTGAAGTTACTTCCCTCGGCCCTTGTCCATGTTGCCTTGTCCACGGTCCCTCGGTACTCCATCCTTCACTGAACTCGAAGTCATCGAGCTGAGTCATATGGGTATCCGACAAATTTACACAACTCAAATATACATATCAAATATAATGATAAACTTAATTTAAACTCTTTGCCTAAATATTAAAATACATAGTCATACGGACTCTCAAGATTGTATCCAATAGTAATTTGAGAAAAAAAATAGAATATGTTATAGTTTTTAATATATCGTAAATCGGATATAAAGGCACGGGAAAATAACAAATAGCATAGGATAGGATAAAGGATTTGCTAAAGGAGAGGGTACGAGGGGAAAAGATAAAAAGAAGAAATGAATTCAGAAAGTTCATTCAAATTAATAGATAAACACTAATAATAAAATTCAAATGAGATGACCAGAAATAAAAACACGTGTAAAAAAAAAATGAGACTCAAAATGAAATATCCAAGCTTATAGATTATCGTGTCAGCTGATAGATTGTGGGTTAATAGAGAACGAATAATTAAATCGATCCTTTAAAATTAAAGAAATAATCGATTTTTAAAAAATAATCTAAATCGAGGAACGAGGAATAACTTATTCTTAAAAAATTAAGATGATTTAAAATTTATAAAAATCTCAAAGATGAAGAGAAAATTTTTTATTTTATTTTTAAAATTATATCAAGTGTTTTGAAGAGCTCTTATTAGTTAAAAATTATATTCAAAAAATTTTAAAAGAATCTATAAAAATTTATTGAAACTTTTGATACTAAAAAATTTTCATAGAGTTTTAAAAAATCAAATTTAAATACCACATGATTTTTTAAAACTCTATAAAAATCTAATTTGAACACCACTAGATTTTTATAGAGTATACAAAAGTCTAAATTGAATACACCTAAACTTTTAAAATCTATAAAATTCATTCAAAATAATTAAAAGTCCAACATTAAATACACCAGAAATTGAAACCACGATAATATCTAAAAGCAAAAATATTTATTTTGTTTTTTTTTCCTCTAAGATAAAGATACAAATTCAAATGGGTTTATGACTAAGGGTAAGGAAGGGTAAGGACGTAAGAATGCGGGTTTATGGCTAAGGGTAAGAATCAACATAATATGCCCCATTAGAATTGAAATTTTTTTTGTAGCTATCGTCACAAACATTCGAGGAAATTAAGAAATAGGTTTAGCTTTTCGAATCAAAGAAAAAACAGAACTTAACATATATTTAATTTTCATTTAATTTAGAATAAGAATAATACATATAAATTAAAGTCGATTCTGATAGGATCTGAAGTAAATAAAATAATTTTAGAGAAAGTTTAAATTACAAAAAAAATATCAAACTTAAGTAACTATTTCAATGATTAACTTAATTCCTTTGTCAAATAAACAATATATTTTACAATCTTATATACTACGATAATATCCATGAAGAACGAAACAAGGCTGCCCCCGGACACAATGCAGCGGTGAGACAATAATCTCATGATAGGTGTCAATCGATTCGAACTAGCTGTCCAACCAGGGGAAGGCCAAAATAATAATAATAATAATAATAATAATAATAAAATCAAGGATAAATCAGGGGAAGAAGAAGGGGAACGATGATTCATGGAAGAACGGAATGTTCGAGGAGATCCTTTGTGGAGCAGTGATCGATCAGATGGCGTCTGGGATCTGCAATTGCTGGATGCCGAAGGTATGGAGCGAGCCGTTCTGGACGAAGACGAGGAGGCCGCAGTTGGCGGCGTCGAAGCCCTCCCAGAGGGCGAAACGGACGGACCCCGACACTTTCTTCTTCGGCGACATGTTCTTGACGTGGCTCAGCTTCTCCAGCCGCCGGACCACGAAATCGTTCGTGAGGACGCGGCCTCTGTTCTCGCCCTGCGCGCACTCCGTCACCAGCCCGCTCTCGTATAGCGCCACCATCACGTCCGCGCCGCCGCCGTCGACCCTGGTGCCCAAGGCGCCGCTAAGGGACACCTGCAGCGCTGTCCCGTCCGCCGTCCTGTTCAATTTCATCTGCGCGGGTACAGGCCGCGCGCGGTGGTGCGGCGATGGTTAGTTGTTTCTGTAATTGGGAATTTTTTTTTATTACCAGTTTGGGATGAGAATGTTGAAACCTGCATCGTAGGGGAAGGGAATCGGGGGGCGGATTGGATGGCGGCGCAAATGGCGTCGACGTCTGTGCCGACGCACTGGGCGCGGCCGTTCACCACCACCTGCGGCGTGTACAGAGTATCCAGCCGGAGCGTCTCCACGTAGGCCTTCTGTCGCACCGTCCAGAGGCTGGAGCCGAAAGGGTCCCGCCACCCCCGGTAGTCCCAATACTCCACGTGGAACTCCAGCAGAGCCACCGGCGGCAGGTCCCCGCGCCGGAGCTCCCCGCTGCAGATCCGTGACACCACCTCCTCCGCGTCCGGAGAGGTGGCGCAGCCCTGCGACGAGAACAGCTCCACCAGCACCGGACCCATCCTGCGCTGCTCCTCCGCCGTCAGGTCCGCCGTCGCTTTCGCCTCAGGAGGCGAACTCGACGACGAAGCCACCTCCCTCCCGCCGGCGAAGCATGCGAACAGACGCGGTGCCATTGGTGGCCGTCAGATCGATCTCGCCGGAGAAGAGAATGGATTGGGGACTCGCTCGCCGCCTTGTCTCGGACCATTAAAAAAGATCGAGTTTTCTCTTTTTATTAAAACCCCAAGATTTAGTAATATTTAAAAATACCATTTAAGAGTTCACAAACGAAATAAATATGACTAATATCAATAAAATTTTAAGACTGTTTTTCAAAATAGTAAACTTTGAGGCTCATTCTGAAGAGGTGGTGCCTGGACTGGGAGAGACAGACAGGCGAACAATACTGCCACTTGGCGGGTAAGAAAGAGAGCAGTTGTTTGTGGGGCCCGTTAGGTAGATAGTGGGTAGCAAGTCGATCGGCTTCGAGCTGTGGCACAGCTGTTCGAAGACGTGCCAACCCATCCGCCACCGACGACGACACGACGGCGACGACGGCGGCGTCCAAGCTTCCTCATTTGAACAACTTAAAGCATAAGACAATTTATTTTCCAATTTTAGCCCTTTTTTCTATTTCCAACTTTTTTACCTACTCCGACAATAGGTGATATGCAAAGCAAAAAATTTCAGAGAAATATTCAGCAGAGACATATAAATTTATAGTTTATCATTTTCAATTTTTATAGGCCTATTTCTAAGTATTTCCCAGATTCTTTCTCTTTGCATATTCTTCTGGTAATAATGATTATAATTTTTAGAAAAATAATATGTAGAGGTAAAAAAATTTTAAGGAAAAATTTAGGGATAAAATGATAGGGTCCAAAAAAAAAAAAAAAATGATGAATCATGAAGCTACAAACAAAAAATCTAAGATAATAAGTTACACGCCCCGGGTCTGGTGCAAGAAGCTTAATTAATTTTTCAAGTATTCATGACTTGAATTTTAATTATGGTAGAAAATTTTTTCTATGAGATAAAAAAATTTAGGACTTTGGCTATTAGTTGAGAAATCGCTCGATTTCCCGGATTTACTTGATGACTGATCTGTAGGGTTAAAGTAGTTAGATGAAGGCCCAGATAAGTAGATGATGATAATGATAACAGTGGATTATTTTCTATTTTTGTCTCCTCATTGCCTTCACCTTTTCTTTCAACTCTGTTTTTTTTTTCAGCTTCACTTTTTCTTTTCTTTTTTATTTTTTCAGCATTTCTTTTTTTTTCCTTTTTAATCTTGTTACGGTTGTTACAGTTACAGTAGTAGTAACAAATTTTTGTAGGATGACCAGGTATTTAAGCTAACCAAATGAAAAAGATAATAATCTAATCCAAAGAATGATTTTTAATATAAAAAAATTAAATAAAAATTTATATTAATTTAAAGATATTAAATTATATGATTTTGGACTTAATTTATAGACTTTGTAGAAATATTAAAATAATATATTTTAAATAAAAATATCAGCTTTTAATAGAAATTATGACCATTCCTCATTTGCTAGAAAATTATTATCCATATATCAATTTTATTTTTTTAAAAATATTTTTTTATGTTTTCTACATTTTGTGTTTTTCATCGTATTATTTTTTTTTTAAAAAAAATAATCTCATCGAAGGATGAAAGGTTGGCAACATTCTCTACCATTTAAAATAAATTTGGTCACCTGTCGCATTTCCCAATTTATCTTAACAATGGGTGAAATTTTTTTATGGTCAAGTAGGTTGTTCCAAGTTAAACGTTAACTGAGTTAATCATTTTAGAAATTAAAACACTCCCGAGGAAGGGTAGAGTTGATTAGTGCAGGACATAATTACTATTATAAAGCAAGCGTTTAAATATCAATAAAGTAATAGAAAAAAGTTCTTTTCCGTATTAGTCAAATTATAATTTCTTAATTTATCTTTTTATAAATAATCATGAGACAAATCATGTGGGACCACTAGATGATGGATTTCACCTTTAGCTACCATAAAATAAATAAGTTTTGACAAAGATATGTTGTTATAGTGAAATCCTTCCTTGATAAATTAGATATTTAGAATTTAAGATTTAACTATGACATATTATTAAAAAATAAATCTTCTTAATATATAACGGACTTGAGAATGTCAATTATCATGATATACCTTTATATATACTTATCCGATTTATTTACATGGTCGATAAAAAAATTCCTTAGAATCAGATTAGTCTCTCTAGATTGATGTTACCTATTTTTTTTAAATAAATAAAATTTTACTATCATTTTATTCTAGTAAATTCAAATACAAAATTCCAAAATGAATGTACTAAGGTTGCATTGGCAAACTGATTTCTTATTCAATTAATTTGAATTTAAATTAGAAATAAATTTTTTTTACCTTGTATTGATGGTAAAAACAAGTGATTCGTTCTGCCCATAGCATTTATCAGTCCGTCTCTAAATTAATATAAAAAAAAGATAAATGATAGATAACTATTAAATTTATCCGTCTCAGTATCTTAGTCAATCTATCCCAGGCTAATATGAACTTGACAACTAAATAACATATGGAAAAATAAAGAATTAAAACGTGATGGAGTGAAAGGGTCTTTCTATGCGTATAAAGAGATTATTTCCATACGTATAACTATAATAGTAGTATTATAAAGGAGAAAAAGCAGTCAAGTTCACCAATCCATGATCGAGAATTAAATCATGATTTAAAAGATTTGTTTTTAAACATAGATTCAGATATACTGCTTATATAACAGTCCGATTAATACGGTTGTTTAATCGATTTAATTAATTTTTGAATTTTAAAATTAACACCGAATTAAATAAAATGAAACAATCATTTTTTTTTAAAAAAATGAAATTCTGAATCAATTCTATTGATTTAATTGGTTTTATCGATTTAATTAATATTTTTTTCACTCCGCGCGAGTCATATTTAATTAGGATTTTGAAGTCATCGATCCAACATTTATAAAGACAGAAGATTTTTATCGGCATCTATCAGATCAAGAAATTCTTTTATTTCTACCGAGATTTTTTCTTTAAGTTTTGACCCACTCGAGTAGTATACCCTTTTCAATTCGTACCTATAATTCCTGTTAAATTCTTACATTCACACACTTGCTAAGTGCTAAGCACATGGTGCGATGATAAACAATGGAGCGGTGTATCATACAACGAGGATATTATTTTTTGTTCTCAAGTACATAAATTATTTGTGATACTGGACTGTCCGTTAGAACCATCTAAATTTTCTGAATTTATCTAGCGGTTGATGTGTAAAGGTCGGGTCATCTATCACTGGGACTAATTGGAGCTGGATAGGGTTAAAATACTAAAAAAAAAAAAAAAACTACATTAAAATTAAAACCATCGATGTCTAATTAGGATAAGTACAGTCATCATTGGTTTCTGGATCGTCCATCATAGGGGTGTAAACGAATCGAATCGAACCGAATATGCTGAAAAATTTAAGGCTCGAATTCGGCTCGAAATAGGTATATTCGAGTTCGAGCTCGATTCGAAGTTCGAAAATTTTAAAATGTTTGATTCGAATTCGGTTCGAATTAGGGTTCGGGTTCGAATTCGGCTCGAAATATTCGAACATGTTCGCGAACTATTCGAATTATTACTCAAAAATAGGTTCGAAAGGCTCGAAATTTTTTTATTTAATATATATTTAACTTATATTAATAAATATTAAGGCTCGTGAGCGGCTCGCGAGCGGCTCGAACAATATAATTTGGGTTCGAGTTCGGCTCGAAAAAAAGTTCGAACATGTTCGAGTTCGGCTCGAATTCGATAAATTCGAATACGAATCGAATATTTTTCGAGCCGGCTCGAAAAGCTCGCGAGCCGGCTCGATTCGTTTGCAGCCCTAGTCCATCATATGTGCTCCTCGATTTATTTTGATAACTAATAAAAAATATTGGAATACAAACAATTTGTTTCCGGAGATTTTTAGGGAACTTAGTTGAATTTAAAAATTATACAGAATTTAAATTCAACTTACAGTTAAGCTGACATGAACAGATGATCTTAGGCTGCCAGCAGGAGCTGGTTTTTATCCAAGTGTCAACCTCAGAATGACTGAGTGAGTAGAGCGTCCGAGAAAAAAGGTCGGTCGACGAGGCAGACAGGCCTAACAGAAGAGGCCGAGAAGAGACTGATCGGACGAGGCAGATAGGCCGAGCAAGAGAGGTCGGTCGGGTCGAGCAGACAGATCGGCTGTCAGAGAGGTCGGTCGGGTCGAGTAGACAGACCGGTCAGCAGACAGGCCGGTCGAAGCAAACAAGTCGGGCTGTCAGAGAGGTCGGCCGGATCGAGCAGACAGATCAGGCTGTCAAAGAGATTGGCCAACCGAGCGAGCTGACAGGCCGGGCGAAGATCCCGAGCGGGTAGAGAAGTCTGTCGGTCTGACAAAGAGACCGACTGGACGAGCTATCCGAGGCCTACGAGTCGTAGTTTTCTTGAAACAGATTCGTCCACATCCGACTGTGCTTTGAGGCTTACAAGAGTCGTCTGTTTCCCAGGATACAACGGTCGACCGTGAATCCGACCAAGCACTGGTGGTCACGGCGAGCTGAGTGGTACCCGAATGCTACCGCCGAGCAGGAGATGCACGACAGAGGAGGAGGAAGAAAAATGGAGAGCCTTTGCTTTGCTTGTTTTGTGTTCTTTGCCTATGGTCGGAGTCTCCTTATATAGGAGCTCGAATCAATTGCCCTCTGATCTTAATGGTCATTATGATCTTAATGGTCATTATTAGTCGAGCAGTGAAACGACCACCATTTCACTTATTATTACTTGTCCGGTTTTATTCTGCATTAATCTCGAATTTAATGCATCTGTTTCACAGCAGCAAAAGATCTACGTGGCAAAATGTTGGTTGTTCCACTTGGGTAAATTTTGCCCCGACTGGTCTGGCATTCGTGTGTGCAGGTCGCGCTCGCACACGAGTAAACTTAGTTGAATGCAATCCAATCCCTAGATTTGCACCCCCTTGCACACCCACGCGTGAGAGAGAATCTCTCCTCATGCATTTGTTCACATCTTCAATGTATGTGAATCAATATAAACCAACAAAAATGTCTTGAAACTTTCAATGTGAATAGAACATCTTTACTCTTCCATTTATTCTCCATTCACTTATTCAACAGAAAATTTCCATAGAACTGGACTGATCACACCAAATTGAACATTTCCTAGTTTGGTTAATTATTTTTTTTATTAGCAACTTCACCATGGGACTATGATACATCATAAGGGGTCTTCGGGGCCATGATGCCGCGGTAGGACATCCAGGTTGTTTCCCAGACGCCTGTGGTTCGAACCCCAGCTACGACGTATTTGCAAGAATTTTTCCTCCAAATGAGGGGCGTAATCAAGGGATGCTGGGCTTCTGGGTTGGCCGTCGCGTGCGCTTCCTGATTTATCCTGATGGCCGGTGGAAAACTTCCGTGAGACCGGACCGGTTACCACAGAGATAGTCAATGAGACTAACTGAGATTATCATTTTTTTCATTTTTTTTATGATACATAATAAGGGAGTTAAATTATCACTTAGATATTTATAGTTTTATCTCCAATTACAATTTATTTGTAAAGATTTTTTTCTCTAAACGCGATATGTAATCATGAAATGTTAAACTTTTCAGAAATATTGGGACGAGCGAATCACTTTTTTACCACAATAAAATGTTAAACTTCTAGACTCTCTACCACGAACACTTCTCAAAATTTCTATAAAGTAAGGTCGGTCATTCCAAATTCTGTATTATATAGTTGGTAAATTTTTTTTTCTTATGCTACAACTGCACTAGTCTGAATGTCGTGGGCACGACGAGTTAGCAAGAGGCACGACAGATATACTCAACGTGAAAGATTTAATTTTCCAACAACGCACTAACAGACACCTGCAATGCTTAAAAACTTGGTGTGCTGAACCACCGGGCTACACCTGCAAACTTGGTGTGCTGAATCACCGGGCTACTAGCCGAATTGTTTACCAAATAAATTTAGTGGGTGAAATATGGAACCGAGCCTACCAAGAATTAATCAGATTGTAAGTTGGGATATTATATATATATATATATATATATATATATATATATATATATATATATATATATATATATATATATATATATATATATATATAAACTGCACTAATCTAAATCAATAGATTTTAATTTAATATCAATGTTAAGTTCAATATGTGATTCGTCCAATTGAATTAGTATATATGCAATTTGATTTTCAATTTAATTTCCTTACATATATTTTTACTTTATTAAAATGAACGATGTGGTAACCATTTGTTCATTTTTTTAATTAAAAAGAAAATCAAAAGTAAGAAAATTTTACAAGCCAGAACCCAAAGATTTCTATTTTGTAAAATCGATAAAGATAATTAAGGAAATCCGTATCCAAATACTTAAGAGTGATTACGACATCCTAATGGGAACTAAATTATTAGATTTAAAAAATAAATCACAATCGTAACTATATTTCAAGTGCTAACCGGATACAAAGAAGGATATATATAAATATATAAGTATTATGCGTATGATGTGATAAATCTTAAATCCTTAATTCTGAAGAATCTATGACGATTACGTCAAAAATATTATACACTCATCCGTCTGTACTATATCTAGAGGATGATATTTATTTTTAAATTTATTATCATTGGATGACTCAAATTAAATTTTTAATTTAAATAAAAAATTTGTTTTGAAAATGAGAATCAAGTTTTTACCAAATATGGACCCTATTAATATTTAACCATCCTGTTTGACTCTGTATTTGAAATGTTGTTCCTTAGATGTTGAGATACCTCGATCAATTTTTTTTATTTAGTTTTTTAAAACTTCCTGCAAGTTAGATTTTACTTTTTAGAATTTAGAAATTAAATTATAATACTAAATAAAAAAAATTAAATTCGTGTACGAAGTATATATGTATATATATATATTTTGTACTTAAAAATATTTATATATTTTCATAATAGTATGATATAGTCCACTTTGGGTCTAGATCCTCATGATTTTGCTCTTATATTTTATCCAAAATGTCTCATACCAATGGAAATATTATAGATCCTTTTAAATCCATGATCTTTTCCAAATATTTTCAATGTGGAACTTTGATTAAATTCAACAATCCTCTTCTCAAACGAAGAACCACAATTACTCTCATGGTCTAGGCCTCCCGACTAGTGTCCAGACACTCTTAACCTGCTCCGGGCCTTCCGCAAACATCCGATCACCTTGACCTGCCTTCCCGTGAGCATCCTGTCATGTCACTCTTGACCTGCTTCGGGCCTCCTCAAGAGCATCCGGTCACCTTGACTTGCTTTGAGCCCCCCACGAGTATTCTATCATTTTTACCTACTCTATGTCTCCTCGCAAGCATCCGGTCAACCTGACCTGCTCCAGACCTCCCAGTGAGTATTCGGTGACCTTCACCTGCTTTGAGTCTACCCGCAAGTATTCGGTCAACTTGACCTGCTCCAAGCCTACTCTCAACTTCGTTTAAGTCCACCCCACATGACATCTGGTTTAGATCATAGCTTTGATACCATTTATTATGACCGAAGGATGTTTACATATCTCTACAATGTTATGATATTGTCCACTTTGAGTCTAAACTCTCATGACTTTATTATGAAAAATCGCAACATAATGTTAGGACCTTCAGACGCGGCTAGAGAGGGGGGTGTGAATAGCCGACCCCAAATTCACGTTTCTTCCTACAATTTTAGTTAGCGCAGCGAAAATAAAAGATAGAAACGAAACAGGAGAATATTAAACCTCAAACGCGACGATATAACGAGGTTCGGAGATGATACTCCTACTCCTCGGCGTGTCCGTAAGGTGGACGAATCCTATCAATCCGTCGGTGGATGAGACCCCGGAAAACCGACTAATAAAAACTCCTTCTGGGTGGAGAAACCTCGCCACAATCTCTCTTGCAACAGCAAGATCGGAGTACAAAGATAAAGCAAGAAGCCAAGAATAATATAAATGTAAAAACACTAGTTTGCTTGCTTTCTCGTCGACTGGTGATGAAGCAACCACTTCACAGATGCCAACAACAGCAGCAACTGACCAGCAGAGGAAGCTCACACGAAGCTTCAGGTGGAGAGCTCAACAAAGCTCAGTTGGAGCAAGAAAAGTCAACACCATAGAGGCCCTCCACCTCTTGATTTATATGAACTGCAAGAAGAAGACACAGACATAGAAATCTGGCCGTTGTGACTCAGCGGCTAGGATCGATCCACCGATCGATCCAGACGATCTGATGGCGAGGACCCCTAGGCTGATCGGTCCCAGATCGATCCCAACTCTCACAGAGAGTTGGTTGCGAGCCCGATCGGTGCGTGGACCGATCAGGCCATAAATGGATCGGTCCACGCCGATCCCTCCTATTCCTTCTCTCAATCTGTTTGTTACCGATCGGTCACGGACCGATCGGATGACCCGATGAGAATCAGATGCATCCGATCGGTCAGACCGATCCAAATACCCATAGTATCACTGGATCGGGAGTCAGAATTTCAACCTTAAACCCTAAAGCCTTCACGATCTAGAGAACGAGCTACGAGCCCTCTCGACCTAGTCACGAGAACGAGCTACGAGCCCTCTCCGACTTCCACGTCCGGTCCGAGAACGAGTTCCCGACCCCTCGTCCGGAGAACGAGCTACCGAGCCCTCTCCGACTTCCACGTCCGGTCCAGAGAACGAGCTACCGAGCCCTCTCTGACCTAGCCCAGAGAACGAGCTACCGAGCCCTCTCCAACTTCGTCCGGTCCAGAGAACGAGCTACTGAGCCCTCTCTGACCTAGTCTGGAGAACTAGCTACCGAGCCCTCTCCGACTCCATCCAGTCCAGAGAACGAGCTACCGAGCCCTCTCTGACCTAGTCTGGAGAACGAGCTACCGAGCCCTCTCCGACTTCCACGTCCGGTCCAGAGAACGAGCTACCGAGCCCTCTCTGACCTAGTCCAGAGAACGAGCTACCGAGCCCTCTCCAACTTCGTCCGGTCCAGAGAACGAGCTACCGAGCCCTCTCTGACCTAGTCCGGAGAACTAGCTACCGAACCCTCTCCGACTCCATCCAGTCCAGAGAATGAGCTACCGAGCCCTCTCTAACCTCCCATGCCAAGCTCCCATACTTGGACTTTTCCCCGTGCCCAGCTCCCTGCTTGGACTTTTCCCGTGCCAAGCTCCCTGCTTGGACTTTTCCGTGCCAAGTCTCCATACTGTTGGTGCAACCTTAGGTCAAGGTTGACTTGGTTGACCTGACTCGAGTTGACCTGACTCGAGTTGTGTTTTGATGTTTGACGAGAAGAGAGTTGTATTCTTGATGTTTGACAAGAATAGGTGTTCGGGAGATTGTAGGTGCAACCTTAGGTCAAGGTTGACCTGGTTGACCTGATTCGGGAAAAGTCCAAGCAGGGAGCTTGGCACGCGAAAAGTCCAAGCAGGGAGCTTGGCATTGGAAAAGTCCAAGTATGGAGACTTGACACTGGAAAAGTCCAAGCAGGGAGCTTGGCACGCGAAAAGTCCAAGCAGGGAGCTTGGCATTGGAAAAGTCCAAGTATGGAGACTTGGCACTGGAAAAGTTCAAGCAGGGAGCTTGGCACGCGAAAAGTCCAAGTATGGAGACTTGGCACTGGGAAAGTCCTAACTGGGATGTTAGGCAGTTGGAAAGTCCTGGTAAGTGAAGCCAGGCAGTGGAAAGTCCTAACTGGGATGTTAGGCAGTGTGGAAAGTCCTGGTGAGTGAAGCCAGGCAGTGGGAAAGTCCTGGTGAGGGCAGGGAGAAAGTCCTAATGGATGTTAGGCGGTGTGGAAATCCTGGTGAGTGAAGCGGTGAAAGTCCCGTGAGTGAAGCTGGAAGGGAAAATCCAGATGGATCGGGATGATCGGACTTCCGGTGTTGGAAAGTCCAAGTAGGTCAAAGGATTGACCGGACACTTGGCGGGGAGTTCTAGCAGTCGAGGGAGTGACCGGATGCTAGGGATGAAGTACCAATAGGTCAAGGTTGACGGATATTGGTTTGGAAGTCTTGGGACTTGGTTTGGGCAAAAACCAAGCTCGGATCGATCACCGACCGATCGGTGATACCTGTTTGCTCGATCGGCGGTGACCGATCGATATCAAGCTCTCGTTGATTCTTGTCGATCGGGTGACCGATCAGCCAGCAAGAGGCGAAAAGAAGAAGCCTGATCGGTCCACGACCGATCAGGCCATGTCCTGATCGATCCGGGACCGATCAGGACGATGTCGCCGAATGAAAGCCAAGAGTAGGGATCGGCGTGGACCGATACCATCCTGATCGGTCCACGCAGCCGATCGAATCGCACGAAGGTTACGTACCGATCGATGCGGGACCGATCGGGCCTGATCGGTCCTAGACCGATCGGTGACAAACAAGCTTCACGCGCTGGGCGATCGATGCGGGCCGATCGAGTTCTGCTGACGCAGCGGCTAGTTTCTTCACTGTCTTCTTCGCGGTATAAAGGGGTCGAGGGCTGCAGCTTCTTCTTCCTCTTCTCTTCAGCTACAGAGCTGCTGTTCTGGTGTTGAGCTCTGTTGAGTTCCTTCCTCGCAAGCTTCGCGTGAGCTTCCCCGACTGGAACAGCTGCTGCTGTTAGGGTTTTTGAAGCTGCTGCTTCATCCGGACTCCAGTCGACGAGAAAGCAAGATTGGTAGAGTGCTTGTGTATTCTTACTGTATTTCTTGCTTATTCTTTGTACTTGTACTCTTTGTTTGCTGTTGCAAACGTTTGTGGCGAGGTTTCTCCACCCACAAGGAGTTGATATTAGCCGGTTCTCCGAGGACTCATCCACCGACGGATTGATAGGGCTCGTCCACCTTACGGACACGCCGAGGAGTAGGAGTATCATCTCCGAACCTCGTTACATCGCTGCGTGTTGAGGTTTGATTTCTTCTTCTGTTTTCTTTCTACGTTGTATTTTCGTTGCACTAACGAATTGTAGGAAGAAACGCGAGCGATTTGGGGTCGGCTATTCACACCCCCCTCTCTAGCCGTACGAAGGATCCTAACAAGTGGTATCAGAGCGAGGCCGCTCTTCATCGGATCAACACCCGTGGGAGCAAAGCTAGAGATGGATCTCTATGGATAAGATGTCACGATTCAACCCTTCTACGAGTCTCACGACAACTTCACATATTGGAAGGTAAGGATGATGTATTTTCTTAGGACTAATATGTTAAATTGGTTTTGTGTACAAGAAGGGTTTTCCCCTCCGATGGATGAGGAAGGAAAACCTATCAAGAAGAAGGAGTGGACGAAAGAGCAAATCCGACAATCCGAAATCAATGACGAGGTAACGAAAATCATTGAATTTTCTTTACCTAATGATGTTTTGTGTAGGGTAGAAGGATACAATAGTGCCAAGGAGTTGTGGAACAACTTGGCCAAACTTCATGAGAAGAACTCCACTTCAAGTCATGAAGAGGAGACAAGTGAGTCATCAAGTAGCTCACTTCATGGAGATAGAGAATTAGGAGTTGAGGGTTACTCAACATCTAAGGAAGAAGAGGAGGAGAGTTCTTCTTCAAGTTCGGAGCAAGAAGAAGAAGCTTCTACCTCCGGAAGGGATGAAGAAGAGAGCTCGCATCCACCCTCATCCCTAGGTAACTCAAGCATTTTAGTTTCAAATAAATTACATATATTATGCTTTGAGTGTAGGGAGTATGGACATTACAAGAGCAAATGTCCAAAGAGAGTTAGGAAGACTCCACCGGCGCCAAAGGTCAAGGTAGCCGGAGTCCCGACACGCAAGGGCAAGGAGCACGTGGTGTGCTTCCAATGCAAGCGAAGGGGACATTATCGGAGTCATTGTCCGAGGGGGAGGCAACCTCACAAGGGCAAGAGACCGAGCACATCGATAGGGGGAGCTAAGGCAAACCCTAAGGTAACCTCTAAGGTTCATTTTTGCAACTCTAATAAAATGCATGCTAGGAATTTTATTGCACTTGTCGATAATAACAAGCATGATAACCTTAGGAATCAATACATGTGCTTAGGAGCCAAGCATGTTAGCCTAGATAAGAACAATTCTAGAAATGCTAACCCTAGAATTAACTCATCTAAGGCTAAGGAGAACCTAGGTAGAAACCCCAAAACAACTAGACACATGCCTAAGAATACCTCAAAGAAAAATGACAAATCAAAAATTGAGGTATTAGAGAAGGAGAATCAAGTCTTGAGGTCAAGACTTGATACTTTGGAAAAGGCTCTTAAGAACTTGGAGAAGTCATCTCTAGGGTTTAAGGGTCAAAAACCAAAGCCCAAGGACAAGAAAGGTTTGGGTCACAAACCTAAGTCCCAAGTGGTCAAGCCCACTTACCACAATGTTCCATTCGATTATGGAATAAAACCTAGGGCTAGGAAGACCATTACCAAGGTTACAAGGGGAGTCACCCCTATAGTTGACCTTGATGAGACCCAAATGACCAAGGCTTCAAAGCCTAAGAGGGTCATTAGGAGGGTTGCTAGGAAGTCATCCCTAGTGAATATTTAGTGAACCCAATGAGCTCAAGTAGGTATTGGGTTCCTAGGAGAATCTTCTCTACCCCATAGATGGGTTAGAGAGTGTCAACTCCAATAAGAAGGGTAGTTAACCCAACTTTGAAATTGACACTCAGGAGCATTTTCAAGGGTTTTGGGAACCTTTGAAAATGAAATGGAATAATCTTTATCATTCACTCCTTGGAAGAGTAAAGTGTGCCAAAGTGAGAATATATTAATCTTACTTTAAATTGACACAATTTGGAAAAACCTAGAGAAATATCAAATTGGGATTTTGATATTCTCTTAGGTAATCAAGGCAATCCGGGCCTTAATTTAGAAATGCTACTCTTGTAGAATTTTAAATGGTATAAATCAAACAAGAGATCAAGAAATGCCAATTTGGGTTTTGACATTTTCTTGGAGCACTTTTGGCAATCTAGGATTAGAATTTAAGTTAGCTAAGTGATTAAGGATACTTAGATAGGTAATCTAGGTATTTTATTTGTGTTAACTTACCATGGTTGTTTGCCATATGCCATGTCATGACATCATATTTAATTTATGATCATTTGAAATGTCATGATAATGCTTAGGTAATTATATGTCATGCTCTAGTTAAGTTTCATACTTTATGCCATGACATCATGACATTGACACATGTTTTCCATTTATGATATCATTTTATGTCATGTCATCATCTCTTGCATTAATAATCAATTGAATTGATTTAAGGATGAAAAACACATTTTGATATTGAGATCAAATTTGTGTTTAGAAAATGCATGAGACCTTAGTCTAAGATACCTAAACCCATATCTCACATCAAAATTGACATGGATGTGTTTGATACACTTTAGATGTGTGTGAGATATTAGGATCATGAGTTAGGATCAAGGTGCATAGTTCTTGTACCTAGATGAGCCTAATTCAAGAAATGGAGGATCATAGGGAAAGCTTGTGTACAAGTCATGTACATTTAGCCCTAAGATTATGGTCCTAAATTAAAAGGTTTAAAATCATTTTGAAATTGATTTGTAAAACCTTGATGAAGCCATCTTAGTGATAGCATTCATCATTGAACATTGTGATACAAAGTTGAGTTAAACTTGAACTATTTCAAAGTTTTTGAACTTTGTATCAAGATTAAAAAATGGAAACTATTTTCATAGAAAACTATTTTTCCTTGATAGTGTATGACATGAGGAATGTATCCTCAAAGTTTCATAATTTTTAGAATTTTCTGTAATTTTCTATGAGTTTCTGAACTTCTTCCGGGGAGAAAATCAGAAATCTCTGATTTCAGAGGCTGGATCGGCCACCAGACCGATCCAGGGAAGGCCTGATCGGTCTGGTGACCGATCAGTGACGATCCAGTGCGATCGGTGAAGCGTGGATCGGTCTGGGGACCGATCCAGGGGGCTTCTGATCGGTCTGGGGACCGATCAGGGCGTGCCGAATTTCTGATTGTTCAGCTGTTGGTCTGAAATTTCAGCTGGAAGTTGGGTTTTGTGGATTTCTAAAGGTTTGAAACTCTCCAAGACTTTGTTGGTGCAATGGTCGAGGGGGAGTTGACTTTTAGGGGGAGTTTTTACTCCTTGAGGATTAGTGATATGGGATTATCACTAAGTTGGTTGTTGAGTTTAGTATCAAGGGGAAATTAAGAGTTTCAATGAAAGGTATGTGACTTTCATTAGGAAGAAACTCTTGACCTTGATACCCTCCTTTTCTTTTTGATGTGTGTCAAAAAGGGGAGAGCGTTCATTGGAGAATTATTGGAGAACCCAAGTTAGGTTATCGGGTTAACCTAAGCTAGGGGAAGAATGTCAAGGAATGTTCGAGGAAGAACATTGGAATACTTTTTGATGTGTGTCAAAAAGGGGGAGAATTATTGGAGAACCCAAGTTAGGTTATCGGGTTAACCTAAGGGGAGAATATCCGGAGAATGTTCAAGAAAAGAACATTGGACATTGGAAGATGGTTGGAAAACCTAAGTTAGGTTATCGAGTTAACCTAACTTGATTTTGGATTTTGTCAAACATCAAAAAGGGGGAGATTGTTGGTGCAACCTTAGGTCAAGGTTGACTTGGTTGACCTGACTCGAGTTGACCTGACTCGAGTTGTGTTTTGATGTTTGACGATGTTTGACGAGAAGAGAGTTGTATTCTTGATGTTTGACAAGAATAGGTGTTCGGGAGATTGTAGGTGCAACCTTAGGTCAAGGTTGACCTGGTTGACCTGATTCGGGAAAAGTCCAAGCAGGGAGCTTGGCACGCGAAAAGTCCAAGCAAGGAGCTTGGCATTGGAAAAGTCCAAGTATGGAGACTTGCATGGAAAAGTCCAAGCAGGGAGCTTAGCACAAAGTCCAAGCAGGAGCTTGGCATTGGAAAAGTCCAAGTATGGAGACTTGCATGGAAAAGTCCAAAGGGAGCTTGCACGCGAAAAGTCCAAGTATGGAGACTTGGCATCGAAAGTCCTAAGTGGGATGTTAGGCGGTTGGAAAGTCCGGTAAGTGAAGCGAGCGGTGGAAAGTCCTAAGCGGGATGTTAGGCGGTGTGGAAAGTCGTGAGTGAAGCGGTGGGAAAGTCGTGAGTGAAGCGGCGGTGAGAAAGTCCTAACGGATGTTAGGCGTGTGGAAATCTGGTGAGTGAAGCCGGTGAAAGTCCCAGTGAGTGAAGCTAGGCAAGGAAAATCCGGATGGATCGGGATGATCGGACTTGGTGTTGGAAAGTCCAAGTAGGTCAAAGGATTGACGGACACTTGGCAGGAGTTCTAGCAGTCAAGGAGTGACCGGATGCTAGGATGAAGTACCAATAGGTCAAGGTTGACCGGATATTGGTTTGAAGTCTTGGGACTTGGTTTGGGCAAAACCAAGCTCGGATCGATCACCGACCGATCCGGTGATACCTGTTTGCTCGATCGGTCCGTGACCGATCGATATCAGCTCTCTGTTGATTCTTATCGATCGGTGACCCATCGGCAACAGAGGCGAAAAGAAGACAGCCGATCGGTCCACGCATCGATCTGATCGATCGGGGACCGATCGGAGACGATGTCACCGAATGAAAGCTAAGAGTAGGGATCGGTCCGTGGACCGATACCATCTGTGGCCCTGATCGGTCCACGCATCGATCGCCTGAAGGTTACGTACCGATCGATGCGGGGACCGATCGAGGGCCTGATCGGTCCCTAGACCGATCGGTGACAACAAAGCTTCACGCGCCTAGGGCGATCGGTGCGGGCCGATCAGAGTTCTAGCCGTTGCGACGCAGCTAGTTTCTTCACCGCCTTCTTCGCGGTATAAAAGGGTCGACGCTACTTCTTCTTCCTCTTCTCTTCAGCTACAGAGCTGCTGTTCTGGTGTTGAGCTCTGTTGAGTTCCTTCCTCGCAAGCTTCGCGTGAGCTTCCCCGACTGGAACAGCTGCTGCTGTTAGGGTTTTTGAAGCTGCTGCTTCATCCGGACTCCAGTCGACGAGAAAGCAAGATTGGTAGAGTGCTTGTGTATTCTTACTGTATTTCTTGCTTATTCTTTGTACTTGTACTCTTTGTTTGCTGTTGCAAACGTTTGTGGCGAGGTTTCTCCACCCACAAGGAGTTGATATTAGCCGGTTCTCCGAGGACTCATCCACCGACGGATTGATAGGGCTCGTCCACCTTACGGACACGCCGAGGAGTAGGAGTATCATCTCCGAACCTCGTTACATCGCTGCGTGTTGAGGTTTGATTTCTTCTTCTGTTTTCTTTCTACGTTGTATTTCCGTTGCACTAACGAATTGTAGGAAGAAACGCGAGCGATTTGGGGTCGGCTATTCACACCCCCCTCTCTAGCCGTACGAAGGATCCTAACACATACTTGGACTTTTCCCGAATCAGGTCAACTCAAGTCAGGTCAACCTTGACTAAAGGTTGCACCCACAATCCCCCAAGTTTCTATTCTTGTCAAACATCAAAATATAACTTCTCCATTCTTGTTAAACATCAAAATATACCTCGAGTCAGGTCAACTCGAGTCGGGTCACCCAAGTCAACCTTGACCTAAGGTTGCACCAACAATCTCCCCCTTTTTGATGTTTGACAAAAACCATAATAAAGTTAGGTTAACCCGATAACCTAACTTAGGTTTTCCAATAGTTCTCCAATGTTCTTCCTTGAACATTCTCTGAACATTCTCCCCAAACTCCAATGTTCTTCCTTGAACATTCTCTGGACATTATCTTCCTTTTTGACACACATCAAAAGGAGTGAATCAAGGTCAAGAGTTTCTTCCTAATGAAAGTCCCATACCTTTCATTGAAACCCTTAATTTCCCCCTTGATACTAAAATCAACAGTCAACTTAGTGATAATCACTTATAAAAAAAAACTTAATGAGCAAAAATTCCCCCTAAAAGTCAACTCCCCCTTGACCATTAGGTAAAACTCCCCCTAAAGGTCAACTCCTCCTTGACCATTGCACCAACAATGTCTTGGAGAGTTTCAACCCTTTAGAAATCTAAAGCACCAACTTCCATAGCTGAAATTTCAGACAACAGTCGAAAATCAACATTTTGGCACGCTCTGATCGGTCACCAGACCGATCAGGACTCCACTGGATCGGTCACCAGACCGATCCACACTACCCTGGATCGGTCTAGTGACCGATCCAGACTTCCCTGGACCGATCAGAATCTTCTCTGATCGGTCCACAATTCTCTGATAAGAATTTCTGATTTTTCTCCCGAAATTCAGAAACCCCTAAAAAATTACAGAAAATTTAAAAAATTGTAAAATTTTGAGGATACATTCCTCATAACATATATTATCATGGAAAAATAGTTTTCTATGAAAATAACTCCCATTTTTTAATCTTGATACAAAGTTCGAAAGACTTTGAAATAGCTCAAGGTTAATCCATCTTTGTATTAACTTGCTCAATGATGAATGCTATCACTAGAAAAGCTTCATCAAGGTTTTTCAAATCAATTTTGAAATGATCTTAAACCATTCAATTTAGGACCACAATCTTAGGGCTAAATGTACATGCCTTGTACACAAGTTTTCCCTATGATCCTCAAATTCGAATTAGGCTCATCTAGGTACAAGAACTATGCACCTTGATCCTAACTCATAATCCTAATATCTCACATACATCTAAGGTGTATCAAACACATCCAAGTCAATTTTGATGTGAGATATGGGTTTAGGTCATCTTAAGCTAAGTTTTCATGCATTTTCTAAACAACAATTTGATCTCCATATCAAATTGTGTTTCTATCCTTAAATCAAATTAATTGATCATAAATGCAAGAGATGATGACATGGCATAAAATAATATCATAAGTGGAAACATGTGCCAATGTCATGATGTCATGTCATCAAGTATGAAACTTAAATAAGGCATGACATATAACTAACCTAAGCATTATCATGACATTTCAAATGATAATAAAATAAATATGATGTCATGGCATGACATATGACAAATAATGTATGGCAAATAACATATAAAGGTATAGAAAATACCTAATTCTAGCCTTAGTTGCCATTTTTGATAATTTTGATCATTTTACCATAAATTCTATATTCCTAAGTGTAATAGACCTAAAATCATATACTAAAGATTTTTAGATCACTATATGCCAATTAGATTGATCCTAGAAAACTCCTCAAATGTGGTTAGCACATCCTAATCACTTTAGGAATAATTTTTAATTTCATTTTCAAGGCTTGAACACACCTTGAAAATTCCTAAAATGCCACCTTTTGCCATGAGTAGGTTAACTACCTATCCAATTAAGGTTGGCACACCCTAAACCATCTAGCGTGAAGGAATCACGCTCCTAGGAACCCAATACCTATTTGAGCTCATTGGGTTCACTAAATATTCACTAGGGATGACTTCCCTAGCAACCCTCCTAATGACCCTCCTAGGCTTTAAAGCCTTGGTCATTTGGGACTCATCAAGATCAACTCTAGGGGTGACTCCCCTTGTGACCTTGGAGATGGTCTTCTTAGCCCTAGGTCTTGTTCCATAATCGAATGGAACATTATGATAAGCGGGCTTGACCACTTGAGACTTAGGTTTGTGACCCGAACCTCTCATGTCCTTGGACTTTGATTTTTGACCCTTAGACCCTAGAGTTGACTTCTCCAAATTCTTAAGAGCCTTTTCTAAAGTGTCAAGTCTTGACCTCAAGACTTGATTTTCCTTCTTTAATACCTCAAGCTTTAATTTTCTATTTTTCTTTAAGGTATTCCTAGGCATATGTCTAGTTGTTTTAGGATTTCTATCTAGGTTTTCCTTAACCTTAGATGAGTTAACTCTAGGGCTGGCATTTCTAACATTGTCCTTATCTAGGCTAACATGTTTGGCACCTAAGCACATGTATCAGTTTCTATGGTTATCATGCTTATCATTATTGACAATTGCAATAAAACTACTAGCATGTGTCTTATTAGAATTGCAAGAATGTGCCTTAAAGGATACCTTAGGGTTTGCCTTAGCTCCCCCCATAGATAGGCTTGGTCTCTTGTCCTTGTGAGGTTGCCTCCCCCTTGGACATTGACTCCTATAATGTCTCCTTTGCTTGCATTGGAAGCACACCACGTGCTCCTTGCCCTTGCGTATCGGGACTCCGGCTTCCTTGACTTTTGGTGCCGGTGGAGTCTTCCTAATCCTCTTTGGACATTTACTTTTGTAATGTCCATATTCCCTACACTCAAAGCACATTATATGTAATTTACTTGAAATTAAGTTGCTTGAGTTACCTAGGGTTGAGGATGGATATAAGCTCTCTCCTTCACCCCTTCCGGAGGTAGAGACTTCTTCTTCTTGCTCCAGTCTTGAAGAAGAACTCTCCTCCTCTTCTTCCTTAGATGTTGAGTAGCCCTCAACTTCTAATTCCATACCTCCATGATGTGAGCTACTTGGCTCACTTGACTCCTCTTCATGACTTGAATTGGAGCTCTCCTCATGGAACTTAGCCAAGTTGTTCCACAACTCCTTGGCATTGTTATATCCACCTATCTTACACAAGATATCATTAGGTAATGAAAATTCAAAGATTTTCGTTACCTCGTCGTTGATTATGGATTGGTGGATTTGTTCCTTCGTCCACTTCTTCTTCTCGAGAGGTTCTCCTTTTTTATTCACTGGAGGAATAAAACCTACTTGTACACAATTCCAATTTACTAGGTTAGTCATAAGAAAATACTTCATTCTTACCTTCCAATACGCGAAGTCGTCGCGATAGTAGAAGGGTGGAATCGTGACATCTTCTCCAAGTTGATCCATTCTCTAGCTCGTGCTCCCCCGGGTGTTAATCTGACGAAGAGCGACCTAGCTCTGATACTACTTGTTAGGACCTTCGGACGCGGCTAGAGAGGGGGGGTGTGAATAGCCGACCCCAAATTCACGTTTCTTTCTACAATTTTAGTTAGCGCAACGGAAATAAAAGATAGAAACGAAACAGGAGAATATCAAACCTCAAACGCGACGATATAACGAGGTTCGGAGATGATACTCCTACTCCTCGGCGTGTCCGTAAGGTGGACGAATCCTATCAATCCGTCGGTGGATGAGACCCCGGAAAACCGACTAATAAAAACTCCTTCTGGGTGGAGAAACCTCGCCACAATCTCTCTTGCAACAGCAAGATCGGAGTACAAAGATAAAGCAAGAAGCCAAGAACAATATAAATGTAAAAACACTAGTTTGCTTGCCTTCTCGTCGACTGGTGATGAAGCAACCACTTCACGGATGCCAACAACAGCAGCAACTGATCAGTTGGAGTCCAGCCGAGGGAAGCTCACACGAAACTTCAGCAGTGGAGAGCTCAACAAAGCTCAGATCGCAGGAGCAAGAAGAAGTCCACACCCTATAGAGGCCCTCCACCTCTTGATTTATATGAACCTGCGAAGAAGAAGACACAGACACAGAAATCTAGTCGTTGTGACTCAACGGCTAGACCTGGACCGATCAGGCTCCACCCTGATCGATCCAGGACGAATCTGATCGGTCAGGGGACCGATCAGGCCCTAAACTAATCGGTCCCCAGACCGATCCCAACTCTCACAGAGAGTTGGTTGCAGAGCCCTGATCGGTCTGTGGACCGATCAGGCCATAGGTGGATCGGTCCACAGACCGATCCCTCCTATTCCTTCTCCCAATCTGTTTGGTTACTGATCGGTCATCAGACCGATCAGATGACCCACAGTGAGAATCAGTGCATCACTGGATCGGTCAGCAGACCGATCCAATTTCCCAGCCTTAAACCCTAAAGCCTTCCTGATCTAGAGAACGAGCTACCGAGCCCTCTCTGACCTAGTCCTGAGAACGAGCTACCGAGCCCTCTCCGACTTCCACGTCCGGTCCAGAGAACGAGCTACCAAGCCCTCTTTGACCTAGTCCGGAGAACGAGCTACCGAGCCCTCTCCGACTTCCACGTCCGGTCCAGAGAACGAGCTACCGAGCCCTCTCTGACCTAGTCCAGAGAACGAGCTACCGAGCCCTCTCTGACCTAGTCCGGAGAATGAGCTACCGAGCCCTCTCCCACTTCCACGTCCGGTCTAGAGAACGAGCTACCGAGCCCTCTCTGACCTAGTCCAGAGAACGAGCTACCGAGCCCTCTCCAACTTCGTCCGGTCCAGAGAACGAGCTACTGAGCCTTCTCTGACCTAGTCCGGAGAACTAGCTACCGAGCCCTCTCCGACTCCATCCAGTCCAGAGAACGAGCTACCGAGCCCTCTCTGACCTAGTCCGGAGAACGAGCTACCGAGCCTCTCCGACTTCCACGTCCAGTCCAGAGAACGAGCTACCGATCCCTCTCCGACCTAGTCCAGAGAACGAGCTACCGAGCCTTCTCCAACTTCGTCCGGTCCAGAGAACGAGCTACCGAGCCCTCTCTGACCTAGTCCGGAGAACTAGCTACCGAGCCCTCTCCGACTCCATCCAGTCCAGAGAACGAGCTACCGAGTCCTCTCTGACCTCCCATGCCAAGCTCCCATACTTGGACTTTTTCCCGTGCCCAGCTCCCTGCTTGGACTTTTCCCGTGCCAAGCTCCCTGCTTGGACTTTTCCGTGCCAAGTCTTCATACTTGGACTTTTCCCGAATCAGGTCAACTCAAGTCGGGTCAACCAGGTCAACCTTGACCAAAGGTTGCACCCACAATCCCCTAAGTTCCTATTCTTGTCAAACATCAAAATATAACTTCTCCATTCTTGTCAAACATCAAAATATACCTCGAGTCAGGTCAACTCGAGTCGGGTCACCCAGGTCAACCTTGACCTAAGGTTGCACCAACACATAATTCTATTATGAAAACTCATAATATAATTCTGTTTTATAAAATCGTAATAGAATTTTATTATGAAAAATCTTAATATATTTTTCTTCTATAATATCCATCACATTGGCCTTCGTCCAAATATGAGCTACCTATCAATAATCTTCACCTTGGCTAATATTCATACATTTGAAGAATACAATTATCTGAACAAAACTCCACCTAGATCTCTGAATCTGAGCTTCCTTCCTCTAGCATCTAGATATATGGATTAAGTTCAAACAATGCTTGAACTTTTCTGTGGTCACTGACTTTGTTAGCATGTCTGCATTGTGAATCTTCTCGAGTTGAATTTCTATGGAAGCAATCAACTCTCTAATCTTGTAAAACCTCACATCAATATGATTAGTTCTCATATGATACACCTGATTCTTTGTCAAATAGATAACACTATGACTAGCACATAACAATTTGATTCCAGCTTACTGAATGCCCAGTTCTCTAGCCAACCCTATAAGCCATAAAGTTTCCTTCGCTACTTCAGCTACTGCCATGTACTCCACTCTGTAGTAGACAATGCAACAATAGATTATATAATAGATTTCCAACAGATATGTCCTCCTACCACAATCAACATATATCCTATCACTATAAGAAAACATGGCTTCAGAAACGGATTTTTGAAACAGAATTAAAATTTGTTTTAGATTTAAGTAAATTAGAGATTGATTTGCTACAAAATTACTAATTCATTTCACTTTAATAAAATATAATATTTGAAAAGAAATTAGAGACGAAATTTAAAATGAAATTGAAATGAAACTCTAAATAAATATTTATAAACAAAAATAAATATAGATTATAAACAGAATTTGAAACATATAATTTTGATTAAAAATTTTGTTTAAAATTTAATGAAAATTTTAAGACAGAAATAAAATCTGTTTAAGATTTATATAAATCATAAATAGATTTGATACAAAATTTTTAATTTGTTTCACTATAATAAAAAGATGAATTAATAGATAAAAAAATAAAAGTTTTATCAAGATTTCTATTAAAATAAATTGATTAATCCAAATTAATTAATTAATTCATCAAACATAATTTAATTAGTCAATAAAAAAATGATGATATTTTGTTCCCTTAGGTTTTTAATTAAACCTAGATTTTGTTTTTTTTTACCGTTCCTTTCCCTTTCCATGCTCCTGCCTCCCTATTCCCCGCCGCCTGCTGTCTTCCCTATTCCTTGGCGCGAGCCCTCCGTCGCCTGCCTCCTCACCACCACCTAGATCAATCCGATTAGACGAGGAAGCAATTTCTATCCTCTCCTGCCTCCTCCCGACTTCCGAGCCCTCTTCCCACAGAATCCTAGTCGCTTGTACCCACGCCCCACCCCACCCTAATCCTTTTCCTTGCTTCAAGTCCACCCCTTACCACCGTCGACCTCTTCCCCATCTTCCTCCCCACATCAACCGAGCTATTGGTACAAGCTCATCTCCGATCGAGATCTCTTCCCTTGGTTATTTGAATTCAAGGTTTTGGGAGAGCTCTCACACCTCCAAAGTTCCCTTTTTTTTTGTCTATTGTTTAGGTTTTTGGGTTGTTGAATGGCGATGGAGGATGCAACCGAGAGTTGTGACAGTTGGGATGTGGTGGATTTGGCTTGCATATATACTCGGCAGAAACTGCAACACTATTTATAACCAGTTCCTTAGCTACCACCATCTTTACTCCGATGCATGCGCCACCTTCACGTTGCGTTGTTGCCATTCCACGAAGTACCTACACCACAGGTGTCTGTGCTATTGCAGCCTATAGTCACATAAGTTTAGTATATGGAAGATTCCTATGAGTGATTCTTCTATAGAACTTCCTAAAGGTAAAACTGCACTAAATTTTTTAGTCTCCATTTTATCTCACTGCATTAGGAAGCATGCTAGATGGAAATTGTATAACTTTTTTTGGTTATCATTTTTTTTGGCTTGTCAGAGATTGGGGCAATGACTTTTTTTTGTTAAGTAATAATTTCCTTAGACATAAAGTTGATATTTGTTCTTGTTCTTGATCGTGCTAATGGATTACCTATATATATCTAAGGATTTTGAGCATGTTATCTATTTAGAATTGCTAAAGTCAAATTATATAACTATGCACCAAACTATTCATCTTTTTATTGACATATTTTCAATTAGAAAAATTTCACAAAATTATTGTTAGAAGGATATGGATGCATTATGATACTGTACGTCTGAAATAATTTTAGTATAGTTTTTTAAGGCTTGGAATAATTGTAGTATGATCATTAAATATATTTTTTTAAGGGTATGGTGCAATATATAAGTTATAATTTAATAGTCATTCTCAAATCTTAATTTATTTCATATTTTTATTTTAGATGGCATCCACATTATTGCATAGAGGAGGTAAGTGGATGAGGATACTTATGCAGGAGCAATATGTAAGTCATAAATTATTTTATTTTATTTTACATTTTGGAATGATATGTTTTTTTATCAAATGCACTAAATACTATGATTATTTAAGTAGCTACTTTTGATTCTAAAAAATTGATTATTTGTGTTTTCTTTCTGCTTTTAGTTGTGACTATTGTCTTATATTCTATTTTGTTATTCACACTAACCTAATGTTCATAGTTTTGTGATCTTTATTATTTTAGAGCCAAAATAGTCTTCATGAATAGATTTATTGATTCTTAGCATTGACATCTAACTATGAACTAATCAGTGGATTAACAATGATGTTAATTATGATTTTTGTATAATCTCAATTTATTTGTATTGAAAATTTGGGATTGCAAGACTTACTGGTTTTATATTTTGATTTGCTAGATTGTCTCAACAGACTTGGTTGGTTTGTTACTTTATACAAGAGAAACAATTCATCTCATGGAGTTCAAAGACATGCTACTAGCAAGAGGATGGAGGAAGAAATTATTGAATGAATAAATTTGAAGCTCGTTATCACAAAAAGTAGGAGAGGGTGGAAAAGCTTATCAAGGAAGGTAGACAAAGAAAAGAAAATCTCAAGAAGATGGTTCATAAAATGATTCAAAAGGTAGAATATACAAATCAATTTTATCTAGGAGGATCTGGTCCCATGGGCATCATGATCGACAATGTAAAAATTAAATTATTTATGGTGAGATTTAAAATCTATACAGTTACTTATTGTTTGAGTATTAATTAAATTTGCTTGGATGATGTAAATTTTTTATTTATCAATGTTAATTGTATGATGATTTTAGATTTAAAAATTAGTTTTTTAATATTTTTAATTAGCAATAAATTTAAAAAATAAAATTATATATGGATTTATATAATTAAATTTATAAATTGATTAAAATTATATTTGACATGTTATTTAAGACGATTTAAAGCAAAATTTAGAGACAAAATTTATGTTTTAAACTAATTTCATTGGTCAATTTAAAACAGATTTATAAATGATTTTCTAATTGATTTTTAAATTAGAGACGGAATAATTTTGTCTCCTAAATTAGCAACGGGGTTTTCAATAACGGATTTTAGAGACGGAATATTTCGTCTCAAACTTTTTTTAAAAACAAAAAAATGATTTTTAGAGACGAATTTTTTCGTCTCTAAAGCCTTGTTTTCTTGTAGTGTATAGTAGACCTCCTGTCATCTAAATCTCTTGTATAATCTTCATCTACGTACTGAGCAATTAAAAGATCTCCTGGTTGTCTACTGAATATGATATCATAATCAACTATATTTTTCAAGTATCTGAAAATCCACTTCACTGCATCCCAATGTGGTCAGTCAGGATTTGAGAGAAACTTGCTCACCATACTAACTGCTTGGGCCAAATATGGTCTCGTGCAAACCATGGCATACATCAGACAACCAACTACACTGGCATAAGGAACCTTTGACATCTCTTGGATCTCATCATTCGTCTTTGGACACTGTGTACTGGATAACTTGAAGTGATGCGCTAGGGGTTGCTTACCGACTTTGCATTCTTCATGTTGAATCTATCCAACACCTTCTCAACATAGCTATGTTGAGACAACTCTGTGAATCTCCATCCCAAGAATCTTCTTGGTCTCTCCCAAATCTTTCATGTCAAATTCCTTACTCAGTAGTCTCTTCAATTTGTTGACATATTTTATCTTATTCGTAACAATGAGCATGTCATCTACGTATAATAGTAAGAAAATTAGTGATTCATCTTCAATACTCTTCACATATATGCAGTAATCATACTCACATCTGCTATATCCGTTTGAATTATGTATAAATTAAAATGTTTGTACCATTGCTTAGGAGATTGTTTCAATCCATAGAGCAATTTCTTTAACTTACAAACCACCACTCTTGTCCAGACTAACTAAATCTCTCAGGTTGTGATATAAAAATTGGCTCCTCAAAATTTTCATGAAGAAATATCGTTTTAACATTCATTTGCTCCAGCTGCAAATTGTGATGTGCTACCAAAGCCAACACCGTTTTAATTGACGTATTTCTTACTACTGGTGAGAAAATTTCTTCATAGTCAATCTCCTTTCTCTATGAATACCCCTTTGCTACCAATCGAGCTTTGAACTTCACTTTCTCTCTAACATTGCTTCTTTCTTCTTGAATATCCACTTGCACCCTATAGTTTTCTTTCCTTCAGGAAGTTCCACTAGATCCCATGTTTGATTTTTATGCAACGACTCCATCTCCTCTGTCATAGCAGTCGTCCACTTATCCTTCTAAGAGTTGTGTATCGCCTCTTAAAAAGACATAGGGTCTCTGTTATTAGTGATAAGTGCATAAAATACTAAGTCTTTAAATCTGTATCTCGTGGGTGGTTTTACGACTTGTCTCGTTCGACTACTAGCTATAGTGCGATGCTCCGTGTACTCTGAGCTAGAATCATTTGAATCAATAGTCTCTAGCTCCACCTGCACAATATTTTTCTCCATGCTGCTATGTAGTGTTTCCTTTCCTTCTTCTTGAGTACGTTGTAGCATAGCCTTCTTATCAAACACCACATCTCTACTGATCACCACCTTTTTTGCCTTAGGATCACAAAGTTTGAAGTCTTTAACTCCTTTCTAATACCCTATAAAAATGCACTGCTTTGACTTCACATCCAGCTTTGATATTTCTTCACTAGATATGCGCATATAAGCTAGACATCTAAAAACTCGAACATGAGAGTAATCTACTTGATTTCTTGTCCATACTTCCTATGATACTTTGCCTTCTTGTGCTACCCTTGGCGATCTATTAATAAGATAACATATCATGTTAACTGCTTCCGTCCAAAAATTCTTTGCTATCCCTGCATTCAGTCTGAGACATCTTACCTTAGCAATGATTGTCTTGTTCAACCTTTTTGCTACCCCATTCTGCTAAGGTGCCTTACATGTTGTGCCCAAAAGAATGTCCAAATATCTCTATAATGACATGATATTATTCACTTTGGGCCTAGTCCCTCATGACTTTACTTTTGGGCTCTCCCAAAAAGACCTCATGCCAATGAAGATATCCTACATCCTAATTTTAACCCTACAATTTTTCTTAAATCTTTCCAATGTGGGACTTTAATTGAACCCCAACATTCCTCCCCTCAAACAAAGGACCATGTAGAGTACCCAACAATCCTCCCCTCAACAAAGGATCATAATTACTCTCATGGTCCAGGCCTTTCCGTGAGTATTTAGTCACCTTGACATGTTCCAAGCCTCCTCGCAAGCAGTTGGATCCGGTCAATCTTGACTTGCTTCGGGCCTCCTTGCAAGCATCCAGTAACCCTGACCTACTTGTCTCCCCGCAAGTATCTGATCACTCTGACCTACTCTAGGCCTCCCCGCAAGCATCTGGTCACCTTGACCTACTCTGGGTTCCCCGCGAACATCCGATCACCTTGACATACTTTGAACCTCCTCGCGAGCATTCAGTCACCCTGACCTGCTCCGGACCTCATCGCAAGCATCTAATCACCCTGACCTACTCCGGGCCTATTCTCAACTTCGTTCAAGGTCACCCCACATTGCATCTGGTATGAGCCATGACTATGATGTCATTTATTATGCCCAAAATGATGTCCACATATCTCCACAATGTCATGATATTATCTACTTTGGGCCTAGGCCCTCATGACTTTGCTCTTGGGTTCTCCCTAAAAGGCCTCATGCCAATGGAGATATCCTACATCTTTTTAACTACATGATCTTTCCTAAACCTTTCCAATGCGGAACTTTGATTGAACCCCAACACTATGAACCAAGAAATGCCTCATTATCCCATGTTGTTCACAAAATTTCTGAAAGTTTGAATCTGTGTACTTAGTCCCATTGTCTGACCTAAGGCATTTGATCTTCCTTCTGGTTTGGTTCTCCACTTCAATTTTTCAAAATTTAAAGTTTGTAAAAGTTACTGACTTGTGACACATAAAATGTACCCAGACCGTTCGTGAGTAATCATCAGTAAAACTCACAAAATATAAGTGTCCTCCATGTGATGCTACACTGGTTGATTCATAGAGATCCATATATACGTAGTCCATAATCTCCTTCATCTTGTTTGTTGCCATCTTGAATTGCACTTTGCTCTGTTTTCCAAGAATATAGAATTTGTAGAATTCAAGCTTGCACGTGTTGATACCCTTCAACAAATCTCTTATGTGAAATTCTAACATTCCACGTTCATCCATGTGCCTAGTGAGATCAAGTTCTTCCTTAACTCTGGTATATGTCTAATATCATATAGTGTTCTAATCACACCATCAAACATCTTGATTTTGGCATTCCCTATACTGATAATTATGCATGATGTATTGTTTCCCATCAACATTGAACTAGAATCCACTGCCGTATGGTGTCAAACCACTCCTTGTTTATAGTCATGTTATATGAATATGAAGAGTCTAAGATTCATGCATCCATCAGCTGCTCTGAACTTGAGATAACTGATAACATATCTCCATCACCTTTCTCTAAATTTTCCTCTTCAACTATGTTTGCAGACTTCGTCGAACTACTTTTGTTCCCTGTTTCTTTATCTTTGGGCAATCTCTCTTCATATTGTTGGTTGCTACTCGGAAAACCTAAATGTTCCACTGTACAAAACTTTTGTACAAAGGTCTGAACCTTTTCCTAGCTACCATGTGTTCTTTTAAATTAAATTTTGGATCGCCTGCGGAACTTAACACGTTTGATCCAAAACTTAATCTATTTGTTCTTTTAGGTTTTGACTTGGATCTCCTGCAGAACTTAACACGTTCGACCCAAGTCACCTTAAGTTATTAATTCCATTAAATATTAATTTCCATAATTGGTTCCCAGTACTGACGTGGCGAGGCACATGACCTTCTTGGATATGGGCGCAACCACCACCGACTAGACAAAACCTTTTATAGAAAGCTAATATTTAATTTCCTAAAATAACTTTAGGTTAACCGAAAAGAACAATCAAATCACAAGGAAAAGAAAAAACAAAAGAACACAACATCGAAAAACATATTCGAAATTCTAGAATCGCAAGCCTCTTGTATTTGGTATTATTTCCATAAATAACTAGTATGATGCGGAAAGAAAAATTACTAGTTATACCTTGTAGAAAAACCTCTTGATCTTCTACCATATTCCTCTTCTAACCTCGGACGTTGTGTGGGCAACGATCTTTCGAGATGAGAAACCACCAACCACCTTCTTCTCCTCCTAGCTAGGTTCGGCCACAAAAAGCTTAACCAAGGATGAAGAACAAAACACCAACCAAGCTCCAAGAGATGCTAGCTTTCTCTCCTTCTTCTTCTTCTTCTTCTCCAAGTAGTATCCGGTCGCCACAAGAGCTCCAAGCCTTTGAGAGATTCGGCCACCACAAAGAGGGAGAGAGGAAGAGGATGGCCGGCCATTCCAAGGAATAAAAGAGGGAGAGAAATAATAGAGGTTGTGTCTCATGAAGGCACCCTCACCCCTTCTTTTATATTCCTTGGCCTAGGCAAATTAGGAAATTTAATTACAATAAAATTTCCTTAATTCCCTTGACATGATTTAATTGAGAAAAATAAAATAAAATTTCCCCAATTAATCTCTAATGGCCGGTCACATTAAAAGAGATAAATTAGACAAGTTTTAATCAACAATTAAAACTTCCTAATTTGTTTCCGGAAATTTTAAAAATTAAAATTTCTCTTTAAAAATATCTTCATGGTTGATAAAAAAAAATTTCTATAATTTTAATTTTATCAACATGTGGATAATTTTAAAGAGAAAATAAAATATCTCACCAATCTACAAATAAGGAAAAAGATCTAATCTCTTTCTTTAATCTTTTATAGATATTTTACAAGAGAGATATTTTAATTGTAATTCTCTTTAATAAATTATTTCTTCCACATAATAAAAATTAAAATTAAAATTCTTTTTTAATTTAATTTGGCCGGCCCCCACTAGCTTGGGTTCAAGCTAGGGCCGGCCACCCCAATTTGTACCTAGGCCGGCCCTAGCTTGGTTCCCAAGCTAGCTTGACCGGCCCCCTATTGGTGGGTATAGAAGGTGGGTATAGGTGGGTATAGTACTCTATAAATAAGAGGCTACGATAGAGACCGAGAGGAGGAATTGGTTTTGGTCTCCCGATAAAATTAAGCATCCCGTGTTCGCCCCGAACACACAACTTAATTTTATCAATAATAATTCATTCACTAGAGAACTATTATTGAACTACCGCACCAATCCCAAATTACATTTTTGGGCTCCTTCTTATTATGAGTGTGTTAGTCTCCCCGTGTTTAAGATATCGAATGTCCACTAATTAAGTGAGTTACTGACAACTCATTTAATTAATATCTTAGTCCAAGAGTAGTACCACTCAACCTTATCATCATGTCGGACTAAGTCCACCTGCAGGGTTTAACATGACAATCCTTATGAGCTCCTCTTGAGGACATTATCAACCTAGTATCTCTAGGACACAGTTTCCTTCTATAATCAACAACACACACTATAAGTGATACCATTTCCCAACTTATCGGGTTTATTGATTCATCGAACTAAATCTCACCCATTGATAAATTAAAGAAATAAATATCAAATATATGTGCTTGTTATTATATTAGGATTAAGAGCACACACTTCCATAATAACTGAGGTCTTTGTTCCTTTATAAAGTCAGTATAAAAGAAACGACCTCAAATGGTTCTACTCAATACACTCTGAGTGTACTAGTGTAATTATATAGTCAAGATAAACTAATACCTAATTACACTACGACCTTCTAATGGTTTGTTCCTTTCCATTTTGGTCGTGAGCTACTGTTTATAATTTATAAGGTACTGATAGCATTATCTTCTGCATGTGACACCACATACTATGTTATCTACAATATAAATTAATTGAACAACTACAACTAAATGTAGACAATTTGACCAAATGTGATTCTTTATTCATAATGAATGTTTACAAAGCTTAGGCTTTCAGTATACACTCCAACACATATGACCTTTGCCTCCACACTTGTAGCACGTGATCACCTTCCTCCTTCTCGACTGAGAACGAGTCTTGTTGTCGTTACCTGATTCATATCGAGATTTGCTTCTACCACACTCTTGGTTACTATTTACCACAAGTTCTTCTCCATGAGAAACTTCATCACTTATTTTTTTCCTTTGGTGAAACCCTAGCAATGTGTAAGTCCCTTAACGGCGGCTAAAAGGGGGTGAATAACCTGAAATAAAAATAAAACCTTTCTCATATATTCAAGCTAAATTAAGAAACACTCGAAAAAAAGGAAACTTAATTAAAGAAAGAAAGAGACAGATCATTTACTTGGTTACAACTTAGGTAGTTGTTAATCTAAGGCAAGTAAAGTTCACTAAAAGTCTCCTTCAAGCAGAGAAGCCTCTTACAGCAGTTGAAGCACTCAATTACAAAGCTAAATGGAAAGAGAATTGATTACAAGTGTTGTTCAATATTTCTTAGGTCCAGGTATCTTTTTATATCCCTTGGAAAATCTTATCCGAGGTTGGAAGGTGCCTCCAACAAGGTGGAAAGAGCCTCTAGCGAGGCAAACGAAGATAAGGTTTTATCTTCGCTAACGGTTAATTTTGCCCAGTCTAAGGTACCTCAACCCTTTGAAGGCGCCTTTCATGGGTGGTTGAAGGCGCCTTCCTACAGAAAGGCGCAGAGGCACCTCCAACCACATTGAGGGTGCCTCCAGCAACTCCATAGTTACCCGTTGGCTCTTCTTCTGCGTCGGTCGCCTGAGTGATTTAGTCCATCCGGAATTGGGCTCACCCGGACCCATCTTCCAGCCTTCTCCTCGAGCAAGCTTTCACTCCGGCTTCTCGTCCCTGAAAACTCCCTACGTTCCCTTCTCGTCTGCCAGCTTACTCTTCCGCAGCACTTCGTCCCTAGGATGCACTGAGCCCGTCGACTCTCTCCTGCGTCGTCCTTCTCGCTAACTGCGTCTTTCGCTCAACTTCCTGTGCTCCTAAGTTCCAGCACACTTAGACATAGGGAATCAAACATAACAGAACCTAACCTGACTTGGTTGATTATATTAAAACTACCATTGGGTACTTACACAATACACCTGTGATCTCCTCTAATTTAAGAGTTTCCTTACCTCACATCAAAGTAGTAACCAAATTTTCATATGTAGGAGATGAAGACAAAGAATTCAACAACATATCATATTGTCTTCATCTTCGATCTTCATATCAACCCGCTTCAGATCACTCACAATCTGGTTAAATAATCTTTCCTAAATCTTTTCAATGTGAAATTTTGATTAAATCTCAACAAAAATATAGATATATATCGATAATTCTCTTGACTCACTATATGTGTTTGTTATGCAGATGTACGAAGAAATGAACCTTACATATAGGCTAGATAATTTCACTTTAGTTAAACTAGTTATTACCGTTCATTATCTTTATTATTTATATAGAACTAGATAATTTCGGTTCACATAGTTGGAAACTATACGAATAATTATTTCTATAAATTTTTGGATTATTTTTGTAATGAATACAAAATATCTCATTGGATATCTGACATTTCTATATAAAGAGTGATTATATGATACTATAAAATGTCCCTCGTTATGAGTGATAATTCTATTTTAAGTATAATTTCATTATTTACTAAACTTTATTAACCTAATCTATCTTAAGCAAGTTGGGCATATCCATTTTGCGTTGATTAAGTTATTATCCAAATTAATTTTTATATATCGGCAAAATTAATCTGACCTTGATCTCCATAGACCAAGATTGAGTCTAGGTGCAATTTCAAAAGAAAAATTAAGATGTATTATTTCGATATTTTTGACATCCTTTTTGAGATAATATAAATTTTTTTTTTTATTTTTTTGTCAAATTATAAATAAAAAATATTCTTATTGCAATTAATTTTTTTCTTCATTTTATACTATAATATATATATATATTTTACATTTGAATATCATTTTAAAATTCTTAACAAACATTTCAAAATATTAAAAAACTATAGCATATAAAAAAAAAGTCAAAATGCATGGTCAAATTTGTAATATGTTTAAAAGTTAAGGTAATATTGACTAATCGTCTATGGAAGAAATATGCAATTGTAAGGTAGAAAAGATAAAAAAAAACATTTTTTTTTTAAAATTTATATCGTGAAAAAGGACACTCTTTTATAAAATTTATTAAAGTTTTGTAGAATACTCTTTTGATATTTTTTAAAAGATGGGTACATTTTTTTAACAATATTTTTTTTTAAAAAAAAATTAAAAAGTCGGCCTTTTCTTTTCTAATATCCAAAGAGTGACGCATCCAGTCAGTATAAGTATTTAACTCTCCTATAATACTTGTTTATTATTATATCACGTCCATATTTTCCATCTAAATCTTAAATAGGTTGAAAATATCATAACAATTAAAAAATTATAACAGTTACCTATGTTAATAACTATAATTTTATAATTATTACTATAAATTTTAAATGAATAGGTCAAATTCACATTTCCGATCTATATATACTCTAAAAGATCAATTTCCGATCCATATATACTCTATAAAAACAACCCTTGGATAGTCACTGATTATGTAATTTATATAATCTGGACACCCGTGAGGAGACTTGTGATCACCTTTTTAGAAAGTGTTAACAATGCAGGTCCAAAATGAAATTTGCAGTCGTTGATAAATAAAAAGTAAACCCCGGTACTTTATTCTTCGCCATCGGGCATTTCTTCGCGTCTCTCCGATTTTCACGCCAACCGCTGCTCATCAGAGACGCAAAGTTCGACGATCGGATTCGGAACCCTAACCTGCCACAATGCACACCGGCCAGATGCTGCTTGAGGAACCTGTGCGCCTCGCCTCTGTGCTCGCGCCGCCCAAGATCGTGAGACCTCTCTTTCGATCTCCGTTTATTGGATTCCATCCGCACCTTTTCTGATCCATTTTCAGTTTCCTTGCTCGATCGTCTGATGAATTATATGGTTTTCTTGTGGCCTTTGTGGATCATACATCTGTCGTTGTTTTGTATGTGATTCTGTTGTTTGGTTTAGATTTTGTCTTCTTGTGGGTTTGTCAGTTTTTTTTTTCTTCCTCATTATTTCTTTTTGCCTATGTGTTATGTGCCGTTTAATGCTTGACTTTTAAGATATTGAGGTTTAATTTTCCCTGAGTCTTCGTCTCTATTTATATCCCTACTATAATTGTCGATTTTTTTGTAGTCCTTTTTTGTCCAACTATTGGTGGATTTATGGAGAAGGAAAGATGATAATTTTCGATGAGGAAAGTATATAAATTTGGTCAAGTTTATTCCGACAGGCATGGGAATTCGGATGCAATAAGATCATATGGATCATTAAAAAATTTATTATAGCTTAGAGGTTCCTTTTTTCTTATTGATGTTTATAATACAAGCACTTCACATTAATCAATTAAAGAGAATAGGGGAGGCTAACTGCATCTTAATTCTTATGGACTCGTCAAATTTATCAACCATTTTCTTTCCTAATCCATCTTTGAAGTTGCATAGGTATTGTTTTTTGAAATCAGTAGTTACGATGGAGGTGGAAGCAGACCTCCCAAAAGGCGAGATTTCTTAGTGATTGGATCAGCAGTCTCTTCTTGTGAAATCTCTTGGCTCCGGATCACAGCGGGTACAATAGAAAGTTGTTCCAAATGAAACCATAGGTCTAGTGTTGGAGACATCTTATGCAGTATTTGTGCCAATAATTTATCCTGACCGTTCATCTCTATGTATCTCCCTGCTATCATTTATTTTTTGTAATAGTTTTTTGGCCAACTATTGGTGGACTTTTATGGAGACGGAAAGATGATGATTTTTGATGAAGATAGTCAGTGCATACATGAAAAGTTGGTCATTGATTATTCCGAGAGGCATGGGAGTTTGGATGCTCTATAATCAGATGGGTCATTAAGAAAATTATTATATGTTAGAGGTTTCTCTCTGTTTATTTAGGGGCTGGATTGGTCACCGGATTAGTCCGTCCGAAAAGCTTGATACCTGGATTACCAAAATAAAAATAAAAATATCTTTTGCAATAACAAATTGTAGAGAAGAAGGGAGGCTAATTGCATCATATAGACATGTCAAATCTAACAACCAGTTTCATGAAGGAGGATCAAGGTCACATGGAAAGTGGACTGACTCAGTTATAGAAGTATCTGAAGGCCAACTACAGTGTTCCAGACACTTACTTTAAGTCTATAAAAGGAGAATCAAGGTCACATGGAAAAGAGTGGCTCCGATTGATTCACTGAAGCATTTAAAGACCTGACTTCCTCTTGAAAAATATGAGAAGACCAACTATAGTCCTCTATGAAGCATAGGGTGACAAGTTTGTCTGCCCTATGATCATGGGGATGACAACCAATACCTTCCTTTTTAAGCAGCAAAATCACCATAAAATGTATCAAGTGCTTTATTTACAAAGAATATTTGGGAAATTAGAGTTTATCCACCAACAATAGCCAAGTTGGACTTTTCCCTCTTGTTTTTGATGTATACTTTGCCCACTCATGGTTAATAAAGTTGACACTTTACCCACCTTATTGTCACTTATCTAAATGAGATTATGTTTTCTATTTGTGGTTCTATTTATTACGTTTCCCACTCTTAGTTAAGACCTTTTACTTCTATGTGTGGTATCTTCTATGTTTTTACACTAAATATAGTCATAAAAACGCAGGTGGATAGTGATGCTGATAACCTCATAGATTTATCAATGGTGCTGAAGTGATACATAAAATAAACATTTCTCAAATGGGAATACTATCCCTTTATGGTTTTACACCCAATATACTCCTAAAACACAGGTGGATAGTGATGCTGATGATGCCATAACTTTTAATCAAAGGAGATGGAGTGAAACATAAAATAAACAGTTCCCAAATGGGAATTGCGCTATCCCTCTACGGTTTTATGCCAAAGATACTGATGAAAACATAGATGGATAGCGATGCTGTTGATGTCATAACTTTTATTCAAAAGTGCTGAAGTGATTCATAAAATAAACAGGTCTCAAATGGGAATCGGACTATCTAGAGCTAGTGGCTAAATAGTACATTTCCTAAAAGATTGTTTGGGGACAATGCTTTCTTGGAAATCTAAGTGACAACTTACATGCATGAGTTAAAATTTTGACTAGCTCTACTGCACTTTTCTTAGTTGTTTGTTGTCATTGTATTAATTTTTCAATAAAATGCCAGAAGTTCTTTCCATCATTGACTAAAATTGTTGGGACACTTGGGCCAAGATCACGATCAGTGGAAACACTTGAGGCATGCCTCAAAGCTGGAATGTCAGGTTTGTCCTCTTTTTCTTGTATATATTGATTGGAGTTATGTTTTTATTATGTCTCATGATTCTCTTTCACGTGACTAAATTGTTCATGCTATACCATTTTTGTTTCTCAAGTTGCACGATTCGATTTTTCTGGGTCAAATGCGGAATACCATCAGGAGACTCTTGACAATTTGAGGATTGCTGTGAGCAATATCAAGAAGCCATGCGCTGTAAGTGAATACCCCACATCTTTTTTACATCTTTGGTAAGGCTGTCTAAAATATTGAAACATCTAATATTGAACTTATTAATCAAATCTACTTAAGAATGCTTGAGCAGTGCCTTTGTGGAAGCTTAAACATTAATGTAGAATCACTATGGAAATAAAATCATTTATTAAATTGTTACATATCATAGATTACTCACAGTGAAAAGTTACATCATTTTCTTAGGGAATTGTCTAATCTCCCTCTCTGGTTTATCTAGTTCACTTAATTGTAAAATGTGCAAGTGTAGCTATACTTTTCTAGCTTCGCCGTTTCTTTTGCTTGATTATTGATTCGCATTCTAGAACACACTATAACCTAGAGGCTGGTGGGGTATTCACTATGTATGTTAAAGCAGTTTTAACTCAAGAACCTTTCCCTTGTATTCTTCATTGATGATGGATCTGCAGCTCGAACGATTGTAGCTTATGAAGGCTTGGAGTGCATGGATGCCACGCATATCTATAAATAAACAATTTACTATTTTCTTGCATCAAAAAGTCTGTAGAAACAATCATCTTGCGTATGTTGACCTTCTTTAACTTGTTCACTTTAAGGCGAGATCTCTTATATGTTGTTGTATAGACATCAAATCATTTGAAATTATTTATATATGCCTTATTTAGTTATTTATTAAATGTTTTAGGAAACAACCTAGGTGGCCACAAAGGCATCTGTAGTAGGAAACCACATCCCATATTGCATGTGTGATATATGTGGTTGGCTAATATGCAGTCTTTTTATGATGACATATGCAGCCTACAAATGCAAACATCTAAAAAATATTGAAATTGTTGTTCTTTCAGATCAAATATCCCCTCTCAAATAATCAGAGCTTCTATGGTTCTTTACTCTTTCCTAGAACATTATTTTGTGCGGTCACTTAGCCACATGTGCCAGAAACTACATCAGCTTTATGTACCTATGCTTGAACCTGACTTATGTGGTTTTGTCCATAGGATATAACTCCCTTCTGGAATGCACTCTTAGTTTCAGAATTTTCAAAGCTTCATTTTGTCTTGAGACATGTGCCTTGCCTTGTTCAATCATAGTTCTTTACCTTTTTTGAACACGACAATATAATGTTAACTTTGTCTTGCACTTTACAGCAAGTTGTGCTTTTTTAATCTTCCACTAATGATAATTTTCTTTGCATTTGTTCGTCCTTGCTGCTACTATGATTTTATTGAACTATTTGAAAAGCTGTAACTGATCGTCTTCTGCCCTATCACTGTAGGTTATGCTAGACACTGTGGGTCCTGAACTTCAAGTTTGCAACACATCCGGTGAACCAATTGAGTTAAAATCTGGTAACAACGTCACTTTAACTCCAGATGGTTCTAGAGTTCCGTCAGCTGAAGTTTTGCCCATAAATATCTCTGATCTGGCAAAGGTAAGAATCAATTACTTTTTTGACATTTTATGCCTCGTTACTAGCATCACACATAAGTAGAAGATACTAGAATTTAGCACTTTTCTAAAGCAATTTGTTTCGTCCAACGTGACAAGAAATTGTACCAAGCCGTAAGCTTTTTTAGTAGTTTAGCAGAAAAGAAATTACAGACCTTTTTTCTCCCCCAATTTAGTCGTAGTAAACTATAACCTGGGAACATGCCATGGAAAATGGATTTTTTTTTAAATAATATTTTATAGACACATTTTGCACACTTACAAAAACACAAAGTTTCGCACATAATTTATAGTTATATACTACGACATTTAAATCTTGCACTATTTTAGAAGTATGCTTTGGAGCATTTGAATGAAAGATGCCAAAGGATCAAATTCTCTGAAATCAATTTTTCTTGTGATTAATATCAATTAAATCAAATATCTTGCAAGTGTACCAATTTTTTTTTTTTCAACATTGATAATCGAAGTAAAATACAAATGTTAAGAAGCTAGAGTAGTTTGTGGCATGGAAAATGTTGCTGCCAGAAAATTGATTTAGCACGTGCCATCAAACACCCATTAGAGGCTGGAGGTATGAAAATGAGGAAAACAACTACAGTTAAGCAATAATACTTTTTTAATTGCTACTATTTACATGTGTATAATCATCATTTTTTTGTTTTCCTAGTTTGCAGTGACTTTATATTTCCTTTTTTGGTTAATTGTGACTGTTCCTTGAAACCACAGGCAGTAAAAAAGGGCGATACTGTTTTTATAGGTCAGTATCTTTTCACTGGAAGTGAGTCAACATCTGTATGGCTTGAGGTGATTCTGTTAGGCTTGATTTTCCCGAGCATTTTCTTCTTTTACTTTTAAGAATCCTCCTGTCTAAAGAATGTGTAACTTATCGACAGGTTGTGGATACAGTCGGTGATGATGTAAATTGTCTTGTGAAGAACAGTGCTACACTTGCTGGGTCCATCTTCACCATGCACGTGTCACAAGTTTCTATCAATTTACCAACTCTTGGTAGTAGAGATAAGCAGGTTAGTGTCAGAACACAGAAGTACTGATTGTTCATATTGATAAATTTTCCAGTTTGGCCAGTTCTGCATAGCTTGTTTCTAGATAAATTTGACCAAGGTTGACAGATAATAGTCGACTCCAAATAGTTGAGATTTGAATGGTGTGATGACAAGGATAATGACGAAAATGATGATGACGACAATGCAAGAGAATTCTAATTTTCTTTATAGCCTGCATGGAGTCTATTAAAAAGACAACGCTAGAATAATTGCAAGTTCATGGTGGTTAGCTTAAAATACCATGAATTTAGATATTTGAAGTTTTTTTTTTTTACAAATGAAGTAACTTAATGTTTTCCAGTTTATCAAATCTGTTCAAAAGTCAATCCACTAGTTATGTTTATTCTTAAGATGGCATTGCCTCTGAAATCTTATCTAAGATGGTTGTGGTAACTGTTTTCTTTCATCGTGCATCATCAGATAGACAAACCTCCCTGTAAACCACTTTCATTCCTTTTTGTTTCCTGTAGCAATTTTTGATTGATTATTCAACAACTGATCTGGTACCATTTTAGGTGATTTCATCTTGGGCTTTACAAAACAATGTTGACATCATTTCCCTATCTTACACTCGTCATGCAGAGGATGTGCGTGAGGTGAGCTTCTTTAATCGCTTTGTTTACCCACGCTTTACAAGCATGGCACCAGAAATAATTGGAAATGCTGAGTCATTTTAAAAATCCTCTAAATTATGTCAGAATATATATATATATATATATAGTAGGGATTTTAATATGTATTTCAATCAGTGGACTATCTCAACAATTCATCCACAGATTTAAGTAGTTTTTTGTTGTTTACAGTTGATAGTTACATGGTTTTAACTGAAGATTGTAATGATTAGTGTTGCTTTGATGATTTTTTAATACCATTGTTATCTGAGCACCAGCTTTATCTGTTATTTGCAGCTTAGAGAATTTCTTAGATCTCAAAATCTCCACTACACACAGATTTATGCCAAAATTGAGAATTTTGAGGTAGTCACTTTTACCTTATAGTTTTTTTTATTCTTCTTTCATCTCTAATCTCTCTTATGTTTTTATTCCCTTCTTTAGGGTTTTGAACATTTTGATGAGATTCTCCAAGAAGCAGATGGTATAATTCTTTCGCGAGGGAACCTGGGGATAGATCTTCCTCCAGAAAAGGTTTTTCCATCACAAATGCAGCTGTTAATAGTATCTTAACTAAATAGCTGCATGATTACTCATCATTAGCACTATTTAAAAGATGATCTATATTGCTGATTGAATATGTGCATTGAAGGACCACATAATTTTTTCTTCAGGGAAACTGGAGCTAGATCTCCCTCCCAATATTTTGCGTTGTCCACATATCTATTTAATTGTAATGCTTTACATGTAGCCAAGTATTAGATATGCAAGGTACATATAATGTCTGTCAGCCAGCATACTGTTTAGGTAGGACTAACACGAGGTTGCTGATTACAGTCGAGTTCATGGACGATAATCAAAATAAGTCATGCCAGTTAATTAATTAATTAATCAAACTAGTCCTTTAAAAAAAGAAAATTATATATTCTGAAAAGGAGAAGAATATGATCATAACAAATTTAATGAATATTTAGTATATATATTGATATGTTATATAATTCACTCTTAGAGGAATCGGTACTTGTGAATATTTTTTGCACACAATCTATGCTTTGGTGTTGTGAGTGCTAAACACTTGTTGATTAGTACTAAACAATTTATTGTTTATATAGACTTTCCTTATATTATGCAACACAAAACTTTAGTATATGGATTGTTAGGTTGATTAAATTGACATGCTATGTGATAAATGTAGATCTATCCTTTTATGCTTGTACTAGATGAGTGCTCCAATTGCTTAAATATGTGTTCAGGTGTTTATTTATCAGAAGACTGCTGTTAAAAAGTGCAACATGGCTGGAAAGCCTGCGATAATCACTAGAGTGGTTGACAGTATGGTTGACAATTTGCGCCCAACTCGTGCAGAGGCGACTGACGTAGCAAACGCAGTTTTGGATGGTTTGTTACTATTTCTGATCAAATAAAGTTTGTTTGGTATCATTTTCAACTTCGATGAAATGGCAACATTTTCAAATCCAGGTACCGATGGTATACTATTAGGTGCAGAGACTCTGCGAGGTCTCTATCCTGTTGAAACCATAAGGACTGTTGGCCAGATCTGCTCAGAAGTATGTTCAGTATTACAAATCAGAATTGTGGCGACAGCAATTTCATAGCGCTATCTATTCCTTTATTTTATAAATTATAAGCAAACATCATCCTTTTTTGTAGGCTGAGAGTGTATACAACCAAGCTCATCAGTTTAAAAAGATAATACAATATGTTGGAGAACCAATGTCGCATGAAGAATCTGTTGCATCATCAGCAGTAAGTACATCTGAAATGCTGTTATTTAAAACTTGTAACTTGTAACCAATGTCAAAGTGCTAATGGATTCTTTCGCCTTTTGTTATCATTATAATCAAGGTGCGTGCGGCAGTTAAAGTCAAAGCGTCTGTGATTATCGCGTTTACTACCACAGGAACTGCTCCCAGGTAATTTGATCTTAGCAAGCTGCGATGCTGCAGTGACAATCTTTCGTATACCTGAATTCAAACGTTGCGCTGTTGCAGATTGGTAGCTAAGTATAGACCTCCAATGCCTGTTTTGGCTCTCGTCTTTCCGCAAGAAAAAATCGACTCGTTGAACTCAAATGCTCTAAGCACCATAAAGGTACTAAAGTTTTTTTTTTTTTTTTCTCTTTGAGCAAACAAGTTTCAGATCGTGTTGTTTCGAATTATTGTTTCCAGGCTAGGCAGTGTCAAGCATTAAGAGGCATCTATCCGATTCTGGCCATTTCTAGCTCGGTAAGTTATCGAGTGTTTCGATACATGGAAGGTGTAATAAGAGATCCATGAGCAAGGATCATAATGTTCTTGCTACTACGGTTGCAGGGGGAGATCAACCTCAAGGAGGAGGTCGCTCTGAAACTTGCTCTGGACTATGGCAGATCGGTGGGCATTCTGAAGCCTTACGATCGGGCAGTTATCTTCGAGAAGATCGGCGACTCTGCCGTCGTCAAGATCGTCGAGTTTGAAGATTCTTGAACAATTTCTGAACAATTTCACTCATCATCAACTACATTTTATGCTATGATTGCTCTTTAACAATAATGAGCTCACAATAAAAGTGAATGAAAAAGGACAAATTATTCACTTGGATTTACTGGATTTTACAGATTCATGTCTCTTTTTATGTTATTAATATGATTCCTTGAATAGAACAACAAAGATGATGCTGCAGATGGAGATGAGAATGATTACTACGTCGACGGTGAGCGCCGTCAAGGCCTGGTCGCTGAGCTTCATGTTCTTGCCGCCGAGGCGGTCGACGGTGTCGGGGATGGAGACCCAGTCGCGGACGTCTTGCTCGTAGGGGTCCTCCAGCTCCATCCTCATCTGGCGCAGGCGGCGGCTCTCCGCCTCCTGCGCCAGCGTCCAGTCGTAGAACCGCCGGCGCTCCTCGTCGCTCAGCACGTTGTAGGCCTCCCGTAGCTGGACGAACTTCTCCGACGCCGACTTCAGCGGAAGCGCCGTCGTGTCCGGGTGGTACTCTTTCGACAGCCGCCGGTACGCCGCCTTGATCTCCTCCATGTCCGCCTCCGCCGACACCCCCAGAAACCTGACGGCACGCCGTCGTCGTGTTTTCTTAGCCATGCTATCGAGGTGTTCGACAAATCGAAAGGAATAAGAGAGGAAGCGGCGTCGCGCCGACTTACTGATAGTGGGAGGTGGTCGCTGTGTTGATGAGGTCGGCGAATCTTTCTCCGAGGCGTTCCTCTTCTTTCTTAGTTGCAGTAGCATCGTTATCGCCGTCCGGCTTCTTGGTTTTGCCGCCGACCCAGCCTTCGTCGGGGCTGGACCAGTGGATTCTGGTGTCGACGCGGCGCTTGCGTGGGGGTTCGCCGGAGGAGGAGCCGGGGGAGTCGGAGGAGACGGCGTAGATGGGGCGGAGAGCAGGAGGAGTTGCGCGTGTAGCTCGACGGCAGAAGAGCGGGGGAAAGGAAGGCGACGCAGTGGATGCCGCCATTGAGAAAGGCCAATGGATTGTCGCTTGGGGGCGGCTGGGACCGGAATAAAATGACTTATTTTATTTATTTTTTAAAAATAAGATAAATAAAGGCAGATCGAATTGGATATATTGTGTGATGGATATCAAAGCGTGGGATCCGTACTCTGCATTTAGGACCATAAATATATAATCAACCAAAATTTCTATTTGTTTATATTATAGCTAAAATATTACTTTAAAGTTCACAATGTAGGATAGGTTCAGAGGTGTTAATTCGCCTGCCATGAGTTGAGTGAGTGAGTGAGTGAGTGTATGTGTGTGTGTATATATATATATATAGGAATGATCATAGTTTACAAAATCGCGATCCGGATCGTAGGATCGTACGATCCTAAGACCCAAAATCGATCCAGAATCGTGCAGAATCGAGTTTTGCAGCAGGATCGCAGCAGGATCGGTAGGATCGGAACAGGATCGGTAGGATCGTAACAGGATCGAAGCAGAATCGGAGCAGGATCGGTGGAAGCTTTGAGAGGTCATAACTTTTGACTCGGATTGAACCACGGGGCCTATAATATATCAAATCAAAGCTTGTTCAGAGATCTTTAATAAATTTCAAAGTTTATCATTAACCACCCTATTTCAAACCCAAAAAATATTATTTAAATCCTTTTCGGATGTCTAGAAGATTTTATCTTTTTTTATTATATTTTTTTCATCTTGTTAGGGTTTTAAATTATTTAAACATATATTTAATTATTTTTGAGTTAGTTTTTTATCAATAATATTATGTCATTTTCCCCCAAAAATAATGAATTTTTGGATGTCTATTGTCTAGTATTGTGTAACATCAATCAATTTTTAGAAGATTATTTTCGACGTTCATATTTGAATCAATGGATCCAATAACTTTTGCTATGTACGTTAGGTGCTTTATTGGCCTTTAAATTGGATCATCTTATAAACCAAGGAAATATTTTTGACGTTGAATGTGTTATTATTATTGTGTTAATAGAAATTTTATATTCTTTCATTTTATGATATGAAAATATAAATATTATTACTATGTGAGAATAGTAGTTAAATTACTAGTTAATTTAAATTTGTACATGTAGTAATGTAATCTAAGGTGTTGAGTGTAAATGATTGCATATATATGCAAAATTAGTTATCTATTTATATGTAAATGAGTTTTTAAAGTATTTTTTCTAATTATTAATCATGTATGATAAGATTTTAAGGGTTTTTGGTAGGATCGTACGATTCTACGATCCGATCCTGACCGATCCGATCCTGACCCTAAATCGATTCTACGTAGGATCGCGATTCTACAAACTATGGGAATGATATTTGCCGCGATAACTCGCCGCGATACATATCCGCGACATTGTTGGCAGCCCTCGTGGCCACCTCCACCTTAGCGCTCTCTCTCCGCGACGCGAATGAAATCCACTCGGGCCAAAACTTGTTCCTCGCGTGCCCTAACAAGCTCTCCCCTGCCGTTTTCTCTTCTCCCTCCCCAGCCCTAACTTCTTCGAAATCGCCGCAGCCCATTCTCCCTCCTCGCTGAAGCAGCAACGGCACCCTCCCCAGCCCCAACTCCTTCGAAAGCGTCGCAACCCCTTCTTCCCCCTCGCTGAAGCAGCAACGGCACCCTCCCCAGCCCCTTCTTCCCCTTCGCTGAAGCAACAACTGTTCTTCCTCAACGAGGCTCGTCTCCCTCAGCGTTCGGGAGAAAGGATAGGGGATCAGTCTGTGGACCGATCCACCTATAGCCTGATCGGTCCATAGACCGATCAGGCTATAGGTGGATCGGTCCACAGACCGATCAGTAATTCCCGTTTCCTCCTGATCGGTCCACAGACCGATCATTCGCGTCGCGGAGAGAGAGCGCTGAGGTGGAGGTGGCCACGAGGGCTGCCAACAGTGTCGCGGATATGTATCGCGGCGAGTTGTCGCAGCAAATATCATTCCTCATATATATATATATATATATATATAGTCTTGATGTCCTGCGCGATGTGCACAGTGCGCGAAAAACAATACTGTACGTGTCGTGTAGGAGATCAAGCTTTGTTTTTTTTTTTAATATTTTAAATTTAAAAAATTAATTAAAAAAATTAATATTTCCTTATATAAATTTCTAATATATTAATATATCCCCTCAACATATTACACTACTCAATAAATACTTAAATTAATTTTATTAAAAACCAAACACTATAATCTAATTGGGAAACCTGAACTCAAGAGGTAAAATCTAAAAAACAAAATAGCTTTGATACTATAACCCAAAACATGAATCTTAAATAGCTTTGATAATATAACCCAAAGTCTAAACCCTAGAAGTAAAATCTAAAAAAAAAAAAAAACTTTGAAACTATAACCCAAAGACTGAACCCTAAAAATAAAATTTAAAAAATTATTTTAATTCAAAAATTAAAAACAAATAATTAAAAAACAAATAATTATTTATTTTAATATTTTAAATTAAAAAATTAATTAAAAAAATTAAAAACAAATTAAAAAAAAAACTAAAACCAGTTGAATCCTGCGCGCGCAGTCGCGCACTGTGCGAGAGCGCAGGATATCAAATATATATATATATTTTAATAAAATTTAAAATTGAATTATATTAAGTTATTTTATTTCACATTAAAATTAATATATTTTAAAATTGACAACACCTTGAATGAAAAATTCTATAAATACTTTGAAGCAACAATATTAGAAAATATATTTTTTTCAATATTTTAGATAAAATTAAATGTAATATCTATTTTTATCAATTTAATATCTAATATAAAAAATTAAATTAATTTTATATGACAGAACCTTACTAAGTCCAATTAATCAATTATATTATACATGATCGACGACCTGACTTCTTATTCTGTCAACCAAGTAAATCAAAAAGTAATCATAGCGGTTAGCTTCTTAAGTTTGTCAACAAAAAAACAAAAAAACAAAAACAAAAAAAAATTGTCTTACAGTCTGGTTAAAATTCAAACCGTGGATTTAACTTAAAATAAATATAGATAACATTTTCTACGCTTTACCAAATTAGGAAGAGTTCCAACACAAGTTTTCATCATAGCTACCAGATATTGTACTTATTTACAATGTAATGTACATTGAATGAAATACAACTATGTATTCTTTTTCCTAGAGAATTGGCCAGATATTGTAACAGTGTGCCCTAACAGCGCTTGGATTTTCCAGCACTTTGTAGTTCAAAGTGAAGATAAAATGCCTCCCCTTGACCCTCCATCGCCGCCCTTCTCTCTAGACTGCACAGCGTGAGTTGTTTCAGGAGCTTCTCCAGGCATGAGTACATGCACCTGTTTGGATCCTTCAAGGCAGGGTTTGTGGATAAAACTGCAGCGTTTACTGCATCAGCTACGAACTCGCGCTGTGGCACATCAAGTAGATATCCAAGGCTTGATGCTGCTGGAACTTTATAGGCCAGCAATCCAACAATGTCCTGCCAGGACATGAAAAGAGACGTCGATGGCACACGCGTTAATGATATGAACTTTTGGAGTTAAAATGAAGCAGCAAATACCAAACACTGATTGTACAATCAGAAAATTTTATTGCTCAGCCTTTGTTTGTGTAAATATTATATCTTTTCACTATGGTCATATCTTAGTGTGTGTGTGTTTTAGTTTGAGGATCGTTAAGAGCATTAGATTAATAGGATATTAAATAGTGAGTTTAGTCCACATGGTTGCATCCAGGTTTATATATAGTCTCTTCTATGAGACTGCAAGAGATTATTTCCTTTCATCAAACTTAATAACTTAAATATCATTCTTGACTTTGTCAAACTCTGATTCATGATAAAGATAAATGTACAAATGGCATATATATATATGACCGAAACTATCAAAAGAATTATCAAATGAAAGGAACATCAACCTTTTAAAATTATGAGTAAGATACCTCAAGCAGATCAGCATAACTCTTTACTTCATAGAACTTGGTTATCGCAGAGCTACCATAACTTACTGCATCTTCTGACTGCCCTACCTACAAAGCAAACAAGCATATGTTAGTATCTCTACCAGCAAGGTAACTTCACATTTTTTGTTTGTGAACTATCTTTTTTCTACATACAAAGATGCCCAATCACCCAATGTAATGGTCAAGGTAATAGTATGGAATTAGGAAAGGGTCTAATCCGGTTTGACTAAAAAACTGAACCAAACTAAACCAAAATTATCAGTTGGTTTGGTTTTTATTGAAAATATTTAATTCAGTTTGAGAAACACCATCAAAAATTTTGATTTGACTTATTTCCTTAATTCAAACAAAACAACCAAAAGTTAAAGATATAATATTTTAAATTAGAATTTTAGTATTTGTCTAAAATTCAAAATTCAGTAATATGTCAATTTAAAGTTATAATTATGATATTTGGTTCAATATGATACTGTGTCAGGTAGAATCATACTGAAGAGGTTTGATTTAGTTTGTTCCAGTTTCTAAAAGAATTTGATTCATGTACTATGTGAAAAAAAAAAAACAGTAGTACGAGTTACCTGAGTAGGGTATGATTTGGCTCGAGCGAAATGAACATCCAGATGAGACACATTTATCAAAGAGTTTTAATTTTACCAAAAAATGCATATTCCACAGAAAATATACGAAACATAGTCCTGCACTTGCCCAAACACTCCTAAAACTTTTAAAAACACACTAAAAGCGAGAATAAGCTCCTGAGAGTATCATGAATGTAATGAGATCTCATGTTGTCATTCTCTGACCACAAGAAAAAAAAACACTATTTGAGGTACCATCAAAGTGTTTGTGTTTTTTATCCAAATTAAGAAGCATATAATTGAATTTTTGGAAGCACTGTGAATACAACAGTGGTCTCATAGTCATTTTTGACCAGTAGAATGTCATCAAGTTGAGCTTCTACTGGTCAAAATCAAGAAAAATTCGCTTAGATTCCTCAAAATACCACTAATGTAATACTGATGTCTTAGTATCATTTAAACTACCAGAAGACCATTGAAAAAAATATATTAATGGTGTTTCAGTCCTGAACATCAAAAAGTAAGGGCTTGAATAGATTCCTGGGAGCACAAGCACCGTAAATAGAATGATGTTCTTATATCGTTATTTTGATCATTTAAAGTTCATCAAAGAGTTTTTGAAAAATCACCACCATCAAGCTTGATGGCCTTCCTGTCCAAGAACTTTGCACATGATACACTGGTGGCCTTTCAGTTGTCAAAATGACAATATAATGTCACTATTACGTTCAAGGTGTTCCTACAAATCCATTCATCTATTTCTTGATTTTGATTACTAAAAGGCGATGGAGTGTTTTACCAAATTCACCTTGATGGTTTTTTATGATCAAAATGACAATATGAGAATACTATGACAATCACAATGCTCCCCAAAATAAACTAATATCCCAAATTTTGAACATTAGAACTTCTAATTAACACAATAACAGACCATTATCATATTCACAGTGCTCCCACAGGAATCAATTCATTTCCTTCTTGATTTTGATGACTAGAAGTTCATCAAAGTGTTTTCCAAAAGCACCTCCAAGGATCAAAATAACAATACAAGGTTCCCGTTGTTTTCACATTGATCATATGAATTCATTCATGTCGGTATATCTTGATTCAAACCATTGAAATGCTTCCAAGATTGTTTTGAAAAAAAACACGTGGTGACCTTTCAACAATTAAAGTGACAATGTGTCCACCATTATGCTCCCAAGAATCAAGTCAAATAACAAAGTATAGTGATCCTATTGACCAATACCCAACTTTAGATAAGCCTATACATAACATAATAATTTTTTTAAAAACAATTATTTTCTCCAACTTCTTTCAGTCTCTCTCCCCTTCCACAACAGGTAAGGTAGGTTTCAAAGTCACCGTGCAAAAGTTTAAAAAAGTATACAACCTAGCCAAAAAAAAAACATATTCAAAATATGACATCGACTATAGATTAACATTCTCTTCAATAATATAAAAACCAATTTAATGTATGCATGATAAAGAGGATAACCATAAAACTTTGTGGCATCTATATAACCTTATCAAAGCACTATGAATGAATAACTAAAAGTTGTAAATTCATGCTTAAGATTGTTTACCCAATGTAGAATATTCTTTAAGTCATTTTAGATTGCTTTCATGAAGCATCTTCTGCAGTGTTAATGGAAGCTACTAAGAAAATGCTTTAATTCTACTAGTCAATGTTTTTATACATCAGTTGACTATTATTAACAGCATGTTGAAAAAAAATGCTTATATTGATATTAACATGATAAGTAAAGAACATTTTTCATAAATACATTTTAAACCCCTTAATCCCAATGAACCCTACTACATAAGCATAAGAAAGTAAGAGGGAGCCTTTCAAAAATTGACTTCTGGATAATAGTGGCAATGGAAAATATTATGAATAAATCATCATACTACAATATTTGATGTTATATATAAGTATTATAAACAGTAATAACTGAAAGTATGTTGAATAAAAAATATTATATGTACTAATAGTGAGAAACACGATAATCCAAATACAATTGGAAAAAACAAAAACAGGCTTAATTATAGAAGATATCTTGAACAAAAAATAAGATCAACCTATGTTAGTAATTATATTGATTAGCTAAATACTAAATCAATACAACATATGAAGTAAAATATAAGAATAATATTGACTAGAAAGCCAATATGATTTTTCTTAAGAATTATCTAATGGAATAACCCCGGTATCTGAAAAAACATCAATGCTGACAGATTCTACAAAAAAATCTGGAACAAAACAGAACTATAGTAGAATATCCAGAATGAACTTACCTTAATATACTCAATGAACCTTTGAGAGCAAAGTAGAAAACAGATAACGGACAACTCATCCTGCCAAAAACAAGCTGGTAAATTTCATTTGCAAACTTATACTCAAATTACAGAGCTGCTAAATTCTACATCAACTAAATATGAGAAAGCTCCAATAAATAAACTCAAGATGATAAATCATGAACACAAAAAGTGGTAATTTGAATGAGCACCTAAGTAGATATCCAAATATGAACTTATAGCATAACAGAGTGTCTAATTATCATCACTTACTCCTTTATGAGGAATGTGGAATCCTGTAAAATAATGATTTTGCACCCTCCAAACTGTTTGTGCCAGCATACCAAGGATTAGCACAACTGTTTTAACCATTACTTTTAAACACTTATCCAAACTGGCTGATCCAACAAGTCTCCCAACCAGAGTAACTTTAGACTTGCAAATTGATTAAAGTGAATATTTAAACAGAAAAAAACCTGAATCCCACAACTATTTTCAGAAGCTTCATGCGAGCTTATTCCCCATCAGATTATAATTTTTTAATCTTCCTAATGAATCTCTTTACAGATGGTTTTATTGTAAGTAGTTGTCTCTCCACAGTTTTTTTTTTCTCGATCTCATTCATGTGTAAATAACCTATTAGGTTTGGTGTGAATGGATGACCAGTGGCTACAAGGAGGGAATAGCCTAAATCCCACAAATATAAATTTCAATTTCTCTTGAACATGCAAGGTCAAATAAAGTTGTTAGCTCATGCATCATGCTAACATGTGGATTTTGTCATGTTGACGAAAAAATAATAATAAATGAAAGTAACTCTAACACAAGTATTTTGCGTGGTTTGAACCTAGGTACTATTCCACCACCAACTGATTCGTAAGCTAAATCACTCCTGAGATTGATTGAGTAATTCCTTTTCAAGAGGTAGAAGACAAAGAATGTATCTTCTTTATAATTATAAACAATGAATCAAAGAAAGAAGATCGATGATATCAGAACTATCAATAGCATACCTGCACAACCTGAGGATACCATTCTTGAAGTTTTTGAAATGCAGAATCAATATTTCCATTCATGATTAGCTTCACAACCAAAATTATTGATTAGATAGAGAAACATAGATACACACTGCTCAAAAGAAATAAGAGCTTATCATTCAGTGCTCATTAGTTCTTTCTTGCAAAGAAACAAATCATTAATTCAGTGTTCTGTTTCATCCGTCATGAAAACTAAAAATAGCCAGCGCTTTAAAGGTAAAATATGGTGCCACAGCTTCTCAGAATAAAAAAAATCCAAATTAGGTCTTAATTGATGGCCTAATATATATTTGGTAGGGATTACATCATTTGGAAGGTTTTGTCCGTTCCCCCTTAATGAGTTTTACTACAAGACTACTTGTATAGAAAAATTCAAGGCACATAAACCTTGCTGGCTTCATCACTAAAACTTCTGTAGTATCATGTTTAAGAGATCAACATGGCAGACACTGTTAAAAGTTTACAGTGCAAAGAAGCAGAAATGACGGTGAGAATGCAGTAAACATGAATTGGTAGAGTTGATTAATAATGTCAGCGACATGGGAATAGAATAAAACCTTCATGAGAGTAGATTGATCCAAAGGATTTAAATATTGGTCATATGAAAATAACATTCATAGTTCAAGCCAGCATTGTATTGAGAATCAATATCACAAAAAAAGAAAAGAAAAAAAATGCAATCAGACATTACCAGAATACTCGAATATGGTGCTTCGCAGAAAAGGTAAATAACAATATCGTTTACCAATTTGAGCAATACTCTGAACCATGAAGTGGTAAATCATCCTAATATCACTCTATAGCAAGGAAACTAACAAGAAATAAAAACCATATATAATAAATAAAACCATAGAATATAATATTTTCCTATTACAAAGCAACTACCTGACGTAGTATATTTCTACGATTAAGTGCATAGATATCTTGATCACTAAAGCCATTCTCTGTGCTTGAGGACACTGAAGAATAGGTACTTTCACTTGCAAGGTCAAATGACTTCAATGTATCTTGGTAACCATAGTGTAACAAATAGGAACGAACAATCCTGACAAAGATCTCAATATTAGAATTGTGCTTGACGACACAGCTCAGTGTAAAAAGTAAGGGGTATAATATCCATATTGCATAAAGGAAAATTGAAGTTTTAAAATCTTTGGGGTATAAATCTACTACATATTTCAATAGCTAAATATTAGAAAATTATTTCAGAAGATGAACAATAAACCTATACAACAACAACAACAACAATCCACTAGGTGGGGTCGGCTATATGGATCATTTTACACCATTGAACTCTATCTCCTACTATATCATCTATACTTAAATAAATTTTATCTTGTTTTATTGTTACTAATCATGTCTTTTTTGGTCTTCCTCTTCCTAAGTGGAGCATTTATTGGTCATCTAAATATATGTCTGTACCATCTTAAATGTGTCTCTCGAAGTTTTCCCTCAATATATGCAACTTTGATGTTCTCGCTAATGTTCTCATTTCTTATTCTGTCCAACCTCGTATGTCCACACATGCACCTTAACATCTTTATCTCTGCAATACTCATCTCCTGCTCATATGCTTGAGTCATAGCCCAACATCTAGCTCTATATAACATAGCAGGTCTAATTGCGGTTTTATAGAACTTTATTTTAAGTTTTAGAGGTACTTTACATTCATATAAAACACCCGACGCTCTCCTCCATTTCAACCATCTTGCTTGTATTCTACGTAAGACATCTCTCTCAATCCCTTCATCGTTTTGCAAAAATAATCCTAAATATTAAAGCTCTCGATTTCGGACAAATCATCATCTCATATCTTAACAATTGTCTCATTAGGTCTAATATTACTAAACTTAAATTCCATATATTCTATCTTTATTCTATTAAACCTAAAACTTTTCCCTAGTGTTTCCCGCAAATATTCTAGTTTAGCATTTACTCCTAAACGTGTTTCATCTACCACAACAATATCATATGCAAACAATATGCACCACGGTACTGTATCTTAAATGTGTGTAGTCAGTTTGTCCATAATTAGTATAAAAAGATAGGAATTTAGAACAAATCTTTGATCTAACCCTATTTTTATTGGAAATGCTTCAGTTACTTCGCCTGAAGTCTTTACTCTAGTATTACATCCTCATACATATCCTTAATTAGTTCAATATATATTACGCTAACACCTCTCTTTTCTAGAATCGTCCATATAGACTCTATCATAAGCTTTTTCTAAGTCAATGAATATCATATGTAGATCTTGTTTTTGCTCCTGATATTTTTTAACTAGTTGTCTAAGAAGATGTATAACTTTTATTGTTGACATTCCACACATGAACCCAAATTGATTTTCGATCACTTTAGTTTCCTTCCTTAATCTTTTTTCTATTACTTTTTCCCAAAGTTTCATGGTATGACTCATTAGTTTAATATTCCTATAGTTTGCACAATTTTGTACGTCTCCCTTATTCTTATATATGGGAACTAGAGTACTTACCCTCCATTGATCAAATATTTTTTTCATTTTCAAAATCATGTTAAATAATTTTATAAGTTATTCAATACCTTGTTTCCCTAAGCACTTCCATATCTCTATCAGAATATCATCTGATCCAACGGTTTTTCCATTGTGCATTCCATTTAAAACTTGTTCTAAAAGTTTGAATTTTATGATAAAAATATAAATTTCTATACTCAATTGGCCTACTTAAACTATCTAAATTAAGTTAGTCACTTAAACCTTCATTAAAAAGGTGATGAAAAAACCTCTTCCATTGCTCTTTTATTTCTCTATTATTACTAGTACTTTATTACATTCATCCTTAATACATTTTATTTGGATAAGATCTCTTGTCTTCTCTTCTCTCACTTTAGTTATTCTATAAATGTTTCTTTCCCTTTTTTTATCTAATTTTGATATAATCGTTCAAAAGTTTCATTCTTTACTTCTAACACTACTTTTTTAGCCTCTTTGTTGGCTATTGTATATTGTTTAAATTTTCCTCGTTCTTACAAATATATAATTCCTTATAAGCTATTTATTTTTCCTTTACTTTCTCTTGTATTTTCTCATTCCACCACCAAGATTCCTTATTTAGTGGTGTATGTCCCTTTGACTCACCGAGTACACTCTTAGCTACTATTTTCAATTTTGATACATCTTATCCTATGTAGTATTAGAGTCACCATATATTTCACCAAATACTTGTACTCCTATATTTTCCTTAAATATATTTTGCTCCCCATCCTTTAATTTCCACCACTTAATTCTGGGAGTCATATATATTTTCTTTCTATTGATATTATGCTTGAGGCGTATATTCAACACTGCTAACGTATGTTGGGTAGTTAAGCTTTCTCTAAGGATGCCCTTGCAAGCTTTATAAATCTTTCTATCCTTCTTCCTAACCATAAGAAAGTCAATTTGCGATTTATTATTCCCACTTTTGAACGTGACTAAGTGTTCTTTTCTTTTCTTAAAAAAATATATTAGCTAATATAAGGTCATACGCTATCACAAAATCCAATATAGTTTTCCCTTCATTTCTCGTTCCAAACCCAAAACCCTCATGTACCCTATCATATTCCTTATTTTTCACTTTGACATGCCCATTTAAATCATCTTCTATTAAAATTATTTCATTTGGCGAAATAGTTTGTAATACTTCATTTAAATCGTCCCAAAACCTTGATTTGGTAGCTTCATCTAATCCTACTTATGATGCATATACACTAATTATGTTCATAGTTTCTTTCGTCACTATTATCTTAAGGGCTATAATTTGATCCCCTTTTCTAACTACTCCTACAACTTCATCCTTTAACGAACTATTTACAACAATATCCACTCCATTTCTTGCTTTATTCTTTCCTGTGTACCATAACTTAAAACCTGAGTTCTCTATTATCTTTACCTTCTCGTCTACCCATTTTGTCTCTTGTACATATAAAATACTAATTCTTCTCCTAATCATTGTATCTACTACCTCCATTGATTTACCAGTAAGGGTTCCTATGCTCCATGTTCTAAATATTAGACGATTAGTTTTCCTATCATATTTGTTATTATCCAACCTATGGTGTGAGAACTCTTACCTATTTAACACTACACCCAAGTTCTCACAGTGATGTAGTGGTCCTTGTCGATACATTACAGTCGGATCCTGCAACGCGAAACTCTTGCATATTTAGCATTACACCCGAGTTCTAAAGATGCAGCGGTCCTTGCCGAGACGTTACAATCGAACCTGCAACACGTTCCGTCTGGGGAACAACCTAGCATTAGCACAATAGTTTAATGGATCTATTCATTGAACATTTGTCATGGTTTTAACGTTGGCTGATAACCTAACGCAAATATCCTCCTTTATCCGAGCTCGGGACCGACCATGACTAGTTTGTCATGGGCGAAGTTATGAACAATGAACCTATGAGCTATGTTAATCAAACTACACAGGAAAGGATACAGGGGTACTGCACATCATTTTCTTTAAGATTGTACGCATCGGTATCAAGTGTTTGGCACTGATACAAATAGTCAACTCTCAATTATGGAAACTATGTGTTTAGAACTTAAATAAGCATGGAATAAATTGCCAGCAATATGATTTCACTTGGCTTTCTTGAAAGCCAGATCAGAAAACCTAAGACATTCCTAAAGGACATATGAAACACTGAGTTTAAACATTACTTATACATGAGTTCATCAGGTTCATGTTGCCAGAGTGGAGTATGGAGTTACATCTGATGCTATCATCGTGAATGTATCAGAAGAGGCATGGCAAAGAATCTGAAGTAGTCAAATGTGTTTACCATGCCAAGGTTAAATGTTTATACAGACTTGTACTATGATCGCTAAATCAAGGTAATCACAATGAAGCCTTGGAATCGTTGGATGGCACTAACTATTTTCAGTTAAACAAGTATGAAAGCTATTGGACAAAACACCTTTTGTCAGGCTGCATCTTAGGCAGTTTAGCTCCCATCAGTGACCATTCAAATCCTCCTACAACTTCAACTACAGATTAGCAATGTCAAATTTCAAAAAACAAGAACCCCATGACACTTCAGAAGCATATTGAACATTTGATTGTTGTACTAGTAGAATCATTCTTAAAAGGAACCAAAGAGGGTGAAGCTGGTTGCTCCATTGAGACTTCAAAGGGCTTTGTGTTAAATGAAACTCCTTGTGCAAGGTAAGGTACTCCATTTTAACACTCAGACTCTGCTTCCAGGAGCTGGTGAACTCAAATCCCCATTCAAAACATGTTATCAAATCTTTCCATAGTCTATGACAGGTAAGCAGATAGTGCATGTGGAAGAACTTCCAAAAAAGTTGTGCTTGTGATTGATTGTACCCAGAATGAACTTCAAATTATAAATAGAAGTTGTGATTTCATTCAGCCTTGGAACATTATCTAGCCTAATTTCCTTTTTGGTAGGTTTGCATATGTTAGCTATTGCTCTATGCTGAAATGGACATTAAATTTTACAAAAAAGAATAAAATCGAGAGACCATTTGTTTACATACATCCCATTCAGAAACCACATAAAAGATTATAAAATATCTGAATGGAGCAGCGAAGAAGGTTGTTGATGATGCCACACATTTAACAAATCAGATATCAGATTGGTGCTACAATGATAAATTTAAACAGATGAACAAATATATTCACAACCACAGAACAAGGACATCTATGCAGAAATAAAAGGAAAGAAGTAAAATAAATAGTAGAATGATTATTAAATGAATTCTTAAGGAGAATCAGAATTGCAGAGACAACTCTGGGGTTCTAAGATATAGAAGATATTTCAAAGACTACAATGACTAACACAAAGTTCACCGGCAAAAGTTTTTCACAATTGAAAGTAAATGTATCTCCTAATTACCTGTGCAAGCAACTACTTATCAGAAATGATTTCCTGTTACACTAACATACCAGTGGCTAATATTTGGTTGTAAGGAATGCTTTTCAATCACTGTCTGCTGTTTTAATCTCTCTTCCATTATATAGCCCTGTCCAGGAAAAAAACAACCTTAAGAAGATTAAGTCATAACAAAATGAAAGAATGAAGATGATCATTGCTAAAACAAGACAGGACTCCAATATAAACTACTGCAGTCATAAGAAATTTTGGAAGACAAGTTGCAGAATAAATTACTACATGTAACCTCACATATGCCCTAAAAGATCTCTAAACAAGCTGACTTAGTCATCTTATAATTGAATTCAGAGACTGGGTAGTATCAAACACAACCCAAATTGGCGTTGGCCCTCTATTGCCCTTAGCCAAACCCGGACCTAATCATAGGGTCCAAAATTAATAATAAAATGATATAAGATATTATAAAAATAAAAATATGAAATGTGAAAATATAAATATTTAAATACTAGTTGAAAATGACAAGACTGATTTATTTGATGTTCAAATTATCTCAAGGATAGAATTATAATTTTTCTATAAAAGAATAACTTAGTGGTTGCGCTCAGCCCCCATGTCATGTCGGATGAGAAATTTGGTCAAGAATGGCTCATGAGCCCAGCAAGCAAAACAACTCAGGCATGGCAAAACCCACGGCCCAATGAGCATGACCGAACTTTGTGTTGGGCTGACATATTGAGGCATGGTACAAGGTTCATGCCTGGCTTAGTTGACACACCTAACTGTATCTTCTCCATGATCGCCCCTAGAATCTTCTCCATGTGAAGGTGAATCCTAGTCGCAGGATCCTCTTCCAAGTGGCGTTCCAATAGGCAAATTCTCCAGGCAACATGATTCTTATTGTTAGCGTCTCCAAGCAATGGCTTGTCCAATTGACATGATTCCACTTTCCTTTGTCAGCAGAGCACTTGCTTCTCTGTGGTCTGATTCTTGTTCTTCGCAATAGAGTTTTGAACTCCTCACAAATCTTGAGCACCACCTATTATCAAGATCTCTTCAATAGACCATGCCGATCTGCTCTCCAAGCATCAGCCCAATCAATAGCGAAGCTTCATCAACTCACAAATCTGGCATCTCTGCTCTACCTGCTCAACTTTGTCATCCTAAGGATCTGCTAGATCTGCCCTATCTTCTTCTCCACACAATCACCTTCTTCCTGGTTCTTCCTGGATAAATTCACAAAGCAGATTATTTCCAGCATCCTCTGGCAACTTCAGTTCTGTTTTAATATTTTCTGTGCTGACAATCTGGTGATTCATTCACTCCTGTTCTGTTCTGCAGTAGAACTCTTTTAGTTCTATTTAAGACTAGATTTAGTGTGTGTTTCCTATGAAGGAAGGAAAGGTGGACAGAAATAAGGAGAAGAATGTTGGAGCAATCCCAATGGTTCGTGGGACCATGTGTTTTGGTGTTTGGGCAAAGGGTTTAAGTTAGGTTTACCCTTGTTATTTGATATGTGTACTTGAGTTGTGCAGGACTGCAGGTGACACATGTGACTCAGGTTGACAGCTTCGGGTCCGGTGAAGGATGGAGCATCCGAGGGACCATGGACAAGGCAGCAAGGACAATGGCCGAGGGAAGCGACTTCGAGGCATACGCGAAGGATGGCATTGGAGACAAGCCGTGGGCTTGGATGCATCAGAGGGACGAGAGCCAAAGAAAGTAGGCTTGAAGGCAAGAGGTCAAGGCTGCAAAGAAGAGTCAAATGAGTCGTGAGGGTACGAGTGCATGAGAGATTGTACTCGGAGTAAAATCCTAGTTTTAGGGTTTTACTGTAGCGGCACTGTAGCAGTTGCTGTAGCCTACTATAGCAGTCGACTGGTGTATGGACCAGTCGACTGATGCACTGTAGCAGATAACCGTTGAGAGAGCCGTTGGGCTGGCATCAGTCGACTGGTGCAAGGACTAGTCGACTGGTAACGGGCAAATCAGGTTCTGATTTATTCCAAGCTCTATAAGAAGGAGCTTGTTATGGCCGGCCAAGGCGACGAAATTAGACTTGGTTAAAGCCTAATTAGTAGTCACCAAAGTGCTCAAGGTCTCTTGTGTCCAAGTGTTCTTGGTTGGTGTTGTGGTGAGGTTTCTCCACCCACAAGGAGTTGCTTGAGTAGCCGGAGTTTGCCGGGGGCTAATCCACCGAAGGATCGGGATCGTCCACCTTACGGATAGCCGCGGAGTAGGAGCATCATCTCCGAACCACGTTACATCGATGTGCATTGGTTTGCTTGTTCTTTTCTTTGTCATTAACTTTTGTATTCGTTATTAGTATTTGTATTTCCGCTTGCGCACTAACGAATACGTAGGAAGCGAGTATTTGGGGGTGCCGTCCATTCAACCCCCCTTCTAGCCGGCCACCGATCCCCCTACAAAGAAGAATTTCTTTAATTGCACTTTCCCTCCATTTCCTTGTTTCCTTTGGTGGAAATAGAGGGGCGGAAGGAAATGACAAGGAAAATCTTTCCCTAGTTTTCTGAAATTTGGCTTCTGTCTTATTTGGGCAGTGTGCAATGGAGCTCAAAAATCTAACTATAACAAATTCAAAATTGTTTTTTAAATATACTTTTGATTTATGTTTTTTTAATCTTTTTAACAAATAAAATTTTAAGTTTTCCTCCCTCCTCCTTCCAACAAAACTCTTCTTCTTTCCTCTTTTCTGCAAAAGGTCATACGCTGACCCGGGCGGCCCCACACGTTCAACCTCATAGCCATCTGTAGAGAGGTAAACCAGGAAACTGAGCAGGTCACCACATAAGAAGGTATTTCCTCTCTAAGGATACCAAAACTAGGAAATATTTCCTAATCCAGTTTTTTACCCTATCTTCTTCTTTAGTTGTTTCCTTCCTTGTAGGAAGCAAGACGAAACAACAGACAACTTCAACAAGTTTTCATATAATAAACGGCCTCTATGATTAAACATTAGATTTAGCAAAAACTACAGAGAAATGTTTGCTTGTACCTCGATGTCAAAATAGAATGGTGTCCTCCCCAAGTTCACAGTTACCCTGCACGATGCAGGTAATACAATAGAAAAATTAAAAAAAAATTGGAATACATTACTCTGCAAGTTAAGAAAAAGAACCAGATATCAGACTAAAATAAGATGATGACAAGTCATACAAAATAAAGTTAGAAAGGAATATTTCCTAAAGTTAAGGATAGTTATCACCAAATATTTTTTTGGATTAATACAAAATAATCAGTTATAGAAGCATCATATGAGAAGTCAAACATTTTTTTAGGCAAAACACCTAAACAGTTTTGGAAAGGTTGGCTATTACATATCATTTCCTTCGTCCTTCATTATGGATCAGTAATCTCAGTTCAGCCCAAGTAAACTCCTGCAGGTGCAAGTAATCCCTCTTCTCCTGCTCATGCATGGGACTAGAAGATTTCGGAAACCAAGATCTAAAAGATCATTGCAATATAATTTCATAAAAGATGCTTCCCTAGATAGAATTTGGCCAATCTGTTCAATATGTGGCAAAAATCTTGGCTTTTAGAATTTTTGAAAAAGAGAATCCTATACACAAACCAAAAGTACTATGGATCTTTAAGTATTTCCTTTTCTTGTTCATATTCCTGAAGCTTATTCACACTGTAAAAGTACAACCCATATATGTCCAATTTTTAAGTGGTCCAGACAGATGTATGCCATGTTACTATTACCCAATCTAATTCATACTGGAAAAAAGAGAAATCCCATATACATTCATGTTCTAAAAGTAGTCAGGATCACCACATATGGGGTCACCTATGCATGAGACCACATTGATACAACATTTACAAATGTTGTCGTCGTCTTAAGTAGATGGGATCAGGCAATCTATGCAGAATATATGTTAACACCAAATAACCAAAATTGGGGTTGATCCAGACAAGTTTTGATTGAACCAAATCAAATAAAAGCCACATTCTTACTTGCACTGGTCCCGTCTTAAACAATGACTTTTATGATGCTTTTTTACTCCGAGAAGGATTAGTTCCTGTGATTATGAAACAATTATATAAACTATTTGTCTCGGTTTGATAAAATGTTAATATAAACACTTCTTTTGTACAAGTACACAGTTCTAATTTTTAAAAAAGAGATCCAAGTGGTCTTAATCGATGTTAGTATTCCCTGAATTTTATTTATAGCAGAAAAGGTGATCTCCCAATATATCAATGTTCTAAAAGGTAATATATCCAGCCACCTATCAATATGAAGCAGGGGACTGCAACACATATAACAAATCCAAGCTGTATTTAACTAGGTTTAAAATCATGAGCCATGCCAAAATTTCAATCTTTGACCCGACGATACAATTTTAGTACCATATCGTGCTGTGTTAGTATGATTTAAAAATTAATTAAATTAAATTATTAATAATCTGATGATTAATTTTCCTTAGTATAAGTTATAACTTTTAATTTTATCTTTATTTAATTAATCGTTTGCTTAATAAATAAATTAGATTCCTAATACACATTTGTTCTTCTATATATATTTGTTGATGAATTTGATCACCTCAAGCCTCAAAGTTAAAAATGCTTGCAACTAATTAAGTTTTAACCATAATACATAATAAATATTAATTAATGGTAATAATTAAATTATATAATTTTTATCAAACCAATACCTATGTTTTTGGAATGTCCATACCAAACACCAATACCAATATTGACGGCCATGCTTCCATGAATTTTATTAGTTAATTAGGGACTTTAGATTGCTTATCTCACTATTACCAAACTAGACTCTCCTTTACCCTCTGCTTGGAGGTGCGGAAGGGAAGGATGGTCTATTTACCTATTGTAAACTAATGAGCGGACAGATTAATAAATGCATCCACGGATAATTTTTTTGGGGTATTTTTTCATCTGCCCGAATCAAGCGGAATGAAACTTCCTTCCCGTCCTCGTCAAGCTAGATAGTGATGTAGCACAATGGACGAACAAAACACCCTCACCAAAAGGGGTAAACTCTCACACAAAGAAGACAAGTGAAAATTCAATTAATTCAAAATGATTAAACTACACAACTCTAGACTCCTTTTATAGCTTTGACTCAACAATAAATATGGATATAAATATGCTAAATAAGGAAAAAATTATAATTTAGTAGGGATTATAATGAATTCCCTATTTATAGAAATACTAGTTACCAAATAACAAATAAATCAAATCTCCCACTTTATTCTTCAATTTGTTTCCTTTTATTGCTGAAGTGCTAATTTGGAATTATCTTCAGTTTCTTTTCCTTCAAGTGTTGCCTATTATGATGATTTATTTCCTTCTTTGCATAAATAGAGGATTGAACAATATGCTACATGCCTATGAAGGAAATTATAGAACATTCATTAGTCCAGGGGTTTCACATGAATGTATGTGGATTAGGTATGTAGCTAGGAAAACCTAGTGACAGAAAAGAAGCAATGAATATCAGCAATTTTCATGTTTTAAATTGAAAGCACAAATGTACAGCATACTCTTCATTCTTGCTGTGAACAGCTATTGTTGGATAAAGGGGTCCTTTTATATTCTTTGCAACTGTTCCAATAAGCTTTGCATTCTTCCTGCACAAGAAGAAAGTTGTCGTCATAGCCAAGCCACTAATCCTCAAGAAGGCAGATGACAAATTGACATAATAGATGAAAAATTAGTTGGATAAATTATAATAAAAAAGATCAGAGAAAAAATGGCTCTGGCATGCCAAAGTATCTCTACTGCTATTAACAAAAAATTATTAAAGGCCATATGTATTCAAACAATGCATGAAAATCAACGAAATATTAATGAAATCATAGCTGAAAGAGGAATTTGCAAATTGAGAAATTATGTATTGGATAATGAAATGAATTTCCATGTTCTATACAACTTGTCGACTCACGTGAAGAAGAACTCGTGTGTTGCATAATTAATGCCAGCACCGACAATATCATTTGTCGTAAATGTTGGCCCAAAAGATTCTCCTTTTCCTTGTCCATGGTAGAGATATCCATCATCCCCATGGTAACCACAACTATTGGCTTCCCAGCTGCAGATGAAGTAATAGTTTATGAGAATCCAAAATGCACAATGGATATCACAAAAAGACTTATTTTCAGCAATACTAAACAAGCAAGGATTTCAACGAAATCACCCAAAAAGAAGTAAAAGTTCATTATGCCATAATAGGAAAAAAGAATAGGAGGTCATATAAAACACAGATGAAAATCAATAAGAATATGGTTGCAACTTGAACCTGTAGCAGACTGGTTATTATAAGAATTTTATGGATTACATATTCGTATTTGACACCTCGACCAGAATTTTAGCTATCTTCTTTGAATTTTCTCTCACACACTCTTTCACAAATTGACTTCCTTACTGGTGACTAAGAAGTAGATTAGTAAACAAGGCAACAAATTAAGGGAAAGTTGTCAAATCTATTAAATAAATGTAGGTTTTCCATGAGATATGGCCAAAACATTTAGAAAACAAGATGAACCAAAGGGCAACGTGTAGCTGTCATAAGATTAACTTTTTAGCCTTTTATACAATAGTCACACTCAGTATCTGATCCAAATGATAATAGTGGATGTTTCATTGCTTGCATCAGCAAAATAGTGTTCTCAACACCTATCAGGACATGTAGATGCATCTAGAACATTTGGGGGTCCTTTATTGAATGCAATATTTTTCTCATAATTTATTAAAACACTCAACATAAATCAGTTTGGTATATTTCTGGCTTTAAGATTAAAGAAGTCACTTTATATTATCAAGTTTCAATTTGCAAGACAAAGATGCTTGTTCATAGTCAACTCAATATTAAGGCTCATATAAAAATATAAAATTGAATAAAGATTATGGCATCCTAAATTGTGATTTTTTTTCTACACAAAAATTCAAGTTTATTTTGGTAACACTCTTATCAATTAGCACAAAAATCATTTACAAAGAATGTACACTGAGAAAACTTATCTTGAATATGACTAGTAAATTAATCTAGTACTAACGCTAAAAAAGATTGAGACTTAGATCAGAAATTTAATGTAAACTAGCAGCCATAAGCATTCATTACACTCTCAGTAACTCAACAAAAATAAAAATGTTATCTAACATGTCCTTTCTTTCATAAATATAATTATACATTATTTTCATTCTTTACAGTTTAGCAACGGTAACTGCCTGTGGATTTTTTCACAAGTCTTTTGTTCAGTATCAAAAACAATCATGGGCCCTGAGTCTATTGATTTTTCAGAGTTCTCTTACAAACACACTGAATGCAACTGAGGGGTGATGACTCTATAAGGTCTTGACCAGACGACTACAAAAAAAATCCTACGTGTTGGTTCTTTAATGTGATTCAAATCGTCATAAAATCTCTAGAATTGTTGACCATATTGCACTACCAGAAAGGTTTTCAACTGACATCTATAAAGTTTATTTGAAAAGGCCAAACAAGGAAGTTGGATAAGGTTCCAAATTCTATAATTGCTTTGTCATCTCGATAATAATTTGACTCGTTATGGAATTGTCAGAGTTTGAAGCTGCGTGATCCAGAAGATCTTAAAGATAAACTATCAGTGGTCAAATTAAACATAACAACAGTCGATAAAGTTAAGTTGATACCCAGGCTGCCGCCGCATCTTGAAGTGCTGCATAGTGAAGCCAATCGCGACCTGCCCCTTCTGCCCCGCATTCTTCACCGTCATCTCGAAATAGTAAGCCAACCTCCTCGTCGGCGCCGGACAGTCAGCCTGCACGACGCCAACGTCATGCCCGTGCTGTGGGATCTCGTTGTAGAGGACCGACATCTTGTCGGTGGATACAATGTGGAACAGGCCAGAGCTGTTGATCGTGTTCAAATGCGATGGCATCGGCTCCGCCGAATCCATCTCCTCGACCATCTTCCCCCACTCGTCGCTCGATCGCCAGCGAGACGCCAACCGGGAGAGATCAATGGGGTTGTTCATCGGTTCTTGATCGATCAACATCAGCAATTGTCCAACAAATCAATGATTTAATGCTTCCGATCAAATTTTCCGGGAAATACAGCAGCACAAACACGCGGCCACACCCGAATGCACAACCCTAGGGCCGATCGGGTGTTTGTCGATTGCTTTCCGGAGGCCTAGATGGATCGCCGGCGTTCGCCCTCTCGAAGTGGAAACCCTAATCTCGACGAGAGAGAGAGAGAGAGGGGCGGAGAAGGACGAACCAAGGCGGAGTGTGGAGCAGTAGACGTTGACGAAGGAGCCGTTCGCCACTAATAAATCGTTTGTTTGTTTAGTGACGGGAATGCCCTTATGCGTCCGGAGACGATGATTTTAACAACAACAAAAAAGCAATTTGTCGCTACAATTTATCGATTTTTTTTTTTGCAAAATAAATTTTGCTCTTTTAATTTAAGAGATGGATTATCTATTATAAAATAATAGCCGAATGAATTTAGAAAAATATCAATTAGATGTGAGATATTAAGAGGTTGTTCTAAGTGGAAATCGACTAAGTGATCTCGAACAAATTCAATCAATTGAAAAAGTATTTTCTATCAACTAGATAGTTAATCGACAAAGGAGTTGATTTATAAAATTTTGCTCAAAAACTAAAAGTCAATTAAATTCCCAAAGAGCTACGAGTCAACTGACCGGTCGTCTAGTTGAAATAGAACAATTGTTGTAGAGTTTGAAAATAAGACCATCCAATGGATCCTATCCACTTGAGTCAACTAAATGGTGTTAAGGGTACTCAAACAGATTTTAGTCAATTGGATATACATTGAGTCGATTGGGTAAAAATAGTTTTTGGAATTCCTATCGATTGGAATAGATTTCAATCGATTAGAGAAGTTCAAATAATATTTGTTGGAGCCTTGTTTCCATAAGATTTGATGGATGAATAATGGTAATTTCTTGAGGTACACTAAACCTTATCATAATTTTAAAAGGTATTAAAAATATATAATTGAATTTTTTTAATGATTTCCCTTGAAATTATATTTAGGACTGTTTAAACGCACTAGATGGCACCTACATTCCAATTAGAGTGCTCACTTTAAATACGACTCGATATAAAAATCGAAAAGGAGATATTGTCTTAGGCATATGCACACCTGATGCTTAATTCGTGTGTGTGTCTTCTTTAGCCGTGATGGTTTACTAATAGATAATACAGTCGATCGGAGATGCCATGAATAGGTGTTACGGGATAAAAGGGTTTGTAAGTTGCACTCGTTTGATTTAAGCCATACTCTATCAGTCAAAGTAGTTCTCAATATATCTCAGTGACTCAGTCCATGCATCAAAACTAGGTTTGGGTCCGGCCAACCATCAAAACTAGGTGAACCTAATTTGACATAGTGGGTAGTATTTATTTTTGATCTAGTTCGTCAGCTAATAAAGGACACAAATCGTCAGTCGGCATGTCCCATATCACCCGGGCATCAGTCATTTCGGGACCATAAATTAGTCATCGACGAAGGAGACCAATTCCGAGGCACCCAAACCCGACCTAGGTCACGTTATACATTTCAGGCTGGTTTAAATATGAATCGCTTGAGCCTTTATTGTCTAAATACCTGTTATCTGACAATTGTTGGTTGAACTTCGGACTGATCGGAAAGATTGGAGATTGCCTTTCAGCCAGAGGCACCAGCACAATGAGTCAAGGAGCAACAGTAATAGAACAGAATCAGAGAATGAGGTGTGGACAACATCCATACATCAAAGTTGCTAGTTGGGTCTCTTCCTCGAGATGGTATGATGGTTGAGACATGAGATATTATTATAAGATTTTAGGATCAAAACTTAATACGTCCGAGCATATCTTCTTTTATGTTTTGACCATTTGTATTAATGGCTAGTAGTCATTCGTATTTTACCTCCTCTGTGTTAGTCTAGAGACGGGTTGTCGGGGACGCTGGAAGCGAGCAAATCGCCTTTTTACCATAGAACTTGCTAGTTTGGACCTCGGGATTATAGTGCAACAGTAAAGGTACTTGGTTGTCTCTCAGATATCCATGAATCGATTCCCAGTTACGATATATTTATTAGGATTTTTTTCAAAATACGATGAATCGTTTGTACTTTTAGATTTATCTTAGTGACTAGTGAAACCTTACATGGGGCTAAATTAGTCATTGAAGAGCTAAATGACTGGATTAAAAAAAATTTATTAGTTTGGAGTGACGAATATAGTTTGATTTGGAAAAGCAATAAACTATGGAAGAATCATTTGTCATTCAGCCAAATCAGGGGATGGGCTGACTTCTCAATGTGTCCGCAATCGAGTTATTTTGATAGGTCGGGTGTGTATCAAGTCGGCTCATATCGGGTTGGCTCCTCTCGAGTAGGTAGTTATCAAGTTGATCAACACAAGGACTTCGGGACACCTGGTGAGAAATTGTTGGCCTCCGGTGAAGATCTCTAGGTATGGTGAACTGATAAGGAAAATTGAAAGGATTGAAAAAAAAAAATTAGAAGAGACATCAAGATGAATCTTGACGAGACTCCTTCAAGTTAAATTTTGAAGACGAGTTTGAAGGAGATAATTGTAAAGAAGTGAACGGTATCTTCCCATGTCCCTCTTGACTATCATTATTATCTTGTATAGGGAGCGAAAGTTGGAGAGGATTCTCAAATGACGTACCTCTTTCATCTTCACCGAAGAGTGTACCCTTCCATAACTAATGTCATCTTGTCCGTCCGTCGTGTCACATCCAAGCTTGGGAGTGGCTTGACCGGAGCTTAGTCTTAGGTTTGGTTGGTTGGACTTAGATGTGACTTGGATTGACTTGAATCGAGCTCGGTCATGAGATGACTGACTCGACCCGAGCTCAATCTGGAGTCGAACCGCCTTAGTTCTGCATTGACCAAGTGAGTCTACCACGTGGTCTCCGTGCGAGTCAACTTTGATTCAATCAAGAGCTGCCTGCTGTTGTTCAGATTTATCTTTGGTTCCTGTTTAACTTGACGCTTTGCAACTTCCTTACAAAGCTTGAAATCCATGCAAGAACAGATGCAGCAAATTACAAGTCAAAAATGCATAGGGCCCCTTCTTAGTGCACAAAGTAGAACATGGTCTACTTATAAGCTACTACACTGCATGAGATTAAAGCTCATATTCCTCATCCTTTTTCCCAAGTGCATGTAGTGTGTGCTTGAAATGATTGGCCAACATGGTGTTTTCCTTTTTGCTTCACTTCTTTCTCTTCTTTTCGATAGGAGGTGGCACTCATACTTCATGATGATGATCGAAGGCCTTTGTTTGCCCCCCATTTGGTGGTGTGCGATCCCCTTATGTTTGTTTAGCTTCAAATCTAAACTTATCTAGTCTGGGCGGAGAGGGAGGTTTTGAGAACATGGGCTTGGACTAGAGAGATCCAGAAGTCGAGTCACACAGGAGGTAGTCAGGAGACCGAAGTCGAATCAAATTAAGTTAATTAAACATAATTTTCTTAAAATAGATTTATGCCGACGATGTTTAGAGATTCAAGAACTAAACGCTTACTCAAATGCGGAGAACATGAAGGTGGAGGAATTACTTTGCTATCAAGGAAGAGCAAATCCCAATCGTAACATGTGCAATTGATGCGCTTAAGTACATTTACACACGAGTCAACTGAGTTTAGTACAATCTGAATTGTGGATTTGCACCTCCTTCTTCCATTCATATCCGAGCCTATTTCATTAGTGTTTCATTCATTTTTCCAACATGGAGCAACCCTATTCTGAACAAATTAAACTCGTGTTCCACCGAGTAGGTAAAGTGAAACATGCAATATATTCCATTTAGCCTTTAATTATGAGTGAGTACTTTAGTTTCTCCATTCACTCTTTTACTTTGTTTTGTTTAGTGTCTTTATCCACCATCCTGCAACTTTCTTCCTCGCCGGGTGAGCAAAAAACGGGAGAAGAAAGGATAGGACCAAACACTACACGTAAAGTGTTCAGCATCTCTGACTTAGTCGAAAACTTTCTGCCATTCATGCAGTATGTTTTATTTGTATGCTTAGAGCAGTAAACAAGTCAAGATTTATATGGTTTGATAAGATAATCTTTTGAAATAGTTATTCAAAACTTTTTTTTTTTTATAAAAAATTGGTTCATTTAAACATTATCGAGCTCTCATTTGAGTTTTTTTTATTATTCGAATTTTTTTATATTTTTAAACTTGTTTGGTTGACTAGTAAACTTGATATTAAAAGTTTATTTGTTCATTTGAGAGTTTGTTTATATATTTATAAGTTTTACAAGAACTTTATTAATGAACATGGTACATAAATTTTATTAATGAATATTATTTATAAATATTGTCATGAATATTAATAAACTGAACGCATATATATTCAAATTTATTCATATAATTGACCTTATGTATATTGAATAAATATAAATAAATTTTTACCAAGTCAAATATCAAATCCGCACACGAACTTTTTCAATCCTAATTATCTAGACTCATTATGTGATTTCAAAGAGAGAAACCTTGCTAGATTGGATAATTACTCGAAAAGATGAACAGTTCTATATATGCTTGGCAAATTAAAAGGTTGAGTGTGATGATGGTTGTAGGGCAGTTTAGACGACACCCCCTATTGGTGGGTGATCATTACTCTCATCACCTTTGCACTTTGCCACTCTTTATCTCATCATCACCTTCAACCTCATCTCATCTGTGATCCACACACAACAAGGAATATCTCTTTTCATTGTGCTTGAAGTGATTCATTCATTAGTTTTGTCATTTCAATTTACATGACAAGCCAAAGCTAAAGGAGGAGAAGACAAAAGGAAAAGGTAACTTCATCTTAGACTTATGGGGTTTTGTTTAAAGGGATGTACATGCACACTATAAAAGAATATACATACGAGGAACTAAGGACAAGATGCATACAATTGTGTGATGATGATCGTTTGTTGCATCTAGTTTTTTTTGTTAAGTGTATATCACATCATAGTCCTACTATTTTTTTTTTCTTTGGAAAGAAGGTGATATATAATAGTCAACATGCTAAGCCTTGTTCAAATATCAAAATTTATGGTACAAATAACTATCCCTAAGTGCTTAGGGTTATTGACCATCATCTCTCAAAATACAATGACCTTTAATTCAGTATTGGAACACCTTAAATTTCAAGCCCTAGTAAATTTTCAAAGTCCTTGAACTCTTTAGAGAGGAAAGGAGGAGAATTAAGATGAGAATTGGAAAATAGATATGGAGTGAGATGAAAGGATAGAATTGTTTATAGGGATGATGAGATGTCCCTAAGGTGTGTATAAATATTTTTGAATCTTTTTTATGTAAAATTTTCACAATTAATTGGGAATGCATAGTAGTACCTTAGGAACTATTCCTTTGGTTGATATGCATATGTAGTTCCAAATTGGTTGATCATGTGGATGTTGTTTAATGCTCTACTCCTTTGCTATCGGATAGTCAAATATCGTTTTCTTTGGATGATCTCGAGCATTGAGATTGTGTGTTAGCATTGTATGCAACCACTTTTGATTCAAAAATATCCCCACGAGTATCTAGTTGGTTAGAGGGTAACAGATTTACTACAATGAGACAGAGATCAAATCCCGACGGACACATAAGACAAGAATGAGATATAGTTTTGAAGAGTTAGCAATTGGTAAATGTACAAAGAAGAAATTAGTTTACAACAATTTACTCACAAAATGATCCATTTATATCTTTATACGACCAATTAATTAGGAAAACTAATTTCCAACAAGTGTTTACTTTACAATTTTAATCTAGAAAAATATTGGTGACAATAATTTTGTAGATCCTTTTAAGAACATAAAGATATTTTAGTTAGTCGGTGATCCATTAAGTTGTATGAGTGACAAAACAATGACAAATCATCCATACCCAACACTTAGATTATATTCTCAAAGGATCAAATTTGAAATCTAGTTCTCCCAAAAAATATTAGGTTTGATACTTTTCAATAAATACATGAAAGTAAATGCAATTTCATGGTATTACATGTTCATACTTTGGTTGCTCTTTCTCCATGCTTTGTTGACATTGTTTTGTTGCTCGACTAATGTAAGCAGCATTCATTTACTTTGCATTTGGAATGTGTCTGTGGAATTGAATGAATTACAAATCACTGTTGGAATTGGTGGAAATTAGCACTTATTGTTGATGATCTTCTCAGTTGACATAGGGTTTCCTCAATTTCCATTCTAAGCATGAGTTGACATAGGGTTTCCTTATTGTTAATCACTGTTGGAGAACCAAAGACTTTCCATAAACCACAAATCAAACATCTCAAAATGAAAAAAAACAGTCCATAAGAAACGATATTGATGTATGGAAATAGTCTCTTACAATATAAGATAAAACTACATATAATAATGGATACTTCTCCGAGATTCTTGTATTGACAAGAGATTCATGCATTGCTTTTTTTATTCTATCAAGTGATAGTTTGATCAATCACCAACATCTATCTTCTAAGTAGGAGATTTGTAACAGTGCATGAAGGATATCCATCATAATGAAGCTGAAAAGGCTTGTCGGTAGCATTCACGTGGGTTATTTAAACACATAAACAAAAAGGACCATACACACTAACACAATCAGACTGCTTTTGAGAATAAGAATTTAATCAAGATTTAAACCACTGCAAGTGTTGGATTCTCTGCATCATTAGCAAGCACACACACACATGCTTATCTCATGATTCTAACTTAACCACCACAATCAAAGCAGAGACACACCAGATACCATCCAAGATCTGTTCATCACTGCACAACAACATGCAGCAACAGTGTCTTCTTATAAATAAAAAAGAAGAGAGAGAGTGAATCATTAACTGTCATCAACAAGCTTGCAGTAATCCATCCATTCATCATCATGAAACAATCTGAGAACGCTTAAAAATGGCGAGGATTCAGAGATTAGCATTTCTGAAAAAAAAGTGTTTTCAGTGCTAAGTGTGTTCTTTTTTGGTTTTGAGGAAAAGTGGTGCAGACACAAGTACCAGCACGCTTCACCCTCTTGACCGAGCAAGTTTTGGTCTGTAGCAGCAATGATTAGTGCAAAAGATGAACTCTTCTTGTGTTCTTAACCCAACTTAATTTTAGAGCTTTTTTTGGGAGGAAAGGGAAGGTGAAGGTGATGATAACCGACAAATAGCAAGTGCTTTGGCTTGCGTAGATACTATCTCAATAGGAATTTACTTTTACTGCTATATTGGGAATTACTTTACATATTTAAAATAGATAGTGAATTTATTTCTATCTTTTGTTGAATTTTTTTCTTGGCTAGATAGAAAATTTGATAAGCAATGATTTTTTATTCCGATACAAAAATGTAGAATTCTTATACTCTTAAACTTTTTTTTCTCTACCTTTCCACCCAAGTAAACCTAAATCTTCATATCTTTTACCCAAGAAAGACAAATTTATATATATGAGGTTCAGGGGTTATTGGTTAATCTTAGTAGGTGTGGTGTCAGATGTTTTTTAGGGAAAATAATTCGAATATCCGGTCAAATCAAATATTTGATCAATTTAATCAACAAAGTTTGTGCTTATGGAATGGGAATCCTATAGAGGGGCCTCCATAGAATTTATGTAGGCTTCTTTTTCGACTAGTCTAATATATGTAGGACCACTTATAGGATTCCCCCTTCATGCTTGTGTGCATCCAACAATATCCAACTTTGCCTCTCTCCCTCCTCCTATCTTTCTCAAGTCGATATATATCGTAAACCCTAGTGAAGTCCTCACATCTTATATATATCTAGATAGCCATTTCTTTAGCTCTTCCCAAAACTTGGCAATGAGATCTACCATGAAGTCTAGTACCCAATTCAAACTTGATCACCCTCCGAGGCAAGAGGAGGGAAGCTTAAAATTTGAACTTCTCCCTTCTCAAGCCGATCTCTCATTGGCAAACCATGGCCTCGAACTCAGCCTAGGCATCACTAGTTCTACTACTGCTTCAGGCACAACTACAACCAGCAGCAAAGCTACTTGCAAGACATGGGCGATCTCCCCGTTACCTGAAACACTACTCCACAATGGATTCATTCATCCATGGAGCCTTGCCGCTCGCCAACACAAGGCAGTCTTGGAGCAATTAGCCCACCGAAAGCACGACCGCACTACGACCAGTTCTCCACCCTCATCGTCGTCGTCTTCCCTCTTACCAAGGTATACTAGTTAACTAATGTTATTAACAAGAGGAATTTAGATTGTTGATTAACAATAGGCAATTGTTAGTAGGGTTTTAAATATAATTAAGTGAAGGATTCTTTGGAGCAATCGGCCACCACATGAATATGCATGTAATCATTGCCAACTTCTTCCTAGATATATCCCAATCAATAATTTTTGAGATCATGCATGCAAATATTATGATTGTGTATTTTTCAAATTGTGTACATAATAGGGTTGATGGATCATTGTTGCTTCCGGTTGTCGGTTGGCCGCCGGTAAAAGCTCATCGAAAGAACAATGTAGACACTCTAAACCTGTGGAAGTTTGATCATGAGATGAAAGAAAGCAAAAGTGACCCGAAAAGACTGAAGTTGAAGGAGATGAATGACAAGGCTCAATCAGTGTTTGTGAAAGTGAAGATGGAAGGATACAGTGTCGGTCGAAAGGTCAACATTAAGGCTCACGATGGCTATCGATCGCTTTTGCGTGCCCTCAGTAAATTGTTTCATAACTTCCTCTCTGGTAAATATGTGAGATTAATGAGCATTTGAAGTTCAAGTGCATACATAAACTGACTTATGTATATGCACTGTAAGTAATCAAAAACATTTTTGTTTTCAGTCAATTATTCAAAAAAGTTTGAGGATCAAAGTGAAGAGGATTTCAGTGATGACTTCATTCTTCTCTACGAGGATAATGAGGGGGATCAGATGCTTGTTGGTGATATCCCTTGGGAGTATGCATATGTTGAAATAGCTTAATCATTTACAGATAACATGAAGTAATGCATGCTTGAATTTTGTTTTTTTTGTTTTTGCAGGTTGTTTATCACTTCAGTTAAAAAACTTTTTATTGTTCAAAATTCAAACAAGGCAGTTCATGCAGGTGTATATCGAACTTTAAAGATTGCATTTAAGTAATGTATGGATGACTGCATATGCTAATTGTTGCAGGAGAGCCAAAGGAACCCACTTGAAGCAACTGTTGATGATCGTACTGATCTATATGGAGTTTGCAAAGAGGTTTTGATGAAGACTGATGGTCGAAAATCAATTTGTATCGTTGGTTAATCAATGTTCAAAGTTATCTGCGCTGCTTGTTCAATTGTTTGATCAAATAAAATTAGATAGAATGGATATACCTATGAAGTGTATCTATTGTAGGCATCATTAGTTCTACTAAACATCATCTATCATAAACTTGAAAAGACAAGTAAAAAAAAAAAGTAAACACTGCAAGGTCGACAACGAGTAGAAACGTTTACCCTCAGTACACACCAAAGGAGATAAGTTTACCCAGAATAGGGAGAAGAAGCAACGCTTGTCCTCAGTACACACCAAAGTAAACTACATTTGTTCACAAACAAGTGGAAAAAGGCACAAACCTGATAAGCTCTATTTGGCATGTTACAAAGTCCAACTGCCATTGTAAAAAAGATAGGCTAATGTCCAAGGCAATAGTTTTCATACTGAGTATTTAGCACAGACAAAATGATCTACTCTGAGCAATAGTTAACAAGGGAATAGCCTGGAGCCGCTTGGCACAGATGCCAAAAAGCTGAAATCATTTCCCAGCACAGATGTTGAAAAGTTTAAAATCATATATATGGTAACTAAAGATTAGCAGTATTATATAACTGCATCAGTGATGAGCATATGGAGCAGTAGAATCGTACTGATACCCAGGTGGATTTGCTGGCTGCTGAGCGTAACCTGGCTGGCTGCCTGCATCTGGTGGAGCACCATAACCTGAAGCTGGGGCGTTACTGCTGTAAGCTGCTTCTGCAGAACCACCATGATACCCATAATTAGTATTACCTGCAGCAGGGTCGCTGTAACCTGGTTGGGGTGTGGGGTACTGTCCATAACCAGAAGGTTGTGAGGCTGTTGGTTGAGGGTATCCCGGTGCTTGTCCAAAAGTTGCCGATGTTGTCTGAGCGTACCCATCTACAGCACCAGATACAGGTCCATAAGTCTGATTGTAAGCAGGCACTGATTGAGAAGCTGCATTGGATCCATAAGGATATTGCTGAGGAGCAGATCCATATGATGGTGCATGACCCTGATAAGTTGGATCTCCAAGTTGGTTTCCTCGTGGTGGCATACCATAAGTAGGTCCCTCCTGAGGTGCACCATAAGCTTGCTTGTTATATGATGGTTGTTGGCTGTAACCAGACTGGGGAGCAGTTCCTTGGCCATAGATATTTGATTGAGATCCCATAGTCTGCTGGTTATAAAATTGCTGACCTGGTGCTTGAGTATCATATCGGGGGTCATTATATCCTTGACCATAGTTTTGTTGTGTAGGAGTTGGATGCCCATAGGGAGCAGAATGCCCATAATTTGGAGGTTGAGACTGCCCATAGTTCATAGGTGCAGGAGATGGCCCAGACATCGGATTGGCCATCGGTGTTTGTGTTCTTGAAGGAAAACCACTGTGGCCATAATAATCATATCCGCTACTTGGAGCATTATGAGCAGAGGCTGATGATCTCTGGTCCCAACCAGCATTATTGCTAAAGCCACCTTGTGGAGCAAACTGCTGCGAGTAGCCACCATAAGGTTGAGGGTACTGAACTGACTGTGATGGTGGGTATGTACCTCGTTGCTGGTACTCAAAGCCTGCAGGTTGTGCTGGAGAATTTGCCTGAGCTCCCCAATGGGGCTGAGAATTTGAACCGCGATGACGATAACTTTGTTGGTTGTAACCTGATAGAGGTGATGGTCTAGGTGCCTGCTGACATCGTACTCAGTTAAGATATAAATATTAACAAAAACAAGGTGCAATCCCAATTACCACCAATTTGTATCAGCATTAAAAAAAAAATTGCTACTGAAGTACCAACAATGTAGGCATTAGGACAATGAGTTTACAGACAGTATAGTGCAGATATAATACAGTGAATCAATCTTAAACACTATCAATATAATATAGGATAATGCAATAAGGTGCAGACATAATGGTCAGAGTAAAGTTCTCCACAATTATAAATCAACTGAAAATTCATGAATAAGAAGAGATTGATTAAACAAATATTTAATCTAACAAATAAACAATTTTTGTGCACTGCACCATCCAGCATACTGAAGATGGTACAGCATAAGCAGCAAGCACTCTGAAATATCTATTTGTGGATACATTGGAGTTGACCACAAAAATAAAACACAGATGTAGCTCGGCAAACCATACTGCAACTATAAAAAAGTATCTAAACTAATTAGTGGTGATTTCTGTTAATGCTCAGTAAAAATTGAATCAATTAGTAAGATAGAGGGATAACTCACTCATTTTGGATCAAATTACAGATCAATGCCAAAATAAATCTGATATAGAGGAAAAGTATGAATTGAGATAAATAACTCCTCTCAACCCAAGGCATGAACACATGGAAGCTGTTGCAAGCTATAAACTACTTGAATTGTCACTAGAAGGATTGCTATTGTTGACAACATAAACGGTTGTGAGAAACTATAAGCTTAAGAACAATATGAGAAACAAATTTCTTCAAGGTAAATTAGCTATCCTTTCTGCAGCGAACATCCATTATCACTTTCTTAGTAAACTATTGTTGAGTGTAGTAATAAGTTTTTTATGGTACTATACACGATAGATAGGCACACATGAATTATAAATGAGCATAAGCAAACTAATACACCAAGACAATACCTTCGCCAAGTCATAATGTGGAGTAGAAAATACAGCTCCGAAAAAACTGCTAAAAATGATTCAATAAAATAGGTTAAACAATATTCCGTGTAATTTGCAGTCTACTTCTGTCAATCCAGACTAGTAAAATTTCAAGTTCTATCTGGCCATCAGACTTTGTTCATGAAGTCAACAACTTGGAAGATTATGCAAACAATAGCTTAATTCCTTAAACAAGATTGACTTTGTATTAAATATAACACACTGTAATACAATAGCTTAATCTCTCATGGAATTTGAGAGATTGAAAAGATTATTAGATTTTGTAGAATACACAAGACACTTCGAATGTTTAACAATTACACAAAAGCAAGTATTAAAAGTAAAAAAAAAATGATCATAACTTTAGTTTAGAGTCTTCGGAGACAAAATGACAGAATAACACTCTGTCTAAAGGATCTCATTGTCCGTGACTTCCAATCAAAACTATATTTTCATATGAAAAGGAAAATGTACCATAGCCCTCAATAATCTCAACTGCTAACAACTAAAACATGGCAAGGCATACTATGCATAGGATTTATCATTAAAAAAGAAAACTATAAACTCTGACTTAATGCACAAAAATAGTTAAATAGAATTAGTGTACCATATTGCACATTCCAGTAAATCATCTGAATATGGTCACTGGACAATGTTGATGTTCACGGAGCAAGATGTGGGTTTCATGTGACCAGGAGAACAAGATTCTACAACTTTTTCGTGTAATGGACACACATATTCTGCATATTGACCACCATTCTACCACTTATGACTAATAAGTTATGAAGACTTTCATGTTTCTTTGTACACGGTAAATGTGGGAGCATCCATGGTACTAAATAACACCAACATTACGATGATGCTTCTACAATATAAACTTGATCTCAAGTCCAAGCAATCTTACCAACTATAAAGCTTCTTCAATGGAAAGATTAAAGCCACTTATCTCTCTTCAGTGGATGACAGTGAGAAATGGAAGTTTTTTCTCTACACCAAGAGAGCAATGTAGACCTCAATTGAAAAGCATAGCGAAATCTGCATTATGAAAGCCAACCAATTCCAAATTGGCATCTTCAGCACAATTAAACCATTGCAATTGGCAGCAAGCAGGCTTTACATTGATCATGTAACTGTTAAGACTTTTCGACAAAAAACTCTCATTTCTCAAATTTCTCAATTAGAGTATAGTTCCAATCTCCATGAAAACGGAAAGTCGTTCTAAAGAGGTAGAGATGATCAAATAGAATAGCATTTACTTACAAAAGGTAACAACCAAGGGAAAGATAATACTTCTGGGCTATTATAAGAAAAAGGCTTTGCATGGATCTCATGCCTAATATTCATAACATAAAACTACAAAAAAAAAAACATAAGGGTAAAAGAGCTTGAGCTTCAATTCAGCAGACCTGAAGGGTACTTGCAAGATTAAGACATTTTCCTAAAGCACTCGATGGCCATTATATGTTTCATTGAACTGCAGTTCTGAATTAATTCCTTATAGTATATTCTAGCAATTCATACTTTTCTTACTGATATACAAGTCCAGACAAACAATGATTCCCAAGATAATAAAGTAAGAATTTATGTAAAATCCTCAACAATTATTCCAATTGAAGTCAAATGGATATATACTCTGGAACATAAGAAATATCTTAGAAAATAAATAACCACTATCACCAATCCCCGACTTAGAGGGGAAGCCCACCAAATATAAGTGCAATATAGCTAAATGTATAATAGTCTAGCAAATCAACTGATAGAGGAGAGAATAACGCATAGAAGATTTGATTCATTACTTGATCATTTCTTTGGCAGATTTAATACAGGTGAAATATAACTAGCGTATAATAGTCTAGTAAATCAACTAAAAGGAGAGAATACTGCATAGCAGACCTGATTCATTACTTCCTTGATCATTTGTTTGGCAGATTCAATTTGTCTTTGGTCTCCAGTTACACGAACAATTCTTTCTTTTGATGCATCACCCTCAGGTAGATGTTGTGGAATTAACTAACAGCAGAAGTAATAAGGTAGAAACAAACCAAGCAATTGGTTATCAATGTGTTAAAATTAACCACTATTAAATTCAAGGGAAATGATTTATTTTAATATCACTACCTGTATTCGAGCACCAGATCTAGTTTGTAGATTTTTAATAGTCTCACCACCCTTGCCTATGATTATACCTACCTATACCAAGGAAAACACAAACTAATCAAGAAAAGTTATCTAAAAATAAATGCATATGGACTACGTGTACCTTCTCATTTGGCACTGTAATTTCAAACTGTTCTCCACCAGATTGTAAAGTACCAAAACCTCTGGCCACAAGGGATGGTGAACCACCAGCCTCAGCCTAAGAAGAAAAAGATGTGGGATGCAATTAGGAAGCAATTCAAGAGTTAGGCATGTAGCTAAATTTATCATGATAATAGAACATAAGCCAAGATGGATTTGCAAATAATCACCACACAGACCTCAGCAATGACATCCTTTACGAGTTTCTCAGCCCTGTTAACGCTGTCCAGGGACCCAATTAGTTCCACTGGCCGACAATTAGAGCTTGGATCAGCTTCAGCATCTCTTGTTATCTGAATTTTAGCACCTGAGTTGTATTGCAGGTATCTTATTGTCTCACCAGATTTCCCAATAAGAACACCAACCTGTATATGATGTTTCATCAATAAATCTCATTCTCAAATGAGCACAATTAGAGAAACTCAATGTCTTTTTCCATGCCAAATCTCCAACTTGATGAAACTGATTGTTATGTAGTATATTATTATGGAGTAAAAAAAAGAACACATGTTGCTTTGCAAACCACTAATCTGCTATAATTGGACAAGCATCCATGTTATGTAGCACATTCAACCTGTCGACTATAAAAAATTGCTAAGATAAATCAAAAGAAAATGGAAATAATGCCACTCCATATCAGATTCCAATCAATCTATGAATGCATAACATAATGTTTAACATGGGCACATGATAAAGAGAAAAAAAGCAGTTACTTTCTGTGTTTGCCACAAAATGCAATCAGCTTGACAGTAATAATGTTATGCAAAGAAAATTTATCTTCACAAATTCATATTAAATATATGTAAAAAAAATAACCAACAGATGAATAAAGTTACTGCCAGGCATCACACAGCCCAATACAGATAGAAAACAAGAGGTTATTTTCCACTATGTCTGCCACAAATGCAATCAGCTTGACAGACAATGATGCCATATTTGATTCTAACTAAAATTAGCCAACATAGGGATAAAGTTAATATGGATCTCTCTTTCAGATTCATTATTGTAATGTTGGAGGTAGATAAATTAATTATTAGATTGTTTAGTATAGCAACATGTTCCATTGTTCTTATGAATGTCCTTGGATTGCCTCACTGCTGTTCCATTCTAGTTTATCCTGAATCCATTATTGTTCATTTAACTTTTCCTTTTACAAGCAACATGGTGTGATAACAACACTGATATCAACCATCTCAACTTATCAAAGAATATTGCAGGACACCCAAACCTAACCATCCATTCATATTACAAATGAGATGAAAAGCTAGGTCATTCCAAAACATAAGATGAAGTTATCTAAATTGACATAACATGCAAATTGAAGCTCTTGAACAAATTCAAATACACAAGAATAAACTAAGAGACATGTATTGAAAACATTTGAGATTCAGGACATTAATTGAAAAAAACACAATTTATAGGAAGATATCAAAAAAATACTAGGAAGGAAGTACCTTATTGTTAGGCACTTCAATTTTACGAGTTGTTATGACTGCATCTGCTGAAGGTGCATCGACACTCTCGACATTTTCTTCAGGCAGAACCTTACCATTTTCTTCTGGTTTAGTTTCCAATTCTTGTAACTCTTTGCCGGTGTCAGAAGCAACGGCATCTGTTAACAAGTGCCACCAGTTTGATCTTAAAATCAAACAAAGCTAAAAACAAACAAAGGAAATCCACCCTCCAATAAATGGAAGAATGTAGAAAGAGACTAAACAACCACAAGCAACCATGTCATTAACTCATCTATCAATCCACGTCACACTCCATGTTAGTAGTGTATATATCCATGATTTCATTATTTGAAAGTATACAGTTAAAAAAAAAAATCCAGGCCAATACAGATTCATGGAACCATTTCATTAAAATATCAAACAACCAGCCATAGAAGTCACTCAAAATTCAAAAACTACCAAAAGAAAAGAGGCAAACGAACCATTGACTTCTGCATCTTCACGTTGCATCTGGTTATCGGTTTTCACTTCAGCGGCCTCAGACACCTCTACCTTATGGTTGTCATTTTCTGTATCGTCCGTTTGTACGACATCCGCTGCACAATTAGTGTACCAATGAGATACAACCCGAAAAGAAGAACCACTAAGTAATCAAATCACGAAAGATCCAAAAAAACAGAATCCAGAGCCATCCACCGACACACCTTCGGGGATATCTCCCTCGCCCGATCTAGGGTCGTCGGCGGCAGCTAGGGCGGGGAAATCGGTTGCGACTTCTTGCTTCTTGAGCGGCGTCTCTTCACCGACGTCACGGAACTCCGGATCCTCAATTTTCCGCTTGTGGCTTTCGCCGACAGTTACGGTCTCGTCGGCTGCGGCGCTGTATCCGTCGACTTTCACTCCTGGCGAAGACTTGACTTCTTCTGCGGCGGCCTGATCAACAGCCAACTGCACTTCGGAATCCGCCATGGTAAGAGACGACTAATAGAGGCGGAGATCGAGCAGCGAAACGGTCAAACGGGAGAAGGTACGGAGAGGAACAGCGAATAGGGTTTTTGATCAGATTGGAAGGGGGAACTGCTCTCTGCGTTTTTATAGTACGGCGGGCTGGACCGGCTGGTTGATGGGCTTGGGAGCACACTAGTAAGATGAGCTTTTCACCATCACACAAAATTAAAAATTATTATAATTATTAAAAAGGCATCTTTTATTTAAAAAATTAAAATTACATCTTAATATATTATTTATTCCAAAAAATATTCTTATTTCTACATTATTATAATAACTATACAGTAATTGTTATAATATTTAATAATAATGGTGCTAAAATAAATTGATTCAACTTATTTAAAAATATTATAGATAGTACACTATTATATATATAAAAAAGATTTACTAACTTAGTCTAATTACTTAAACTTGATTGAAATGTGACAATGATTTTATCCAAAATCGTTTTAAAATGACTATTAATATCGTGTAGTAGTCATTTAGTGGATATTCATTTTGACCTTTCTAAATTGACGTTGATCGATTTTATACAAGGTTAACCAAGTGAGTAAATAATTTTTATATAGAAATGTTTTATTTATAATATTTGAAGATACCTGATAAAAGAGAGACGTTAGTCTGGGACCTTGACTATGCCTTGGACGGGACTTGAATACTGACTGATGAGTGTATTTGTACTCAAAGGACTACCACATGAATATAAGTCTTTTCATCATAAATGAGGAGTCTAGTTTATTAGAGAAGTGATAAATTTATAATAATATTGCAAGAGGTAATAATCTATCATTTTTATCCAAAACTTCCATCTATTAAGGTTTATTATTTTCTTCCAAAAGGGAAATATATTGATTAGGAATTTATTTCTCCTAATGCAGTGTAGAAGCTAAACCATGTAAATTTATCTAGATATTACAATTCCACTAATCCATAAATAGTTCGGTCTCATATGTTACCTATTAAATAAATTTAAAAAGCGTAGCGATGTAAATTCTTAATTTTAGATTCAAGGAGAGAGAGAGAAGGGTGAAATTAAGGTTTATTGGAGGATGGGTACTTGAGTAATGAAATTAGATGGCCTCCTAGACAACATTTGAGCTGGGACAATTTTTTTTTTCTTTTAGATCAAATTTTATTTTTGTTTCCTATGATAAACTTTGAGGCATGTGCACATTTAAGGACTTATTTGTTTAGAAAAATGTTGTACTTTTACTTTTTTAAAAGTATAAAGGTTAAAAAACTAAAATTTAAAATAAATATTTAGTATTAGTTTTTTTGTATGTTAAAAATTTCGGCTATAGAATTTTAAAATATTGATATGATTTGAATTGAAGGTATTTTCATTAAAAAAATAAATAGTTTTATTGGTGGAAATTTGTCGTAATTTTGTTGGTATAAGAGTTTAGTAATAGAATTATGATGAAAAATATTTTATCAGGAGATAATCCATTGAGAAATACTTACTGACGGAAAATAAACTCCGTCGGTATTTTTCGATGAAAAAATAATTTCTATAGCAAATATCGCCTATTGCGTCAGTGGTTGTCGATAACCACCAACGGAACGAATAGGTGATTCCGTTGATAAATTATAAAAGGATTACCGACAAAATACAGTATTCCAACAATAATCATTGACGGAATACCGATTCCGTTAGTAAATATCAAAAGATTTATCGACAGACTACGATATTTTGTCAGTAAATCTTTTGATATTTACTATCGGACAGAGGTATTCCGTCGGGATTTCAAAAACAAAATCAATCCAATAAACCTGAATTAGGCTCTATCCTAGTTATAATTTTTATATATAAATAAAATCATCACAAACGATGACATTCATAGTCCACACAAACATATTTTACATTCATCTATACAATCACATTGCACAATCGACACATCAAACATATTTTCACAATACAAGTACATTTTATAATCCATAGTAGAAACAATCACAACTATTTATAACTAGGGATGTAAATGAACCAAACAGTTCGTGAGCTATTCGGAGCTCGATTCAGTAAAAAGCTCGTTCGAGTTTGTTCGTTTATCTTATCGAGCCGAGCTTGAGCTTAAGGATATTCGGCTCATGAGCTCACGAACATGTTCGTTTATAGGCTCGCGAGCCAAAAAATTGAGCTTTAAAACGAGCCAAAAAACGAGCTCTAAAACGAGCCTTAAAATGAGCTTTAAATAAGCCAAAAAACAAGCTCTAAAACGAACAAAAAACGAGCTCTAAACGAGCCCGAGCTCGCTTAACGAGTTAGGCTCGTTAACTTTGATAATCGAGCTAATAACGAGCCGAGCTCGAACTATTCGCAAGCTTGATAATTCTAAAACGAGCCGAGCTCGAGTCTTGTGATAAAAGATCGATTCGAGCTCGAGCCGAGCTCGAGCCCGAATATAACTTAAACGAGCCGAGCTCGAGCCTAATACTGTTCGGCTCGGTTCGGCTAGTTTACATCCCTATTTACAACAAACAATATTTGAACATAATCCAACATCCATACAAACAATTTAATAGAAAAAAAACTATACTATTAATAATCCATAATCAAAATAATACATCCATATATAAAATAGAAATAGAAAATCTCCGGTAGAAAATCAAATACAATAGATTTATATCATATTTATGTATAAATAAAAATGTTCATATGTATAACCAAATTTAATACTGGATAAAAGAAATAAGTAAATAATAATCATCAATGTTAATAGGTTTGGACTATTAAAACATATAGTAATACAATGTTTAGAAGTCTGGACTATTAAAACATATAGTAATACAATGTTTAGAAATTTGTTCATAAAAGCATCATGATCCTCACATCGCTTCCGATCCTCATCAACTCTCGTCTGCGTCCAGCAGCCATCCATTATTTCATCTTCTTATCCATTGAGGCAATTTCAATGCGCAATTCTTGATTTTTTCTGTCTTAAAGACTGTATCTTAGAAGAAGAGGAAAAGGAACCATCACGATCCCTAGGAGTCTTCAAACGATCAAATGTGACTTTGGCCTGGGAGTCAAGGCCGTAGAGGATGGAGTTTTTTTGTCCGTCCACTGACAACATCATAATGAATCTCATTTAGTGCTATGATGGATAGAGGCTGTGACTCCCCTCTCTGCTGGTGGCTGAGATGTCTGAGTCACTCTATTTATCATTTGATCCTGTTTGAAAAAATATAATATGAATATTTTTCAATTTGATCACAATTACTAAAGTTAATAAGATAGAAATAATTAAATATAATAAATAAATAATCTTACGTATATGACATTCGATTTAGTATCGACAAATGTGTCATCCTTCTTCTTATGGGCCTTAAGAAAAACCTTTATACAAGTAGGTTGGTAGGCTAGGTCACATTCAGAGCCGTACCGGTATTTGACGGGGCCCGAAGCGAAAATAAAAAGTGACCCTTTTGTCGATAAATAATTGTAATGTTCAGTTTACAAATAATAAATACATAAAATACACAAATAAATCAAAAATAATATATTACATCAATAAAAAGTTAATAAATATTTTAAATAATTACATAAATAGTACTCGTCTAGCTGTTTTAGAGACAAAAATATTGATCAAATCTGCATAATCTAATTGTCGGACTATTTCTTTCTCAATCAATAACATTGCTAGCTCATTCAGTCTATCTTGTGACATTGTTGACCGAAGTTAATTTTTGATTAACTTCAACTTCGAGAAACTTCTTTCTGCCGATACAATTGTTACTAGTATGGTTAACAAAATCTTATAGGTAATGCAAGTATTTGGGAATAAAACATTTAGTTTTGCCAGACATTGTAGCATATCAAGTGCTCTTTTTTCATTTGTTAAATAGCATCTCACGACCATCAACTCTGAACGCAACTCATCACCATTAATGTCTGAACATCCATCGTGACTCAAAAATTGTTGAAGCTTCATACAAGACTTCATCAAGCTAGTTAAAGGCTCACTCTTTAACTTCTCCAAGTTCAATAAAAACCCAAAAATCTCTTGATATTGTTTAAATTGTTCAAATCGAACTTGAAGAGAAGATCGAGCTTGATCAATTATAAATAGAAAATATTCAACTCTAAAAGACTCTTCACCTGATCATGTGACATTATCATTGCCACTTTCATCAAATTGGTTCTTTTTTCGAATGATGTGTTTTTCTCGAAATTTAGGTTCAATCCCCATTTCACTTGCCATTTGTTTAGCTTCATTCATGGAACTAGCAAACCCTTATTCTCTAAACTCATCAAGAAATTGATCAAGCCCTTGTAATAGATTGATCGCAATATTAATATCCATATCTTCAGATTGAATAAACTTACTCATGATATTTATTGCTTGTAGCAAGTTATACCTGATTACTATTCCAAGCAAGAACTCAAAATTCTCAAGATCATATAGGGCTAAGGTCTCAGCATCACTCTTTGTTTTAGAATCTTCAGCAACTTCTGCCAAGTCAAGTAAAGCATCTCTTATATGTACAATTTGCTCTTTTATGGCTTTCACACTTTCAACATGACTTTTCCAACGGGTATGTGACAATGGCTTAACAGTCAAACCAGACACCTTATCTTTAAAAATTGTCCATCTCTTTGTAGAGGAAGAAAACAATGTGTAGATGCGTTGCACCACTCCAAATAATGACTTGGCTTTAGGATAGCATTCCACCATATCAACTAAGGTCAAATTAAGACTATGACAACCACATGCTGTATAAAAAGTTCTAGGATTTATTTCAAGCAATCTTTTTTGTACGCCTTTGTGTATTCCACTCATGTTAGATCCATTGTCATACCCCTTTCCTCTTATGTCATCAATGTCAAGCCCACCTCTAATTAACACATTCATAAGTTCACTTGATAACCCAAGACCTGATGTGTCATCCACCTTCAAAAACTCAACCCAATATTCTTCTACTTTTGCTGTCCCTGTTGAATCATCCAAGCATCGTAGCACTAGAGACATTTGTTCTTGATCACTTGCATCTGGAGTACAATCAAGTATTACTAAAAAATATTTTGCATGTTTAACTTTTACAATGATTGACTTTTTCACTTCATTTGCCAAAGTTTCATCAATTCATTCTGAATTTTGGGACTAAAATATGTATATTGAGATTCCCTTGCTTCACAACGTCGAACATGCTCTTCTATCACTGGATCAAACTCAGCAACCATTTCTATCATTTGCAAAAATAGTCCATTATTCTCGACATAAAGTTTCTCATCATCCCCTCGAAAGGCCAAAGTATTTTTAGCAAGTGTTTTCACAATGGAGATTATTCTTGTTAACACTTGCCTCCAATGTTGTCTTTCTTTGTTGATTTGAAGTTGCATACTGTAATTAATTGTTTGATTTTTTTAAGCCTCTTTTCTGATTCAACCCAAGCAATCATGCAATCCATATGATCTCTACTAGCTTCATGTTGTTTAAGACTTCTATGCATATTACGCAGGTCTTTATATCCATCATTACCCAAATTCCCCATTCTACTCATCATTTGTTTAGTCTTGAACAACTTGCAACAGAAGCAAAATAATTTATCCAATGAAATAGAGTATACAAGCCATCTTCTATCTATTGTTTGTCTATTTGTCATTACCCGTGTATAATGCGATGAATCAAAATGTCTATTGTTACTATCCTTAGGAAACAAAAAATCATTCACTCTTTTTGGACCCATATTAAGTAATCTCTCAATTTTTGACTGATGTTATTCCAATTTTCAGGATCCTGCAAATTCAGAGTTGAATCTAATTTTTCATGTTGAGAGTCTTCTTCTAAGTTTTCATTTGACTCGATCAAATTGGCAGCCTCAACTAATTCTTCATTTTCATTTTGACTTTGTTCTTCAATCACCAAATTATCCCCTAATTCCTCTCTTTCTATTCTGCTACTTCTAATAAAATATTTGTTAATATCACCAGCTTGACTTTGAATTAATGCCTCGTCCCTTTGTTTCATTTTTCTCTTTTGAGCTCTAGACATATATTTAGGAGGCATTTTCAATATTATTTTATTATACCTACAAGGTATTAAAATTGAATATTAACTCAAAAATTCGTGTCTACATTCAAGAGTAACAATATATTATGTTAGATTTTTTGGATAGTTTTCTGATAAAAAATTGATTAATCCAAACAACATTTAATAAGAAGAGGCAGCTACAATTAACTAACAATGTATATAAGAATACTATTAGACTAATTTCAAATTTTCAATCAATAAGAAAACACATTATCTTACAATTTACATAATATATTTATATAAGCTAATTGCAAGTTCAAAAGATTCGATGACCAAACTGATTTTCTAATAGGTGATAGATACAAACTACAAAGTAAAAGACATAGCATGGAAAATCATCAAAAATGAAAAGGAGTTTAACCTTTTCTAGAAAATCATCAAAGTAAGCTAATTGCATGTTCAATTATGAATTAATAAGCCTGAAACTAGAACTGATAAAAGGAAAAAAAATTATGTGAAAATGATAGCACAAAAAGTAAAGCAGAGATCAAGAACTGATAAAAGAACGCTGGAGAAAAGAAATACCATCCAATGACCTAACTAACCTTTTTCTGTGATCTAATAAGAGAAATATCATCCAATTATCCAATACAAAAGTAAAGCAGAGAAAGTCTAAAGAAAGATTAAAATTTAAACATTTAAACTTAATATTCAGAAAATGATGCAAAAAATAAAATCTAACCAAATTGTCCAATGTCCAAATCCCACTGCTGACGGATCAAGATTCAAGAATGTTGGAAAATTGGAGAAGAAATTGGAAAGAACACTGGACGTCGGAGAAAAATCGTGTGATGTTAGCAGTGTTGGTGCGATGCAACGTTATGCCTATGTGCATAGGCTTAAAATGCCTTCTCGCCTCTCTAGGGATGCCCTGTAGAAGGGATTAGCAAATGCGTTAGAGAGATCTAAAAACCAAGTCTTTACCTTAACTTTTTAGAAGATCATTAGAAAAGTAAGAGCGGAGAGGGAAATTATAGGTTTTTTTCTAAAAAAAACTTGGGTAAAAAGAATCTTTATTAGACACGATTATATTTGAGAAATTGGGCCAAAACTCTGGGTTTTTTTTATGAAATTTAGTGAGCTACAGTTAGGTTAAAAGAATCAAAAGCTTGAGAAATCTTGAGTTCTTGACCAAACAAATCAATGAATCATGAAAAGTTGATCTCGACAGTTGGCAAAATACTGATCTAAAAAAAACCAAAGAAGCGAGAGGAAGAGGGATCAGGGATCAGGGATGGAAGTTTGAATGATACTAACTCAGAACTTGCTCGACGAAGAACCTTCTGGAGATATCCTTATAGAGCATCTGACGGATAAGATCTTTGACTGCCCGCCGCCGAAGACGTTGAGCGAAATATCCTCGGTGGGAACCTTAGATTGCCCTGCATGAGCGCCTCGAAGGTTTCTGTCGCAGTCGGGTGCGTGCGGCGTGCCTCGGAGCCAAGAGAAAAAAGAAAAGGATTTAGCGAATTAATCTTTTACCATTCGTGTTTTTTATAGAATAAAAAAAAAATGGGCCCCTTCCTGGGCCGGGCCTGAGGCGGTCGCCTCTCTCGGCTCGTGAAAGGTCCGACCCTGGTCACATTCCTACATACACAAATAATTTGGTATAAAATTATACAAATTTAATAATATATACAAAATTTACTTATTTATTATACAAGCACTCCATCTATAATAGTGAATAACCATTGAGGAGGGGCTTCAATGATGTATACAAGCACTCCAGCGCCCATAAAAGAGCTATGATAGAACGAGTTTAAGGTATAGTTTAGATATAAAATTAAAGTAAATATATAATGAATTATTTTTCTTCCCATTTCAACGGGCATTCAATTGGGAACTGACTGAATATATGGAAATAAATAAAATGTGGTGATCACATTGCATGTACTTAATTATGCAAAGACTAGGGAAAAAAACACCTTACATCACCGATGAAAATTGAACCAGGATCTCCAATTTTTGGGCAATCAAGGAGAGCAAACAAAAGATTTAACAAAATAGAACAAATCAAGCTTATAATTTTGGAGACTCGTTTGCGATATATACAGGAGGCTCTATCAATATTGATGAGCATACACGCAATGGTAATTTTTTAACTTTTCTACTAATTTTTTAATTTATTTCAAACAATTTCATTATTTCCAACAGTATTTTTCTTACCAAGGAAACGGGGAAGGAGCTAACTGTTGGTGCATGTTGCACTAATAATCAGGTTTTGATATATGACAAATATGTTAAAGTTAAATGTGTTGTTGTCTAACCTTTCTACCAAGTGTGCAAGACTGAAAGATAGGGACTTGATATCAGGCTGAAGCCCAATTAGGTCTAGAGGACCTGATAACTGGCGCAAAGTCCAAATAAGTCAAGAAATAATCTGATATTTGGCAAGAAGTTCAGTTGAATCTGCAGCACTTGACAACTGCTGAAGTCTAGATGGGCATATGGCAGGAACACCTGGTGGGCTGAAAAGTTCAAGTAGGTATGAAGTGGTAAGTGAGGTAAGCACCGGAGCAGAGATTTCTAGTGAGAGCGAGTCCCAGTTAGGGGCTATAGGCGCCGGTTCAGCTTAGAACCATTTTGGAAATTTAAACTGAGACCATGACTAGATCCTTCTCTTGGGAAGACATTATCTAATTAATAATCATTCTATTTATTTTATACTGTGCAAACTCTATGTTGTAGGGTATTTTTACTAACACTTTAAATCAGGAAAAAAGCTAGAAAAGTTGGTTCCAGGTGCTCAGATTGCTTCCAGGTACCTGGAGATCCGTGCGCCCAGATTTGCTCCAGGCGCCCAGAATGGGCCGAACCCAATAAGCGTTAGGATCAAGTGGCACACTCTGATTGGTCAGTACATGTTAGGGTCCAGGCGCCCGGATTGGAGGGGGTCCAGGCGCCTAGAGGTGAGTGCGGGATCGAAAACGGAAGGATATTAGGAATGAGTTCTTTGAGCATAACCCATAGAGTTGCTGGTACATCTTCTTCCATCTCACCAATAATAAGGACACAAATAAATAACTTAACTAAAGAGAATAGTAATTTGAAGGGGATAATATTTCAAAGGGATCAGAAAATGAGTGAAATGCATTAACAACAGGATCTCATAATGCGACATTTTCAGTATAGACTCCGTTCTAAGTCATATTTCTTTATATTTTGGTGATGATGATAATGGTAGTGGTAGTAATGGTTTTTCATGACTTTGTTATGTATAAATGTTATTTGTTTCAAAATTAGTGTTTTTGAACATTTGTTATTTGATTGTGAACCATCCATTTTTGTAGTTTTTATTAATAATGTTAATTTGTTTCGGACATGGTTGGTGAGGCAAAGGAAGCGGGTGGAAATTGAAAATCTATGTTAGAGGAAGTAAGTATTTACAATTAAGTCTTGTATTAGTTTATAGGTTTTTTTTTAAATGATACATTTTATTTGTTTGTTTATAGGAAAAAAGGAATAATGGAAAAAGAAGGAAGTGTCTACAATGAAAGAACAGGACAATGATTTGATATGTTTGTGTATGGAATATTTTCATTAGGATGCCATGACTTGTACAACTTGGAGAATGTTAGATATTTTTGGGGTATGATTACTTGTATGAATATGACTTATGAATTTGATATGTTTGTTTTGACTTGTTTCTTATGATTTCTTGTATGTTTGTTTTGACTTATATTTAGATTTGATTTGGAATGTTAAAGAGGAAGTGTTGATGTGTATGATCATGAAATTAGGATATGTTGGATGTGTATGTTATAAACATATTTGGAAATGGGTGTGTATGTTGTGAATAAGATGTGTTGTATTGTCTTTACACGACAAAACATAGAAATGGGTAGGTTTTGGGTAAAAAATGAGCCTTTTGCGGCAAATTTGGCAATGAAAAATTTTCGTCCCAGATTTGTAACGAAAATGGATTCGTCGCATATCTACGATGAAATCATTTTCGTTGCAAATCTGTGACAAAAATGATATTCGTTGCAAATTGATAACAAATTCATCTCAAATTTGATGATAAATTTATTTTTGTTGTAAATCGCAGATTTTCAAGGAAATATATTCGTGGCATATTTGGCGATGAATCCATTTTGTTGTAAATCTGCAGTAAAAACGAGATTCGTCACCAAATTTAGAACCAAAAATCTATTTTCGTCGCATATTTGCATGTGATGAATTGTTCAACCGATTTTGCTTTCATTGTAAAATTACAACGAATTTTGTGATAAAAAAACATTTGTCGTAGAATTGATGATGAATTTACATTTTTTGGCGCAAAGTTTGACGATGTTTTTGTCGCAAAGTCTGTCGCAGAAAAAATTTGTGCATGATTTTTTTTTATTTGCCATAAAATTCATCGTAAATGACTTTTTTTTAGTAACTTGTACACATGTGCAGATGATCAATAGCACATTACAGAAACTATAAATCATAGGAAACATATGCATAGGTTGTTTAGTTTTCATGCATTCAGATTATAGTCGAATAAGAAAGTACAGCAAGGCCAAGGCCAAGGCCAGTTTGTTGCTCCATTATCGAGATTTGGCGGTAGCGAGATCGAGATGAAGATGCAACCACAGATGAAAAATTGGTTCCGTCTGATTCCGGCGGATAAGAAAAGAAGTTAAATTTGATCGATGGTCCAGCAGATGAATTTAAAATCCATCTATCCATAAACAGAAGAAAGTGTGTCGATTCGCATGGACTCCATCCTTTTATATGATCCACGCTTTCAAGTAAATAGAACATTAAAGAGGGGATAAGGACGGAGGGAGTAGTAACTGCCGTTCCTTCTTCTACGAGGAATGTGCATTTGGCTAAGTAAACAGGAACCCCTTTGAGTTGTGTTCTTGTGACATCAATATCTATTAAATTTGATTTACTGCCACAACCTCCGCTTTTTCTCCTCTTGCATGAACACAAATTAATTCTTCACAACATGCTTCTCTTCTCCTTCCTAATCTCTCTCTCTCTCTCCACACACACAAAGGCACATCACCTTTATCAGTCACATTAATGTACAAATTAAACTCAGAAAAAGCTTGTGAGCTCCATTCAATGGGCACTGCTGTTTTGCTTTAACCAGCTGTTGCATCCTCTTCTCCCGTTACTCATTCAATGCTGCTGCTTAGGACTGTAATAAATGCTTAAGATGTTAACAAATAAGTTGAGTTTCATAAAGCTTATTTATATGAATAAATTCATTTATTTACTTATCAATAATGGTAAAAAAAAAAATAATACAGTCCGGTGTAGGGGTGTAAATGAACGTAACTGAGCTGAACAGTAAATGACTTGAGCTTGGCTCGATTAGTTTTTTCCTAAGTTCGGGCTCAGTTCGAGCTCAATTCGAACTATAATTCTTAAGTTTGAGTTTGGTCCATAATGAAATTAGATAGTTCACGAGCCTCTTAATGAATATTTTCATAAGCCTCTAAACAAACATATTCATATGTTTATATATATATATATATATATATATATGAAAAATAATCGTGAATAATTTTATAGATATTTTATGTTTTTTCTCGAGATTTAATATTGGTAAAAATAAAAAATAGTATAAATTTTATGACAATAAAAAATAGCTAGTATAATACATAAAGCTCTGGTCAACATGGATGTTGATGAAATTCGAATCATATTAGATTTAGTGTATATAGTATTATCCTATATTACAAAAGATTATTTTTTAATTTAAATTTGTGATTATAAAATTACATGATAATAATTTTACCGTATGGCAAGCTCCTCTTCAAATAGTATAAATTTCATAAATAGATAAAAATATTAACATAAATGATAAAAATAGCGACGTTGGTTGATAGTTGAGCTTAATTAAAATTTTGAACAATGTTTTGGTTCGAATTACATAATAAATAAGTTTGAACTAGTTCGATAAATAAATAAATAAATAAATAAATAAATAAATAAATAAATAAATAAATAAATAAGCTTTATCAGTAGGATTAATCTACTACTGTAGCATAATTAACACACTGATTATGACTTTCAGTCTTCAAGATGGCTTCAGAGCTGACAAAAGGAATTACTGAAAGCAGTGGAATCGGAGAAGAATCCAAAAAAAACAAAAGAGGGAGAGGATGAAGAGGTTGAATAAAGGGGGATAATGAAGAATAAAGTGACATAGATGTAAAGATGAAGAAATGAGCAAAAGAAAAATGCAGTGATCTGAGGGATTGACAAGTCAAACAGTGATGAAATTCCAGCTTAAAAAGTTTCCATGTCCTCTTCTTCAGACATGGCTTCAATCTTGTCATCTTGTGATAAAGCAGAAGTGCATTGTGGTGCAGATCTTTATTTTTCAGCATTTTGGAGAATTTTCTGGGCCATAGAAAGCAGACGAAGAATAATGAATCTGAGGGACCATGCATGATGGAGCCCTTTAGTATTTTTTCCCCCTCTTTATACTACAAACTAATACCAAAAGAAAAGAAGGATTAAATATGACCTTAATTTGTAATCTAGGTCTTTAAACTTTGCCGGATTAATTTTGAAATTTTAATAATTTAGGTGTCTGACTTTCGCCCAACTAATCTTAAGGAAGGATTAGTGTATAAATACCATGACTTAAATATGAACATAATTGGTAATCTAGGTCTTTAGATTTTATCTATTAATTTTGAAGTAGATGATGGTCTTCATGCGTGCTCAGAAAATCGACCAAAGATTCAAATTTTGATTTTTTTTTTAAAATTATCTGTGTTCGAATTTCACCAGACTAATTTAGAGGGTAGATAATTTTTTCTCCCGAAAAAGTATTGGCGTAATAGTAAAATTATTGTCATGTGATCTTGAGACTACTAGTTAGAGTTGTGAAAACAGTCTATTGTAAAATGAAAAGTAAAATACTCCGATCCTTTTCTGATATTCCATAGCAATGGAAGCTTCGTATATTGAGCTGTCATTTTTTATAATTTTCTATTTAATTTACTTATTAAATAAGTTTTAAGTATAAACATATAATCAAAAAATAAATTTAAAAAATATTCATCCTATTTTAAAAGTTAAAATTTTCAATATTTCTCAATATCCTTATGAGAACATAACTCTAAACTACACCCCTTAAGGGTTTACATTTTTTTTCCCCAAGTATTAGTTCTTGTGCCCAAACTAATCTGGGAAGAATGGTCCGCCTTACATTTTACCCATCTAATAAATTTAAGAAACGAGTCAGTCCGTAGCCCGACGGCCTAATGCACTAGGTTTTTGAGCACCGTAAATATCCGAAAGTATGTTGCTAGATAATCAAACCTTCAACGCTAAATGTATCTATCGTGCGTCTTGCCAACTCACCATGCATCAAGATCCTTGGGGCTTACATATGAACGTAAGTACTTGGGGCTTATATATTGGAGAAAAAAAATTTAGTCACCTTAGCGTTCCCTTTAGAATAATCCTACATTTTTTTAAAAAAGGATAAATTATGAAAAATAGTTATCCTAACGTAACGTAGGTCTTTTATATGAAAAAAATTAAACATTCAAATTTTACGCCCTTTAAGCTATGACCTATACTTGGGACTTACATATCAACCTAAGTAATGAGGGGAAAAAAAGTTATTGTAATCATAGGATGTTTGAAGAAGAGGTTGAATTGAGGCAAGTCCCATCACACATCAGTCTTGTATTACTTCCAAGCGCTGTCCGTAAGGAGTGTGACTAAACAAGCATTTGAAAAATGGGAGAAGAGACTCAATTCTCCAACCAAGTTGACAATTCATGGCCCTCCTGCATTATTATAGCTCTTCCTGCCACCATCTTCTTTTCCTCACATGTGCAGCCAAAAGTCAAGCAAAGAAAAAGAACAGAAATGATCAAAACAACGTTAAGTCTGTTTATTTGTTTCAACCTCCTCCTACATAAGCAGAGAAGAGAATTAAGTTGTGGTGTGGGATTTGCAGCAGTAAGCAAAGCAAGCATAAATGCATGCTTCTGCCATTTCATTTCCTACTGAGGAAATTCGAGTACCCAGCTTTCTTCAAGTTCCTCAAATTCAGACTGTGGGGACTGTTTTCTGTTCCTCTTCCTGTTCCTGTTTCTGTTCCTTGTGTGGCTCTTCTCTGACACTACACACTCTCTATCTCTTTCTTTCTCTTTGAGCTTGATTCCTGATAGTGCAAGCAAAGCAAACACCCCACACTTTATTTTGTTCGGTGACAACTCGCTAAACTTTCTTTGTCTTACTGTCCAGTAAAAAAATTGTCTTTTTTTTTATAAATAAACTTAGTCCTTCGAAATAATCTAATGACTAGCATATCTCATGCACTAATTACTATATCAAAGGCTGTTTTTTTATGTTGATCCTAAGATGAATTGGCAGAAATATTGAGGACGAAGGTAGTCACCTTTTGCCACCTTCTGCTCCCTCACTTGGTCCCTTATTTAGTGCCTCACGACCTCAACCCCTCAAATCGTCCTTCTCCATTCCTCCCCAATCTTTCTCCTCCTCTTCTTCTTCTTGACCACTTGCATGGCTCCAAGCATCATGGACTCTGCGTGTCGTTTGACGATGAGGTGGAGAGCTCTAGGTGCTGCTGCAGCTTCTTGTTGTTTTCGCCATGGATGGAAAGCCTAGCTAGTCTCTCTGTCTTCTCCTCAAGTAGGACCTTGATCGATTGTCCATTACTCTTTAATTCTTTGTTTGTTTGTAATTGTGTGCCTTTGCTCTTGTCAGGAAGAGCACAAGGAATGGAGCTTTCTGGGCATGGAGGGGACATGGCGATCCCAATAAGCAGCGTCCATGACAGTCCTCCCCTGCACCACCACCACCACCATCATCAAGTACTCTCCAATGGTCCTCCTCCTCCTCCTCCGCCTCCTCCACTGCTAGTGCTGCCCGTTGCCAGTGGCGGCACAGAGGAGCAACAGCAGTGCGGCGGTAGGAAAGCGGCGGCCAAGTACAGGGAGTGCCTGAAGAACCACGCGGCGTCCATCGGCGGGAACGCGACCGACGGGTGCGGCGAGTTCATGCCCAGCGGGGAGGAGGGCAGCATGGAGGCGCTCAAGTGCTCCGCCTGCGGCTGCCACAGGAACTTCCACAGGAAGGAGGCGGAGGGCGAAGAGCAGCTGCCTTCTCCGCTGGAGTACCTCCGCCCGCTCAGCCAGCTCAGGGGGACCGACGCCAGGAAGGCGGCGGTCGGGTCTGCCCCCCGCCTCCTCCTCCCCGGCCCCAACCACTACCACCACCTCCTCCCGCGGGTGGCCGGCCCGCACGGCATGATCATGCCTCTGCAGCAGCAGCAGCAGACGTCGGAGTCGGAGGAGATGGAGGTGGCGCGGCCGGCGGCGCTGATGATGAAGAAGAGGTTCAGGACCAAGTTCACGGCGGAGCAGAAGGAGAAGATGCTGGGGTTCGCGGAGAAGGCCGGGTGGAGGCTGCAGAAGCAGGAGGACAGCGTGGTGCAGCAGTTCTGCCAGGAGATCGGCGTCAAGAGGAGGGTGCTCAAGGTGTGGATGCACAACAACAAGCATAACTTGGCCAAGAAACATCCTCCGCCTCCTCATCTCTCGCCACTCTAAATTAATTAATGACCGCCATTAACGCCCCTGCATTGTAACTCCATTAATCCACCTTCTTCTCCTTCTCCAATTCTCAGAGCTTGGTAGATCCATCGAGACGATCAAGAACTAGATTGCTATGTCGCTAGTGATCATCTAAATTATATCTCTACTGATTGATTATCTATAGCGTATCCAGATGCTCAGAATCAGATCGAGTGTACAGTCACAGACAGTATTTTCCATATTGTTAGGGACGGACGGCTTTGATATTCAATTTGGTAGTAGAACGGTTAGTAAAAAAATTAAAAGGCTCTCTTTGATAAATTATATATGATCCATTCAGTGAAAAGTATTTTAATATAATAATGTTTTATGGGTAAAATTTTTAATCAAGTTGAGCCAATTTTGATGATGTAGTACGCTCTGGATGTCACAGAATTACTGGGATAAAGGTGTTTTTAGAATAAAAAAATATGGAACTTGTTTTGATGTTATTTTTAGAAAAGGAATGATTTTTTTATAAAAAAATAATAATGATGCGGTAGAAATTTATAGCTTCATTTGGAGTCGCTGACGAAGTTATTTTCGATATACAGCTGGATCTATATAGATTGACACGCGTCAAATGACTTATAAGGTGTTTGAGATGGTCCCTTTGGGATGGATCAAAGTACAAGAGATTGACTGACTGGAAGTCAAAATTCAAAGATGGTAAATATCATTCAGAACAAGAGAATATTTGATCGGACCTATAGGCTGGTCGAGTCGTGAGTTCCAATCTTGTACGTAGACAAAATGTTAAGCCAGGGGCTCATCCAATTTGACATTTCAATCGGCCTAGCCTTGAAGCTTGATTTCTTAATCAATGATGAAGCATGGAGCCAATTATTAATTATCCTGATCAAGTGCTCCGGTTAATCAGACGTATGGTCCGATAAGACAAGTTAGACATCTGGTCGCGTACAATTCAAATAAAGAAGTTAAGTGAAAGCTGAGTCGTCGGCTGCATTCATAAATATTGACTTGGTACTTCTCGGGAGTAAGGGTCAGTCAAATTATACCAATAATTCGATTGGTTGGTGAAAATAATTTATTGTGGGCCCATAGCCCAACATATTATTACGCTTTTTGGCATGTTATGCCACGGAGGATAGAGGATATTTTGCATATAAATTGTACTTTTGAAGCTTCCAGCCTATTAAATCACAGAGATTTACGGACTCATTTTATGAAATGTGTCAGAGTCACTTTATACCTATCATTTTTTGGAAGGGTTTCATAATTTGTGCATAGACACAACCATAACAGTGATATTATAAAAGGAGGTCTTCATCCACATACAGAAATACGCGACGCTATATAATTTACATGCTTGTTGCTATAGTTTCTTTCATTATTCCTCTCTCAAAATCAATTACTGACTTGAACTTCAGAGGGTCAACGTTGGGACCCCTTCTATGGTTCGACAACTAACGCTCTCTGTGATATGTAAGATAGTGAGGAGTTTCATTTGGTTAGCACCAGAGCCACATTCCTAGTCAACCACCTTATCGTTTTCAGACAAAATTATGACTCATCATGAGTTACTCGACAAGACCCTTCTAATGCTTAAGTCAAATTCGAAGAATAATATTATCATACGCTGATATCATTACCTTATATAGGAAGAGGAGAGTGATGAAAAATTATACTATTTTTTTTCAACACGCCTTTATATTATTAAAGAGTGCACCTCTTTGTAACTGGGGCCACAATAATCACTGCATCAAATTGGCCTTCGTACAGAGACCCTTATGTTCTCGGGTTCGAACTCTCGAGTCTTTGGCTTCTAAATGCTCAGGCTACTCAAGCTCATGAGTGACAATACGACGCTTGGGTACTCAAGCACTCAGGCTCAGGTTTTTAGAGTCTTTAGCTCTTGGGTGCTCGAGCACTCGGGCTTTGGTTCTCAAGTCCTTTTGGGTCCTCAATACTAGAGCACTCAATGCTCGAGTTCTTAGCGTTTGGGTGCTTAGGTGTTCGGGTTCTTGAGCACTTAAGTCAGGGTCGAACCTTCTATGAGGCCATACAAATAGCTACCTTAGGACTCGACCTAGGAAGGGGCCCAATTTTTTTTAAAATTATACTTGTATTATTGGTGGCTTAAGATGAAAGAGATGACCCTTCCCATTCTACTTGCACATCATCGTTGTCGGCTGACTCCTCTCCTATTGGAGAAATTGTCTTTCTCCTTGGGCTTTAGGCCCCATCGAACTTAGGTATGACTTTACCTTAGGTGCCTGGGATAGGGATTGGGTGTCGAGCGCTCAAGTCTTCTATGCTCGGGCGATCAACATCCGAGTCTTATTTTCTTAGGCGATCAATGCCTAGGTCTTCGACTATTCCAACCAATATATTGTGGATGGTCAAGCCACCAGTCAATGAACTTGCTAGCGTTTGTTACTTCTTGGAGATCATTGAGGAAGATAAAGGAAGGACCTTTATCCACGCGGGCCACTAGTGAGGTGTCGATAATGTTAACGAAATCGCCAAGACCCGGGAGAAGGCGGGGTTGAACTGTCCTGTGTTAACGGAGTCACTGTGGGCTAGAAGGAGGTGGGGCCATCGGATATGCCTACGAAGCTGTAAAAGGGCATCATCGTGCATTGCAAAGAGAATATATCGAATCATCTAGAGAGCCTACGAGGAGCAGAGGAGTGCATGAGTGTTGGTTGGTACTAGGAAGATCGTACCGGTTCCACTGTACAAAATTTTTGTACAAGTGTCGAACCTTTCCTAAACAACCTATTGTGCTCTTTAGAAGTTGAATTAGGAATCGCAAATGAAACTTAACATTAATGATTCCAAATTTAATTTATCTGTTCTTAATTGTTTAGACTTGGATCGCAAGTGAAACTTAATACTATTGATTTAAATCCACCTATGTTATAAATTTAATTAAATATTAATTTTCAAAATTGGATTCCAGGACTGCATGATGAGGCACATGACCTTCTTGGATATGGGAGCATTTACCACCACCTAGATAAAGCATTTTAAGGAAAATAATATTTAATTTCCTTATATAACTCTAGGTTTAACCAAAAAGAACAATCAAATCAAAAATTCAAAAAATAAAACAAAAGAAACACAAATTCGAAACAAATCCAAAAACTCTAGAATCATATGCCTCTTGTGTTTGGTATTTCCAAAAATAACTATACAAAGAAAACTAGTATGATGCAGAAAATAATTACTAATTATACCTTTCTTTGTAAGCAAATAACCTCTTGATCTTCTACCGTATTCCTCTTCTGATCTCGGATGTTGTGTGGGCAACGATCTTCCGATACGAGAACCACCAAACTCCTTATTCTCCAAGCTAGATTCGGCCACCATCAATTCTCCAAGAGAAGTAGAGGTCTGGCCACCATCACCAAGCTCCAAGGGATGCTAGAAACAAAGTCTCCTTTTCCTCCTTCTTCTCCAAACAAGATCCGACCACCTTCCAAGCTTCAAAGGTTGAAGAGATTCGGCCACCAAGGAGAAGAAAGAAAAAGGAGAAGGAAGAACTTGAAGGGCCGGCCACACCAAGGAAGAGAGGGAGAGAAAAAGAATAGAGTTCGCTTACATGAAGGCACCTCTACCCTCTCTTTTATAATCCTTAGCCTTGGCAAATAAGGAGATTTAAATAAAAACTTTCTTAATTCTTTTGCCATGAAAAGAAAAATTAATTAATTTAAAAATCAATTTTCTTTTCATTATAAACAATGTCGGTCACCTTCTAATCCTAAACAAGGAGAGTTTTAATCAACACAAGAATTAAAACTTCCTAATTTGTTTCCAGAAATTTATAAAAAATTTCTCCAATAATTTTTCACTTGTGGATTATAAAAAGAAAATTTTATAAATTAAAATCTTTCTTTTAAACATGTGGATGATTTCCAAAAAGGAAATTATCTCTAAAAATTAAAATCTCCTTTCAATCTACAAATAAGGAAAGATATCAAATTTTTTCTTAATTTTTTGTACAAACTTATAAAAGAAATATTTAATTTTTAAACTCTCTTTTAAATCATGAATATGGTTAAAAAGAGAAAGTTTTCTTAAAATTAAAATCCACCTTTCAATCTACAAATAAGGAAAGATTTCAAATATTTTCTTAATCTTTTGTAGAAAGCTATAAAAGGAAAGATTTAAATTTTAAACTCTCTTTTAAAACCATGATATCCACATTAAGAAAAGATTAAAAATAAAATCCCTTTTAATATGATGTGGCCGGCCACACCAAGCTTGGGTTCAAGCTAGGGTCGGCCACACCAACTCAACTCATTCTATTTACTTGGCCGACCCAAGCTTGGGTTCCAAGCTTGTTTGGCCGGCCCCAATAGGATGGGTATAAAGGTGGGTAAGAAGTGGATATATGGTGGGTATAAATCTCTATATACAAGAGGTTACGATAGGGACCGAGAGGAGAAATTGGTTTTGGTCTCCTGATGAAATTAAGCTTCACGTGTTCGCCCTGAACACACAACTTAATTTCATCAATAATAATTCATACCACTAAAGAATTATTATTGAACTACCGCACCAATCCTAAATTACATTTTGGGCTCCTTCTTATTATGAGTGTGTTAGTCTCCCTGTGTTTAAGATGTCGAATGTCCACTAATTAAACGAGTTACTGACAACTCAGTTAATTAATATCTTAGTCCAAGAGTAGTATCACTCAACCTCATCGTCATGTCGGACTAAGTCCACCTGCAGGGTTTAACATGACAATCCTTATGAGCTCCTCTTGGGGTCATTCTCAACCTAGATTACTAGAACACAGTTTCCTTCTATAATCAACAACACACACACTATAAGTAATATCATTTCCTAACTCATCGGGCTTATTGATTTATTGAGCTAAATTTCACCCATTGATAAGTCAAAGAAATAAATACTAAATATATGTGTTTGTTATTATATTAGGATTAAGAGTACACACTTTCATAATAACTAAGGTCTAGTTCTTTTATCAAGTCAGTACAAAAAGAATTTACCTTAAATGATCCTGCTCAGTACACTGAAAGTGTACTAGTGTAATTTATTAGTCAAAATAAACTAACACCTAATTACACTATGACTATTCTAATGATTTGCTCATTTCCATCTTAGTCGCGAGCTACTGTTTATAATTTATAAAGAACCGATAACATGATCTTCTGTGTGTGACACCACACATCGTGTTATCTACAATATAAATTAATTGAACGACTACACTTAGTGTAGTTACTTGACCAATGCGATTCTTATTTCTAAATAAATGTTTATACAAAAGCTAAGTTTTTAGTATACACTCTAACAATGAGAGGGTTTGAATGGAGGTCGAGGGTGCCCCGACTCGTCCACTCATACTCTCAAGTCAGTCTACAACATGGGAGATAAGAACATGCACAGTAGTAGGAAATAGATGCGTGCAAATATGTACACGTACCCTAGCCCGCGGGGGTGAGACTTACTATAACACATAGTGGGGGTGAATTGGAGCACTGGGTCAGCAGGGAAACTACACGATGACGAGGCCTTAGAAGCTGAAGGGCTATAGGAGATGGAGAACAATAGCCCAGGGCATGTAGTAGCGATGAGATCTGTCGTTAGAGGCAACAACGAAGGGAGGCGACCATATGTGTGGCCGGCAGCTGCATCGTAGAGGAAGAGGGAGAACTAGGCTATGAGGTCGACGACGTCACGAGAAGGGTGGAGTCGTCGAGATCTATGCTAAGGGCAACGACAATGACGAGATCTACGTAAGAAGTAGTGGCAGCGGCGGGATCTACACCGGAAGTAGCGATAGTAGCGGGATATGCATCAGAAGCGATAGTGACTGGATCCATGCCAGAGGCGGCAGTAGCAGCAGCGACAACATCGGAACCAAGCCTAAGGAGGTGTCAACAGTGGGATCTGTGTTGGAAGTAGCGGTTGGATCTACAAAGCAACGCTGGAGGTCATATGAGACTAGATCCTTCACGGGTGGAGGCGGCGAGAGAGGCACGACCAATAGTGGTCCAACATGGTTGCAAGCTTAGCGACGGAGGTAGACCATAGTAAGAGAGGAGAGGTGGAGATGGTGGCCACTAGTAGATGCAGGGATGCTCAACGAGGGCAGTGAGTCTGGCGACAGTGATGGAGGGCAGCGAGTCCGACAACAACGGTGGAGGGCGTCGTCATCTACAATATCAGGCGACGTGGTCCATGGACCCTTAGCGGCTTGTGTAAGTATCTTGTGTTGGTTTTGATGTGATCAATTAGGTTAAGTTAGGTTCTGCATATTTAATATCTTATGTTAAGTGTACAGGGACTTAGGAATATAGGAAGTCAAGCGGAAGATATAGCGAGCGAGAATGATGACATGGGAAGCGAGTTGACGTGCTCGATGCATTCGAGGGACAAAGAGCTGTAAAAGAGTACACCAACAGATGAAAAGGATGCAAGTGACGCTTCCGAGGGACAAGAAGCCTGGAAGGAAGTTTGCTCGATGAGAAGGCCTAAGTTGGGTGTTGGTCTCGTGTGGCCAGCAAGAGGGAGGTGAATTGCTTGCAAAATAAAAATAATCCTTTTCTCAATCTTTCAACTTAATTAGATAACACATTTAATTTAAACAAAAATAAAGTATATAAAAATGAACAACTAAAGAAAGAAAGTGAGAAGGTTGGATTTATTTTGTTACAACCTAGGTGCTTGTTAATCCAAAGCGTTAAAAATCTCTACTAGAAATACTCCTTCGTTGAAGGCAAAGTAGCCTCTTACAGACATTGACAACTCAATAAAAAGAATAGGAAAGATTACAGTAGTTGTTGTTCAAATTGTTTTATCCTAGGTCTAGGGCCCTTTTTGTAGATCTTCGAAAATGTTATTTAAAGCTTGAAGGTACCTTCAAGGTGGTCCAAGGCGCTTTCAATGAGACAAGTTTTCTTGTCGAAAATAAAACTTTATTTTTGACTAATGGTCATCTGAAGGTGCCTTCAAGGTGTTGGAAGGTGCCTTCCACGAGAGCTCGAAGGAGCCTTCCATGAGCTTGAAGGGGTCTTTCTCTAGCAGCTACTGACAGACTCTAGCAGCTTCGTGTGGGTGATTTCGCCCATCTGGAAATAGGCTCACTCGAACTCATCTTCCAGCCTTTTCCTTGAGTAGACTTTCACTTTGACTTCTCATCCCTCGGAAGTGCCACACGTGTCCTTCTCGTCCGTCAGTGTACTCTTCCACAGCTTCTCATCCCTCAGATGCACCGAGCCCGTCGATTCCTTTCCCATGCTATCCTTCTCATTCTCTACGTCTTTTGCTCGACTTCTTGTACTTCTAAGTTCTTTCACATTTAGACACAAGACATCAAACACAAACAAGACCTAACTTAACTTAGTTGACTACATCAAACTACCACAAGGTACTTGCATTGGGTTCGGGTGAGCTCAACTTTGGATGATTAGAGAATTATCCAAGCAACGGGAACAACAATTGGACAAGTCAACACACAGTTGACTTGTATAGATGCTTGGACTAAGTCTAGGCGCCTGGACCAGCTTGGGCTAGTATAGGCTTACACCTTTGACACTTGAGTTGCTTGATCGTTTAGCGGCCTCAACCTCTTCGAGCTCGGGCTCCATAGCACCTCAACCCATTCAAGCTCAGGCTCCTGCAACACCTCAACCCCTTCACCAATTCAACAGATCGGCTGAATGTGACCCAAGGTGATTCAGTATGATGACCTGACTAGTTCGGAATTGAATCAGCTAGGCGCATCCAATTGATCTGTGACAGAGTATCATGATACTGACAGTATCAAATAATAAAGATTGCTATTTTAATTTTTGTCCAATTAGAATTCGGTTTGGAGGGCCAAAAATGAATAGGATATCCTTTTTGTTTTATCCTTTTTCATGTATTGTATAAAGAAATTGCCATCCTATATTTTTTACCTCTAACGCATGGTCTATATCAATACTAATTTCATCCAAACAACACCATATTAGTATTCCTATTCTTTATAAACATTGTTTTATCTTCCTTTGCCTAAGGATCTCTCTTTGCTTTGATAATTACTTCGTCAATTTTTTCCCATGCATTTATGTTTTTGTTTTCCTCTGTTTAGTATTTGAGTTGACTTATTTATATAAAAAAAAAACTGGTACATAAACGATCTACAATTCTAGCAAAACATTCCATACAACATCAAAGGAGGATGAAGAGTGACCTATAAGGATGCGGAGGACACTCAAACACTATGGAGTATATTAGATTTGACAAAAGTTTCTAGCAAAAAGTTTAGAAAAGGTCTAAGGATTATCTGATGTCCAAAGACTTTGAGATAAGATAGGAGATTAGAAGCTACAAAATGAAGTCAGCTGGGGGATACGGCTTGTCAATGTTGTATTCTTGCACGAGAACCTACAACATTTTGCATCGTTATATTTGACGACCAACACAAGAAGATAAAATAAGAAAGGGGTGAGACCATAAGTAATGCACAAGAGCTACCTCATGGGTTGTTGATGAGATTCAACAACAACTAATGTCAATTGAAAACTTCACTCATAGGATGGAAATCCTCATTCTGGGTCCCTCCAAGACTATTATCTATAAGGAAGTTAAATTATGGAGGTCAGGTGACGTGTGATGTATTTTACATATGTTAGAACTTGACCTCATGACTTATTACAATACCATCATATATATAAATATCGATTGTGTCAATCCAAGGAGAGAAAAATACTGCTAGGATGTTTATCAAGGGGAACCTTTAGAGGATGACGAAAATAATTATTGTCTAATCTCTAAAATTCTCTCTCTAGTACTCGTGTCTCTGGGGTTATGGTGTCATGATAGGATATCTAAATTATCATTCAGGTACTCATGATTCGATCCTCAATTATGATAAATTTGTAAGAATTTTTTTCTCTAAATGAGACACACAATCAAAAAATATTGGGCTCCTGGGTTACTCACCGTATGTACTTTTTAATTTATCCTAGTGTCTGATGAAAAAATTTTATAAAACTAAATTGAGACTAATTGAATTTATTATTATTATTTTTTCTCTAGTAATTGTTGGCTAATTTTTAGATGTTAATTGTTGTAAGAGCTTCTCGAAGAGATGTCTGATGTCCGAGAAGGCAAAAGAATAATAACGTTTCAAAAGTGATTTGTTAAAGAGTTATAAGCAGTAACAAAGATTTCGAACCATGTTACATGGTTTATTAGTATTCTCTTGTGAGTGATATTTGTTGGTGCAGCGGGGACCAGCAAGAGGGGGGTGAATTACTTGTGATAAATATTATATCTTCCTTAAAGTTTTTCAACTCTTAAAATAAAGCAACAATAATAAAATTAATAGTAGAAATAAAAGGAGTCAGAAATTAACCTGGTTACAACCAAGAGGGTTGTTAATCCAGGGCGGTAAAAAAAGCACAGTAAGAAAACTCCTTCTCTGAAGGCGGAGAAACCTTTTACACTTTGACAGTACAGTAGTTGCTAAGAGAATGAGAGTACAAGAGTTGTTATTTCGTTCGTATTCGTTGTATTTAATAGCTACTCGAGACCTCCTTTATATAGGGGTTCTAGAGCTTATCACATAATCTGAACCTTCGGGATCAAGTTTGACTCGAGAGGGATCGGTCGACCGATCCCCAGGTTCGGTCGACCGAACCTATTGTACCTGTCCAGTCTTCCGTCCAGGTGCAGTCTCTGAGGATTGAGCTTTGGTTCGGTCGACCGATCCTTATGTTCGGTCGACCGATCGGCCAACGGTCTCCAGCTGAGTTGGCCCGATCAATTTGCTCGACTAACTCTCTGGATTAACTTCGGTTCGGTCGACCGATCAAGAGGTTCGGTCGATCGATCAGCTTTACCAACGGTCAGCTTCTGACGTGGCATTGGCGGTTGGCTGCTGATTGAGAGGGGTTTGGTCGACCGATCAGGAGGTTCGGTCGACCGAACCATTGACAAGTCAACTTCCAGTTGACTTGCTCTGGTTCGGCTTCTTTGGGTGATTTCGACCATCCGGAATAGGGCTCACCCGAACCCAGTTCCCGGCCTTCTCCTCGAGCAGTCTTCCGTCCCGGCTTTACGTCCCTCGAACACCGCGCATGTTCTTCACGCCCACCGGGTGTACTCTTCCGTAGCTCTCTCATCCTTCGGATGCACCGAGCCCGTCGACTCCCTTCCCGTGCCGTCCTTCTCGCTAGCTGCGTCTTCCGCTCAACTTCCTGCGCTCCCAAGCTCCTGCACACTTAGACACAGGGATCAAACACAAAGCAGGACCTAACCTAAACTTGGTTGATCACATCAAAACTACCACGGGGTTCAACAATCTCCCCCTTTTTGATGTGCATCAATCCAAGTTCAGGTTAGGGTTAAAACAAACAGATAGTAATTTAAAGAAATTACTAAACTAACAATTCAAGCATTAATTTGCAACTTTAAAATAAATTGCAACATGAAAATTTAATTTTAACATAACTCCCCTAACTAAACTTATCTTTATTCTCCCCCTTTGATCAGCAAAAACGGGGTGCAAACAAATTTGAATTCAAGTATTTCCAAGAAAAAAAAATTCAAAGTTAAACAATTTCTAAGGAAATGTTTAACAACTTTTCAGAGCATTATTTAATTCTAATTTTAATATTTTTATCAGAAAGTTAATTAAATATTTTTATTTCGATATTTCGGCTTCCAGGTCGTGGCGAGGCACTAGGCCTTTTTTGTTATTGGAGCAACAACCACTTCCTTAGACAAAGCTTCCATAAAGAACCTCAATGTTTAATTTTCTCACTGTAAGCTTTTAACTAAAAGAGAAATTTAAGTCAGTAAAGATTTTGGAACCCAATAAAGGTCCCTACTACAGGGTTGGTCAAAAACTTAGGGGGTACATAGTTTCTTGGTATTTTCCTAAGTTGACCCTGATACTTTCTTATGTACCAATTTAATTTTCTATATAACTTTAATTTTGAATGAGGAAAAATATTTTTAAAACATGCATCAGTTTTTAATTTTTTAATTTCTAATTTTAAAACTTCATTTTCTGATTTCAAATATTCATTTTCCTTTTCTACCTTATCTAATTCTTTAGAAAGAGTTTTAATAAAACGAAAGGACTGTTTAGGGTTTATGGCACGTATCTTACCTCGTCTTGCGATGCTCTCCCTTCATCACAACTTTCTTCTTCTTCTGTTGTTCCTCCCCCTTCATCTATGCTCATTTCTGAGCTAGACGTTTCTTCTAGCTGATGGTTGGTCATCAGTGCTAGTCCCGAGAATTCTTCGACGTCGGATTCGGAGGACGATGAATCATCCCACGTGGCCTTTAGGTTGTATTTGGGTCGAGCTGGCTTCTTACTCTTTTCTTTACTTTTGCTTTTCAGTTTTGGGTAGTCATCTTTGATATGTCCTTCTTCGTTGCAATTGTAGCAACGAACCACTCTTTTCTTTTGCTAGAACTTTTTCGACTGCGATCTAAATTTATTAGATTTAAAAAATTTATTAAAGCGTCTTACCAATAGTGCCGCTTCCGATCCGTCGATCGAGGCTTCGGAGTTAGAACCGTTTGTTCTTGCCTTCAAAGTGATGTTCTGACTAATCTTTTCTACTCCATTGGGCTCTGCAACTCGAGATTCGTAAAGTTCAAAAGTAGAAAACAAATGTTCTAGAGTACTTACCTCAAAATCCTTAGAGATGTAGTACGCATTTACTAAGGGGCCCACTCGGGAGTTCTCGGGAAGGCGTTGAGCGCGTACCAGATCGAGTCCCGGTTCGTTACTTCTTCTCCAAGATTGGTTAGTTGCGTGATCAGCTCTTTGATCCTTGCTTGGAGTTGCGCTACCTTTTCGCCTTGGTTCATCCGGAGGTTCGTCAACTGGGTCCGGAGGATGTCGCGCCTTGCTAGCTTCGCGTCGGAAGTACCTTCGTGTAGCTCCAGGAATTTTTCCCTGAGATCTTTCGCGGAGTCGTAGCTTCCGATCTTATTTACCTCCTGAGGTGGCAAAACGCTGAGCAGGTGGAACTCAGCCTTTCCGTTGGCGACAAAATCGGCTTGCTCCTTCTTGCTCCACGTGTTTTCTTCTTTATCTTTCGGCACTGCAAAACCATATTTCATTGTAATAAGAATATCAAAATCTGTTTTAAAGAATACCTCCATTTTTCGCTTCCATGTAGCGAAATCTCCGTCGAACTTCGGGGGATGAATGTTCGCGCCGGCCATTGTTCTGATCTTTGTGCTTCAGATGGCGGTTAGTCTCTCTGAGGCTGTTAGTCTCTAATACCATTTGTTGGTGCAGCGGGGACCGGCAAGAGGGGGGTGAATTGCCTGCGATAAATATTATACCCTCCTCAAAGCTTTTCAACTCTTAAAATAAAGCAACAATAATAAAATTAATAGCAGAAATAAAAAGAGATAGAAATTAACCTGGTTACAACCAAGAGTGTTGTTAATCCAGGGCAGTAAGAAAAGCGCAGTAAGAAAACTCCTTCTCTGAAGGCGGAGAAGCCTTTTACACTTTGACAGTACAGGCTAAGAGAATGAGAGTACAAGAGTTGCTATTTCGTTCGTATTCGTTGTATTTAATAGCTACTCGAGACCTCCTTTATATAGGGGTTCTAGAGCTTATCACATAACCTGAACCTTCGGGATCAAGTTTGACTCGAGAGGGATCGGTCGATCGATCCCCAGGTTCGGTCGATCGAACCTGCTGTACCTGCCCAGTCTTCCGTCCAGGTGTAGTCTCTGAGAATTGAGCTTTGGTTCGGTCGACCGATCGGCCAACGATCTCCAGCTGAGTTGGCCCGATCAATTAGCTCGACTAAGTCTCTAGATTAACTTCGGTTCGGTCGACCGATTAAGAGGTTCGGTCGACCGATCAACTTTACCAACGGTCAGCTTCTGACGTGGCATTGGCGGTTGGCTGCTGATTGAGAGGGGTTCGATCGACCGATCAGGAGGTTCGGTCGACTGAACCATTGACAAGTCAACTTCCAGTTGACTGGCTCTGGTTCGTCTTCTTTGGGTGATTTCGGCCATCCGGAATAGGGCTCACCCGAACCCAGTTCCCGGCCTTCTCCTCGAGCAGTCTTCCGTCCCGGCTTTACGTCCCTCGAACACCGCGCATGTTCTTCATGCCCACCAGGTGTACTCTTCCGCAGCTCTCTCGTCCTTCGGACGCACCGAGCCCGTCGACTCCCTTCCCGTGTCGTCCTTCTTGCTAGCCGCGTCTTCCGCTCGACTTCCTGCACTCCTAAGCTCCAGCACACTTAGACACAGGGATCAAAAACAAAGCAGGACCTAACATAAACTTGGTTGATCACATCAAAACTACCACGGGGTTTAACAATATTATTTCCACTATCTAAAATCTTCCAACTCATAATGATTCATCTGTATCATAATGGTTCATCTGCACCTTTTAACACTTCCTAAAATTGAAAATATATTTCATCAACATCTAGTACTTCTACTCCTCCAATGATGATGTATAAGTAGTAAACATTTGTTCAACTATGGAAAGATAATTAGAACTTGCACCATGCATTTTAGGAATAAAATTCTGACTCGCTACATCAATTGTCATCCTTTAATATGGATTTAATTGATTATAATAACTTTGATTCCTACTAACTAATACTTGTATGTTTCGTCCAAAATACTCATCATATATGAATGGTTCACCATCATATGTTCAATTATACTAATTTGGGGTAAAACTAAATCCACAAAGATGTTCTAAAACTTTATAGCATTGTAAAATTTTACTATTAATTATGACACTTTTTGCATGGACACCTTATCTTATTGTCATCCATATATTCAACATTACTAAATATAAAATTAAAAATTGCTCCAACGCAATCATAATCTCATCAGTTAAAACCCGATGGTCAAGTAAATTCTTTTTATACATCCAACTTCTTTTATTACATATTTTACATATTTCTAATTTATTACAATATTAATAAAAACTACTACACATAAATAGTAGATAGTACACTAATAGTCAATATGACTTAGTTAACATACAAATCGAGAGAAAACAAAACAAATACAATCAATAACATGAGATAGTACACTAATGCTATCATTATTATATATTAAAGTAATGGGTGTAGATATACCTAACAAAGGTCAACAAAGATGAGTATTTCTCCAAACACATCAAATATAGACCATGCACAAATAATATTACAATAACAAATACAAATAGTCGTAGACAACTGTAGCCAGATGTGGTCAGCTGCGGCCTGGCAAGACCAACCTCGTCTAGTCGAGGTCAGTTGAGGGTAGCCAAGGTCAGCCGCATATGCCAAGGGCAACCAAGGCCGACCATGGCCAGTGAAGGCTAGCCAAGGAAGGTCGCGGCCAACCAAGGCCGATTGCGGTGCCAAGGATAGCCACGGTGCCAAGACCAACCATGGCCACCCACAGCCAGTTGTGGCCGTTAACGGCCAACCAAGGTTGGCTACCCGTCAAAGAAGAGAGAAAAGGGTAAGGGGAGAGAGAGGAAGGTTACCAAGAGGAGATCGTCCGTGTAGGAGAGGAATTACCGCTAAAGTCGTTGCCGCCAAAGGAAAAAAAAAAGGTTAGGGAAATAGGGGAATCAGGTGAGTGGGGAATATTTAGGGTTTTTGGCGACAAAAATATTTTCATCATCAAATTTGTAGTAGATTTAGTGATGAATCCATAGATTCGTCTTAAAATTAAAAATAAATAAAACTTAAATGAAGATATCTGAAACCGGTTGAGAGACTCAGAGAGCTCGGAATGACATAAAATCAGTTTCTATATGTTTGTCTAGTTCTCCTGATTATATAAATACGCTCAAATATCAATTTGATCTAATATATTAAGATTAGTAATTTTTTGAACATAAATGTGTCTAAAAAAATTAATTCATATTTAAAAAATTATTGATTTTAAAATATTATGTCAAATTGATGTTTAAAGGTATTTATATAATCAGGAGAACTAGACTAATACATAGGAACATGTTTCATTCTATTCTGAGCTCTCTAGATCTCTCAACAGGATTTGGACACATTTATTTATTATTTATTTTTTTAATTCTGCAATGAATCCATGGATTCATCACAGAATTAGCGAAGAATCTTAAGATTTGCCATAGAATTGACGACGAATCCTATGATTTATTGCATAATTGAATAAAAAAATTAAAAATAAATAAATGTGACCAAAATCAGCTGATCCTGTCCAGAAACTGAGTCAGAGGGACCATCAGGTGAGGTGGATGAAATGTTGATCGAATCGCGACGTCCCGAATGTTGGGATCTTAGATGGCTAGAGGGGGGGGAGGGGTGAATAGCCTCTTAAAAACTTAAACACAAATTTCTACAAAGGAACTTGTTAGCACAGCGGAATTAGGAAACTAAAACAAAGAGGAAACAAGCACACTAACACACGGATTTACGAGGTTCGGGGATAACTTGCCCCTACTCCTCGGCGTGTCCGTAAGGTGGACGACCCCTTGATCTTCGGTAGATCGCACCCCGGATAAATTCTGGCTAAAGATCCTCCTTCTCGGTGGAGTAACCTCTCCACAAAGTCTCAAGAAATATATATGTTAAAGCACAAGACTTACAGAGCTCGGTGGCAAAGAAGAATGAACTAACGCTTACAACCACGCGAGGATCAATGGAAACAGAGAACTCACAGATAGCAGTTTCTCACCCGAGAGCTCAAGAACTTAGCACACCTAAACGATCAACAGAACGTTTTTCACTTTCTTGCTTTCTTGTTTTTTTTTTCTTCTCGCTTTTTACTGCTTCTTAAGCCCCTGTTCTCTGCTGTCACAGATCGTGGTCAAACTGCACAGAATCATCGCTGCAGCCAATCCCTCTTCCTCCTTACCTGGTTCTCTGAACTCACACCACTGAAATCACAGTCTTCACTGGTGTCTTCTGAGCTCGAATCAATCACCAGGAGTCAAGCGGATCGCAGCCAGATCACACCAGTAGCCGTTGATGCTTCAAATTCACCATGCGCCGCGAATCACAGCAGAAAGGCCATTTGTCGTATTCCTCTTATGGACTTAATTTGAAATTAGGCTTGGAATGATACCTGTGATCCTGCAAACTCAAAAGCTAACAGCACAGAGGGTTATATCACATGTATCGAGCGGATCAAATGCGGTGGAGGAATCGCGAAACAATGAACAAATCGATTGTGTGGATCGGTCACGGACGATCCATGGACCGATCGGACATATCTGATCGGTCGCGACTTGTCCGATCGATCGTGGAGACCGATCGGTGCCAGTGGATCGGTCTCCACGGCCGATCCCGCCTTCTTCTCTTCGCAATACCATCTCCCGATCGGTCTCAAGACCGATCGATTACTCGATGTGCTCGGTGTTTCTGATCGATCTGATCGATTACTCGATGTGCTCGAGTGTTTCTGATCGGTCACGGGCACGATCCATGGAAACTTAGTTTCCTGGATCGGTCCACCGACCGATCCATTCCTATCCTTTGGATCGGTCTGCCGACCGATCCAATGTACCATGGAATGTCCACTTAGGTCCCTCTCTGACCTAATTCGGAGAACAAACTACCGAGCCCTCTCCGACTTCGTCCGGTCCAGAGAACGAGCTACCGAACCCTCTCTGACCTAGTCCGGAGAATGAGCTACCGAGCCCTCTCCGACTTTGTCCGGTCCAGAGAACGAGCTACCGAGCCCTCTCTGACCTAGTCCGGAGAATGAGCTACCGAGCCCTCTCTGACCTAGTCCGGAGAACGAGCTACCGAGCCCTCTCCGACTTCGCGTGCCAAGTTTCCAACTTGGACTTTTCCCTTCCACATGATCAACCTTGATCAGTAATCAATCCGAGTTCAATTAACATCTGATACAAACTTAAATCAGTGTCAACATCAAAACAACAGCCAGGTCAGACTGTATCAACACCGAAGGGGAGGGGGGTATGCTGAGATGACTTCTATGTTGACCAAGTCGTCAGAAGTCCTCTGGTCAACGCTACCTACAGCCAGCGATCGAGTTGCCCCGGTCCCTGGTACCCTGAGGCTCGAGGCAGATCCAATGAATATATAAGTAACCGACTAATATTAGAATAATAAAATGAATAAGGAGTGAGTACGGGAACGTACCCTGGCCCGGGGGGCACCTTTGTATGGGACGCTGGTCGAGTTGTCGTGACCCGGAAGCATAGATAGATAAGCTGGATGAAGAGCTGGATCTGATGAAGCAGAGCCAGACGCGTCACGGAGCTGGAAGCGGCGACACGAATCCAGATGCGACCTCGGCACGCAGGTCGGGCTAAAATATCGATACGTAGGACGAGATAAGACATCGGTACGCAGGCCGAGATAGGACACTAGCACAGATCAAGATAGGATATCAATGCGCAAGCCGAGATACAAAACGACACGAAGGTCGGGACATAAAACATTACACAAGTCCGGTCAGAACATAATAACAACAAAGGTTCGGGGGCCCGATCGACATCAGAGGCATATGACACTGCGGGTCGAGCGTCGGAGAATTGGATCAATAGATCTGAGGAGCCGACAGCGCGACCTATTGTTGTGGAGTGTTGGATGGATATCGGATCGAGGCAATGGGTCGACCAAGGCGATGGGTAGGTGATAACCATGATTTTGCTACATTATTTTAATTCATAATGTACATTTTTAATGGTCTTTTTATAGTTTAATCTCACATATACATTATATTTTATAATTGCATGTGATCTTGGACTTAATTACAATTTAGCCAATTATCATGGTATTTGATACTAATATTTACTTATTATTTTGTAGGCATCAAAAGGGTCATGGACCCGATCAAATCAGATCACATTTGGGCTCAAATCAAGGGCTAAACGAAGCGATCAAGCTCCAGAATAGTCGTAGTCGTTCATTGAAGATCTAAGAGATCTGGGTCATCCGTCAAGGATCTGATCCATCCGACCTAATGAGGAGTAGATCTGAGCCATTGATGAAGATCCAGCGACTTTGATCCAGATCTGAGTTCATCCAGCCGTTGATTGAGCCCAGAAACATGTGGACCGCCCGATCAAGTTTGAGGAGGATTTAAAAGGGACGAGAAGCTACAGTACACGATGAGCTCAGCATTTCCGCGACAAAGGCCACTGTTCATCATCGTCGCCGCAACTCCCATTCATGAATTCCAGATCTGAGATTCAAATTTTTTCGACGACGGCGATCTTAAGATTCCAGTGTCCATCTTCCGGTGATCAGAGAGCAGCCGAGGGAGGTTTCTCAGCCGCGATTTCGATTATGTTCCAACGCCACATTCCTGATCGGGGAGGTTTCCGATCAGCGAATTCGTATCCACCAGACCTTGAGGGGAGGTTTCCGAGAGTTTCTGATCCACTTCCGATCTCCATTCCGCAGCTAACTTGGGTCGATTTGGCCGATCGATCTGGTTTGCGATTTCCAGAACTTGAGCTCTGTTCTTCGGCTGGTGGAATTATCAAATGGATGTGAGCTTGAGGGGAGGTTTCCAACAGCTGTGAGTATCTTCTGGTGATAGTTGGGAGCTTGGTGATCGTTGTTGAATGTTTGAGGGGAGGTTTCTTCAAGCATTTCTGTTGCTCTGCAGATTATAGTGGTTTGAACTTGGATTTGGGTAGTGGAATGTTTAGGGTTTTTGTTTTCTTTTAAATCGTTCATGAATTGCTCAGATCTGAAGATCTGATAGGTGGCTTACACTTTAATCTTTGAATTTCCTTTCTTATTTCAGTTCTTGTTTGAATTTTCTTTGAAAACCCATATCTGATGTCTTTCCTGTAATTCTGATTTTGTTTATATGTTGCAATCCGAATCTTGATGAGAAATTGCATTTTAGATTCTGTTTTGAATTAGAATTTCTGTTAACACAAGCTTGTTTAGTTTTGGTAATTTAGTTAGTTAATTCTTGTTCTTTACATTAGATTTGTGGTATCCGAGATAGAGTTTCAATGTTGAATGATTAACTTGAAATTCGGATTGTTTACCTCAGTTGTATGTTAATGATCATGTGTGAGAATGGATAATTTGTGAGTTGAAGTTCTTGAGTTAATGATGATAGATTGATGCTAATTTGATGAAATGGAGGTGATAATGTTTAGAGGAGATCAACCTTACTTGAATTTGTTCTTGATCTCATTCGAAGAACTCAATTTGAATCGATTCTAGGATATGCATACATTCACTAGTTAGCCTTGGAAAAAAATACGACTTGGGACTCCTTACTACACGTGTTTCATTTAGTCTATTTGAGTTCCTGATTTTTATTAATTTGATGTGCCACGTGACATGCAAATGACCAACACCAGTAGGCTGTCGCTGGAAGGTGACCACTAGAGTGCTGACAAATTTAGAAAGTGGCAACCACCAGAGAAACAAGGGTGGTGGTCCATGCGATGGTGGCATGCACCCGTGCGGCTAGCGAAGGCGACGAGAGAGGAGGTAAAGCGGCAGTGTTCGCGTGGAAAGGGAGGCGATTGTTGCTTGCCTCGCTGGTACTGTGTGTGAATGGGGGAGAGGAGGCGACGACCGCTGGTGTTGCCGGTGGTATGCACGAATGGGAGATGAAACAGCAGCATCGAAGGAGGATGAGAGGTGGCTACGACATCGCGAGAGGAAGCGGCGGCAGCGTCTGAGACGAGGGTTGCGTGGGTGAGGAGAAGGGACAACCGAAGGAAGAAAAGGAGAGGAGCAGCCACCGGTCGGTGTCGTCGTCAGCGAGGAATGTGAGAGGGAGGAAGAAGACCCTCTTCTCGGCGGCCCACTCGAAACCCGAACCAGCCCCCTAAGTTCATCGTTGCGGCGGAGAAGAAGACCCCTGTGCGCGAGGCGACAGCGTGCAAAAAAGCAGAAGAGAGAGCCCTAGAGAGAGAGATAGGGGAGAGGGAAGAGATGAATGTCATCGGCGTCGGCATCCTCGAGCTAGTGGCGGCGAAGCAGGCCTGGCAAGAGGAGAAGGATAGAGGAGCAGAGGGGGACGGTGGCTCGCGGCCGGCGACAAGGTCCTGGAACGAAGAGAAGAAGCTCTCCCTCCTTATGGTGGTGGCGCAACCCAAAACACGAACCCCCTTTCTCTCATGCATGAATAGAACCTAAAAGGGCCGGGTGCTACAATGATTTGACCAAATTGCCCCTCCTCCTTTCCTTAATTCCCTCTAAGCCATGTGGATATATCAACATCATCAACATATGGATGTAGACAACTCAGAATGATATGAAACTAGTTCTTATATTTTTGTCTAGTTCTCCTGATTATATAAATGCTCTCAAACATCAATTTGACTCAATATATCGAGAGCTATGTTTTTTAACATCAAAATTCCTCTAAATGTCTTTGAAACTAGTTGATGGATCTAGAGAGATCGGAATAATATGAAACTAGTTCCTATGCATTGTTTAGCTCTCTTGATTATATTTATGCCCTCAAGTATCGATGTGACATAATATATATTTTTCATAACTAAGGTAATTAGATAGACTTTAATCGGTTAATGACTTAATAAAAATACTAAAACGAGTTATTGATTGAACATGTTAGAGTCACTTTGATGTTAAAAAATCATTAATCTCAATATATTAGGTCAAATTGATATTTGAGGGCATTTATATAATCATTAGAATTAGACAAGCACATAGGAAGTAGTTTAATGTCATTCTGACTCTCAAGGTCTCTAAACCGATTTCGAACACATTTATTGTTTTGAATTTTTTTTCAATTATGCAACGAATCGTAGGTTTCATCGTAGATTTTGCTTCAAATTCAGGGATTCATCGTAGAATTAAAAAAACAAAATATGCTAGAAACTTGTATATGGACCTAGAGAGTTCGAAATGACATGAAACCAATTTCTATGTGTTCATATAAATCTCCTGATTCTATAAATGTCCTCATCAATTTGACCTAATATATTGAGATCAAAGATTTTTAGAGCACGAATGTGTTCAAAAAATCTAATTCATGTTAAAAAAATCACTAATCTTAATATATTGGATCAAATTTTTGTTTGAAGGTATTTATATAATTAGGAGAACTAGACGAACACATAAGAACTGATTTCATATCTTTTTAAGCTCTCTAGATCCCTCAACTGATTTTGAACATATTTATTTATCTATTATTTTTTTTCAATTATGCGATGAATCCTAGGATTCGTCACAAATTTGGCGACGAATCCAAGGATTCATCGTATAATTGAAAAAAGAGAGTAAAAATAAATAAATATGTTAGAAACCGAGATATGGACTTAGAGAGCTCGGAATGACATAAAATTAGTTTTTATGTGTTTATATAAACCTCATGATTATATAAATACTCTTAAACATTAATTTAACCCAATATATTGTGATAAGTGATTTTTTTAACATGAATATTTTTGAAAAATCTAATTCATGTTTAAAAGATCATTGATCTCAATATATTAAATCAAATTGATATTTGAGGGCATTTATATAATCAAGAGAACTAGAAGAATACATAGGAACTAATTTCATCTCATTTCGAGCTTTCTAGGTCCCTCAACAAATTTTATACACTTTTATTTATTTATATTTTTATTTTCAATTTTATGACAAATCCTAGGATTCATCGTAGATTTGGCAAGAAATCCAGGGGTTTCATCACAAAATTATTGACGAATCCTAGGATTCATCGTAGAATTGAAAAATAAAAAATAAAAAAAATAAATGTGTTCGAAATCTGCATATGAACCTAAAGATTTCAGAATGACATGAAACCAATTTCTATGTGTTCATATAAATCTCCTAATTATATAAATGCCCTCAAATATCAATTTGATCCATTATATTGAGATATGTAATTTTTGAATTTGAATGTGTCTAAAAAATATAATTCGTATTCAAAAAATTATTGATGTTTTAGATTGGGTCAAATTGATACTTCAGGACATTTATATAATTAGGAGAACTAGACAAACATATAGAAACTAGTTTTATATCATTCCGAGTACTCTGGGTCCCTCAATCGATTTCAGACATATTATTTTTTTTAATTTTAGGATAAATTCTAGGATTCATCGTAGAATTAAAAAAAAAAAATGAATAAATATGTCTGAAACCCGTATATATACCTAGAGAGCTCAGAATGATATGAAATCAGTTTTATATGTTCGTATAAAACTTCTAATTATACAAATATCTCAAATACCAATTTGACATTATATATTGAGATCAGTAATTTTCTGAACATGAATGTGTTTGAAAAATCTAATTTATATTCAAAAAATCACTGATTTTAATATATTGGGTCAAACTTATGTTTGAGAGTATTTACACAATCAGAAAAATAAGACAAACACATAGACATTGATTTTATGACATTCTGAGCTCTCTATGTCTCTTGATCAATTTCAGACACATTTATTATTATTATTTTAATTTTTTACTAATATGTGACAATCCATGGATTCGTCACAGAATTAACTGTATCAATTCCATATATTTTGGAAGCTTTTGTGATGAATTCTGAATTTATCATAAATTTTGCAATGAATATCATTTTTGTTGCAAAATTTATAATGAATATCGAATTCGTCATACACTCTGCGACGAATATCGAATTTCATCGCTAATTGATAATAAATTTTGTGACAAAATATTATTTGTTGTTAATTTATGATAAAACTTTTTCATTGTTAATTTTATTGTTAATTAGCAACTATTTCTTATTTTCTCACAAAATTTGTTACAGATTTAGAACAAAAAGTTTTCGTCCAATAAGTTTTGTTTTTTTTTTCTATAGTGTTGAGGTGCTAACTTATAGAAATATGGAATTACTAAAAATTAAGAGAAAATTAACTTTTTTTTAGTTTTGGTATGTTATTTACAAATTCATATTCTTAGTATATTAACTTGTATTTTTTTTTTTTCAATTTTGGTCTCGTTATCTATAAATTCACATTCTTAGTACATTAATTTACATTTTTTTTTAATTTCATTACTTTTTTGTCTGGAATTCGAACTGACCACCAGTAATTGTCTAACTGACGATAACGATGCACATAAAAAATGAATGGTGATCCCCCATTATTCTCCACCATATGGAAAAAAAACTCAAATTTCGGTAAAAAAATGATTAAAATTGGGGAAAAAATAAGTTAGGGTACTAAGAATGTGAATTTATAAATAATAAGACCAAAATTAGAAAAAACAAGTGCAAGTTAATATACTAAGTATGTAAATTTGTAGATAACAAGACGAAAATTAAAAAAAATACAACTTATAGGACTTAAAAAATAGTTTTCTCAAAAATTAATTCAAATACTTATTTGGAGTCTACTTACCTACATGTCTATATTCGAAGTTATTCTACGCATTGCTTGATGTAAAATAAATAATGGATTTGATAAGCTAATGACTTTTTTTGAAAATATGAATGAAAAAAGATAAGTGAAAGGAGATTCTATTGTGAAAAAGATATTAGTTTCATATTAATTAGGAGTTGAGTGATTTGAAAGTTAGTTTGTAATGAATCGTCAGTATTGAAGAGCTGATCACATATGAGGAGATTCTCTCTCTTATGCACGAGTTTGCAGGAGCATAGATCTAGGTTTGAATTGTACTCAATCCATGTGATTCTGCGTTCTCTCTCATTTCTTCTTTCCATCGAGTCTTGCCAAGGCAAATTCCCACTTGGACTCACTCGGGCTCCCAATCCTTTGACCATAGTAAGCTCACTCAGGCTTTGGATCTCTCAGGTGATTTGGCATATACACAGATTGAGACATAACATTCAATCACTCTAGTACTCGGCCTCGCATCACGACTAGATGGCCTATGCTCCCGAGCATTCTACTTCTCCTCCATAGCACCCAGACTCAACTCCTAAACACTCAACGCATTCAAGCTGTACTCAGCACTCGTACATACATCCTACTCGGCTCAACAACAATGAAGGTCATATCGACAAATAAAAGATAAGTCTGAATTTTAATTTACTATATCTCCAACACTTTTTTCTCTTATTTTTTAATATGATTAACTAACATTTTAACTAACAAATAAATTAGATCAAATTTTATAGTTTTATTTTTGTAGTTCCTCGAAATGAACATAAAAAAGAATCAATAATTAATTTGCAAAAACGTATTTACTTATTTTAGCCTCTTTTACTTTGTATTATAGAGTGGATTTGTAAAGATATGAAAAAATTTTCTCTAAAATATACATATTACTTTTATTGAAAATGAAAGTCATCCACAATTTCAATCCATAGATACAAATGTTAGATATCCGTGAACGGGGAAGAGATAGAAGAGGATAAAAATTTCATTGTGTACGAGACTTTAGTTGATATTGAGAATTTTATGATATGTTGGTTGATTTATATTGATTTATATGTATTGATGATGTGAACAAATGCATGGGGAAAAGCTTTCTCTCACATGTGGATACGTAGGGGGTGCAAATCCAGAACCCGGATTACATTGAACTAATGTTTTGCCACATATATCTTTTTTGCTTATTTAAGTGTGTAACGGATGTATTAAATTGAGGATTAATGCAGGATGTAAACGACCGAGTGAAATGTGAGTGTTTCACTGCTCGGTAAATAATGATAATAATGATCATTAATCGATCATTAACGTTGTCATTGGTTAGAGCTCATATATAAGAAGGCTACGATCACAGGCAATATACACACACAAACAGAAGCTCTCCACCTTCATTCCCCTTCTCTTCTGTCATGCAACTCTTGCTCAGCAGAATGTCCATGATAGCAGTCAGGTACCACTCAGTTCGCTGTGACTACCAGTGCTTAGTGGTAATCACAGTTAGCGGCTATATCCTGGGAAACAGACTACCCAAGAAAACCTCGAAGCACAACCGGAGGTTGGGTGAATTTGTTTCAAGGAAACCGCATATTGCATGCCTCGGTTCATCACTCGCCCTGCCGAATAGCCCACTCGGTGAAATTCCATTCAACTGAATCCTTCGCTAGGCGAAATTTCGCTCGACCTCTTCATTTGCTCGTCCTCTTCATTCGGTCGCCTGCACACCCGTCCAACCTCTTCATTCTCTCGGCTGGTCACTTGCTCAGCCGCTCGCTCGGTTCAATAGACCGCTCAACCCTCTGCTCGCCTGGTCGTTCATTCTTTAAAAAGACTTTGATAAATTTAAAAACTTAATTAGAAGTACTTAACTTGATAAAAACTTTAGCCAAAAGAAATTGATAAAAACATAACTTTGAAACTATTTTGATAAAAAACTTTAGGAAATACTTAGCTAAAAGAACTTCCTTTTTCAAAAATCTTTTGAACTTTTTAACTAAAACAATGTTTTAACAAAAAAAATTAAAGTCTTTAATTTTCTTTGCACTCCCCTTAATCAAAGTAAAAAAATGTTAGTGTTTATATTTATTTTCTTAATTTTCCATCTCACTCATTCTATGTTATTAAGCATGTTAAGTTTATGAGTGAGTGTGAGACGAAGTTAATTTTAATTTTAACAAAGTTTAAAAATATTGAAATTGAGATCTAAGTTTGAATTTCCAATGAGTTTGAATTTAAAATATGAGTAAACATTTAAATTTTTTAAGATTTTAAAAATATATTAATTAAGTTTGAAATTATAATCTTACCCATTAAGATTTTGAAAAATTAAATATAATTTGAAAATTAATTATCATTAAGTTTTTCAAAAATTAAATATTATTAATTATCATTAAGATTTGAAAAATTAAATATGATTTTAAGATTTTGATTTTGAAAATTTAATAATTTGAAATTTAATTATGATTTGATAATTATAATTTTGTAAATAATGATTTTAAAATTTGAAATTAAAAAAAATTATAATTTATTTTTATTGAAATTAATTATGATTTGAAACTTAATAATAATTAACTTTTTGAAATTAATTATGATTTTTGAAATTAATTAAAAAAATATACTTTAATGATTTAAACAATTTGAAATTAAGATTAACATTTTGAAATTAATTTTTTGAAATAATTAAGTTAATTTAATTGAATTAATTTGGAACTACTTTAAACCTAGGTTCATCTCACCCTTTCTAAGTTATCAATCAAGGAATCTTAATAGTTTTGTGAGATGGTTAATTTTATCTTTGATTTAAGTTATGTCTAAAGATTAATTTACATTTGAGTTAGACTCAGATTTTTCAATTGGTCAATTAAATACACATTTCAAAGATCAGCTTCCAGGTTGTGGCGAGACACTAGGCCTTCTTGGGTATGAGATCATCCACCACTTCTAGACAAAGTCTCTCAAAGAAATTGGATATTTAATTTTCCTTTTGAAATCCCTAGGTCTAACTAGTCAAGTGTAAATTATGCCTAGGTCCTTAACTAGCCTAATCTAAGCATGTATAATAAAAGTAGAAAACACAATCATCAAACAATTCTAAAAATGACCTTCCTATTGGCTCCCTGGATCATAGTCTCGATATGATCTATCAAAGTAATGGATTTGATCCTTGTGGACCCAATATTGTCCAAATCCAACTTGATTAACCAAGTTCGACTTAGGGACCCATGCTTGTACTAATTTGGGATTATTTCTATTAACCAGAGATAAATACGACTTGTATTTTCTTTTAGCCTTGAATCTAAGTCCAGATCTGTTGTAAACAGCTCGCTGTTTTTCAAGAATCAGATCAAGATTCTTAGAACCCAAAGTAAACCATTCCAACGTGTTCTTTAGTTCCTTGACTTGATTTTTCAAGTTAGAATTCTCTTCCTCAAGCTTTTGGACTTAAGTTAAAGTTCCAGTCTGATCAAGATCAGTCAAGGAGCTAGGGTTAGACACTTCTTTAAGGGTTGTTACCTCTATTTTAAGTGACTTGACTCGGGCATTCGATTTAGCTAGCTTACGTAACAAATAATTAATTAAACTGTATAATTTATCTAATTGACAAGCACTTACAGTGGGTTTGGCCCTTCGGAAACTGATATGGATCCCTGGCTTTGCTCGGACTCATCAGCTTCCGATTCGCTCTCGGTCTCCAATTCGTTGATGTGTTCCCGGGCCGTCAGTGCAAGAAAGCTCGTCTGCTCGAGCTCTTCGTCGGAATCTTCTGAGGAGGGCTCGTTCCACGTGGCTTGTAGTGCCTTCTTCTTCCTCTTTGGACTTGTCTGTGCCTTTTTGGACTAGACCACCTTCTTGATATCCTTTTTTGTGAGCCCCTTCTTCTTTCTGTAGAGCTTGCATACCAGGTTGACGAGCTCGACTTCTATCTCATCGTCATCATTATCCGAGTCTGGTTCTTCTTCGAACTCGTATTTGATATGACGCTTCTTCCTTACATCCTTTGTCTTGCTTGTACTTGGAAATAATTCAACACCTTTCTCGACCGACCGAGCATTAGTCTGTTCATGTAATTCGAATTCAGAAAATAACTCATCTAATTTAATTAAAGACAAATCCTTAGAAACTTTGTAGGCATCGACCATGGATGCCCACAAAGTGTTCCTTGGAAATGCATTAAGTGAGTACCTTATAACATCGCGGTTCTCCACTTTCTGTTCGATCGCGTGAAGTCCGTTTAGTAGATCTTGAATTCTCGCGTGAAGCTGGCTAGCTGTTTCTCCTTCCTGTATTTTGATGTTATACAATTTATTAAAAAGTAAGTCATGTTTACTTACCTTTGTGTCGGACGTGCCCTCGTGCAACTCGATTAGTTTCTCCCACAATTCTTTTGCACTTGAGAATGGGCCGACTCGGTTCAGCTCTTCTTTTGTAAGGCCGCATTGGAGGGTGCAGGTTGCTTTGGCGTTGGCCTCAACTTTCTTGATTATGCTTGCGTCCCAGTTCTCACATGCTACTAGTTTTCCCGAGTCGTCGAGTGGAAGAGCGATCCCAGTCTTGATGATCATCCATATCTTGAACTGAGTTTGGAGGTATGACTCCATTTGGCCCTTCCAGTAGTCGAAGTCCTCACCGGTGAGGAGCGGAGGTCGGGCTGTGCTGTAGCCTTTTTGATGGGCCATTATAGCAAAGGGAGATCTCACACATAAAAGAAACAAAAACTTGTTCCAAGACTAAGTATTGGATTAGTAGTGCAGGATAACGAAAAATAAAATCCGAACTCGAGTGGTGTTGCACCAGCTTTGAGCAAAAACTTCGATTGCAAAAAAAATGGATCAGAAGGCGGCAATTATACCGATTCCGATCAATTCCGAAAAATTAAAAAATCACCATGAAAAATATTGCTTGAATGGTGGTTGCACCAATTCGAAGCGACCCCGCTCTGATACCAATTGTTGGATCGAAAGCGATAGAGGGGAGGGGGGGTGAATAGCGCTCGTGACTATTTTGTTCGTTTCTAAAAACTATTGAGTAAATACGCAGCGGAAAAGTAATAAACACAGAAGCAACGCTAACACTGTTTCTTTTACTTGGTTCGGAGCCTGTGGCGACTCCTACTCCAAGGCTTGCGATCGTTGATCGCTTTCGTTGGGCAATCACTATAGATCCGAAATTCTTTACAGGAATGTAAGTACAAGTACAAAATAAAAAATGATTATACCGACAATACAAAATGAAGAAAGTAGTCGTCGATTGTCGGAATAGCAGAGCGTTGTTGAGGCGTTCGGAGCAGCTCACAGGAGCACAAGTTGTTCTGTTTTGAGTTGTCTTTGAAGTGCTGCCCGAGGCTCCTTTTTATAGTCTCTTTAGAACTAATTCAGATCCTCGAAACTCGGGATCAAGTTTGACCTAAAGCGGATCGATCGACCGATCCCCATGTTCGGTCGACCGATCAGATGATCTCCTCCTCATCCGATCCGATCACCCCGCTTCGATCAGGTCAACTCATATCCTTGGTTCGGTCGACCGATCCTCGAGTTTAGTCGACCAATCCCTCGATCGAACCCGGTATGCAATCTGGAAATCTAATCCGATTGTACTGGGTTCGATCGACCGATCTGGCCATTCGGTCGACCGATCAAGGCTAAGTCCGACCCTGCAAAATCGTTAATTCCCTACAAAATAGAGTTAGGCAAGTAGCAAATAATATCAAACAAATAAGTTGACAACTTTTGAACTGTCCGGTTCTGATTTCGGATTTCCTTCAGAAATCCTAGGCCGAACCGACGCCTACTGTTTCTTCATCAAGGAACGCGTCCTCACCTAGTCCACTAAGGAGAGTATACCTGTTGTCAGTTGATCCTCCAGACCAAATAGACTTTTGCTCAAAGCCCGAAGCTTCTGGTCTTCATGCTTGATGTCCGCTCCACGACCCGCTCAGACTTCCACCCGATTTGCGACACCAGGATTTCAACCTAGGGTTACCACCATCTAGGATTTTGCCCGAAGCTCTTGACCCGCCAAGACTTTTCCCCTAGGGTTACCACCCCCTAGGACCTAGGGTTACCACCCCCTAGGACCTAGGGTTACCACCCCCTAGGGTTTTCCCTTTGTCTAACCGCAGCTAGGACTTTTCCTTACCTAAGGTTACCACCCTTAGGACCTAGGGTTACCACCCCCTAGGGTTTCCCACCTGCATAACCACAACTAGGACTTTTGCCTAAGTACACTTCGGACTTCCCTGCAATCTCATTTAACCTTGTTAGATAACAAAACATCTTAACTAGGGATCCTTTGACATAATCAAAACACAGGTTTGATCATCGGATATTTTCCACACCAACAGAAATAATTTATCCTTGTTGTCTTGTCCACGACCCCTTGGATGTTATATCCTTCACCGAACTCGAACCCATTAAGCTAAGTCATATGTGTATCCTGCAAATCTGCACAGCTCATATACAGATAACAAATACAAGGGTAAACCTAACTTAAACCTTTTGCTCAAACATCAAAACACATGGTCACATAGACCCTCAAGATTGCATTCAACAATCTCTCCCTTTTTGATGTTTGACAATACGTTTAAGTTAGGGAAAACATAATAGCAAAACATGCTAATAACACATTTTGGACTTACGTTGCCAAAGCTACACACTTGTACTTATACCGCATAAAAAATATGCAACATGCATCGGAACCTATCACAAGGCTCTCTCTACACCTAAGCTTTTCATTGAGCTAGGATTTTCTTATCACATAGACATTTAAGTTTTTTCCAACTAAAACCTTATTTCTCCCTTTTTGCCTAACATTAAAAAGCTTCCAACAATATCCAATTGTCGAACTTTTATCATCCAAACTAACCCTAAACTCGTGTATCCTCCCAAGGATATCATACACCCACGTAGGGGTGAGTATTCGGTTAAAACCGAACCGAACTAAATCGATTTTTTTCAAACAAATCGAACCGAATCGATTCTTGATAAAAATCGAACCGAACCGAATTTTAAATAAAACCAAACAAATTGAACCGAACAAACCGAATAAATCATTTTTTTCTAAAAAATTGGTTTGGCTTAATAAAAATTTGGTTCAATCTTAAATTTATGGTGTAAAAAACCGATTTGGTAAAAAAATTCAGTCTATTCGGTCAATTCGATTTAACCGAAGAAACAAATTCAAAACTGAACCCGAACCGAATTAACCGATTTTTTAGAGAAAAAAATTGAATTTATGAATAAACCGAACTGAATTTTTAAATTCGGTCGATTTGATCGGTTTATTCGATTTAACCGAATTTTTGTTCACCCCTACACCCATGTGAGTTGACCTGGTCAAAATTAGAGCTGAAAAATAATTTCAAACTTGTATCAGTCGACTGTCCTTATCAAATTCAACTCACAGAGACATTATGTGTTTGATACACTGTTACCAGTTGACTGGTAACTGCACCAGCCGACTGATACCCTTTTTCAGCCCAATTCAGTATTTCTGACCCAATTTCATAAAGACACCAATAATTCCACAGATATCCAAAAATCTCCAAATTTTGTGAAGAGATCTATTTTACACGTGTCTACTTAGAAAAAAATATATTTAAAAATATACATATCTCGGATCCCAAGATTGACACATAACTCAAAACTAGTTAAATGGTTCAATTGAATATTGACATAAAGTCCTAGTTTTAACTTCCACTCGATGTATTTGCCCATACTAAATCACAATGCATCCTTAGCATTGGTTTATATGACATCTATACATCCAAAACCATTTTCATGTCATATGACCCCAATGTCGTATTTTCATGCATGAAACTGAATCATATGTGTTAATTCCCTAGGTTTGAGACTCAAGTCTGTCTCCAAACCACTTTGGCACATTTTATAGCTTATATAGACTCCCAAGTAATATCTACTTAAGATTCATTTAAAATTTGTACCACAGACTCTTTGAGCTCTCCCTAGAGCTCTTAACCTTAGTCACCACCCTAGGTAACTCATCTATTGTGGCTAAACCGCAATGATATCCCTTAGAAGTTCTCCTTATCTTCTTTAACTGGACACTTCATCCTTACTATAATCATATGCAACCCTAACATATTTCTTCTTATTGGTCATGGATGACTTTCCTTTACCATTATCATTTGCCACCCTAACATATGATTTCTCCTTGGCCTTGGAGGAGCTAAATCGATATCTCAAACCCGATCAATCATTGTTGGGTCTTTGACTACCCAACACCATACCTAACCCTTTAGATTCAACATTAAATCTTTTTAGAGTTTTCTCTAAATTATCAAGCTTTGCCTTCAAAACTTGATTCTCCTTTTCTAGACTCCTAATTCTAGAATTAACTTATCCACCTCGGATAATCCTAGACTTACCCATCTTTCTAGGCAAAAGTCTCCCCTTCTTGGGATTTTTGCCTAGGTTCTCCATTACCTTATTCTCCTTAGGTAATGAGAATCTAACATGTCTAAGTTTATCATGCATAGGTCTCCTAGGGTTATGATCTACATTGACTCTATTTCTATCATGATATTTAAATCTAAAATTTTACATAGGTAAATAATGAAAATTATTCCTAACATGCATGGGAAAACAATAATTTGAATTACATTTCAAATTAGGGTATACCTCCCTTACCCTCGAAGCTCCCCCTTAACTTGAGCTCTTCTTCTTTTCCCATTTCTTCAAATACTCCAACTTTTTGAGCTCTCTCTTCCTTAGGCATTTTGTGTGGTAGTGTCCCATTTACCACATGTGAAGTATCTAATATGCTTCTTCTCCTTGGCTGCTTTCCTATAACCCATGTTAGTATTTAAAATAACTTGATTGGGTTTAGGAGTTACCTTCTTCTTATCCATTGGACATCTACTCTTATAGTGTCCTTTCTCATTGCAACTAAAGCAAATAATGTGGTCCTTTGACTTGACTTCAGTAGAGATGCTTGTAAGGTTAACTTCTAAAACTTCCTCTTCATTTGTCTTGGATTATTCTTCACCCTTGATGATGTTTCCTCATCCACACTTGTGGATGACATTTCTTCATCCTTCTCCTCCTAGAATGATACCTCATCTTCCTTCTCCTCAGAAGTTGAACACATGTCATCTTCCAATTTCTCCTCTTCCACTTCTTGGACTATTAAACTCTTTTCCTTGGGCTTTTCCTTTTCGTGTGTAGGGTTAGGTTCTTCTTTTAGACCCAATTTTATCTTGCTCCATAAGTCATGAGCATTCTCATACTTGCCTACATGACTTATCACGTTAGAAAGTAAAATATCAATTAAAATTGATATTATTTTCTCATTTGCCTTTGATTGTGATGGTTGTTCCTTGGTCCAATATTTTGGTCGGAGTCTTTTCCCTTTCTTGTCTCTTGAGACTTTGAACGGCTCCTTGACCACCATCATGGTGTCCCAATCTGTTTCGAAGAAGACCTCCATTTTCATCATCCAATAGGTGATGTCTCATAAGCTTCTTCCTCCATATTTTGGCCAAGCTATCAAGTCGACCATCCTTGAAAGTTGCTCTTCTCGACGGTTAGTCCGACAAAGTGCAACCTCACTCTGATACCATTTGTTGGGGATCGGTGGCCGACTATAAGGGGGTTGTATAGATGACACCCCAAGTCTATCGCTTTCTTCCTACAATGTTAGTGCATAGCAAAAATACAAACAATATAAAGAAAGCTATTCTAAAAGGCAAGAAAGAAAACCAAACTTGACACGCTCGTTTACGTGGTTCAGAGATAACTTGCTTCTACTCTATGACTGTCCGTAAGATGGAGTATCCTTATCCGTTAGTGGATTAACCCCCGACAAACTTCGGCTATTTCAAGTTTCCTTGTGGATGGAGAAACCTTACCACAACTCTTACCAAGACATCTTGGAACACAATGAGCACTTGAGACTTTGGTGATTACTAACTAGGCTTTAACCAAGTATAATTTCGTCAACCTTGGCCAAGCACCCCGAGCTCTCTTAACTAGAGTTCGGGAGGAAACACTTAGCTGTGTTTCCCGCCACCAGTCAACTGGTAACAAAACCAGTCGACTGCCCTCTGTGGAAATACGACCGTTGCAACCCAACAGCTCGATATCAGTCGACTGGTGCAACGACCAGTCGACTGCTCCACACTAGCTGAGCTAACAGAGGCATTCTGTTCGCTCCCCCGTTGACACCAGTCAACTGGTACATTCACCAGTCGACTGGTAAACCCCAAAACCTAGGGTTTCTCATCCCGAGTACATTTCTCTCAGCACTCGGACCCTCACGACTCACTTGACTCTTCTTTGCCGCCTTAACCTCTTGCCTTTAAGTCTACTTCCTTTAGCTTTCATCCCTCGGATGTATTCAAGACCATGGCTTGCCCCAATATCATCCTTCGCGTATGTCTCAAAGTGCCCTTCCTCGGCTCTTGTCCTTACTATCTTGTCCACGGTCCCTCGGATATTCCATCCTTCATCGGACCCGAAGCCATCAAGCTAAGTCATATGTGAATCCTACAAACCTGTACAACTCATATACACATATCAAATACAAGGCTAAACTTAACTTAAACTCTTTGTCAAATATCAAAACACATAGTCACACGAACCCTCAAAATTGTATTCAACAGAATTATACCTCCTTTTAGACTTTTTTACTAATAAAAAAAAAACAATTAGGTAAATCAGAAAATATTTATTTTCACTCCCTAACCAAACATAATGGACACCAATTTACCTAATTACCCTCATTTTTTATAGGTATAACAAGTTTAAAAGGAGATATAATTCTTCCTAAATTCAATGTCAATTAAAAAAAATCTAAAATATTTTTCATCCAATTGAGCACAACTTTTTTTTTCACCTAATCGATCGATTAGGAATCATACTAATACTTAGGCTGAATGGATTCATCCTAAGTTAATCGATTTATATGAGCCTCCAATCGATTAATCAGGTGAAAAAAGAGTATTTCTATTTAGATTTTTTATACCTATAAAAAATAATAGATAATTAGATAAATATGTATGTATTAGAAAATTGCATGTAAAAAAAGTTTGATATAGAGGGGGAAATAAACTTTCTGTAATATGGGGACGGAGAAGAAAGAAGTTTGTTAGTAGGAGTTCTGAGCAATTTTTCTTAAATAAATTGGTTATAATGATTTTATTTTAATTGCGGCCATACTTTTAACTATTTATGTGATTTATTTATTTTATTTTAATTGAGGTTCCTATCCGTTTTCTGCTATCGTCGCTCGATTCTTCTTTCTCCGGGCCCGGTGATGGCGGAGACGGGGAAGATCACGCTGTACTCCTACTGGCGGAGCTCATGCTCGCAGCGTGTTCGTATCGCCCTTAATCTCAAAGGTAAAGTGTTCGCCGATTGACCTTTTTTTCTTCTTTGGCGGTCGGAATCGATGATATCGTCTCTATTCTGTCGGTAGGGTTGAACTATGAGTACAAGGCTGTCAATCTGTTGAAAGGAGAACACTTTGATCCAGGTTAGGGATTCAATTCCTCCTCTGCGCTATTCGAATTATTTCTTTCCTTTCTTATTTTTTTTTTCTCTCTTGCGCATTGATTATTCGTGTTTGACATTAGAATTTGAGAAGCTAAATCCAGTTAGGTATGTTCCGGCACTGGTAGATGGGGATTTTGTTCTTGCTGATTCATTTGCCATAATTTTGGTAAGACTGAAGTTGATTCCTTTGCCCTGTTTAATTTCTTGTCAAGTTTGGCTTATTTTCATTCCAAATCTCATATTTTTGTTGGTTTTATGAAGTATTTAGAAGACAAATACCCTCAGAATCCCCTGCTTCCGCAAGACCTGAAAATGAAAGCACTCAACATCCAGGTGAGTCACATATGGGGATGTCATGAGTGAGTCTTGGTGTCTGCTTGACCCAACTCCTAAGTAGCAGGATATTAAGGGGTTCTATCTGCAAAACTTATTTGAGATTTATTTTTATGAGGCATTCTATTCTTGCTCTGTTTCTGAATATTTTATTCTTAATTTTCAGTGTGTACTTTCAGTGTTTGAGTTTTTTTGGCGATTGAGTAGGATTACACATTCACATTTGAATTAGTTTGAGACCTATCTCTACAATAACAAAGTGCCAATAGTGCAATGACAAATTGTTTTCTGTAGAAAAGAAAAGTCAGTTCGTGCTGAATGCTGTGTACAAATGACCTTTTTAGACGTTTTAAAGTTTATATGAACTATAGTTCATATCATGGTACGTTTCATATTACCATGTCATTGACTTGCATGCCCCCTTTTATGTTTGTATTACTCAGAACCTCCTTAATTGGTAATGCCATGAAGGTTACAAGGACTCTGCTCAAAATGAGTATATAAAATTGATCATGTCATACAACTAATGCAATTCATCATTCCTTCTTTTTTAATGGGTGAGTGGATTAAGTCACGTCTATCATGGGTGGATTCGCTCATTTTCTTATAACAAGTGTCAAATCTAGATATCTCTATCAAGATTATGATCATCAACTAACACTTCAATTAAACTGTTTAGGTCCAGCATAAAAAATTTAATCTGCACGTCTTATCTATGTGTTATGTTTCAACTATTATACTTAATATTCCACTTACACAAATTTCTTGAATCTCGAATGCTACCTGCACTTGAGGTTAAGGTATGAGACAAGACGACTCTTGTTCAGTTTGAGCTCCTTTATTTTTTGTTTGTGTGGAAAATACACACAAATTTGGTACTATCCTAGTTCATGTTTGTAGTTGCTCTGGTTAATACCATTTGATCTTTTTTTTCACAGATTGCAAGTATTGTTAGTTCAAGCATTCAGCCACTCCAAAATACTAGTGTGATAGTAAGTAAAGGGTCGTGCCTGCCTATTGGAAGATACCAAGTTAGTAAGACTCAACTCTACATATAGATTGGTTTTAACTCCACCATGAACTTGCAGAAATATATCGAAGAAAACTTAGATTCTGAAGCAAAACTTGCATGGGTGCAACTATATATCAACAATGGATTTGCAGGTTGTCTTTGAAAACTAATAATGCTTCCATTGGTATGATTTAATCCCTAGAATGATATGCTTTCCTTGGAGTTTATGTGAAAATAAATCATAGTTTCCTAATATCTATGGTGTGTTGCAACCACATAGCAAATAAGTCCTTATATAATTGATAATTGAAGTGGGCAATTATTATTATTTTCTGATAAGCACATAGTTCATATGTAGTCAATAATTCTAGTTTCCTAATATCTTTGGTGCATTACAACCACAAAGCAAGTCCATATGCAATTTATAATCGAAGTGACTAATTATTATTATTATTCTTATAAGCACATAGTCATTTATATAATTGATAATTAAAGTGAGTAACTAATAAGCACATTGTCCATCATATAATAATTGTAGTTCCGAATATCTTTGATAAGTTACAAGCACAAAGCAAGTCGACATATAATTGATAATTATAGTTGGACATTTCCAGTTTGCTCTCCTCAATTATTATTCCGGGCCCACTACACTTCCAATGAAATGCCAATTCCAAGCACAACTTCTTAGCTCTATCATTTAGGCATCTATGGGCAACAAGCAAATAAACAATTTGCATTTGGTTCATGAGATGTGAAATCCTGATGACATCACATCACTAGACATGTGATTCTTAGCATTTATTATTATGTTTATATAGGTAGACTAGTTTGTTTTCAAATGAATCTATAATTGAATTGACTGGCATCCAATATATTTCATGTTTAATTTTGTAAAATAGGAGTTTGGAAATATTTAACATTACTTTGTAATGTTCCTTTTATTTGTAGCCGACCCGACCCCACCTAGTGGGATAAGGCTTGGTTGTTGTTGGACTTTGTAATGTTCCTTTTCCTTACTAGTGAATAAGATTAACATTTTTCAATATGAGGTAAGTTAATATGTGAATTAAATTAACTTAATATTTCTTACTGGAAGGTTAATATGTGAATAAAAGGAAATCAATTTGCTTCATCAGGAATATCAAATAATTTTTCTTTCACAATACAAGTTAAACATTTTTTTATGGACACCCACATAAATAATGCATCTGCTATTCTTTGAAGCGGAAAGGAATTCTTATTATTACTACGAAAATAGGTGCTGATGCAAGCATATGTTTGTATAATGGTGGCACAGCCACCTGGTATGGAGCAGAAAGAGGTAGTCAATGATCACTACTGTGAAAAAAGAGGATTCAGAGAACCATACAAAGAACTGATACAACATCACCTTTTCTCTTTCCCAAAGATACTCAATTTTCCTTCTTAGTTTTGACAACATTACATGAATCTCAACTTACTTTGTTTGAACTATTGCGTGTATCCTCCTGTAAGCCTTGTCTTTTAGTTTTGGATTAGAAACATCTAGATGGATCAGTTAAAGATTATCTAGTTGGCACCTTCAGCACAGGAGGTTGGGAAAGTTAGCAAGCCATTCGAACCAAAATAGAATAGGGTAAGATGTGCTATGAAGTGAATATATGTCTGAAAAGGATACAGAATGATGAATTAATATGATTGTCAAAGTTGATATCAACCTAAGATAGTTAAAAGCAAACCCTAGTACAATTGGTAGCAGATTGATATTATAAGTGCAATCAGAATAAATGGAAAAAAAAGGAAAAAATAAAATTCAAATATAAAAGCCCAGGTGTCCCGGTATTTCTACCTTTCATTTACCTAGAGGTGGTCGTCCCGGCCCCATGAAAGTTTTCCACCGGCCACCAGGTAAATTCGAGCAGTGACAGCCCACACCACAAATGGTTTGAGTGCCGCAAGGGTCTATTTGTGTTGCGTGGAAATCAAATTCTCGTTAAAATAATTTCAAGTATGGTATAGGAAAAAGATATCCAAATATTGGATCCATGTTAAAAAATGAATCTCAATGATTATACTATAATATAATTAATAAACTAAATAAATTATACATAGCACATTTCCTAATATGAGATTATTATTATTATCAGGTTAGTGATTTCAAGCTTATATTGTTCAATATAATTGCTATTGGGCGGGTGCATGTCCTTGGAGAAAAAAAAACTTCTCCCGCCCCCTAACCACTTGGGCGGTTAGCTATCAGCTGACCCTGTAATTTACTTCTCTTCATATAACTTAGGGAAAGACTGTGAGAGGTGTCTGGGGTGAGCATAATCACCTTTTGCTACTATAGAATTGCTAAATAATATATCATATACATGTTATATCTATTAGACTATTAATAGATAAGAAACTTGTTAAATCATATTATTCTTTGATGCTAGATTTTGCAAAAATCCTACATTATTTAATAAAATCATATTGTGTATTGCTCCATGGGATAAAATTCAGTTGTGATTTTAATTGTAAATTTTATTTAAAGAGGGTGTTTGGAAGGGGTATTAATCAAGATAAATAACACAGTTTTGTTTTAAACTTCTATATTTGTTTAAATTTTTCATAAAGTTGTTTAAATTTTTCACAAAGTTGTTTAAATTTTTTAGAAAGTTTGTTTTAGATTTTCTAAAATTTCTCTATCAATCCTCACAAGATTCCCAATTTTTCTAGTCTTGATCTAACTCAACTGACTCATATTGGTATTAGGATTTTGATAATTATTAAAGTAAATGATTAGTACAATTCTTTTCTTTTCTTCTTAAATTATAAATAGAGGTTCTAAACAATCATACTCCAGTGTCTATGGAGATATATGCAGATTTATATGGAAAGTTCAAAAAGGGAGCTTCAGCCTTAAGAATAATTTCATAATTTAAGAAGGCTATTGTACAGAACTGGCAAGTATTTTGAGTATCATTCTTAATCCTTTCTTTACAATTTTTTATTGCTAATTTTCAAGATTTGTTGCCGAGGATTGATTGGCATCAAGGTCATAATCAATGTGAATTCGTGTTGGACCAATTTGGTGAAAGATTACCAATTTCCATGAGTTGCATCCAAGAGAATTTGGAATAGTTCTCTTTTTCAGCTCTAAACATACTTAAATTTCCAGAAAACTTATCATTTTCTCGTTTCTTTCTGGTTTTTAGTAAAATTTCTGTCATTAAGAAAATAGAATTGGATCTCTCTCTCTCTCTCTCTTTCACACATACACAAACTACATTCAATTAGTCTTTCACTGAGACAGTAAAAACAACTGTATCTAAGATATTTTTATTTTTATTTTTTTGTTAAAGAGTTAATGTGCTTCTTGTTTTCTCTCTTTCTCCAAGATTCTGATTTGGTTTTTTTCTAACTCCACATACAAAATTCTGTGAGATACAGAGTCAACTTGCACATTTTGCCTATGTAGTGAAACTTGAAAGTAATTTAAAATAAGTTGGAGACAACTGCCTCAACTGATGCATAGTTGTGTAACATAATGAACCACAATAAGCTGATGGCAGAGTATGTATTTATGTAGCGTGGTAATTTGTTCTCAATGCTGATAACTATGGGTGCTTGTTCATGTATTGTATTTTAATTCCTTTACAGTATAAAGCTGTATTTAAGTTTGTTTTCTCCAGCAATTGAGAAACTGATAAAGGAAACTGCTGGCAAATACGCTACTGGAGATGAGGTCTATTTGGTTAGTCCAATATAATTATCGTATATTCTTCTGTTGAAAAGTTTTAATCGATTGTTTATACCCATTTAAAGTGCTTAAGTATCAAACCTTTGGGGCAAGGCCAAATGTCCAAAATACTGATAAAAGCACAAACACTAATTATAAACTGAAGTTTTATATCCTTTCAAGTCATGGAATTTCTTAACATCCTAAATAGCAACTTGAGGTGGAACCAATGTGGTTAAGAGCTCTTTTATTATTATTTTTCTCCTCGGAAGCAAATTATATGCCTGTCCCAATGCAAGTCATATTTAATTTTTTCGCATCCTTGGTAAGGTTTATTTTGCTTTTCTATAATTTGACATGTTTCAGCCTAGATGTTGTTCATGTCTTTAACTGACTGTTAATCCTAAAAGCTTAAAACTAAATTGGCACGTCTTAATGCTTAACACAAACTCATTTTTCACTATAATATATTATTAACAGTAGGAGCATTTGAATACATTTATTCTTGCTACGATACCTTTTAAGCTAAGCCTCTGGTTAGCAATTATCCCAAAACTTAAGCCAATAGGAAAAAGGTTCATTATTATGATTGCAATTGTAATTGGTCAGATATTCTAAAGTAAAATACAAGTGACGCTGCATGATCTTTGTTACCTGCAGGCTGATTTGTTTTTGGCACCCCAGATATATTCAGCAACATCACGTTTCCAAATAGACATGGTAATTCTAGTTAGATAGTTTGGTTTGTTTTTTAATTTCAAATTATTGGAGATTTGTTATAATAACTTATCTTTTAACTACAATTATCAAGCATGCTAGGAGGTATAAACAATTGACATCTGAAGGATCTAAATTTGGAGGTTATATTTATTTGTTCAATGGATGTTGTCTTTCCCACCTCTAGTTATGGTTATTTCATAACAACCAAAACATACATCATAAAACCCTCACTCTAGTTAAATATGTAGCTGAAACCTATCGAAACTTAAACAAGTAGGCCCAGAAATTTAGAGCCTACTTCCGAACCACTTTTGTAATTGGATCGAACCATGTTGTTGAAATTTGCCTCAGCACCTGCATTTCATTGAATTTTTAACCTTTCTATTGTCTTTTTTTTTTCCTGAGTGAAGTCACTTTACCCTACATTAGCGAGAGTGAGCCAAGCATATGATGAGCACGCTGCCTTTCAAGCTGCCCACCCACTTAAGCAGCCAGACGCACAGTCACAATCCTGAGGAAAGCTCTGTTGCTAAATGGTATCAGATTGAGATCAAGACCAAAAATAAAGCTGTAAGTTGAGCAAGAAAGGATGTATGCATCAAGAATTTGCACTCTTGTTGGATAATATAAATGCTTGTCGTAGTAGTCATAGAATGTGAATCTCCTATTGTTCTTCAGCTACACTACAAATGGTAATAGATCCATGAACTGTTTTAAACTGCCATACACCTCATTTCTTGTGGATCAATGCTTGCACTTTAGCACTTGTGCCTGTGTTCAGTGTTATTGAAATCTTTGGAAAAAAGAGTATCTTTTCTTTCAAATCTTAGATTTTATTTCAATTTTGATCAGATTTATATTATTTTTCACTTGCTGGATATTTGATTTCCAGAATTATTATTCTGTCAAAATGACCTTTGCTTATAAGATCCTTAGCTCATAGAAATAGCCCTATGGGTTAGCCAGTTATATTTGCATGCGTAAGGATGGAAAAAATATGAAAATTTTTGGTATAAAGCGTTTGATTTTATTTTTATTTTTTTTAAAAAAATATATATGTTTTTTTTTGTTTTATATTTTCTTTATTTTGATGTCATCTTTTCTAGGAAATAAATATGAAAAATACCAATCAAATAATATTTTCTCTTTTATCAAAATGAAAATAAAAAATAACCAAACCAAAACATGCCTAAATTTTCTATTTTCATTTTTTGAGAAAATAAAATATTAGTTGATAATTTTTATATTTATTTTTTTTAAAAAAAATAGATATCATTTTATGAAAAAAATCAAAAATAGGAAAGGTGAGAAAAAGAAAAATATATATTCATCAGAAAATAAAAATAGAAATTATCCTCTACGTCGTCCTTTTCAACAATAATAAATTTAATCAAATTTCTAGTAAAATTATAAAAGGACTAGAACAATCCTAAAAACTCCCTTATTACATTTTTAATAACAAAATTAATGTTTAAACAATTAATAATTGTGCTAGAGTATCGATTTCGAGAGTGTTCTACACTTTTGTCTCTTTCCGTGATTTATTATAATTGAAGTTCCTCTCGAGGAACTTAAACTATTCATTAAATTAAATAAATAAATTTAAATTATATACATTTAATTCATTAATATAATAATATTAATGAATAATATTTATGAACAATATTTATTAATAATTCTTTAAATAAATAATTAAATTAAATTAAATAAATTTAAATTATCAAATTCAACAATCAATCAAATAATTAAAAGTTTCAAACAAGAATTGAGAGCTTGATAATATCTAAATGAATCAAGCTGGAACTAAGCTCAAACTAAACTTAAATTGAGAATTTAATAATATCTAAATGAACTAAGCTCAAGCACGTAAAAAATAAAACAAGCCAAACTTAAATAATCATTTTAAAAGTTTGCTTCATTTTAAGCTCGTCTCGGCTCAGCTCGGCCCCGCCCGATTACTTATAAGTTTAAGCATCCCGATGTTAAACATCCCGGCTCGGCTTGTTTATAGATATAGCCGTCAATTTGAGTTGGGCCCATCGGATTGGCACCCCGCCAAATAATTTAAGTGGGTTGGATTAAATTTTATCAATCTAAACCCGCGGCGGGCCGACCCACCTAGGTCTGCGACCCGCACGGGTCGGCCCGTGACCCGCGCGGGTCGACCCGCGATGAGCTTGGGTTGACCCGCAGATTGACAAACACATGTAAGTGAGGTTTTATGCCAATTTATTATTTTTTTTATAATTTTAAAATAAAAATACTATTTTTCATCTAATAAAATAACTCATTTATGTCAATTTATATTTAAAATACATGTTTATGGATACATTTGATTGACGAAACTTTTTTGAAGTAAAACTTTAAAGATATGAAATATTTTTTTAATTTTTTAAAAAATTATGATAGGCCCGCGAGTTGACACGTCAAATCCGCAATCCTCCTTGGATTGGATTGGGTTAGAAATTTCTCAATCCGTCAAATTGACGGGTTAATCCGCCCCGTCAAATAATTGACCTGTCATGGGCCGATCCATCCCATCAAGGACTGACGCATTTGACAGCTCTATTTCTAGACTCGTCTCAGACCGCTCTCTTCGAGCCAAATAGATAAGTATTTTTCCTCTGACTCTTCTTTATCCAGCGATGGCGGAGGCAGTGAAGATCACGCTGTATTCCCACTGGCTGAGCTCATGCTCGCAGCGAGTGCGTATCGCCCTTAATCTCAAAGGTTCGTGTTCGTAACTTCTTCACCAATTGACTTTCTATGAAGCTTCGGTTTTACTCAGGTGAATGTTTTTTTCTCTCTCTCTCTTTGGCGGTCGGAATCGGTGATATCGTCTTTATTCTCTTGATAGGGTTGAACTATGAGTACAAGACTGTAAATGTTTTGAATGGAAAGATCTTTGATCCAGGTTAGGGACTCAATCCCTCCTCTAGCGATCTCACATCTGTTACTGCGCTTTTCAAATGATTCCTTTTCTTTCTGATTTTTTTTCCTCTGGCGCATTGATTGTTCGTGTTTGACCTTAGAATTTGAGAAGTTGAATCCAGTCAAGTTTGTTCCGGCACTGGTAGATGGGGATTTTGGTATTGCTGATTCATTTGCCATAATTTTGGTGAGACAGAAGTTGATTCCTTTGCCCTGTTTAATTTCATGTCAAGTCGGGTTTATCTTCATTCCAAACCTCATCTTTTCGCTGGTTTTATAAAGTATTTAGAAGACAAATACCCTCAGCATCCCCTGCTTCCGCAAGACCTGAAAAAGAAAGCGCTCAACATCCAGGTGAGTCGCATATGGGGATGTTATGAGTCTTGGTGCATTATGATCTCTGATTGCCTGCATCTTTCTGTTCCCCGCTGCACTATGATTAATCTGAATCTACTTGTCCCAACACTTAAATAGCAGGATATTAAGACGATTTATCTATAAAACCAATTTAGATTTATGTCTAGAAGGTTGACGATAGAAGTTATACATCTTATTGGGCAACTGATTAAAAAGTATTAAAAAAGAAGCAATACTTACATATGATATTAATTGACATAGAAAAATGTATGATAAAATCCCAACAGAAATTATATGAAAATTTTAGAGCAGAAAGATGTTAGTGTCATGGTTTAAAGTGTCGTGCCGAAACGGTCGAAACGGGCGAAACGTCTCGTTCCACTCGACGACTGACACCGGCACGACCCCGACACCAGACCCAAGATAGGTGCGACGTGTTGCGCGATCCCGTGGTCACAGCCGAGGGATCGCTCGACCCTGCAACAGTAGCGGAGAGGTCGCATAACCCTTCCGCCGCCACTGTGGAGGCATCGTGCGACTGCACTGCAAAAGGGTTGCACGACCAACGTGGTCGCGCCGAAGGAGTCATGCAATCCTCGCGGTCATGGCTGGTCGCGCAACCCTACGACAGCACCAAAGTCGTGCGGGCTCGCGAGTGGTGTCGAATTTCAGATTTTTTTTAATTAAACTTAGGTTAATTTTTTTAATAACTTCTAGTTATGGTGAAAATAATCTAAAGAGATTTTATTAAACCCTAATAAAATTATCTAATTAATTTTATATTTCATTTATTTTAATTTAAAAATTATAATAAAATTTTTATTTATTTATTTATCTATTTTCATATCTTTTCTTTTTATAAAGATTATTTTTTATCTTGTTTATTTTTTAAATATTTATGTTAAATATTTTAGTTTTTAATTAATATATTTTATATTTAAAAAATACCGAAACTATATCGGCATGGCACGATACGGTACCGAAACCATATCGTTCTGGTCCAAGACCGAAACCTCGGCACGGGTCAAAATTTTAAATCTTGGTTAGCGTAGCAAATATTGAAACAATTAAAGATATGTATGATGATGTCATGACAAAAATGAAGACTCCATATGAATTAACTAAAGTGTTTCCTATAAAGATAAGTTTACACTATGGATCAACTCTAAGTTTATATATTTTTATACTAATTATGAATGAACTCACTGGATACATCTAAGATATGCTACCATAGTGCTTAGTGCAGGATGTTTGCAAGTGACATTATTTTGGTCGATGAGACACATGAAAGAGTAAATGCTAAGTTTGAATCTTGGCTAGAAACACTAGAAGTAAATATTTTTTCGGCTTAGTAGAATAAATACAAAATATATAGAATTTAAGTTTAATAGTATTAGACGTTGTTTAACAATTTGTAAGATAGAAGATGATGAGTTACCTGTAATTAAGAGCTTTAAATATTTAAGATCCTTTTTGCAAAAAGATGGAGAGGCTGATAGAGATATTTTATATAATATATAAGCATGATGGTTGAAATGGAGGAGGAATGTTTTTTGTGATTGTAAGATACCTCTAAAACTTAAAGGAAAGTTTTATAAAACGACGATTATATCTATTATGTTATATGAAGTTGAATGTTGAATTATAAAGTGAGCACATAAGCAGAAGTTGAGAGTCGCAGAGATGAGAACATTAAAGTGGATGTGCAGACATATGAGGATGGATAAGATAAACAATGAAAATGACAGAAAGTTGAGTTGTGACTATTGAGGGAAAACTCTAGACACGTTTAAGTTCACTTTACGATGAGGATATAGTAGGGGATTGAGTCCAATGGTATGAGAGGATCCATATATTCGATCTCACTTAGTGGGATAAACGCTTGGTTGTTATTTCAGCGTGTACTTTCAGTGTTTATGAGTTTTTTGGTGATGATTACATTCACAGTTGAAGTAGTGTGAGACGTATCGCTACAATAACCAAGTGCCAATAGTGCAATAACAAATTGTTTTCTTTAAAAAAAAAATTGGTTCGTGCTAAATGTTGTGTGCAATTGGCTTTTTTTCTTTGTTTCAAGGTTTATATGAACTATAGTTCGTATCATGGTACGTTTCATATTGCCGACCCCACCTAGTGGGAAAAGGCTTGGTTGTTGTATGGTACGTTTCATATTACCATGTCATACCCTTTTATGTTTTGTATTGTTCATGCCTGTACTTGCATTGATTTATTAGAAATGATTAAAACAATAGATAAATAAACTGACCATCCCTTGCCCTTCCGAGATCTTAGTTTCAGTTGAATCACACAATCGTGTATAATCACAATGGAAACTCAAAAAATACTTTACAAATCAAAGGCATACTATCAATCTTCCTGTCGCATGGAATTAATTTTTTGGAAACCTTAAGCACCTCCTTAATTAGTAATCCCATGAAGGTCACAAGGACTCTGCTCAAAATGAGTATATAAAATTTATAATGGCATACAACTAGTACAATTCATCATTCCTTGTGGAAATGGGCACGTCTATCATGGGTGGATTCACTCACTTTCTGTTAACAAATGTGAAATGTAGATATCCCTATCAAGGTCACAATCATCAACTAACACTTCAATTAAACTCTTCAACTAAACTGTTTAGGTCCAGCATAAAAAAATTATTCTGCACGTCTTATATTTCAACTATCATACTTAATATTCCACTTACAAAAATTTCTTGAACTGAAGGCATGAGACAAGATGGCTCTTGTTCAGTTTGAACTCTTTTTTTGTATGTGTGGAAAATACACACAGATTTGGAACTATATTAGTTCATGCTTGTAGTTGCTCTGGTTAATACCATTTGAATTTTTTTTTTTTCACAGATTGCAAGTATTGTCACTTCAAGCATTCAGCCACTCCAGAATACCTGTGTGATAGTAAGTAAAGTGTTGTGCCTGCCTATTGGAAGATACCGAGTTAATAAGGCTCAACACTACATATAGATAGGTTTTAACTCCACAATGAACTTGCAGAAATATATCGAAGAAAAAATTGATTCTGAAGCAAAACTTGCATGGGCGCAGCTATATATCAACAATGGATTTGCAGGTCGTCTTTGAAAATTAATAATGCTTCTATTGATATGATTTAATCCCTAGAATGATATGCTTTCCTTGGAGTTTCTGGGAAAATAATTTCATAGTTTTCTAATATCTATGGTGTGTTACAATCACGTAGCAAATAAGTCCTTATATAATTGATAATCGAAGTGAGTAAATATTATTATTTTTCTAATAAGCACATAGTTCATATATAATCGATAATTGCAGTTTCCTAATAGCTATGGTGCAGCAAGTCCATATGTAATTTATAATCAAAGCGTTTAATTATCATTATTTTTCTAATAAGAACATGGTCAATTATATAATTGATAATTCAAGTGAGTAACTAATTGGCACATTATCCATTATATAATTGATAATTGTAGTTCCTAATAATATTTTTGATGCGTTACAACCACAAAGCAAGTTCATATATAATTGATAATTGAAGTGAGTTATTATTATTTTTCTAATAAGCAATAGTCTATGTATAATTAATAATTGATGCATTATTTTTCTAATAAGCACAAAGACCTGTACAGTCTATTATAGTGGCCTATTTTGAGTTTGCTCTCCTCAATTAGTGTCCCAAGCCCACTTGCTTCCAAGGAAGGAAATCATTGATTATATGGTTCTTGCTGGAAGGTTATATGTGAATAGAAGGAAATCAATTTGCTTCATAAGGAATTGCAAATGATTTTCTTGCACAATACAAGTTAAATATATTTTTACTGCCACCCACATATATAAAAATGCATCTACTATTCTTATTCTGACTACAAAAGGTAGGTGCTGATGCAAGTATATGGTTCTATAATGGTGAGACAGCCACCGGTATGGAGCAAAAGTAGTAGTCAATTATCACTATTGTGAAAGAAGAGGAGTCAGAGAACCCCACAAAGGTGTGATATAGCATCACTTTTCTCATGTCCAAAGATAATATTCCTTAGATTTGACAACATCACATGAAACTCAACTTTGTTTATTGAACTATTGGAGGTATCCTCCTGTAAACCTTGTCTTTTAGTTTTGGATCAGAAGCATTTAGATGGATCAGTTAAAGATTATCTTGTTGGCACCTTCAGCCCAGGAAGTTGGGAAAGTTAGCAAGCCACTCGAACCAAAATAGATTAGGGTAAGATGTTCTATGAAGTGAATATATGTCTGAAAGGATACATTAAATTATCAGAGAATGAGAGAATGATGAATTAACATGATTGTCAAAATTGGTATCAACCTCAGATAGTTAAAAGCAAACCCTATTACAATTGGTAGCAGATTGATAAAAAAAAAAAAAAAATTCAAGCATGGTATAGGAAAAGAAGTCCAAAAATTGGATCCATATTTATAATTGGATATTAATTATTATACTATAATATAATAACAAATAATAGCATTGATAAAACTAAATCAATTATGGAGCACATTTCCTAATATGTGATTTCAAGCTAATATTGTTTAATTGAATTGCTAAATAATATATGATATACATGCTATATCTATTAGACTATTAATAGATTATAAACTTGCTAAATCATATTATTGTTTGATGCTAGGTCTAGCAATAATCCTACATTATTTAATATAATCATACTGTATATTGCTCTATGGGATAGAATTCAGTTGTGATTTTAATTGTAAAGAGGGTGTTTGGAAGGGGTATTAATCAAGGTAAATAACACAGTTTTTTTTTAAAAAAAAAACTGTTTTAAGTTTTAGTTGTTTTAAAGTTTTATATTTGTTTAACTTTTTCATAAAGTTGTTTAGTTTTTTTAGAAAGTTTGTTGTAGATTTGCTAAAAAAATTTTGTGAATACTCACAAGATTCCCAATTTTTCTAGTCGTTATATAACTCTAACTGATTCATATTGGTATTAGGATTTGATGATCATTAAAGTAAATGATTAATACAATCCTTTTTAATTTATAATTAGAGATTTTAAATAATCATACTCCAGTGCAAGGTTTAAAATCTCAAGTCATGCTGAAGTTTTGGTCTTTTGTTGGAACGATAGTATTTCGGTATTGTACCAACATTTCAATGCATAGTACCGGTCACGGATTGAAGGTTAATGGAGGAAGGAAGAAGGAGATGGAAAATAAGAATAAGACATTGTCAAGTGGTATCGAGTTTTAGTACTTTACCGGAATGATATGTTTCAACCGTTTCGCTTGGCATGGTACAAGATTTAATACCATGCTCCAATGTCTATGTAGATATATGCAGATTTATATGGAAAGTCCAAGAAGTGAGTTTGTGCCTTAAGAATAGTTTCAAATTTAAGAAAACTATTGTACAAAGCTGGCAAGTATTTTGGGTATCATTCTTAATCCTTTCTTTACATTTTTTTTAATTGACTAATTTGGAAGGTTTGTTGCCAAGGATTGATTGGCTTCAAGGTCATAATGAAATTCATTTTGGACTACTTTGTTGAAAGATTAACAGTATTACCAATTTTCCATGAGTTGCATGCAAGAGAATTTTGGAATAGTCTCTTTGTCAGGTTTAAACACTTAGATTTCCAGAAAACTTATCAATAGTTTTTTTATTCTGTTTTTTAGTAAAATTTCTGTCATTATAAAAATAGAATTGAATCTTATCTCTCTCTTTGACACACACACCTCATTCAATTAGTCTTTCACTGAGACAGTAAAATATTTTTTATTTTTTTGTTGAAGAGTTCGTGTGCTTCTTGTTTTCTCTCTTTCTCCAAGATTCTGAGTTGGTTCTTTTCTAACTCCATATACAAAATTCTCAGAGATACAGAGTCAACTTGCATTTTTTTGGCCAATATATTGAAACTTGAAAGTACTTTAAAATAAAATGGAGAACTGCCTCAATTGACACAGTTGTGTAACATAATGAACCACAATAAGCTGATGGCAAAATATGTATTTAGGTAGTTGCTGTTGCATGATCGTTTTTTCTTGATGCTGATAACTATGAGTATTTGTTCATGTTTGGTATTTTAATTCCTTTACAGTATAAGATGTACTTAACTTTGTTTTCTTCAGCAATTGAGAAACTGATAAAGGAAACTGCTGGCAAATACGCTACTGGAGATGAGGTCTATCTGGTCAGTCCAATATGATTTTCTTATATTCTTCTTTTGAAAAATTTCAACTGATTGTTTATATTCATTTAAAGTGCTTAAGTATCTTAACTTTGGTGTAAGACCAGTTGCCCAAAATACAGATAAAAACACAAAAAAGTAATTTTAAACTGAAGTTTTAGATTCTTTTTAAGTCATGGAATTACTTAGATATCCTAAATACCAACTTGAGGTTGAACCAATGTGGTTAAGGGCCCCTAATTATTATTTTTCTCGCTGTAAGCAAATTATACGCCTGTCCAAACACAAGTCATATTTAATTTTTCAGGCATCCTTGGCTATGTTTATTTTCTTTCCTATAATTTGACATGTTTCAGCCTAGACGTTGTTCATGTCTTTAACTGAGTGGCTGTGAATTCTAAAAGCTTAAACTAATAGGAGATGACCCAATTCATAAATTCGGATCCTTGATGCCTTCACACATGGGCAAGTGGATGCATCTTTAATATATTACTAGTGATCGTGCACATGTGTTGCGTGAGCTAGACTCCCCGCTAAAATTATACGTGGCTCCGTCTCTAGTAATTCCAACAACAAGCTACTATAACAGACTCCCCCTTATAAAAAATTAATTTAATATCATACTTAATGTTAGCCAAAAAGCCAAGAAAAGTATTCTTTTTAATATCGCCGACCGAAGGTATTTATAGAAACTTCTCTGTTCGTAGTGCTGTCAATTCTGAGATGTGGGACTAAAGAAAACTCTAGATTTTTAATTGATTAATGAGAAAAATTCTCAATAATACGCCACAGTTGAGTCTCGAACTCTAGATCCCTGATTGATTAATGAGAAAAATTTTCAATAATACGCCGCAGCTGAGTCTCGAACTCTATATCACTAATTGATACGTTGTGGAAATTACTAATAAATCTTAGAATTATTTTCGGTGTAAATAAAAAAAGGATATTAACGTAAATTCATTTTAGGCTTCACCAAAGTTAGTTAGTTAGTAAAGAGGGAAGATTTTTAATAAAAGAGTAAGATTAACAATAGGAGGATTTGAATACATTGATTCTTGCTAGATACCTATTAATATATGCCTCTGGTGAGCAATTATCCCAAATCTTAAGCTAATAGGAAAAGGTTCATTACTACGATTGCAATTGTACTTGTTCAGATATTCTAAACCAAAATACTAGTGACTCTGCATGATCTTTGTTACCTGCAGGCTGATTTATTTTTGGCACCCCAAATATATGGAGCAATATCACGTTTCCAAATTGACATGGTAATTCTAATTGGATAGTATGTGTTTTTTTCTTAATTTAGAATTACTGAAGATTTGTTATAACTACAATTATCAAGCATGCTGGGTGGTGGTATAAACAATTGACATCGCTTGATTTATGGTGGTTTTTTCACCTCACTCTAGTGAAATCGAGTAGGCCCAGAAATTTAGAGCTTACTTGGGAAAAACTTTTGTAATTGGATCGAACCATTTTGTTGAAGTTTGTCTGCATTTCATAGGATTTTTAACCTCTTTTCTATTTTTTTTTTTTGAGTGAAGTCGCTTTACCCTACATTAGCGAGATTGAGCCAAGCATATGATGAGCACCCTGCCTTTCAAGCTGCTCACCCACTTAAGCAGCCAGACGCACCATTGCAATCCTGAGGAAAGTTCTGTTGCTAAATGATATCAGATTGAGATCAGGACTGAAAATAAAGCTATCGATGGTCTGATTTACTTCCTAAAACAAAAACTGTTTTGTAAGTTAAGAGAGGATGTATGCATCAAGAATTTGCACTCTTGTTGTAAAATCTAAATACTTGTCCGCAGTAGTCGTAGAATGTGAATTGCCTATCGTTCTTCAACTGCACTACAAGTGTGAATAGATCTACGAACTGTTTAAAACCATCATAAACCACATTTTAGTATTTGTTTCTTGAGGTCACTTGCTTTTGAAATTTTTGGAAAAGAGTATCTCTTCTTTTAAATCTTAGAATTTATTGTTAGATTTAAATTGCTTCCACTTACAGGATATTTGATTTTCAGCATTATATTCTGTCAATGATTTTTGCTTATAAGATCCTTAGTTCATAGACACTGGGGTCCTCTCGGGGCGCAGCAGTAGTTATGACATGGGATTTTGTCACAATAAGTCATGGGTTGAAAGTTGTCACATTAGGTCATAGAGTTGAAACTCGGTATGTCCAAATGTGCCTTTTATTTTTATACCTGTTCTAATGGTTAATAGTTATTTGTGATTTATCTCCTCAGTATTAGATAGAGACGGATTGGTAGGGGCGCTGGAGACGAGCGAATCGTCTTTTGCCATATTAGTTCATAAACACATGTAAGGGTGCAAATGAGTCGAGCCTGGGTCAGCTTGGGCTCGAGAAAATTAAAGAGGCTCGGCTCAAGCGAGTTTGTAAATTTGAGCTTGAGTTCAGCCATTTAATCATGGGTTCAGGCTTGAGCTCAACTCGAAACATTGAATTTAAATGAAAAAAAAATGGATTCAAATCTTCAACCATCAACAAATCCAATGAAACTCTTTATACATAAACACCTCCGCAATTTATTATTTAGTTTTGTAATAGTAATTATTTTAAATATTAGAATATTAAATTAACCTGGCTCGAACAGGCTCGACGAGTCATCAAGCCAGTATTAAATGGGCTCAAGATCGGCTCGAATATTAAACGAGTTCGGCTTGAGCTCAGTCAACTCCGAACTCGGGTTGAGCTTTGATTGAGAGGTTTACGAGTGGCTTGACTCATTTTGTACTCCTAGACACAAGTACTTTATTAGCTATTAATTTATTTTAATAATTCATATATTCAATTTTTATGATCCAACTAATCCTAAAGATAATTAATTTTGAGTGAGATTTGAGTCATTCATTATCTAAGGTGTCCGTCCTACCTTTTACTATTGTACCGTAGCCCCAAAAGCTAGCTATTTCATTTATGATTGATATATTAGTTATTCATGCACTTGATTTATCATAATTTTTACATTCAAATGTCATTCCAAAATTTTCAAATGTTATATATTAATCTAATTATATCTTCTTTACCTCGTACTATTTTTCAGTAGTTTTATTCCCTGTATGATATGTATCCTCATCCATGTAGACATTGTCATTGACATCAGAGCAAGAGGTTGTTAGGAGATTCAAAGTAGTATTAGTTTAAACATGTTTCTGTAACTGTGTTGGGTCAAACATTTAAAAGAAGCCGCTATTCATCAAATCAAACTTCACAAGAAAAAAAAAGGCAAAAATCAAAAGAGGATTTTTTTTATTAGAATCCTCAAAAGTTTTTTTTATTTATTGCCAAAATTACATCTCATCTCCTTTAGTATATTTTTATTTTCAAAAATATTTTTATTTTTGATGTTGTTGTTGCAATTATGAGATCATAGTTGTTGTAGTAGTTATAAATTATAACGGTACAATATGGAGACTTTATGTCTAGTCAATAATATATTGTATTAGCTATGAATTAAATTACTACAACATAGTTTATTTTTGAACTATCAATATTTATTATAGCAATTATGAATTACTGTTACACAGTTATTGTAGTCATTTCTGATAAATATTATGTTGTAATAATTAAAATTCTTAGTTGTTACAACATACACCGTTGATCAATATTAATATTATGTTATATCAGTTATAGGATTGTAGCTATTATAAAATCACAAATGTATAACTATAAAATAAAAGCTACTACAATATTATTGAAAATAAGAATATTTTAGAAAATAAAAATAAATTGAGGGGAGAAGTGTTATTTTGATAATAAATAAATAAAAGCACTGTTTTGATAATTTCAATAACAAAAAAAAGATGTTCTTTTATTTTGTACTCCTAAAGGTTACACAATAGGACCAAAATATATTGATACAAATGAACCTACGAAGATAATTCACTTTAATAAATATTAATAATTCTTATATTATATATTTTTTTAGAGACTTTAATTAATGTCATAAATTATGACATGATTAACACAATCTAAAAAAGATTGTTGCTCCTCACACTTATTATGTGTGCATATGTCCAATTCTTTATTTGTCATTCATTTGACTCGTCCCTTGTCTTCTAACTTAACCTAATTCGTCTATCCAATCCTCCAACCAATCTTGAACAAGTCGACTGGAACAACCCACTTGACCTTTCTAATCCACTTAATTCACCCAACATGTCTAGTCTAATCTAGGTTATCATTTCAATCTAATTCGTTTTGTTTGTCCAACCCATTTGACCCACTTAGTCTCCCTACCCCAAACATACGCAATGAAGCCGTAAACAGTCAAGTGAAATCCAATTCACGAAATAATTTCACGAATTAAACTATAATCAAATTACATTGGGTCAGTTACCAATATCAGTAATTAGAGATTATATAATTATCGTATAACATATTTAGATATTTAGATTGTATATATATATATATATATATATGTATATTTCTATCCACAATGTTCCATGCATAACGCCCCAAAAGTTTTCATCCAACTCTCCCTATTGATTCATCCCATCATGCTCTTCTGACCTACACAACTCATATATTTCATTATTTTTTATTTAAAATAATAGTAAAATATAGTATCATATTCCATGAGCAAAGAAAATATTTCACCATTTTGACAAAAAAAATATTTCAATTTCAATCTCTCCAAACATACAATAACCAAGCCTTTATCCGACTAGATGGTCGGTCCATAGAAAAATTATATATCATCAAGGAGACATTCAATTCCATTTTGCCCTTCTAATGGTTGATTCTTCAACCAGATGGAAAATATAAATGGTTAGCCACATGTTACAAGTCCTGCTCTCAATGTTTTTGCCTTCAGTGGACATCTCTGTATTATCTACACAGCTGGTTCTCTTTCACGTCAAAACTAAGTTGGCACTCTGAAGACCATCATCATTCGTATCGATGCCCAGAATCTTCCTGAGGTATTCTAGCTGCTCGAAAGATCCTTGAAGTTCCTCCCACTGCAAAGAAACAACGGCCCCAGTTATTACGAAACAATTCTAAGACAAGGGCATGGTGTCTAGAACAGGAACAAATATGATCAGTCAAGATATAATGCATTGACAATCCCGAGCGATTAATTGACTATGTTTCCAGTTCTTCAGAATGTCAGTAAGAAGAAACAAATGTCAAAAATTCAGAAAGCGGCACGCCATTTTGTATGAGATTCCTGTTGCAAATTACATAAAGGCACTTAATCTCAACAAAAACATCATTGAAATGTGAGCATCTGTTCCTTCTGAACTAGTCTATCAAGGAACCCATTCACAAACTTCCTCCAAATCAATCTCTCACTATATATTTTACAGTCTGAAAACACAATTACAAATGTGTATAAGACAATATTATATTTTCATCGAAAAACAATATCAGGAAAATTTTACCTCATGGAAAGAAAGAGAAACAAGCTTCCAACCAGCAGCAGCAATATATCGACGCTTCAGTGTAGTGTGGCCTAACGGAGTACCTGTTGAGCAACATAGACAAGTTAAATTTTCAGGTGCAATCTACAAACCGCACCTTCCATATTCATATTCTGAATTTACCTAAAAGCAAAATATTTTTCTTTTTGTGTTCCTCTCTCTCTTTCCTATTATTCCCTTAAATTCAAAACATGCATTTTAAGATATTCACATTCTAAAGGTGTCTAAATAACTTTAGACCAAACAATGGACAACAGACTGATCTTGAAATCAGCTTGTGGCAACATTTTCAGTTGAAATCTTATGTGGTTGGGTAGATAGAAATTTGAAGTACAAGGGTATAATCAGAAAGAAAAGAGTGTTTTTTATTATAAAAAAAAATGAATAAGAGGTGTTTTTGGTAAATTCAGAATGTGATTGCTACATGCCTAAGTTTCTGGAAAAATGTGTTGGTCCATCAATCTCAAATGCAAGCCTTCTGTCGACAAGTACTGCATCTAGTGTGTATCCATCCACCACATACTCTTTCACCCAGTCGAGACCTGTACTTACAAGAAGCCTCGCAACCTCAGTTTGGAATGAGGAAGTAATTTTCTGATTGAATCGCTTAGTCTTCCCTGCTCTCGATATTTTCTCCTCTAGATGACTTGATAGTGATAGACCAAGATTCGAATATTGAAGTTTCAGACACTGGTTGGCCAGATGAACCTGTGTAGCAAACATGATATCTTCCCTGTATTGTTCTGAGATCCTTCCCTCTTCAAACTTGCTTAAAGAAGTCCAGATGCAGGAAAAGAATGGGCGATCCATTCGGTTAAGTACAGCATAAGACCAAGCTATATTACCAAGCTGACTTCTGTCAAATCTCAATGTAGAAGAATCCAGATGGTTGCTTACAACACTTTCAGCATGGTCACTTGCCTCAGTCTTGGCATTTAAAATTTCTGACTGAGGTGAATTTTCGACTTCCACAAAATATTTCCAACTGCCTGCATCTGTGAAGGCCTGATCTAGTGAGTCAAGAAAAAGATCAGCACACTCATTTAAAGAAGCAAATGCCCACAAGAACTGAGCAATTTCCTGCTCCCTAAAAGTATGAACTATTTCAGATGCCCTTTTAGATAGGGCAAAAAAGAGGTCTGGTGCAGAATGTTGCATCAAAGCAAATGCACCAGCAGAATTAGCAACATTCTGCGAATTGAAGTCTCCAATCTTCACAAGAGCCACCTCAGCAATTCTATCCATTTCTGACAAATAGAGAAGGCCACCACCAACCTTTGACAAGGCCCAAGCTATGTTCGATATCCCCTGCACCGAGCACTCCGGTAGCATGATCATTGCAATACCTATGAGCATTGACATCTCTCTTTGGCGGGCAATTGACAACCTATGAGTTCTACTCATGGAAACCTTTTCCATGTTCTTAGCAATGCGGTGGAGAGCTGTAGCAATATTTCGTGGAGTAAGTGGTGAAGGTTTCAAGCCTTTTGCCACTGCTGAGACAGCCTCGGAAGCTATTTCCAAGACCTCATCAGCAGTCTGTGCCTCCACGATGGCTTTGTTCAAAGCGATCTCTTTCTTTCTATCTGAGGCTCCTGTAAACTGTGATAACTTCTCAATGAATTCCTCCCTCGAATTCATCCGCTTTTTCTCGAACATCCCATCTGCAACTGTATTGATTTTCTCTCTAAGACCACTGATGCCACTTTTCAAATTCAATTCATCTAAATCAATTTCCTCAGAGATTACAGTAGAGACATGGTCATCATCATCCTCTAAATCATCCAAGAAGACATCTTCAACATTAATCTTCTTCTCTTTTTTGCTAGATTTGGCCTTTTTCTTCCTATTTCTTTTCTTCGGAACCACCATTTTCTCCATTGAACTAGTCAAGCCCCTGACCTCAATTGCTCTCAATGCGATCTTCCTTGCCTCGACACACCAATCCATGCTCTCTGCATCATTCAGCAGTCTTGATCTTTCCCGGGCCTTCTTCGGAGGTATTTGAGTCTTAGATGAAGGAATCTCTCCTAGGAACTCCAATTGCCACTGTGAATTAACCTCATTTTGATCATCCACGTCCACACCATTCTGGTCTGCCAAATCACTTCCCAGTCTACAAGAACATATCTTTTTATTCAGAGACATCGGCTTGAGCATGAAATAATGAAAACGAAACATAGTTCTCATTGTTGGGGAGGTCTGCATGATTTTCGCTGAAATCTGCGGTGGAGCAAGGGATTGCCTTCCCAGAAGTGTGGCGAATTGCGACTCCATCTACACCTTCCTATATAGAAATGCAAAATCTTAGGCCATCCAGAGAGAAATTTCCTTCAAATACCAATGCCAAGAAACCAACTACTTGTATGCTACAAAGAAATATCATGTCAAGGTTTTGAGAGCTACACTAATCCCTAGTATCTAGATAATCAGGCTGCAACATATAATCTATTGAAAATCTATTATGAATTTAAGGTAACGAGAACAAGTCCGACGTGATGGACTCGTCTTCCTCAGACGGAAATCGGACGCAGGAGAGGAAGAAAAAAAAAAGTAAAAGAGGAAGAAGAATTGGAGGAGGAAACTGACTTGGACGAGTAAGGGGAAGCGACGTTGCGAGGCAAAATTTCCTGCCTTTGACGGGTGAGGTTGGCCGGCGACTCCGTTCCGAGGCCACAAGCTGACGGCCGACGGTCGACGGCGAGGAGAAGTTGGCACTAAGCAGCGAAACAAACGAAGGATAAGGATGCGGAGGGCCGCCGGTCAATTAGCCAGGGGACCAAAATAAATGGGAAATTTCAAAATGCTCCCTTCGCCCGACCTATCTGGTAAAAATTAAAATAACGCCATTTATTTTTATTATCATAAAAAAAATCTTATAATAAAACGATTTTTTATTTATTTAAAATTATATAATATAAAGTAAAATTATTAGAACTTAATTAAAATTACTATACGTGGAATAATATTATATAATAATATTCTTTTTCAACTTATTTAAATTATTTTATTTTAATTTAAATTACTACAGACAGTAGATTAATCGAGATCATCTATTCTTTTCATTTTTACCCTTTCCTTTTTTTGAAACTGCTTTGTCAATCATATGGGAAATAAATTAGTTTCATAAATTAGGATTTATAAATTATATTAATTTAATTTCAGAAAATTATTGTCATGTTTAAATTTATATATATTGGTGTCTGTTTATTGATTTATATTTATATATAAATTTATATAAATACAAATTTGTATATAAATATTTTTTTATAAAAATTAATTAAATTTATTTGCCAACAATACTCTTTAGCTTTCAGTAGTACATTTTACCCGTGTAGATAGGGATGAAAATAAACCAAACAGTTCGCGAATTATTCGGAGCTCGATTCGGTAAAAAGTTAGTTCGAATTCGTTCGTTTATCTTATCGAGCCGAGCTCTAGCTTAAGGATATTCGGCTCGTGAGCTCGCGAACATATTCGTTTATAGGCTCGCGAGCCAAAAAAACGAACCTTAAACCGAACCAAAAAAACAAGCTTTAAAACGAACCCAAAAAACGAGCTCTAAAACGAGCCTTAAAATGAGCTTTAAAATGAATAAAAAAATGAACTCTAAGACGAGCCAAAAACGAATTCTAAACGCGCCTGAGCTCGCTTAACGAGTTAGACTCGTTAACTTTGATAATCAAGCTAATAACGAGCCAAGCACGAACTGTTCGCGAACTTGATAATTTTAAAACGAACCGAGCTCGAGCCCGAATATAACTTAAACGAGCCAAGCTCGAGCCTAATACTGTTCGACTCGATTCGACTCGTTTACATCCCTACTTATAGAAGTCTAATTATGTTATTTTCTTTTTTATAATTTAAGCGTTCAAATTTTATCCCACTAATTCGAAGTCTAATTATGTTATTTTCTTTTTTATAATTTAAGCGTTCAAATTTTATCCCACTAATTCGGGAAATAGATGATCTTTCCTTACTTCACATATTGAGTGAAATTGAAATACAACTTATACACTCTTGGAAGTCGACTTTTAAAATATTCATGCTTTACCAGTGCATCTCATTTTTGATACCGGCACATCATTTCCCTGATAACTCATTTTTTTTCTACTAAGAATGAAAATCAACAAGTAATTCCTTTTGCGCCGAAAAGAACGAGCTACCTATCAAACAATGAAGTAGGAAGAAGGAAAAGAAAAACAAAGAGAAGAATCGAATGACTCTCATCATCTGCCATCCTATAGACAGGACAGTATATACTAAAATGTGTTCCGACCATGGAGATCAATCGAGATAAAATAGAGTCACAATTTTTCGAAGTTTCTTGGCTTCTTGGCATGTTTCCATGAGCAATTTGCTGTCGTGAAATGCAAAGCATATAACTTGTTGCACCTTCGATAAGATATCCATATTGCACAGCCTGTTGTTGAAATAAACAAAAACATTAGAACAATTCCGTTTTTGGACAAGAAATTATCAAACAATCTAAGATTGCCTTTAGGTTTTGCTAATGGAATCGATTGACAGAAGCATCAGTTGATCAGTACCAATGCATTTTACTTTGAGAGATACCAAAAAGAAAATTATTTCCTTTGTGGTTCTTAAAAGACCAACCATGTGCAGTCTTTCTTGCTGATACAACGATTTTGCAAAGGGATAAGCAATTTGGAAAGAAAAAAAAAAGAACAAAAATACATGTGCTATCGAGTTAGTTCTATAGATTTCTAGTATCTCAACTGAACCATGGATTTTAAAAGATTAAAGTGAAAATTTGAGATTCAATCCACTGTCTGATTATGCAAAACCTTCTCACCCTATTGATTTTTTTCTATAACTAAATCAATGTAACGCTCCAGATGATATAAATGTGAAGATGTCGTATATTCCAGTCAATATATGATAGCACTGATCTGGATTAATATTGTCAATGCTATAGAACAATCTACAGGAATTTGTACTGTTAATATTTTCACAACAAAATTATGAAATTACAGAAATATGACCATTTTCCGCAAATGTAGTGGAATGTGAATCAATAGATTGGTTCAACAGTATTAAAATGATCTGTATTGGTGAATTGTCACTAAATTTCGTGAATCAGTGCAATCAACAAAAAACTTTGAAAAAAAATAAAAGGTGGGTTAATTAAATGTTTATGTAAGGAAACATGGTAGAAGCAAACCTGCTAGCTTCAATTAATGGCAACTGATCATTTTCAGGTTTCTCGATTAGATTTCGAACCTAAAAAGATTGAATAAATACAGTAATAATATCAACGTCAATATTCAATCAAACAATTAATGTAAGAAGCTGCAAAAAAAAAAAAAAAAAACACTTATGCAGTAAAATATGTTCAAAAGGATTCAGTAGAAATATTTCCAGCACTCAAATTATGCTCTCTGATGATGTACCGTGTTATTTTGACATGGAAGATAAGATTGCTGATTAATCAATTTACTTGAATTTGTAATTAACTTAATAAACTGTATCAATAATTTCAGTGCCACATCACTTCAAGCAAAGCATTAAGTTACCAAAAATAGAAAACAAAACAATTTACAGACTTGGGTATGTAGAATCGAAAAGACATAGGAGCCAGGTTGAAGAGAGTGCCTAAAATATACCTGCATATCAGGAAGGAAGGGCTACCATAAAAGTGCTTACAAGTCCTCACATCCTAAAACACTATAGATTAATGTCTATTGCTCATAGAGGATGTTAGAGAATGAACCAAATTAATAGTAATGCAGCAAAGATGCTGCAAAGATACTGCAAAGCATCCATTGAACTTTTATTATGTGTGACTTCCTATTCTTGGAAATGAGAAGGAAAGAGAAAGTTACTGGTACAATAACTGAAAGATATGTAGCATGGTAGAAGATTGGCCAGCACTAAGTTTAGCTAAAAATCAAAGTAGATGCATTTATGAATTAAAAGGAAAGAAAAATTATCAACTTAGTCAAGATGATTGTAGGAGTGTTGTAATGCAATACAACATTCTTTTTCAAATTCTTTAAGCGACACAAAATGTTGTCGAATTACCAGGTCATATTCCCTGCAAAACAGAAGGGTATCCCTACAGGTGATTACCACTTATTTCAACCACAGTAAGGAAAACCAACAATCATCGTGCAGTAAGAAATGTCAGTGTAGCAACCTAGTGCCCTGAACTTTCAACCTAGTAATTCTAACAAATTAAGCTGATGTTTCAGTGATCCAATAGATTGCATCAGCCATCAGGATCCATTTAAATAACAGAAAATGATTTGACTAAGATATGAGCTCGGGCCACTGGCTAACCTAAATTTGTGCTGTAGCAAGTGTAAAACAACTATCCACAACAAAAACTAAATTGACTCGTAACTTTGATATTGACTTGTCAGACCTAACAATTGGTCTAAAATACTTAGCTCAAGTTAGCTAACTCATTTAAGTTTATAAAGATTCTCTATTAGCCCATAACTAACCATGTTTGCTCCAATACCAATTGTCATGAACTGCTTAGATCAGAGAGTTGGGCCATTAACTTGTTACATCTAACCACTAGTCTAAAATATTCAAGCTCAATCTAGGAGTAGCTACCTCATTTAAGTTTATAAGCCTCGTCTATTAGCCCACAACTCACCATGTGGGACTAAATTTGGGTGTTACAACAAGTCTCTCTCATGTAACTCAAGATCTCCCACCACACAATAAGACATGATTCATTGATAATATGATAATTTATTTTCAAATTGAAATTCCTAGGAGTCAATAGTGTAAAACATCTAGATTGAATCCTTTCTCATCAACTTGATTGTTGGTTATTAGTTAAGTAATCATATTTAAAATGATACTAGAGCATATAGTGAGTTCAAATCCTCTTAAATTGAAGAAATACTATGAAATAAATATATTTTGTCAATGTGTTGAACTTAGACGAGTTCAATTTTCCCATGCACGCCTGGGGATGGTATGGTGTCAAGAGGATAGACAACTAAATTGAATCCATTCCCAACAATCTAATATATGGGGATGTGTTAAATTAATCAAATTTGAAGGGGTAAACAAACAACACCATTTATTTTTAAGATCTTCAAATAGACACTCCTATTTTGTTAATTATCAAATGTCAAAATCTTTAAAATACCCATCATACCCTCTTTACCTTCAATTAATTTTTCACTTTTACTAATTCAAAACAAAAATATTCTAATTTCTCTAGTACCTATCAACTCGCTATGAGAAAATATTCACTAATTGAACGACGATATATTGCAATTTATATCCAAAATTCTCAAACTAACAATCTATTTGCTTTTGCTAATTTGAGAAGAAAACCTTTCTAACACTACTTATGAATAGTGAATGATTTAGAAAGTGAACATTCATACACATTTTTATTTGAATCAGAACAATTTTTATACAGCAAAAGTAAACAATTTCAACCCAACTGTTCATTTTTCAATAAATCAAGATAAAGGGGCATCATGGGCATATTATTAATGATGGGACACATTAATAATCAAAACAGGGGGACCCTTTTGATGATTTTCAAAATAAAGGGCACCGTTTTGATCTTTTTTCCCGATTTAAAATGATATTAGAACAGATATGGAGTTCAAATCCTCTTAAATTGAAGAAATAGCACAAATTAAATTAATTCCATCCATGTGTTGGACTTCGATCAATTTGCCCATAAACAGGTCAAGTGGTGTTAAAAGTATAAATACTAAATCTATTCCCAACACTTTAATCTCAAGAGATAAAAGATAATCTAATCAAAATTAAAATGATATTAGATGAGATCTTGAGTTCAAATCCTCTTGAAATGAAGAATACTATAAATTAAATTAGTTTCATCTGCATGTGAACTTTGTCTAGTTCAATTTGTTCACCGACATCTAAGGGAGGTGTACCAGTATTTCTATAAAAAAAGCCTAAGTTGAATCCATTCCTAATGGTCTAATCTTAAGGAATATGTTGAAACCCAACCACCTTTGAAACTTGTCAATGAAATTCAATCCAATTAAGACGAACATTTTCTAAATTTTATACTTGCAAGCTCAGGAATTTGTGAATCCAAGTCATTTGCATTGCCGTTGTGCTAAACAATAAGGTAAATAGACCAAATTAGAACTCCTTATACAATAGAGATAGAGTTTATTATCTTAATCAAACAGCAAGATACTACAATAACAACCAAGCCTTATCCCACTAGTGGGGTTTTAATCAAATGGCAAGATAGATTGTAAAAACTAAGATTAACAAAAACTGAAAAGTTTATATTTGCCGCATTTTGATAGTGAATCCTTTTACAGGTTATAAAAACAATTAGGTTCTTTGCAAGAAATGCAAACATTTTGGGAAGGCACAAAAAGCATGCAGGGAGAAACAAGAAAACATGAGTGAAACATGAGAACCTCATGCCGTACCTTAGCTAACAACTCCTGACTGTCAGGTGATTGCATTTTCAGGCTCTGGGGCAAGATCACAGTGAGCAACTCTGGCTTCTCTGCTCTTAAAGCGCCCCTGATAACAGCTGCATTAGTCCCAGAAGCTCCTGAAGTAAAAATGTGGTTCTTCTGCAGTGGAATTATAAAGTTCAGGAATTAATTGATCACTTGAATGACATGAAATTTGGAGAAAATCGGAGATAGCACGAAACAGCAGTCATGAGAAGACCTTACAGTTATAACCATGGCATAGCTGAGAATCTCAATAAGCTGCTGATGCATGAACCCCATATTACGTGTCCCAAAGAATCCGATTGGTCTGGGTCCTTGCTGTTGAATAGCCAAAAGTTCCTGGAAAACATTATCAACATTTGAATGCAAAACAATAACATTTTATTTTAGGATGGAAATAATATGCATGCCAAAAAATCAGCATATAATTAATGATCTTTACATATGAACTGGAAATAAAAAGAGACGGGACAACTCAATTTGATTCTGTACAATTTAATAAAAAAAATATTTATATGATTCTAAACATTAAATGAAAACTCATTAGAGGTTAAATGTAATCTATTAAAGGTAAATATAACCTAATAAGAAATTAAACTAAACTCAATTTATTAAAAAATTAAATCAAAATCATAAAAGAATGGATGAATTTTATATAATATGATAAAAGTATAAAGATTGAAGAGTTAAGACTTAAAGTCAAGATGTATTGCAAAAGAAAATTTTGTAATATAGTATTGGACAAAATGACCACAAAGACTATTAGAATAGTAAAAGTTGTCAAACCTGCATAGTGCATATTGAAACTTGTCTTTTTTATAGTAATGATAGCAACTTCATTTGATTGTAGAACATAGTAAATTTTTGTAAAGTGGCAACCCTTTTGGAATGTCGGCAGTCATTCTCATTGACGTCGATTTCTATATAAAGAGAGGGATGTAATGCAAAGGAGCAAATTAGAAGTTCCAATTAATCTGTTACTAATTCATTTCTTTCTTCCTACATTTCTGCCATTTTGTCAATTTGTATTCTTGCTTCTCTCCCTAAATCCTCTAAATTTACATAGTATCATAGTCTTAAACTGTGGGAGAGAAAAGATAATTGACCATGGATAATGAAAAAAGATCCTCAATTCTCCTTTCCCATTATTCCTCAATTTGTCAAAGAACCCCGGAGTCATTTTAGTTTGTGTCTCCGACTCTCCGTAATGGGGAGAATTATCTTACTTGATCCCAAAGTCATGTGAAATGCTCTTCAAGTCAAGAATAAATTGACATTGGTTGATGGTTTGATGGAGAAGACGAAGGAGAATACTCCGATGTATGAGGTGTGACCTTGTAATGCTATTGCAATTGCATGGATGTCCAACTCTGTGAAGGAAAGACTCAATAAGAGTATTGCCTATCCTTATGGAGGTGAAAATATTATGGGACAATCTGAAGGATTATTCCTCCCATGGTAACATTCTTTGAGTCCACCAGAATAAAGCCATCATCACCACTTTAAGACAAGAGATGATGACGATGACAGAGTATAACTCCAAGCTAAAGGACCTGTGGGATGAGTCGAAGAACTACTCTAATGTCCCTGTGGATACGATGCTGCTACTAAGTATGCTAAGGAATGTGAGAAGAAGCTGCATAATTTTTTATGCATTTAAACATAGCTGCATCATAGGATGCTTCGTCCTATGAAGGTGAATTCCCTTCATCAAATGATTGAGAATGAATCCCAAATGAACCGTTGTTTTTTCAGAACAAGAAAAGGTGAAATCGCGCAGTTTAGTCATCAGCCATCTGGTGGTCAGCCTCCTTATATCTATCCATTGCCTAGAATGCTTATGTATTTGAATCACTAGAAGGAGAGGAAGGTAAGCACATTTCATTTGGAAAGAACTATAGAGTAAAACCACTTTCTGGTTCATTTTTTACCTTACACGCTCCTCGAGTTACTACACTTCCATCAAATATCCTAGTTTGAGTCAAATACTTATTCAACTAATATCCAATTTTGGAAGGAAAAACAAAAGATAATCGAGCATTGCCTATCCATTAATTCGAACGAACCATCACACTATAGAGATTGTGAATCCCATACCGGGATAGAAAAGAAATTCACTTTCGAGTTTCAAGAACATTAAAAATAAGATTCGTTAGTTCTGCATCGGAGTCATTTTGGTAACCTGTTAACAAGCCCTTAAATTCTTAGAGATGTGATGATTGCAGGGCCACGAGACATTTTTTTAAATATACTTATTAAGTATAAGTAGCGGTCAATCTTTTCCTTTAATCCAGCTTTAACTCTAAAAAAATTGAAAAGATACACTAAGCATGGCAATTTTAACAAATGGTCAATCAAATTTTATTCAACCTTATAGAATTTCTCATTTTTGTTTGACTTATGGCAAAAAAAATTTGAAAATTTTGCTATTTTTGGTCCTTTTACTGAATTAAAACTATACTGAATAAGTAGAATTCTTTGCTAAATATCTTAGTTTTTTATATGAACTTTATGATTTATGATTCTATACAATTCACAGAACGGACCTTGATATGACAACCATGTAAATTAGATACATGATTAAAGTTTAATGTAGAGTTGACCAATATATTGTTGAAGTAAAAAATTATGCATAAAAAACAGATAATCTTTAGAGATATATTGTTGTTTTAAAGTAATCAAAGTTTCAACTTGTTTAAGACACTACCATTAGATAATCAATATCTGGAGTTGGTTTGTACTCCGAAACAGCCACTGTGGCTGAACCTTCGACAAGAGTCTGAGCTTGAGTTGGAATTTGGAGACCACTTTCTTCTGATAACCCAGATGAAAATAAACCATCTCTCTGTTCAATACTCCAATTATCTCCATCTTCATTATCTCCTTTAGTAAAACCACAGTGTCCCTATACGGTCAAACAAAGAGGAGAAAAAGGTCCAGTTAGTAAACCATCAGTGCATGGCAAAGTTTTTTTCATTTTTTACTTAATAATATGAAAGGATAGACATGTTAGACTTAAGAGGTATAAATGTATATATTCAAGCAACATTTGGAGAAAGAGTTATAAACCATCTTTTATAAATCAAAGTTATTGTTGCACCATGGAGAAAAAAAAAGGGTTATTTTACTATGTGAATCCATTAGCAGACTAATAATCCACCATCGACCCTCCTCCATTACATGCTTCTAACAGTCAGTGCATGTTAATGTAAAAAAGTGTATTGGGCCAATTAACTTATAAATGTTCTTCAAATTTTTCATCCATTTACATAAACAAGGATCAACAATTTCACAAACATAACTAACAAATATCAGTACCAATCTCTGAAGAATAGTAGTCCATTCCCTGGGACAGCTAGAATGCTGAGCCAGCTCCGTCCAGCAAGAAGCATCCCAGAGGCGCCTGACAAAGCTGGCTCAGCTACAACCAAGCAGACTTAAAATCCTATTAATGAAGTTTCTTCCAGTGGAAATTTGTTCGCATGTCAGTTGCAACAAGTTAGCTATAGATTTTGTCACCTTTGGGAGCATTCTAGAACCTAAAGCATGTCTTAAAGTGTGTATAGTGACTGTGGGATACCAAATTGCTTGTAGAGAGGAGGATTTTCTTCTCAAGAGGAGAGCTTGAGAGACTGTGTTGTCCAGAGAGGACTTAAGGTGAGTTTTTCCATTGATGTTGAGAGAAAAGGCTAAGGGAGGATTTAGAGAGCCCTCATATTATATCGACATAATTTTTTTTCTAATGGAGTAACCTTGGACTGAACATGTTATATTGCTCTCTTGTGTGTATTTTCCTACAACGGGAGGAGGATTCTATCGGGCAGTCCATAGTGGAGGTAATTCTGCATTCTAAATGCGCTAAATTTGGATCTACATATACTCTATTGGGGTCGATGGTACCAGAACAACCCAAATCAGTTTATCAAAAAGATTTCCCTAGATAACATATCCCGAGGACAATCAATCCATATAGAAGTAAAACAATTTTCGATTCGCGAGCTAAGAGATTACGATAGTTCTTCCAGGACGGAGAGCTCCATATGAAAGATGCGGCCTTTCGATTCCAACCCATGAGGAATCAAGAGACACACGGACGGACGGCTTGGAAAACAAAGGGATTCGAGAAGAACCGCCCAATCCGCCGAGTCCGGGGGCGGCCACCGGCGGAGGCAGACAAATACCCGGGTTCGGAGCCTTGAAGATGAAACCCAAGGGAGGGGAAGACGAAACCATCGCTCCTCCTCCTCCTCCTCCGTTCGCCAATCCTCAACCCAAAGCCGCCTCGCACTGTCGCCTCTGGGATCGCTCGCTCGCTCGCGAGAGGAGAGGCCCGAGAAGCGAAGTGATAGGCGTGGTGTGGTCAAGGAGAGGAAGAGCTCCACACGGATCTTTTTCTATTCTTCATCGGCTATATTATATATTTGTGCACGAATCATAAAGCAGTAGGGTGCAATTGAAAATATAATCTATTTTTTTACTTACACCTTTTGGGTTTCGAATATACCGAAAGGTCCCTAAATATAACATTTTCTCTTGCAGCATACACAAATGATCCGAGAGCTGGTATTCGTGGATTGCTCGCATGCCAATTTGGCTATTCATGTATAACAAATGCAAAGCTAGTTAGATGATTTTACATGGTTATTCATGCATAACAAACGACGGATTTAATCACGGATGTTTAATTTTTGTTTCTATATAGCGACGGCCTTATTAATTATCATCATTATTAGTGACGGATTTAAAATATCCATGACTACCAATAATAATCCGACGATAAACTCTAATTTCTATTAGTGACAGAAGATTTAATTATCTATGGTTAATAGCGACGATTTATTTAATTATCCGTTATTATTAGAGACAGATTATTAAATTATCCGTTACTATTAGCGACGGATAATTAAATTTTTCATCGCTATCAACGACGGGTAATTAAATATTCCATCGTTATATTTTATATGTATTTTTTGCCTAAAAATCGAAGCGCCGGATAGTTTAATTATCCATCGTTATATTTTAGATACTAGGGCTCGCCCGCACCCGATCTTCCCTACACGAACTTTGCTCGTGTTTCTACTCCTTCGGCTTCTCTGATGATTTCCTACTTCTCCTCCGGCATCTCCTCCTCCGACTTCTCCTCCTCCGACTTAAGGTACATTCTTCTCCTCCCCCTTGTTCTCCTCCTCCCGCGTGCTATGGCCGAGCACTGCCAGGCAATGACCACGACAGGCAGGCACTGCCAAGCCGCAACCGCATCCGACAGCCTCTGCCAGGCCGTTGGCGGCAGTCACTGCCAGGCTGCAGCAGCGTCCGACAGTCTTTGCCAAGTCGCGAATGGTATCCATTGCCAGGCCGCGATCAGTGGTCGATCAACATGCCGATTAGTGCCAAGGCTCGATAGACTGCTTGTCCGCATCCAACATTGCTCAGGCGCGTTCGGCACTATTCAGCCACGTTCGGCACTGCTTAATCGCGTCCGGCACTAATCAGACAATAATAAAATTATGTTTGCATCGTTTGAAAATATAATTATCAAATTGATATTACTTGTATAATTAACAATATTGATATTACTTGCATGATTAATCATGTTCAAAATTATAATTATGCTTAGTTTGACATGATTAACCATATTAGAAATTTTATTCCCATTAGGATACAATCTATAGGAACAAGTCTTGGATGTATAATATGTTAGAAATAGATTTATCAGTCAAGAATTTTTTACTAGGTTGAAAAGTTTGTGAACTACATTAAGTCTCATCCATAATGTTGGAATGGTACTGAGTTAAAGTGTCCATGTAGTCAGCGTAAATGTAAAAATACGACTTTCCGTGATGAGAATGCAGTGAGAACTCATATATGTAGATATGAGTTTATTCCAAATTATTACAACTGGTATTATCATGAAGAGTCATATGTATTTGAAGAAATTGAACCTTTCGTTACTTCGTCATCCTACCCGATTACTCCAAAGGAATTATCAAGGCATGTGAATACAATGTAATAAATGGTTTACAATGCAATGAATGCATATGATCAATTGAATATATAGGAAACACCTATGCTCGAAGTTCAGAAAATGTATGACATGTTGAATGCTAGTGAGAGAGAATTGTGAGAAGTAATTTCTTCTAGTCATTCTCAATTATAAGTTACTGTAAAATTACTGAACATGAAGGTAAAACATCATTTCTCTTAACGATATTATGATAAAATGTGTCAATTGATGTCAAAGTTGTTTCCCGCTGATAACTGCATGACTGATAGCTTCTACAATATAAAGAAATTGATTAGAGATTTAGGTTTGCTAATAGAGAAGATTCATTGTTGTATCGATAATTGCATGATTTTTTGGAATAAAGATAACAAACTGATGGAATGTAGAATATGTAATTACTCTCGTTATAAGCAGAGTAGTCTCATGTCTGGGAAGAAGAAGAAAAATATTTCCTTAAAAGTCATGTATTACTTTCCGTTAACTGCTAGGCTCCAACACTTCTATGCATCTACCACAAATAGCAAGCCCCATGAGGTGGCATCAAAATCATATACACAAAGGAGATATAATGTGTCATCCTTGTGATTCACTAACGTAGAAATATCTTGATACAATATTTTTTTCCTTTGCAATGGAACCATGTAATATTAGACTTAGATTTTCGGTAGATGGATTTTAGCCATTTGAAAGTTATAGACAATAATATTCATCTTGACCAATTATATTAATACCATATAACTTAGCTCCATAAATGTGCATGAAAGATGAATTCATATTTCTTACTGTGCTTATTCTAAGTCTTCAGAATCCAAAAGGGCAAATAGATGTTTCTTACAACCTTTGATTGTTGAGCTGAACCATTTATAGAATGTAGGGTCTAAAACTTATGACATTGAAAGTAAATCAAATTTTACAATGCATGTTGCTTTGTTATGGACGATTAGTGATTTTTCAGCATACTCAATGTTGTTAGAATTGAGCATGACTGACAAGTTAACATTGTTGGAGCAATCTGGGTACCCAAGGTTTTGATGTTTGGACAAAGGTTTAAGTTAGGTTTATTGTTGTATTTGATATGCATTGTGAGTGTGCAGGATATAGGTATAACAAGGAAAGTCCAAGGGTGAGTCTTGGTGGTGTAAGTCCAAACATGTAGTCTTGGCAACGTAAGTCCAAGTGTGATCTTGGCAAAGGAGGAAAGTCTAAGGATGAGTTTTGACGGTGTAAGTCCAAGTATGTAGTCTTGGCAACGTAAGTCCAAGTGTGACTTGGCAATGGATGAAGTCCCGGAGGCGCAACCTCTTGGCAAAGGAAGACTCGACAACAATGACAAGGCCGATGGAAGCTCCAGAAGGCAAGACGTGAAGGATGGGGAGACATCCGAGGGACACAAGGCTGATGGAGGAGGCTAGAAGGCTAGGTTTAGGTTGGTCGGGCGAGAACGAGTGCTGAGTGAATGTACTCGGGGTAAAATCCCAAAATTAGGGGGTACTGTAGCAGTACTGCAAGCGTACTGTAGCGTTACTGTAGCAGTATTGTAGCAGTCGACTGGTGGTTTCATCAGTCGACTGGTGCAGTCGACTGGTAGCGAACAGAGGGTTGGTATCGAGTCGTTGGGCTGCAACGGTCGAATTTCCACGAAGGGCAGTCGACTGCATGTTTTGGCAGTCGACTGGTAGGCGGGGTTTTCTAACCCGTGGCCTATATAACCAAACATTGGAACGTTGGTTGAAGTTGACGAAATTAGTGGTGGTTAACCCTAATTAGAGTCTCCAAGTGCCCAAGTGATCTAGCGTGCTTGTACGAGGTTGTGGCGAGGTTTCTCCACCCACAAGGAGCTACGCGAGCTAGCCGGAAGTTCTCTGGGGAATCATCCACCGATGGATCGGGATAGTCCACCTTACGGACAGCCGTGGAGTAGGAGCTTTATCTCCAAACCACGTTAAATCAATGTGTTAGGTTTGCTTTCTATTGTTAGTGTTTATCTTGTATTTCCACTGTGCACACTAACCATTGTAGGAAGCGACGATTTGGGTGAGACGCTATTCCCCCCCCCCCCCCCCCCCCTCTAGCGGACGTCAAGGTCCTAACAAGTGGTATCAGAGTTAGGTGAGCTCTTGTTGGACTAATCGCCAAGAGAGTGGCTAGAGGAAGAAGATGGAGTCGGAGGGACCTCTCGGATGGGACATCCGAATCCCACCTCCATACGAGCGCGAGCACTTCGACTATTGGAGGAAGCGCATGGAGATGTGGTTCCAAATGAATTGGAACCAATGGATTGCGTTGGAGGAACCGTTTAAAGCTTCAACGGACAAGAAGGGAAAGCGTCTCCGACGTCGATATTGGACCGATGAGCAAAGGGAGCAATCGGAGACGGACAAGGAGGTAACTAGAATTTTAATTAATTTATTACCTCCTAATGCGATATTGAATGTAGGTGAATACGAGAATGCAAGTGACCTTTGGAAAAAGGTAATTGCGCTTCATGAGAGTCCTACACAAATCCAAGAAGAGGAGGAACCCAAGGAGAAGGACTCATTGATCCAAGAAGAGAAGGATCAATCGAATGTTGACACGAGCTCAACATCCGAGGAGGAGAAGGAAGATGAGGAGGTATCATCCACATCTTCAAGGGAGGAAGAAGTGGAACCGTCCACATCTTCAAGTGAAGAGGAAGAAGAGCAATCCAAGGAAGAGGAGATCTTGGAAGCTCAACCCTCCACCTCAACTACCAAGAAGAGCACAAAGGATCACATCAAATGCTTTGAGTGTGGTAAGATGGGGCACTACAAGAGTAAGTGTCCTTCGGTCAAGAAGGTAAAGGAGGTAAACCCTAAACTCACTAAAGTTAATTTAGAAACTAATGTGAGTTGTAGGAAGAAGAATGAGAAGAAGCACATTAGGTGCTTTACATGTGGTGAGTGGGGTCACTACCACACAAAGTGCCCAAGAAGAGGAGAGCTCAAGAAATTGGCGCACTTAAAGAAATGGGAAAAGAAGAGGAGCACAAGTCAAGGGGGAGCTTCAAAGGTAAAAAGGAAGATAATCCCTATTTTGAAGTTTAATCCAATCTTCAATTCTTATATGTTTGTTAGAAATAATGTAGATTATTTACCTAAGCATAATCATGGATTTAGGTATAATGATAGAAATAGAGTTAACATGGTAGATAACCCTAAGAAATCATATACTAAGGGTAGACCTAATAAGACCCAAACCACTTTGCCTAAGGGAAGGAAAGTGGGTGAAAACCTAAGCATTAATCCCAAGAATGGGAGACACATACCTAGGAAGGGTAGGTCTAGGAATGTCCATGATGGACATGTTGATTCTAGGGTTAGAACCCTAGAATTGGAAAATCAAGCCTTGAAGACAAAGCTTGAGGAAATGGAGAAAGTCCTAGAGAGGTTCATTATTGGACCTAAAGGACTTGACATGTATTTGGGTGGTCAAAGACCCAAAAATATCAAATTAGGTCCCTCCAAGACCAAAAGGAGGTCAAGTGCTAAGGTAGCACATGACATTGGTAAGGGAGGTGTGACCAAGGATAAGGGAGAGTCATCTAAGGCCAATAAGAAGGAATATGTTAGGGTGGCATATAATTATGGCAAGGATGGGATGTCCAAGGTTAAGGACAAGAAGAAATTAACCAAAGACAATGTGTCTAAGGTTAAAAAGGTGAGTTTTGTAGGCCAAGTGTCACCCGAGGTGCACCGAAGTGGCCTAGCCATAGTGGATGAGTCACCAAGGGAGGTGACTAAGGTTAAGATTCCTAAGGTTAGGAAGAGCCTTTGGGACCCATGGTAGATGGGTTATCAAATGTGCCAAGTGGTTAGGAGACAGACTTAAGCCTCTAACCCAGTGGGTTGGCACAATTGGGATATGTTTCGTGCATGGAAATATGAATTAGGTTCATATTGCATGAAAATTAGTTTTTGATGTATATATGTCATATAAACTAATGCTAGGGATGCATTATGGTTTAGTATGGGCAGATACATCAAGAGGAAACCAAAACTAGGATTTTAGGTCAAGGTTCAATTGAACCATTTAGCTAGTTTTAAATTTTATGTCAATCTTGGGATCTGTGATAAATATATTTTTATATATATTTTTTTCCAAGTAGACATGGATAAAATAGACCTCTCCACAAAATTTGAGATTTTTTGGAGGTCTGTGGAATTTTTGGCGCATTTCTGAAAGTGGGTAAAAAAGGTTGATTTTTGCCCAAAAAGAGTACCAGTCGACTGGTACAGTTACCAGTCGACTGGTAACAGTAATTTTCAGCACAGAGGACCTCTGTAAGCTCATTTTGACGAGGCCAGTCGACTGCTGGTTTTACCAGTCAACTGGTAACACTGTTCATGAGCACAGAATGTCTTTGTAAGCTCATTTTGACGATGACAGTCGACTGGTACTTATAGCAGTCGACTGATACGGTCTGAAAATATTTTTCAAGCATTATAAAATGACCAAAAGAGTGGTGAACATGTATGTAATCTTATGGGGGATTAATACATGATGTTTATGGTCATTAGAGGTCAAAGAGTCCAATAATTGGGATATTGTTGGAGCTCTTTTTGATGTATGGCAAAGGGAGAGAAGTTTAGGTTTAAGTGGGAAACTTACATACCTTTGCAAGAAATCCTAGCTCAAGGGGGAGCTTAGGTGAAGGGGGAGCGATTGCTCATTTATTAGCAAAAGGGGAGAAGTTTACCTTTACAAGAAATCCTAGCTCAAGGGGGAGCTTAGATGAAGGTGGAGCCTAGGATTAGGTTCCATGATTTATGCATGTGTAGATTACATATATTTATTTGCATATGTATTGCTATATTGTTTCCCTAACTTAAACGGGTTGCCAAACATAAAAAAGGGAGAGATTGTTGGAGCAATCTGGGTACCCTAGGTTTTGATGTTTGGGCAAAGGTTTAAGTTAGGTTTATTGTTGTATTTGATATGCATTGTGAGTGTGCAGGATACAGGTATAACAAGGAAAGTCCAAGGGTGAGTCTTGGTGGTGTAAGTCCAAGCATGTAGTCTTGGCAACGTAAGTCCAAGTGTGATCTTGGCAAAGGAGGAAAGTCCAAGGATGAATCTTAGCGGTGTAAGTCCAAGCATGTAGTCTTGGCAACGTAAGTCCAAGTGTGACTTGACAATGGATGAAGTCCCGGAGGCGCGACCTCTTGGCAAAGGAAGACTCGACAACAATGACAAGGCCGATGGAAGCTCCAGAAGGCAAGACGTGAAGGATGGGGAGGCATCCGAGGGACGCAAGGCTGATGGAGGAGGCTAGAATGCTAGGTTTAGGTTGGTCGGGCGAGAACGAGTGCTGAGTGAATGTACTCGGGGTAAAATCTCAAAATTAGGGTTACGGTAGCAGTACTGTAGCGTTACTGTAGCAGTCGACTGGTGGTTTCATCAGTCGACTGGTGCAGTCGACTGGTAGCGAACAGAGGGTTGGTATCGAGCCGTTGGGCTGCAACGGTCGAATTTCCACGAAGGGCAGCCGACTGCATGTTTTGGCAGTCGACTGGTAGGCGGGGTTTTCTAACCCGTGGCCTATATAACCAAACATTGGAAGCTTGGTTGAAGTTGACGAAATATCCACATTACATGAGTAAGCCTGATGTATTTTCATTGCTTTGTAGTGGAAAGATTGTTGGTGCGGGAAGCATCCGACGATCAAACTCGTGTTTTGATAATAGTAAAGAATTCAAAGTTAAGATGTTTGGTAGTCTAACAAGTCTACTTGAGGATTTCAGGAAAGTCCTAGCTGCGGTTAGGCAAAGGGAAAACCCTAGGGGGCGGTAACCCTAGGTCATAGGGGGTGGTAACCCTATGCGGAAAGTCTTGGTAGGTCGATGTCTTCAGGCAAAAGTCCTAGGGGGTAGTAACCCTAGGTGGAAAGTCCTGGTGTCGCGAACCAGGTGAAAGACTGGATTGGCCGGGAAGCGGATGTCCAGCAGAAAGTCCGGAAGCGTCGGGTGCTGAGCAAAAGTCCAGTCGATCTGGAGGATCGACTGGCAACAGGTAAATCTCCTGAGTGGAGTAGGTGAGGACGCGTTCCCCGTAGAGGGAACAGTAGGCGACCTAGGGTTTCCGGTCGGAAACCCGAAGTCAGACTCGGACAGTCCAGAGACTGTCTATACTTTATTTATCATGTGTATTGTGCTAACTTTGTGTTGCAGGATTGTGTTTGGGACTAACGTATCTTGCAGGTGCAAAGGAGCAACCTAATTCCTCGGATGAACAGTGTCCGAGGCGCCTCCATGGAGCTTGGAGGCGCCTCGGGTACAAAAGCTGACCTGGTCGCGAAACAGGGTTGAAGGCGCCTCAGCTGGCTCTGGAGGCACCTTGGAAGGCGCCTTGAAGGCCCTTGAAGGCGCCCTCAAAGGTGATAAGCGCAAACTGGTCAGCGCTCATCTGCACGGTGGACTCGGAGCCTTGAAGGCGCCTTCAGAGGCCTTCAAGGCGCCTTGGATGCCCTTTATAAGGGGACTTTGAGCAGCATTGAAAAACAACAACTTCCAAGCGATCCTTGTGCTGCGTGCAGCTCAATCAACGACCCTGAAGTGATGTTACGAGTCCACGACAACCAGGAGCTTCGAGATTACGATTCTGTCGTCGGTATACTTGTTTTTAATTACTGTACTAATTGTAAATCTTGTACTCTTTTTCATACTTATAAGTGTTGCCCACCGAAAGCGATCAAGGATCACGGGCCTTCGAGTAGGAGTCGACCTAGGCTCCGAACGAAGTAAAACTTCTTGTGTCCCTCTGTGATTGCATTCGTTATTTCCGCTGCGTATATTTACTTTGATAGTTTTACGATTCCGATACGATCAAAATAGCCGCGAGCGCTATTCACCCCCCCTCTAGCGCGTCTCGATCCAACAATTGGTATCAGAGCGGGGTCGTCTTGAATCAGTGCAACCACTATTCGAGACAATTTTTTTTTTCGTGGTTTTGTTCGGAGTCAATTAGAATTTAGCCTCATAGCTATATTCTAATTTCTTTTTACGAATCGATTTTCTGCTCAAAGTTGGTCAATACCACTTGAGCCTGTTATTTTTTTTCCTTCCTCCCGCACTACTAATCCAAGACTTAGTCTTGGAATAGATCTTGTTGTTTCTGTTTTTTTTAGATCTAAATGGCCCAACAAGAAGGATATAGCACCGTTCGTCCCCCATTATTTTCCGGAGAAGACTTCGGATATTGGAAGGGGCGAATGGAGATATATCTAAAGATCCAGTTCGACACCTGGATGATCGTCAAAACAGGACTGCAACTACCAACTGATACAGACGGTAAGCCTACATCCTGTGAGAACTGGGAGCCCGCATTTATCAAAAAAGTGGAAGCCGACGCCAAAGCCACCTGCACCATCCAGTGCGGTCTGACCAAAGAAGAGCTCAACAGAGTCGGTCCATTCTCCTCCGCAAAGGAACTATGGGAGAAACTGATCGAACTTCACGAGGGAACCTCGGAAACCAAGGTAAGTAAGCGTGATCTGTTACTTAACAAATTATACAATTTGAAAATGCAGGAAGGCGAGACGGCAAGTTCTCTACACGCTCGAATCCAAGATATTCTGAACTCTCTTCATGGAATCGGGCAAAAGGTAGAAAACAGAGATATAATAAGGTATGCTCTTAACTCATTTCCTAGGAGCTCATTGTGGGCATCAATGGTAGATGCCTACAAAGTCTCTAAGGATTTGTCTTCCTTAAAATTAGACGAATTATTTAGTGAATTTGAACTCCATGAACAAACTAATGCACAACCATCCGAGAAGGGCAATGCTTTGGTTGCAGGTACAAGTCGAACAAGGGAATCACGAGTACGGCGAAAGATTGAATCGGAATCAGAAGACGAACCCGACTCAGAAGATTCAGAGGATGAACTGACCAGCGAACTAGTGAATCTCGTGAAGAAGCTCTACAAGAAGAAAAAGGGATTCAACAAGAAAGATCTAAAGAAGGCAGTTCAATCCAAGGAGGCTCAACAGAACTCAAAGGCAAAGTACGAAGTCACTTGCTACGGGTGCAACCAGAAGGGGCATATAAAAGCCAACTGCCCCAATCAAACGGAAGCCAAGAAGCAAAGAAGAAAGAAGGCACTAAAGGCAACCTGGGACGAATCTTCTTCGGAGGACGAAGACGACGAACTCGACCAAACGAGTTTACTCGCATTAATGGCCCGGGACCAGATCAGCGAATCCGAGAGCGAGTCAGAAGCCGACTCCGAGCAAAGCCACGGATCCGCATCCGTTTCCGAAGGGCCAGACTCCGCTGTAAGTATTCCTAGGCTTAATAATTTAATCAATTATTTACTTCGCAAATTAGCCAAGTCAAATTTGAAAATTAAGTCACTTTTAAAAGAAGTAACCATTCTTAAAGGAATAACTAACTCAACATCTTTAACTGAAGATTCAACTCAAGTACAACAACTTGAGAAAGAAAATTCAAATCTGAAAAATCAGTTAAAAGATTTAAAAATTACTTTAGAAAAGTTCTCTCTGGGCTCCAAGAATTTGGATCTAATTCTTGGGACACAAAGAGCCGTCTACAATAGAACTGGGCTAGGATATAAAAGTAAAAAGAAATATAAATCTTATTTATCCTTAATAAACAAACAAAGTAGTAAATCAGTCCAAGCATGGGTCCCCAAGTCCAAATTGATCAATCAAATTGGACTTGGCCAATACTGGGTTCCGAAGGATCAAATATACTACCTCGACAGACCATATCGAGGCCGTGATCCAGGGAAAGCTAAAATGAAAACGATCTTAATTCAAAATTAAATTAAATTAAATTAAAATCCAAAATTAAATTGAAAACTAGATGGAGGATCCAAACTAGCTGGCACCTCCAACTGAACTACCCGATAGGGTAACTGAACCTAATCTATCCAAAATGGGTAAAACAAGAATAGATTACCCGGCAGGGTAATTAAGGTTAGATTAAAACGGGATAAGTTTAACTTGAACCACAGTACTGGTGAAGTTTTTGGATGATAGGAAGATATGGCTTCGATCTAGTGCATTTGGCCAAGTGAAACTGACCGAAGCTACCCTTAAATGGATCCTAACTAGTTAGACCAAGGTTTTGTACTAAGTTCAGTGGGTAGGACTATTTGGGAAACCTCGAAGGCATGGTTACTTTAATGAGCTCCTTGTGACTCACCATAGCCCAGAAGTTTATCCAAAGAATGCTTACTTGTTGAACCCAAAGGTAAACCTGAATCTAATACAAAGTTAAACCAGACCCTTGAATTCAACAATAAATCATCTCACATCAATTATAGGATTCCCTGATTGACAATTTAGATCGGGTGAGATGACTAAGAAACAAAATTATTTAAAAATCTTTTCAAAATTAATTTAAAATTATTTAAAAATCTTTTCAAAATTAATTTAAAAATTATTTAAAAATCTTTTCAAAATCAATTTCAAAATTATTTAAAAATCTTTTCAAAATTAATTTCAAACTTATTTAAAAATCTTTTCAAAATCAATTTAAAAATTATTTAAAAATCTTTTCAAAATCAATTTAAAAATTATTTAAAAATCTTTTCAAAATCAATTTCAAAATATTTAAAAATCTTTTTAAAATTAATTTCAAACTTATTTAAAAATCTTTTCAAAATTATTTAAAAATCTTTTCAAAATCAATTTAAAACTTATTTAAAAATCTTTTCAAAATCAATTTAAAACTTATTTAAAAATCTTTTCAAAATTATTTAAAAATCTTTTCAAAATCAATTTAAAACTTATTTAAAAATCTTTTCAAAATTATTTAAAAATCTTTTCAAAATCAATTTAAAACTTATTTAAAAATCTTTTCAAAATCAATTTAAAATTATTTAAAAATCTTTTCAAAATCAATTTCAAAATTATTTAAAAATCTTTTCAAAATTATTTAAAAAATCTTTTCAAAATTAATTTCAAAATTATTTAAAAATATTTTCAAAATCAATTTAAAAATTATTTAAAAATCTGTTCAAAATCAATTCAAAATTATTCTAAAAACTTAAATTTCAAAATCATTTTAAAAACCTAAATTTCAAAATTACTTTAAAAACTTAAATCTCAAAATTATTCTTAAACTCAATAAACATAAGTGTTTGCTAAATTATCTTGAATACAATAGAAAATTTAAGGTGACAATAAACATAGTGTCTGCTTCAATCACGCTATCTTTAATCCATTAAAAAGAAACCAATTCAACTACTTCATGTATAGGAATTGGATCAATGGAGGTTGGATAGTGGATGCTCCAGACATATGACTGGAGATAAGTTGAAGTTTACCAAACTCAAGCACAAGAGTCTAGGATCAGTTGCATTCGGCAACAACGGTAAACTTAAAGTAATCGGAAAAGGTAATATTGAACTTAGTTCCGATTTCATTATTCGAAATGTTTTATTGGTTGAAAATTTTAACTTTAATTTACTAAGTATAAGTCAATTGTGTGACAGCGGATACCTAGTTAATTTCGATAAATCTGGATGTCTAGTTAAAAATATTGAAAATCCAGAAATTAAACTTAAGGGACTTAGAAAAAAAAACATCTACACAATTGATTCATCAATATCCTCAATAAAGTGTCTCCTGACACAGCAAGAGGAAACCCAACTGTGGCACAGAAGGCTGGGTCACACACACACAAGACTTATTTCAAAAATGAGTCAAAATGGTCTAGTTAGAGGTTTGCCCAAATTAAAATTTATTGAAAATTCAATCTGTGATGCATGTCAAAAAGGAAAACAAACCAAGTCAACCCACAAGTCAACTAACCTAGAAAGATCCAACACCATACTTGAGCTCATTCACCTTGATCTATTTGATTCACATGGAGCCAAATCACTAAACAAGAACCAATATTGCTTAGTAATAATTGATGACTACTCTAGGTACACTTGGGTAAAATTTCTAAAAACAAAAGATGAAACCTATGAAATATTTAGTAATTTTTGCAACTTAACGGAAAATGAAAAAGATACTAAAATTAAAAGAATAAGAAGTGATCACGGAGGGGAATTTGAAAATCATAAGTTCACCCAATTTTGTAAAATAAATGGATACCAACATGAATTTTCATGTCCTAGAACCCCCCAATAAAATGGACTAGTGGAACGTAAAAATAGAACATTACAAGAAGCAGCTAGAACTATGTTAAATGAATATCACTTAAATCATCAATTTTGGGCTGAAGCGATAAATACTGCAAATTACATTCAAAACAGAATTTTAATTAATAAATTTCACAATAAAACAGCATATAAACTCTACTATAATAAAATTCCCAATCTAAACTATCTAAAAGTATTTGTGTGTAAAGTTCACATTTTAAATACTAAAGATTACTTAGGAAAATTTACACCCAAATATAACCAAGGAATATTCTTAGGATACTCCTCTACCAGTAGAGCCTTTAGAGTATTTAATCAAAATACCTTGAAAGTTGAAGAAACAACTAATGTAATATTTGATGAAGAAAACAATTTACCTAATATAAATGAAAATATTGACACTAATCCAAGAGCAGCAGACGATGATGAAATCCAACCTAATCATAATGAGTCAGAAGAACCAGTTTCTGACTCACAAATAAGACCAACTAGAATAAGCACCTCTCACCCACCTGACCAAATTTTGGGTGACCCAAACCTAGGAGTCAGAACTCGATCGTCCTATAGAAACCTTAGTCAGATTGCTCTAATTTCTAAAATTGAACCTAAAACTATAGAAGAAGTCCTGCCTGATCCAGACTGGATCATTGCGATGCAGGAAGAATTAGCCCAATTTGAGAGAAACCAAGTCTGGGACCTTGTACCTAAACCCATAGATAAATCAATAATAGACACTAAATGGGTTTTTAGGAACAAGTTGGATGATCACGGTGATATAGTAAGAAACAAAGCAAGGTTAGTAGCCAAAGGGTTTAGTCAAGTCGAAGGCTTAGACTATGATGAAACTTATGCTCCAGTAGCTAGACTCGAGTCCATTAGGATGTTATTAGCCTATGCAGCCAATAAAGGATTCAAATTGTACCAAATGGACGTTAAGTCAGCCTTTTTAAATGGTTTTATCAAGGAAGAGGTCTACGTAAGCCAACCTCCAGGGTTTGAAGACATAGACTACCCTAATCACGTATTTAAATTAAAAAAGGCTCTATATGGACTAAAACAAGCCCCTAGAGCATGGTACGAAAGATTATCTAATTACTTAATATCCAAAGAATTTAACCAAGGACAAATCGATCCTACTTTATTCGTGAAAACTATAGGAAAAGACATCTTTATAGCCCAAATCTATGTTGACGACATAATCTTTGGTTCAACCAATTCAAAATTCTTAAAAGAATTCGTCAAATTAATGAAAAGTGAATTTGAAATGAGTATGGTTGGAGAACTTAATTTCTTCTTAGGCTTACAAATTAAACAAACTAAAGATGGAATCTACATTTATCAAACTAAATATGCTAAAGAGTTAATTAAAAAATTCTGTATGGAAAATTCAAAAATTATAAATACTCCAATGGCAACCAACATAAACATTGACTCTGACCCTGAAGGAAAACCAGTTGACTCAAAATACTATAGAAGTGCCATAGGTAGCTTACTCTATCTAACTGCAAGTCGACCCGACATATTGTTTGCATTAGGTATGTGCGCAAGATACCAATCATGTGCAAAAGAGTCACACCTATCTTATGTTAAAAGAATACTTAGGTATATTAAAGGAACTCTAAATGTAGGACTTTGGTATCCAAGAACTTGCATCTTTGACCTTTACGGTTATTCTGACTCAGACTATGTTGGGTGCAAGCTAGACAGAAAAAGTACAAGTGGTAGCTGCCAGATTCTAGGTCAGTGCCTAGTAAGTTGGTCAAGCAGAAAGCAACATTGTGTTGCTCTATCCACCACAGAAGCTGAATACATAGCTCTAGGAGAATGTGCATTTCAACTACTATGGATGATGCATACGTTAAAAGACTATCAACTAGAGTATAAAAACACACAAATCTTCATTGATAATATCAGCTCAATTAATCTCACCAAGAATCCTATTCACCACTCTAGGACTAAACACATAGAGGTAAAACACCACTTTGTAAGGGACCATGTAGCTAAAGGTGAAATTGCACTCAACCACGTCGAGTCCAAATCAAACATAGCTGACATCTTTACAAAACTCTTACCTGAACTTGAGTTCAGTGCACTTAGAAGGCGAATAGGAATGTGTTGGGTAGAGTAGTGTTCTCATTTTTTAAAATAACTCTCATTTTTTTTTTCAAATTCTAGGAAAAATAATTTTCAAAATTCCCAAGTTCCTAGATTTTTTTCAAAATTTTGGAATTAACCTAGGTTTTCCCCCTAGATATCATGTTCCCCTAGAATTAAGCCAGAGCATCTCACAAACACCTAGGTTTACCTTGATTGTGTTTGAAAAATATAGAACGGTGTGAGATGCATAGGGTACAGCCTGGACTCAAGAATGCTTATATCTGTGCATCAATATGAGTTTGGGCGTTAAATATGCAATAAACATTAATCAAGTTAAGTTCTCCAGCTCTAGTCAAGTCTATCTGGACCAAAATAACTTAACTTGACTAACCTAGTGAAAGCTATTATCCTGTAGACTATCAGCAAGTAACTAAAGGTTAGACAGTTGGTAAAGAATACTCAATTTTCTTCTTAAAGAATGTTTTTGCTCTTTATGGCTCTGATACCTAATAAATCAATCTATTGAACATGTCTTGTGCTTGGACTTAAGGACCAACTGAACTTAAATGAATAACCTTGTCTTAAAACTTTATTAAAACTAAGTTCCAATTGACATTAACTTTCAAACCCTGTTGAACTTAGCTAACCTGTTAACCTTAGTAAAATCATGTACAACTCAATCAAACATCTATTATTACCCATTTTTGATATATGGCAAAGGGGGAGAGTAGCAAAAATGTAAACAAAAAGTTAAGAGGGAGCAAAAGTTAAGGGGGAGCAAAAGTTTAGGGAGAGCATATAAGGCAAATTTGCTTTAGTTATTTTGGACATCTATACTTAGCAGATTTGTCTGTGTTAAAAATGTCTATTCGTTTGTTTACTTAACTTTGAAATTGAGTTGCCATAATCAAAAAGGGGGAGATTGTTGGTGCGGGAAGCATCCGACGATCGAACTCGTGTTTTGATAATGGCAAATAATTCAAAGTTAAGATGTTTGGTAGTCTAACAAGTCTACTTGAGGATTTCAGGAAAGTCCTAGCTGCGGTTAGGCAAAGGGAAAACCCTAGGGGGCGGTAACCCTAGGTCATAGGGGGTGGTAACCCTATGCGGAAAGTCTTGGTAGGTCGATGTCTTCAGGCAAAAGTCCTAGGGGGTAGTAACCCTAGGTGGAAAGTCCTGGTGTCGCGAACCAGGTGAAAGACTGGATTGGCCGGGAAGCGGATGTCCAGCAGAAAGTCCGGAAGCGTAGGGTGCTGAGCAAAAGTCCAGTCGATCTGGAGGATCGACTGGCAACAAGTAAATCTCCTGAGTGGAGTAGGTGAGGACGCGTTCCCCGTAGAGGGAACAGTAGGCGTCGGGTCGACCTAGGGTTTCCGGTCGGAAACCCGAAGTCAGACTCGGACAGTCCGGAGACTGTCTATACTTTATTTATCATGTGTATTGTGCTAACTTTGTGTTGCAGGATTGTGTTTGGGACTAACGTATCTTGCAGGTGCAAAGGAGCAACCTAATTCCTCGGATGAACAGTGTCCGAGGCGCCTCCATGGAGCTTGGAGGCGCCTCGGGTACAAAAGCTGACCTGGTCGCGAAACAGGGTTGAAGGCGCCTCAGCTGGCTCTGGAGGCACCTTGGAAGGCGCCTTGAAGGCCCTTGAAGGCGCCCTCAAAGGTGATAAGAGCAAACTGGTCAGCGCTCATCTGCACGGTGGACTCGGAGCCTTGAAGGCGCCTTCAGAGGCCTTCAAGGCGCCTTGGATGCCCTTTATAAGGGGACTTCGAGCAGCATTGAAAAACAACAACTTCCAAGCGAGCCTTGTGCTGCGTGCTGCTCAATCAACGACCCTGAAGTGATGTTACGAGTCCACGACAACCAGGAGCTTCGAGATTACGATTCTGTCGTTGGTATACTTGTTTTTAATTACTGTACTAATTGTAAATCTTGTACTCTTTTTCGTACTTATAAGTGTTGCCCACCAAAAGCGATCAAGGATCGCGGGCCTTCGAGTAGGAGTCGACCTAGGCTCCGAACGAAGTAAAACTTCTTGTGTCCCTCTGTGATTGCATTCGTTATTTCCGCTGCGTATATTTACTTTGATAGTTTTACGATTCCGATATGATCAAAATAGCCGTGAGCACTATTCACCCCCCCTCTAGCGCGTCTCGATCCAACAAAGATATCTTGGTTTAATAATCATCAAAAAATTTTACTAGCTGATCACCCATTTAGAAAAAATAAGAAAATTTTCAAAAGGAATGAAATGGTTAGGAAACTTCCTACGGTATCAAAATCAGGTGAAGAAGTTCTTGATGAAATGACAGTTATGGATTTCTTCCAGTCTATCAGAATGAATCTGATGATATAAACAAATACGTTGTTAGAGTGAACATGTATGTTTAGATGAAAAGAAGCATATTTTGTGAGCTATCATATTGGAAGTATTTATTCATTCGACATATATAATTTAGATGTGATATATATTGAGAAAAATTTCTTCGATAACATCTTCAATACTGTGATGAAGGTTCATAAGAAAACTACAGATACAACAAAATCACATGAGGAATTAAGACAATTAATAAACAGACCTGAGTTACATCAGAATGAACCAACTAGTAAATATCTGAAAACATGTTATACAATAAACAAAGAAGGTAAGCAAGCATTATATACTTGGTTAAAAGCAATCAAATTTGTTGATGGATATGCCTTGAATATGTCTCGTTGTGCTAATAAGAATAGGTTAAAAATATTCGGAATGAAGAGTCATGATTATCACGTGTTTATACAAAGACTAATTCCAATAGCATTCTATGATCTACTTCCTAACAATGTTTGGCAAGTACTTACAGAGTAGAATCTTTAATTTTAGAGATTTGATTTCAAGAGTTATTATATCCATAGATATGCTTCGGCTTCAGACAGACATTCCAATGATACTCTGTAAGCTTGAACGAATAATCTCACCTAGTTTTTTTTTTAAAATTTTATGGAACATCTACCTGTTCATTTGCCTTATGAGGCACAACTAGGTGGTCTTGTGCAATACAGATAGATGCACCCATTTGAAAGATTTCTAAGGAAATTAAAAAATAATATTCGTAACAAAGCAAGAGTTGAGGAATCAATAAGTAATGCATATTTGGTTGAAGAAACAACTTCCTCCTGCTCTTATTATTTTGTTGATCATGTGAAAATGAGACATCATAAATGTCCTCGAAATTCTGATTGATACTCAACTGACAAACCCAGAGATACTCACTAGATAGCATCATATATATCAAAAAAGTTTAAAGAACGATTATCTCTTACTGGTACTATATGGCGGCTTGTAGATCAAGATATGAAGAATTTTTATTATAGAAAATTTTTTGTAAGTATTTAGAATGGAACCATATTTATAGTTAACATAATATTAATTATCAAAATATATTATTGCAGAAGAGATATGTTTGGGAGGAGGGCTAGGAGGAAATGTTAAAAAAAAAAAATGGAATGCCTACTGCTCTAAACTGTACAAGGGCATGTTGTACAAGTGAAGGCAAAGGAGCACCAAACCATCTAAGGTTCCTGATGTAGTTTGGAAATCTTGGAGAGTCATTTGGGCTACCCAGCATTGGCAGGACAATTCAACGATTACACGCAGCAATCATAATCCTACTGGGCCGAGCATCGGATCCATAAAGCATACTGATGGATCTCGTTCGATGGTGAAGCATGCCTCTGACTTGGTATGTTTAAAATTAAATTATATAAATCTTTCTAATATATATTTTGTTATTAGTTTTAATGTATTTACATTTTCTGTACATAAACTGCTAAATTACAAAGAACTCCACTTATTGGGAGATATTTAATAAAACTCATAAGAAGAAAGATGTGTCATTTGTCGATCGACGTTTCTCAGCAATATAATTAACGTAAGAATATTAAATTTCATGAATATATTTGTACACTTTATGTGGATGTTACTAAAATTATTATTTTGACACAGGAAATAATGTCTACTAAAGTTGCTAAGATATCTCAGCCTGAGGCAGAGGGAGAGGGGTCACAATCTCTTTCCACCGATTTAGTTAATGACATTTATTATGATGTCGTCGGTGGAAAGAAGAAGACATCCTTTTACAAGCTTGGCTCTCAGGCCTTAGTTATGTATGAACGGATGAGGACTCCAGGGATCAGGGGGCATCCTACTTCCTCCTCCTCATCTAGTGAGGTACAAGAATTGCGGGAGGAAAATGAGGACTTGCGGACTCAACTATCGTCATTGAAGAAGATGCAGAGATACAGGAGATGCGACAGCGACGAGCTCAGACTGATGCGATAGTTTGTCATATGCAAGCATTTACAGCGATGTTCTCTCTAGATTCACATATGGTTAGCCCGCATCGTTTGGAGTCCTAGGACACCCAAGATCCCAACCATTCCCCTACAGAGTGGATTATTTTAAAGTATACATGATTTATCTTAACTTCTAATTTCAATCAAAAACAATATTATTTTTTTAAAAAAATAATATTATTTTTTTAAAAAAATAATATTATTTTTTTTACAAAATAATTATATGCATATCTGATTGTATTATACATTTTCATAATTGTTTTTAAATTTGACATATTTTTATCCTAGAGATGCAAGTATGTATTTTTAAAGACTGCCCACTAGCTTAACTACTTATTAGTTTAAGATAAATAATTATATCTTTTGTAGTTTAATATCTCATTTTCTATTCACAACTAATTTCAATGAAATTTCATGCAGTATACTGAGATGATTTTGTTACTTATTTTGATTTTGATGTATTGTATTAGATTATTTTGTATTGGACAAATTTTATCTTATATTAGATTCGGACATGTGTTGGATTTACCATTATTATGTATCTAGTTCATTTTAGTTCAGCTAGAATGTTATGTTGTTTGTGATGTGTTGTGTGTTTCTTATGTGTTATGAGTTTGTTATGTTGTAATTGTTGATGTGTAATGAGTTTATTGTAAGTTTTGTTGTTAAGTATTATGAGTTTATTATGAAAATCACGCTTTTAATAATTGGAGTGATTTAGATTTATATGTAAATAGGAAAAACAGAAAAATAAAAAGAGAATTAGTAAACTGTAGGATAGATTAGCGATGGACATTTTGTTGGAGCAATCCCGATGGTCCGCGGGACCATGTGTTTTGGTGTTTGGGCAAAGGGTTTAAGTTAGGTTCACCCTTGTATTTGATATGTGTATTTGAGTTGTGCAGGTTTGCAGGATACACATGTGACTCAGGTTGATGGCTTCGGGTCTGGTGAAGGATGGAGCATCCGAGGGACCGTGGACAAGGCAGCGAGGATAAGGGCCGAGGGAAGCGACTTTGAGGCATACGCGAAGGATGGCATTGAGGACGAGCCGCGGGCTTGAATGCATCCGAGGGACAAGAGCAAAAAGAAGTAGGCTTGAAGGCAAGAGGTCAAAGCTACAAATGAAGCATCAAATGAGTCATAAGGGTGAGGGTACGAGTGCATGAGAGATTGTACTCGGAGTAAAATCCTAGTTTTAGGGGGTTACTATAGCAGTTCTGTAGCGCTACTGTAGCAGTATTGTAGCAGTCGACTACATGTTTTAGCAGTCGACTGGTGCAATCGACTGGTGCAGTCGACTGGGGCAGTCGACTGACAACGAACAGAATGTCTCTGTTCGCTCGGTTAGTGTGGAATCGAGCCGTTGGGATGTAACGGTCGAATTTCCACAAAGGGCAGTCGACTGGTAGGCGGGGTTTTCCAACTCGTGGCCTATATAACCAAGCCTTGGAAGTTTGGTTGAGGTTGACGAAATAGAGGTGGTTAATCTCTATTAGTAGTCTACTTGTGCCCTAGCGTCAAAAGAGTTCTTGTGAGGGTTGTGGTGAGGTTTCTCCACCCACAAGGAGCTACGTGAGCTAGCTGGAGTTTGCCGGGGAGTAATCCACCGAAGGATCGTGATCGTCCACCTTACGGACAGCCGTGGAGTAGGAGTTCTTGTGAGGGTTGTGGTGAGGTTTCTCCACCCACAAGGAGCTACGTGAGCTAGCTGGAGTTTGCCGGGAAGTAATCCACCGAAGGATCGGGATCGTTCACCTTACGGACAGCCGTAGAGTAGGAGCCCTAATCTCCGAACCACGTTAAACGATCGTGTAGCTTGGTTTGCATTTCTTTCTTGCCTTTATCTTTAAGCTTGTTTGTTTTGTTTGTATTTTCGTTGCGCAAACTAACGTTGTAGAAAGAAGCGAGTATTTGGGGGTGTCGTCTATCCAACCCCCCTTCAAGCCGGCCGACCGATCTCCCAACACATTTGATTTTTCATCGCTAATAGCGACAGATATTTTTAAAATCATCGCTATTAGCGACAGATTTTTTAAATATCCGTCGCTAATAGCGACGGAAAATCAAATGTCTGTTGCTACTATCAAGGGTGCGATACTTTTACGATACGTTTCGATATATAAAACAAGAGATTAACGTTGGAAAATTTAAATATCCGTCACTAATAATGACGGATAATCTAAATATCTATCTCTAATAGCAACAGGTAATTTAAATATTCATCGCTAATAGTGATAAGTATTTAAATTTCCCGTCGCTAATATTTTAATAGAGATTTTTACTCCATTTGGCTAGGAGCTACAAAAATTTAGACATTTGTCGCTATATATAGCGACGAAATATAAATATTCGTCACTACAATATCAACGACTGAAATCTGCACGACGAGACGCTTTCAATCACTATTCCATTGCAATATATATTTAGCGACGGATAAATTTTATCTGTATTTCTTGTATTTTTATAGTGTAATTCTCCTTAGTTGGAGACTTCTTATAATTATAATTATAATTATAATAATAATAATAATAATAATAATAATAATTTAAAAAATAATCAGGTAATTTTAAATCTGAGATGATTAATCTTAAAAATTTTCATATGTGACTGGATAATCCAGCCAAGAAATATAGGAAACTTGAGTTATTACTCATACGCGGTTCAGATGATATTTTTCCCAAAAAAAAAAAATCTAGGGCACATCAACCTATTTAAGAGCTTTCTCCTTAGTCATGTAAATCGTCTTATAAGAAATATCCTTATACCAATTTTGTCAAAACTACTATATTGACTTAATTTAGTAAAAAAATTTAAAAATATAAGCATGGAAAGACTTTAAAAACTTTGGTGATCACAAGAAAAGATTTATTTTGAAAATTTGATCAATTAGGTCCACACACTTCTAATAATAGAAATAAAATCATATAATAACTATAGAGGTTCTAAAAAATAAAAAACCTACTTATTTTTAAAAATTATTAGTTTAGATCTATATAATAGTTTTGGATCATAATCAGGGGTGGATCTAAAATTTTAAATTTGGAGGGGCCGCATGATAAGTACCAAAAATAATTATCGTCAGAAATTTGTACACCCTTGAACAACCTCCGAATTCTCAATTTACGACTGAAATCGAGATCAAAATTTACCTAGAAATCACCGTCCTAGGTTACCGTGGATGACAAGATAACAATAGCGAACAAGCTCAAATGTAGTTCCGACACGAAACAAGGGCCAACGACCCTTCTCAAGTTACGATATTACTTCAAGATTTTGATATCAAACTACCAATAGAAAATTTAGATTGCGGACTTTCTAAATATATAATCAATTTTGAATTCTGACGATCAACGATGCTACAATTGACAATGAAAGTAACAACAATGATTTTGGAGTGAATTGGAAAAGATCGAGATGTCTAGCTATAGGAGAGAAAATGCCTATATCATAAATTAGAAAAGATTTCTATATAGTAATCAACTAATAATATTATTACTAATAATATTTGTATATAATTAATGATTTGTAGTTTCCCTTTGTTAAATTTAATTTTTTTTTCAACATAATTCCTATTAGGTAAATTAAAAAACACTCAAAAGAAATATTTTTCTCTTAAATTATATAGCATATTTAATAAGTATATCATTCGTCGATTATATTAAAATATATTCAAAAGGAAGATTAATTTATCATCTTGTACTCCTTCATCATTCTAATTAATACTATATATATATCCTAGTATATATAATACAATCAAGCCTCCTTGTAAATCCGCCTCTGATCATAATAAAGTGTTGGTCTGAGAATGTTTACTAATATATTATAATTTCAAATAACAATATTGGTCAAACTTGATATAAAGAAATAAAAAATAATAATACTGACAAATATTTAGAAGATTTATTTTTAAATGTGTATAAATTGTACTTAGATTTAGATAAATTAAGAAAAATATCATCTATTTATTATTAGGTGAACATTCAGTTAATTAGATTAATTTAGTATTAATTTAATATAATTTTTTTTAAAAAAATTGATTAATTCAAGGTTAATTAAAATCATCATTTTTAATTTGATTCGATTAATTGAATTTTAATAAAATTTTGATTCGATTCGGTTAGTCAATATTAAATCAATTTTCGATTAATTCAATTAATTTATGGATCGAATTAATCGAATGCTCTCCTCTACTTATAATGGGCTAAGGTTTGATGTTCTCTTAGGAGGTTACACTCATCGTTTAAAGCTGGATAGGAATCCACGATGTTTGGATGGACAATTTGAATATATTGAGCTCAAACCCAAGGCCAAGTGAATCGAGGTTGCAAGTTGAAATGAGGATGCAAAATAATAGAGATATCAAATCGGAGTACTCGAATCATCTAGTTGAGGCGAGTAATGATACTCCATAACCAAGCTCTTGAGGGAAATTAGAGTGCTCACATGATGTGATGTCGAACATTTAGGATGCTAAGAGAGTGCTTGAGGTCAATCACTCTTAGAAGTTGACATTAGATATTTAACTTATGTTGACTAATTTTGATGATGATCAAATTAATTTTATAAAAAAATTTTATCGGTCATCGATGTAAATTGAAAAATGCTTATAACGAGTATCCATCAACCTGACATTTTAAAGTCAATCATCTATTAATTTTTTTTTTTTTGAAAGAATGAAAAGACCCTCCATTGCTCCGGAGGCAAATAAACAATATTACAATATTGGTCAAACTTGCTTAAATACTAATTAAAACTAATTAATTTAGTCAAAATTGCTCAATACACTAGAATTTTGATTAAAAAAAAACAAAGTTAATCAAAATTATCTATAACAATTTTGATCAAAGTTGCTCCATGTTTTAACAATTTTAGAGAGCGGTTGAAATAATTTTTGCGAAATTTACTATAATAATTTTTTTAAAAATATAAGATGCATTTTTAGTATTTAAAAAAATAAGATATTTTTTTAATAAAAATGAAAATAAAAAATGATTTTCCGTTCATCTTTTTCTAACAAACAAAAGCAATTATATAATGTTTCATTTGTTTGACTTATCTTTGCCGTGCCCCACGTGCATGGACGTTCGCAAAGAGAATGGGTCAACTTTGATTTCAAGTCATCTTCAATTTTTATTAGAAGATAAATGCTGTCCCTTTTAAAAAAATTATATCCCCATCAAATCACAGTCCGGGTAGAGTTGGGTAACAAAGTGCAGGCATGGAGTTTAATCAGTACAGCATTGACTAAGAGTCAAGTCATCGGACGGAACACGTTCCTTACGTTCACCCGAGCTCAACGAAAAACCCGTTCACACCCACCTCCGGTCCGCATCCTGAACCGGTCCAAGCGGGTTTCTTATTTTCGAAACTGTTTAAAAATATATAAAGTGTTGTGTTACAATTAGAAAATTAATTAGATAAAACAATTTAAAAATCCAAACGAGAAAAAATTGCTCGAGTCGACTGAACCGAAGCGTTTCAAAGTGTCCGGTTCAAGTTGGAAATGTGGACCAGTGTCTCTCTGGAGACGAGGATGCCTTTTCCTCTCGAGCTTCAACTGCGCGTCTCAAATTGGGGCTCTTTCGAGGAGGGAGACTGGGGTTTTGTGGCTGCTCCAAGTTCTGTCTTTTGCTTCCTACGCTGCTGATTAGGCGTTTTAGGCTTGTTCTTCCCTTGCTGATTGCGTATGTCGATTGGTTGTCGTTGATTGTGTTAGTGGCGATTTTCTTTCTTTCGTTGCTTTTGTGCTTGATGTTCTAGGATTTTTTTAAGGTTGCGCTTCCTTATTTATTTATTTATTTATCGTTCAGTTAGTTTTCGTAAAATCTCTTTAAAAAGATTTGCTTTTTATTTGGCCCTTCTCTATTTATTGTTCATGGCAAAGGATAAGTGAAAAAGTAGTACCTTTATTGTGTTACTGATATCCTAATTAGTCATACCTAATTCAAGCAGTAGACTTTCGTGTTATTGGGTGAGCTATCTTGAGATGGATTTTGATCAGTGTTTGTGCCTCTTTGTGTTCCTCGCTGTAATATGTTGCTGCTTTTGTATGATTATAATTTCCAGTATGTCCTGTTTGCTCTGATGGCGCATTTGATGGGCTGAATGGGTGTATTTGTTAATTTCTAGGTTGTGTGATCTCTCTGCTGTGCATGTTTGAGTTTAGTCCTGCAGGATTTCCTAGCTAACAATAGTTCATACGATTCTTATGCATTCCAATTTTATATGTCAGCAGAAGACATTTGTTACATGGCTAGTCCTGTCTAATGGTTAGGTGTTATGCTGTTTCTGCCTCTTCAGACCTATCTTTTTCTTATTTGCTTGACCACTGTATGAGGTACAATTTGTAGTTTGAAAATTCCCTTCTACAGGATGAGATAGGTAGAAGTTAATAGAGTAGGTATTAGTTGTCACTTGCCAGAACTTAGTGTTGGAGATCGGACGGCCGGCTAGAAGGGGGGTTGGATAGACGGCACCCCGAAATACTCGCTTCTTTCTACAACGTTAGTGCGCAAGCGGAAATGCAAACAAAGCAAGTAGAAAGCTAAATACTAAAGGAAAGAATGCAAACCAAGCTACACGATCATTTACGTGGTTCAGAGATAAAACTCCTACTCCACGGCGTGTCCGTAAGGTGGACGATCCCTATCCGTCGGTGGATTACTCCCCGGAAGACCTCCGGTTAGCTCACGTAGCTCCTTGTGGGTGGAGAAACCTCACTACAACTCTCACAAGAACTTCTTACAAGCTAGGGCACAGGTAGACTACTAATAGGGGTTAACCACCTCTATTTTGTCAACCTCAACCAAGCTCCCAAGGCTTGGTTATATAGGCCACGGGTTGGAAAACCTCGCCTACCAGTCGACTGCTAAAACATGCAGTCGACTGCCCTCAGTGGAAATTCGACCGTTACATCCCAACGGCTCGATTTCACACTAACCGAGCGAACAGAGACATTCTGTTCGCTGCCAGTCGACTGCCCCAGTCGACTGCACCAGTCGACTGCTAAAACATGCAGTCGACTGCTACAGTACTGCTACAGTAGCACTACAGTGCTGCTACAGTAAAACCCTCTCTCATGCACTCGTACCCTCACCCTTATGACTCACTTGATGCTTTTTTGCAGCCTTGACATCTTGCCTTCAAGCTTACTTCCTTTGGCTCTCGTCCCTCGGATGCATTCAAGCCCTCGGCTCGTCCCCAATGCCATCCTTCGTGTATGCCTCGAAGTCGCTTCCCTCGGCCCTTGTCCTCGCTGCCTTGTCCACGGTCCCTCGGATGCTCCATCCTTCACCAGACCCGAAGCTATCAACCTGAGTCACACGTGTATCCTGCATACCTGCACACTTACATACACATATCAAATAACAAGGGTGAACCTAACTTAAACCCTTTGCCCAAACACCAAAACACATGGTCCCGCGGACCATTGGGATTGCTCCAACAATCTCCCCCTTTTTGGTGTTTGGCAATACGTTTAAGTTAGGGAAAACATATGTCAAATAAACATGCTAAAACAAATGGACTTACGTTGCCAAGGCTACACACTTAGACTTACACTGCCGAATGGACTTACGTTGCCAAAGTTACACACTTGGCAACCGCCGTAACACTACATCATGCATTTGAACCTATCCCAAAGCTCCCCCTACACCTACGCTCCCCATGAGCTAGGATTTTTACAACGGGCTTTTTAAGAACCTATCCCAAGGCTCCCCCTACGCAAAGGCACGTTCAGGTTTTCCCAACTAAACCTTACTTCTCCCCCTTTGCCTAACATCCAAAAAGTCCTCCAACAATATTCCAATTGTTGAAAACTTGTCATTCCAATTGACCCTAAACTCGTGTGTTTATCCCCCATGGATTTCATATACTTGTATGAGTTGACTTGGTCAAAATCCAGTGCTGAAAATAATTTCAGACTGGTATCAGTCGACTACAAGAAGTACCAGTCGACTGGTCGCTACTGGCTGAGCGAACAGAATGCTTCTGTTTCCAGCCAGTCGACTGCATGTTTTAGCAGTCGACTGGCACAATTTTTCAGCCTTTTTCAACATTTCTGACCCAATTTCAGAAATGCACCAATAATTCCACAGACCTCCAAAAATCCCTAAATTTTGTGGAGAGGTCTGTTTTACCCATGTCTACTTGGGAAAAATACATTCAAAAATGTATCTATCACCAATCCCAAGATTGACACAAAACTCAAAACTAGCTAAATGGTTCAATTTAACCTTGACCTAAAGTCCTAGTTTTGGCTTCCTCTTGATGCATTTGTCCATACTAACCCACAATGCATTTCTAGCATTGGTTTATATGGCATCTATACATCCAAAATCAATTATCATGCAATATGACCCCAATGTCATATTTCTTGCATGAAACATAACCCAATTGTGTCAAAACCCTAGGTTTGAGACTCAAGTCCGTCTCCAAACCACTTGGCACATCCCATGACCCCTCTAGACTCCCAAGTACAACCCACCTGAGATCCATTGGCCATGGGTCCCAATTTGACTCTTAGAACTCCCCCTAGAGCCCTTAACCTTAGCCACCTCCCTAGGTGACTCATCCACAATGACTAGGCCACATTGGTTCACCTCCGGTGACACTTGGCCTACAAACCTAACTTTCTTAACCTTGGACACTTTGTCCTTGGTTAATTTATCCTTACCTTTAAATGGCTTTCCCTTGCCATTTATTGGTTTCTCCTTGTCATAGTCATATGCCACCCTAGCATAAGACTTTCCCTTAGCATTGGAGCCACTAGATCGGTATCCCAAACCCGATCTATCATTGTTGGGTCTTTGGCTACCCAACACCATACCTAAACCCTTAGATCCAACATTGAATCTTTCTAGGGTTTTCTCCAATTTATCAAGTTTTGCCTTCAAAGCTTGATTTTCCCTCTCTAAGTTCCTAAACCTAGAGTCAACATGTCCACCATGGACATTCCTAGACCTACCCTTTCTAGGCATGTGTCTCCCCTTCTTGGGATTAATGCCTTGGGTCTCCTTAGGTCTACCATTTCTAGGTTTATCATGCATGGGTTTCCTAGGGTTTTGATCTACATTAACCCTATTCCTATCATGATATCTAAAACCAAAATTTTTCATTGCTACATAATGATAATCACTATTTCTCCTAGCATGCATGGGAACATAAGAATTTGAATTTGAATTTTACTTTAAATTAGGGTATACCTCCCTTACCCTTGAAGCTCCCCCTTGACTTAAGCTCCTCTTCTTCTTCTCCCACTTCTTTAGATGCTCAAACTTCTTGAACTCTCCCTTCCTCGAGCATCTTGTGTGGTAGTGTCCAAGTTCTCCACACGTGAAGCATCTAATGTGCTTTTTCTCCTTCTTCTTCCTACAACTCAAATTAGATTCTAAAGGAGTTGAATTAAGTTTAGGAGATACCTTCTTCTTACTCATTGGACACCTACTCTTGTAGTGTCCCTTCTCATTGCAACCGAAGTAAATGATGTGGTCCTTTGACTTTGCTTCGGTGGAGGTGCTCACTAGGTTGACCTCCAAGATCTCTTCTTCCTCCGTCTTGGATTCTTCTTCAACCCTTGAGGATGTTAACGATGCTTCTTCATCCTCCTTCTCCTCCTCGGAAGTTGAGCATGATTTAACTTCCGGTTGCTCCTCCTCCTCTTCTTGAGCCATTAAAACCATCTCCTTGGGCTCCATATCCGATTGGTCCTTCCTCTCCTCTTGGACCACTCCATCACTTTCTTCGGATTTTTCTTCTTCTTCTTGTGTAGGCAAAAAATTCCTCCCATGGAAATTTCTTCACTTTGCTCCACAATTCATGGGCGTTCTCATATTTACCTACACCACTTATCACATTAGGAGGCAATAAATCAATTAAAATTGCTATTACCTTTGAGTTTGCCTCCGATCGTGAGGTTTGCTCCTCCGTCCAATGTCGTGTTCGGAGCTTCTTTCCTTTCTTGTCCTTTGGGACTTTGAATGACTCCTTTACCACCATCATGATGACCCAATCCGTGTTGAAGAAGATCTCCATCTTCATCATCCAATAGGTGATGTCCCCAAGGCTTCCTCCTTCAAACTTTGGAGGTTCGATCAAGCCGTTCATCTTTTGCCTCCTTGGCGGTTAGTCCAATAGAGAGCGTCCTCACTCTGATACCACTTGTTGGAGATCGGACGGCCGGCTAGAAGGGGGGTTGGATAGACGACACCCCCAAATACTCGCTTCTTTCTACAACGTTAGTGCGCAAGCGGAAATGCAAACAAAGCAAGTAGAAATCTAAATACTAAAGGAAAGAATGCAAACCAAGCTACACGATCATTTACGTGGTTCGGAGATAAAGCTCCTACTCCACGGCGTGTCCGTAAGGTGGACGATCCCTATCCGTCGGTGGATTACTCCCCGGAAGACCTCCGGCTAGCTCACGTAGCTCCTTGTGGGTGGAGAAACCTCACTACAACTCTCACAAGAACTTCTTACAAGTTAGGGCACAGGTAGACTACTAATAGGGGTTAACCACCTCTATTTTGTCAACCTCAACCAAGCTCCCAAGGCTTGGTTATATAGGCCACGGGTTGGAAAACCCCGCCTACCAGTCGACTGCCCTCAGTGGAAATTCGACCGTTGCATCCCAACGGCTCGATTTCATACTAACCGAGCGAACAGAGACATTCTGTTCGCTGCCAGTCGACTGCACCAGTCGACTGCTAAAACATGCAGTCGACTGCTACAGTACTGCTACAGTAGCACTACAGCGCTGCTACAGTAAAACCCTAAAACTAGGATTTTACTCCGAGTACAATCTCTCATGCACTCGTACCCTCACCCTTATGACTCACTTGATGCTTTTTTGCAGCCTTGACATCTTGCCTTCAAGCTTACTTCCTTTGGCTCTCGTCCCTCGGATGCATTCAAGCCCTCGGCTCGTCCCCAATGCCATCCTTCGTGTATGCCTCGAAGTCGCTTCCCTCGGCCCTTGTCCTCGCTGCCTTGTCCACGGTCCCTCGGATGCTCCATCCTTCACCAGACCCGAAGCTATCAACCTGAGTCACATGTGTATCTTGCATACCTGCACACTCACATACACATATCAAATAACAAGGGTGAACCTAACTTAAACCCTTTGCCCAAACACCAAAACACATGGTCCCGCGGACCATTGGGATTGCTCCAACACTTAGACCATACTGTTGAGACTTCTTGTTGTCGCCTTCAATTCCTTTAGTACTTACACCTATAAGAGTAATATTAGGGCTATTGCAGGGTTTTCTAGATTTTGAATGAAAAATGTGAGGCAAAAAAGCGATTCTGATATGATCAATGCATCTCCATATAGCAGTTTTTTTTTTTAAACTCAGTTATACAGGATAAGAAATATGATGTAAGAAGAGTAGGTATTAATTGTCACTTGTCAGAATTTAGACCATACTTGGTGTCTTCAATTCTTTTAATACTACACCTATAAGAGTAATCCTCAGAGGTTGTTCAGGTCAAGATTTTGAGTGAAAAGGTGAGGAAAGAATGAGATTTTTTATATGCCCAATGCATCTATAGCAGTGTCTTATTTATTTATTCTCTCACAAAAAGCGTTGCTCTTTATCTTTTGGCCAATTTACCAATTCGTATCATTTTTAGAATTTTCACTCGGTTGTGCCCTAGTTTCGTAGGGTTATCAAATCATGCCACCATTCAGTTTTTTGCAATGTCCCTGTATCCTGTGTCCAACAATCTGATTTTCTTCTTCTTGACTTAACTAGATCAAATCTCAAGTTTACCTTTTGGCTGATTGTGATTCTAGTTGATTTAAAACATTTTAGTTGACTCAAATCGAAGCTAGTTGAATCAAATTTTGTCGGTTGACTAAAATAGATAAGATCTACTTAAACGATCAAATCTTTAAATTTCAAACAATAATTTAGTTGATTGCTCAGTCGACTCAAATCATGAGCAAGTTGTTTCCATATGTCGACTAAATTACATTAAGTTGATTAAAGTTGAAATAGAAAACTTTTGTTTGTTAGCAAAATGTTTTTAGTTGGCTATCAAGTTGATCGTCAATTGACCATCAAACTTGACTATTCTTTTGACTCATTCTGCTTGTCAAGGCTTAAATGAACTTAACTGATTGCTCAGTCGACTCAAATCAAAAGCAAGTTGTTTCCATCTATCGACTAAATTATGTTAAGTTGAAATATAACACTTTTGTTTGTGAGCAAAATGTTTTCAGTCAGCTACCAAGTTGGCTTGTCAGTTGACTGTCGAACTTGACTATTCTTTTGACTCATTTTGCTTGTCAAGACTTAAATGTCCCTGGAATACCCTATTTTTTGGTTGAGTGCATGATTAGGTAAAGTCTACTAAAAAATCTCTTATAATCTCTCACATCTCACATGGCAAGAAGTCTTACCTTTGTTCTTCTTCCATCTATTAGTAGTTGTTTTCGTGTATTGGGCTTCATCCGTCTATCAAGGTTCCAGTCAACATTGATTTATCAAGACTTTTTGTTGCCAATTTTTTGTGGAACTTCTCCATCCACCAAATATTAGTTAACTTGGCCGACTTGGATTTCTCCGTACTTTTTATTGCTAATTTTTGTGGAACTTCTCCATCCACCAAATATCAGTTAAATTTGACCCACTTGGACTTCTCCCTACCATTGCACCTGTTGTTACCCATCAAATTTTTTGCACCTGCACACTTAATAAGCAAATTAATAAACACAACATTAACCTAATTTAAACTTTCGATCATTTGAAGTATGATTGCAGTTGCACCAACGGTACCATTCTAGAACATCCTTAATAGCTCCAAATAAGTCAGCAATCTAATTATAGAATTAACTTGTTGGGTGTTGAGATGTACAAAACCTTATTTGCTCAATTAGCTGATTTTCATTTTGAATTGAAATTGTTTGCATGTGAGTTCATTTACATTTGAAATGTGGGTTTGGGGATTATCCGTAAAATTGTCTTAGTCAATGCAAAATGAGTTAACAAGCTGATTTCAGAATCAGGAGTTCATTTAAACTTGAAATGTAGATTTCACAACTTATTCCATCCTAAAATATCTTAAGCAACCCAAAATGAGGTAATATAATGATTTCAAAATCAACTTGTTGGGGGCATAAATGCACACAACACTCTACAAGCTAGTGAGTTTGTTGATTTATCTTGGGTTGAAACCTTCTAAGTGACTTCATTTATGCTTGATGTTTGACTTTTAAGATTTATTTCGTCCTAAACTATCCTAAAATTCTATCAATAAGCTAATGTCAGAGTCAACTTGTTGGGTGCAGAAATGCACAAAATTCTTAACAAAATGAATTGACTAATTTTGTGTTGGGAATCTTGCATGCGAATTCATTTACACCTAAAATGATTTTGAGGTTTATTTCATACTAAAATGTCCTAAACACTCCAAAATGAGTCAACACTCTGTTTCAAAATGCTGAAATCAGCTTGTTGGGCGCAAGGTAAGAGTAGATAGGAAAAGAAAAAGCTGAAATTGGGTGTGATTTGTTAAATTTGGGAAACTAGGTTGCATCTTGTAAAACAATGAAAACAAAAAGGAAAGATGTGGTAAATTGCCCGTATCATTTCATTGCTCAGTTGTATTAGATGGTCTTTCTGGAAATTGCTGCGTAGTTTATTAATCATTGGTTGTCTAGTTTTATTTATGATGTCATTAGTTTAATGTTGTTCTGGAATCTTCTTGAACAAGCCCATATGGAAACACCATAGTTTTGGTATATTGGAAATCTACACCAGGGACCGTTCGTTTATATAGATATTTGTTGCCTTATCTAAACTGAATTCTATTTTTCATCATGGTGCAGCTGAATAATGGTGAATATATTAGTCCTCTGTCTCTCTACTTAGCTATGGAAAAGGGAGTAAGAAGAAATTTGCTATCTGTGCCCATGAAGTGTAGACGCTTTGTTCCTATTCTTCAGATACTAATTTGGTTTTCACTCAATTATATATGTTATGGTACTCTGACCGACATTGAATGCTTAAGAAGGTTCAGGGGTTCTGTAAACGACCCTCAACACAATGTATTTGATTCGTGGAGTTTTGACAACACAACAGATGGGTCTATATGCAAGTTTGCTGGTGTTGAGTGTTGGCATCCTGATGAAAGCAGAATCCTCAATCTTCATCTTTCCTACATGGGACTCCAAGGCCAGTTCCCATCAGGACTTGAGAATTGTACGAGTCTGATTGCGCTTAACCTATCAGGCAATAACTTTTCTGGATCTATTCCTTCTGATATTGACAAAAGGGTATCTTTTGTCACAAGCCTTGATCTTTCATTCAATAGTTTCTCAGGTGCAATTCCTCCCAGCCTTTCTAATTGCCGCTATCTTAATTCCCTCAAGCTCCAGCATAATCAATTGAGTGGACTCATTCCTTGGGAATTAGGCCGCCTCAATAGACTGACAGACTTTGATGTTTCTAACAATCAGTTAACTGGTCCAATCCCATCATTTTATTATAATATTTCAGCAACGAGCTTTTTAGGCAACCTTGGACTATGCGGACGACCATTGGATGGATGTGCAGGGAGTTCAAAGAAGTCCAATGCTGGGGTAATTATAGGCTCAGCTGTGGCCGTTGTTGTTATAACCATCATTATTGGTGGGGTGGTTTTGTATTTTTGCATGCGGAGAATGCCTATTCAGCAATGAGCTTTTTAGGCAACCTTGGACTATGTGGACGACCATTGGATGGATGTGCAGGGAGTTCAAAGAAGTCCAATGCTGGGGTAATTATAGGCTCAGCTGTGGCCGGTGTTGTTATAACCATCATTATTGGTGGGGTGGTTTTGTATTTTTGCATGCGGAGAATGCCTATCAAGAAAAAAGAAAAGGACATAGAAGAAGACAAGTGGGCGAAGTCTATAAACGGAGTTAAAGGTGTCAAGGTAAGATGAGAGTACTTTTATTTGAATGAGCTGAAACTTTTTTTAGGTTTGCTAAGTTACGATATGGTTTGTTCTCTTTTTGTTCTGTCAATATTTGGAGTCTAATGGTGATTTTTTTTCTTATGCTTAGGTGTCTATGTTTGAGAAATCTTTGTCAAAGATGAAGTTGAGTGATCTCATGAAAGCAACAAATGATTTCAGCAAAGATAATATGATTGGTGCTGGTAGAACTGGGACTCTGTACAAGGCAACACTTCCAGATGGCACTTTTCTTGCTATCAAAAGATTGCAGGACTCGCAGAAATCTGAAAAGCAGTTTGTATCAGAGATGGCGACACTTGGAAATGTTCGGCATCAAAACTTGGTTCCACTTTTGGGTTATTGCATTGCCAAAAAAGAGAAGCTCTTGGTTTACAAGTACATGCCCATGGGGACCCTCCATGATCAGCTGCATGATTCTGCTTCACAAGGGAAAAGTTTAGAATGGCCAACAAGACTGAAGTAATATATAAGTTTGGCAATCTATTTAAGCATTTCTTAAGGCATCAAAGCAACATTTATTTCGTGCCTTACATGGAACTTAAAGTGGCCTTGTAGATCAAGTTGTTTCAAAGGAACTTAAAATAGTATATGTAAGTAAAAAATATGATGATAATCTCTTCTTTTTTTTTTAAAGATTTTTCTCTGGTATTTCTACTATTTCCATGTTTTTGTTGTTGTGTTTGTACATGAGTGGCAATCTACTACTGCATCTCTCTAATGGCGCTACTCTATTTAACTTGAACTGTTTACAGTGATCATTGATCATTCAGTTTCAAGTTCTTACTAGATGAGCTGATTTTTATGTGAATTCTCTAAGAAAAAAGCTTTGTTGAGAATTATTTTGTTTTTGAGATTGTATTAGTGGTAATGTTGCTTCATTTGGATTTTCAAATAGGTAATTTGATAATTTAAATGCTTAGACTTTGCTCGACTAATCCTCAAGGTAAATGATTTTTTTTTGTGTCTCTACTATTGAAAAGCTAAAAATTGTACAATTATTTTTGTGGTTTATAAACTCAAGCAAACTTTGCGGTTTGACTATATCTCTAATGTGTAATATATTTAGATAAAAAAAATTAAAATTGCCTTCTTTTTTATTCATATCGTCAAAAAGTAGCTATCTTTTAAAAATGATTAAAACAAAGTTTTATTTATAATTTAATATAGAAAATATTTTTTTGTCTTCCACTTTGGTGTTTGGTATAAAGTAGCACCATTCTAGTTTAGACTATGAATTAGGTTATCAAGCCGTCGATTAATATCTTTGTGATTAAATTTTGAAAATAAAAAGGTAATTTGGATTTAAAATAAGTGGTGGGATGCTTTTTAAAGTATGCTTTTAAGTAAAGCGACAAATAAGCCTAAGTTCAGTTAAATTTTTTGGTGTTTAAATTTATTTAATAAGATAATTGAGTCAAATTAAATCGAGTCTAAAATAAATTAAGTTTTTGAAATAATTATTTAAATTTGGTTTGATTTATTTTTGATGAGTTTGATTTGAATTTAGTTCATGTAGATGTTATCGAACTTTCAATTCAAGCTTGGCTTGAATTTAGTTGGTGTAGATATTATCAAGCTCTTAATTCAAACTTTTTTGAAACTTTTACTTATTTAATTGATTATTGGACTTGATAATTTAAACTTATTTGTCTAATTTTTTTTTTTATTTAGCATGTTGAACATTGTTCATGAATTTTAATGAGCTGAATATATATGTATTCAAATTTATTTATTTAGTTTAACGAGTTGTTCAAATTTATTTATTTAATCGATCTTAAGTGTATTGAATAAATAAAAATAAACTCTTATCAAAACAAACACCAAGATTACTCTCATAATTAATTAATTAATTAATTTATATAATTATTATATATAAAATAACATCTTTATGCTAATTTATATATTTATTATAGATAATATTTTTTTTTATCTTAGAATTAATTTAAAATTTGGATCCATAAATATTAACTTTTGTACTTTTGTAATATGTTCAGAAATATTACAAGTCTTTTATTTTAAAAATCTTGATAAAGGTATGTTGTCATGTTTATGATTCCTAATAAAACATTATTAATCTTGTGCAATTCTGATCAATCTAAATTGAGAAAGATGAATTAATATTTTTAGGAGATTGTTTCAAATTTCAGAAGTTGTTGTTTATAATTTATATACTTAATTTGTAAATTTACAATGATAAATACATTTTTGACATTATAAAATGATGATCATTACCTAGAAATGTATATTATCCTTACTTTTTGTATAATGCATAGGTAATGACACCAAAACAATAATCTCATGATCCAGCTAGGAGACACACATGTCGATTAGAAAATCGATTCCATTGGCAATGTTTGCATTGCAATATGATTGGACGCGATGGCGGGGTCACATGCCTAAAACATCTTGTTGGTGGATATCCGGATGTTTCTAATTGTCCAAAAGTTTCTCAAGAAGTTCGTCTTGTAATGAAAGAGGAACTTGATGACAAAAAAATATTAAAGTATAAACAACAACGAGAACGTGAACTTGTTGATAGTCGAAGCTCTAAAGAACCAATCTATGATGAAATGGAAGGTCGTGGTGAAGTTTCAAATGACGAAGACTTTTTAGCAGCTCTCAATGCCTCTCGAACTCAATATGACTATAAGCAAAATATGCAACATAGAAGTGGCTCTGGTGCTAGTGGAAGTGGCTCAACTACTGCATCAACATTAGGAAGGAGTGCAAGTGTTCGTATTACTTCAACACAAGGTGGTATTGGTCGTTTTTTTCTTCTATGGGACGAAGACGTACAGTTGATATTGCTGATATTGATTTACTAGCATTTCCAGACCAAGCTAGCAAACAAACTAGGATTGATGATGCATATTCAAAAGAGAAGAAGAAATCAATCGGTAAAAGTATTGCTAAAATTTTCCATTTTAATCATATTCCCCCTAATGCAACAAACAACACATACTACCATAGCATGGTGTCCAATATCCAAAAATCTGGTCCTGGTATTCAACCTCCGACTGCATATGAAATTGTCGGTTCATATTTAGATGAACAAGTGGAGGAGATCAAGACTTGGATCCTATCATGCAAGAAACAATGGATCTTATATGGGGTTACGTTGATGTGTGATGACTGGACAGGACCTACACGGATGAGCATCATCAACTTTCTACTATACTGCAATAGAAAGGTGATATTTTATAAATCTATTGATGCAACTATAGACTATTATGATGCACCCTACATATTTCGTTTGATGGATAGTGTAGTTTACGAGATAGGTGCATAACATATAGTACAGATGATTACAGATAATGGTGCCAACTTTAAAAGGGCTGGAGAGATATTGGAGCAAAGGTATCAAACATTATTTTGGACACCATGCGCAGTACACTGTATCGATTTGATGATGGCAGATATCGGTAAGCTGGATATAGTGAAGAAGGTAGTGAAAAAAGGTCAATCTTTAACAAAATTCATCCATAATCATCATTGGGTTCATGGATTAATGAGAAAATTTATTGATGGGGAGATTCTGCGACCAGGAGCGACTAGATTTGCCACTCACTTTCTACTGTTAAAATCGTTGAATCAGAAAAAAGTTCGATTAAAGGTCATGTTCTCTTCTGAGGATTGGGAAGCCTCTCGATATTCTAACACGACTGAAGGTAAGGAGGTGCAAAAAATTATTATGTCTGTTAGATGTTGGGACTATATCGCAGATATTCTTATAGCAGTAGAACCATTGTACGTTGTTCTACGTAAAGTTAATACGGACAAGAAGCCACAAATGGACAACGTTTACCACCTAATTCATGAAACAAAAGAGGAAATTAAGAGGCGTCTACAATCACCGACCAAGTATCAACATTACATTGATATAATCACTACAAGATGGGATGATCAAATGGGAAAACCTATTCATTTGGCCGGTACGTATTTTTTAATGATAACGAAGTTTTAATATTGTTATTAATAATTATATATGTTTAATTATTATAGGCTATTATCTCAATCCGGCATATCAATATCGTTATAATCTTGGCACAAATGATGATTTATTAGTGGCCCTCAGACATGTAATATCAAGACTGCATATAAACATAGAATCAATTGCTGAGACTATTAATGAAACTCGATTATTTCGAGAGGTATATGGTTCTTTTAATGATCATATTGCAGTTTCATGTAGATATAAAATAGATGCAGGTAAATATAGTAAAAATTATTACTAATTATTGTCTATAAATATAAATAATTATTTTAATTTTATTCTTATTTATCTTATAGTTGAGTGGTGGTTACAATATAGAGGATCAACTCCAAATTTGAAAAAGATTGCAGTACGAATTCTCTCACAGACAACATCTTCAAGCGGTTATGAAAGAAATTGGTCAACTTTCTCCCTCATTCATACAAAAGTACGAAATCATCTTTTTTATCGTTGCTTGGAGAAGATGGTCTACGTTCATTATAATATGCGTCTTCAACTAAGAGCAATAACAGAAGAGAATGAAGAACAGGAGTCTGGTGATGTAGACCCATTTGATATTGGATTTGTCCAAACTGAGAATGATCCAATGATGGATTGGTGGAGCGTTGTTGAGGCTGAGAATCCATTACTTGATGAAGCAGGAGACCCACCACGACCATCTCAATTTCTTACTCAACAGATTGAAAAAATACAAGCTAGAGGAGATATCTGCGAGGAAGAAGATGATGAAGCTTTTGATTAAGAATTTCAATTTTATGGATCTCGGTCTAGGCGTGCTCAAACATCACAAACCCAACCAAAGTCCATAGATATAGGCAAAGGCAAAGCTCCTGTAATTTTTACTAAAAAGAAGAAAAAGGCAAACCTCCTGATTTTATGGGAAGGGGTCAATTTAGAATTAGAGAAAGTCCACTCGATTCAATTGATGAGCAAGAACATGATGACAGTGATGAAACATCATAACCTTCTGACACTGTAGTCCGACGAGAAGTTTGAAATGAGGATAGTGATGTTGATAGTAGTGCAAGTACTCATGGAAGTGATGACAGTGGTGATGCATCTAGTGGTAAAAATTATGTCCCCCCTACTTTAGCACCAAAGCCATGAACATGTGAGATAGATTACACACATGCAACTCAAGATTATGATCATGGAGCTAGAGGTAGTGTTATTCAATATCAACGTCGATATAAGGGTGACAAACAAAAGAAAGCTCATAATTATCAAGATATGTGGGAGAGTTTATCTGAGATTGATTCTAGTTGAAGTTCATCATACTCGCAACCTTCTTATTATAACTCTGATGCATCATATGGTGATCCGTCATATCAGAGCTCGGGGACGTATGCTTATCCTTATTCTGTGCTTGTACCTATACCCGTTCCGATTTCAGTGGTGCCAGTTCAAATCCAACATCCAGTGATGAATAGAAACATGCTGATGAACATATGGAGAAATCAATATCAATATTGCATGTCATGGGATGCTTATTTAATCTGGTCATTGGAGAACTATAGAGTTGACCTAAGCAGAATACCGCAAGAACCAATGCTTCCATCTGATTCATGCTATTCATTTTGGTATTTATAAGGTAACATATTATAATGTATCAATTTTAATTCAAGTTATTCATAGATCACCTTTTTTTTAAAAAGAAAACTATATTTAATTATTTTTTCTAACCATATTAAGTTGTTCAATAATTGAGAATTTATATAAAATTAATATACAATTTATTTTTAAATTATACACAATAAACATATTTATCTAATAATTACTATATATAAATAAAAAAATACCGAAACAGTATCAACACGACAAGATACGACACCGAAATCGTATCATTTCGGTCCGAGACCGAAATCTCGGCACGGGTCGAGATTTTAAACCTTGATTTTATTTTAAATATGTTAAATTTAGAAAAAAAAAATTATATTCTATTGTATTTTTTTTATAAAAAAATAAGGATAATAGCGAATTGATATAAATTAGGAAGTTTAGTACAGAAAAATTTATATACACAAAGTGAGAACATATTTTATCTGACATACAAACTGAGAAGGAAATTGAGTTTAGACAATTTGCACTTAAAACAAAGCTCCCTTGTTTAAGCTTTACCAAAAAGTTATTTTTTTAATTAATTATCTAAATCTTAGAATATATTAAAATTTTCATTTGCATGGAAAATTCATATAGTAAGCGCCAGCTCCTCTAGATCTGTACTTCTATCTCATAGGTGGGATCCCATGTATATGCCACTTATATAATAGGTTGAGTTCAAAGAATTCTACCAATAAGTAGAATGGTCTATTTTTTTAGACCGTACTTTATGATATAGGTTGAGTTCAAAGAATTCTATCAATAAGTAGAATGGTCTATTTTTTTAGACCGTACTTTATGATTGATTTGTACTTTTTGGACCTCCTCGATCGATAAAGTGCAGTATCAACTCAGGAAGAAATCGGCAGAATTTAGACAATTCATTTTCAACGCATTTAAACAAAAGAGAAAGTCGGACCCCAGAGTTGATCTATCTAATGCATGAAATACAAATTTGTAAACACTTACGGTATTTGTTCTTCGTAATTGTTGTCAGAATAGTAATCATGAGATTAAACCGCCCTTGAAAGTTATCGAACCAAATCCCTTATCTTCGTTTGGATGTTCTGTCATTATCCAAGTACTAGAGAATTTTGCACACACCTCTCAAGAATCCCGATTCTTTATTTTTCATCACACTTCTCCTTTGGATGAACCCTCTTATCAATAAGGGGTGATGTGTGTGGCGTGTGGCAAGCAAATGCTCCACACTTGCATTTGTCACACATTACCCCACTACTAATTAATATCTCTCACTCATATAAATCAAACTACAAACATCATTTATGGCACAAGACCAATTAGTCACAAAGATATATTCATACTTTAATTAAGGAAAAATGGTTCATCCCAACAATAAGCATACTGAATGATTAATGTAAAGAAAATTATTACAATTTTATATAGCTACTTTTCAAAATAAATTTAAAACATCAACATCTTATATTTACTCAGATAAAATCATTTATATCAATATAATATTTCTGTTGAATATCTTCAATCAATATAATTATTTATAATCACACTTTATATACTCGACAAAAGAATACAATTGATCAATTAGTGAATAAATGTCAAGATGCAAATCTATTTTAATTTTCCTTTTTAGATAGAATCTATTTACTTTAATCAATTGCTTTCTTAATTATACTTAATATATCAAATCATCTAGAGTCATTAGGATACGTGCCAAAGTAGAAGACACTAATTAAAATTTCAAATAGACAGCTAAATATTCACTAAGGGTAAAACTGAGATAATCTTATAATCTCATGGATCTCACATAGTAGAGAAACAGATATCTATTCTTTTATTACTCTTATTGTCGCTATTACATATATGGTATGAATTACATACTATGATGTTTTTTCTTTTTACTAACAAAGAGTGCAAATTTTCTCAATTTTAATATCGTATAGATTTAGATCTAGACATCCTGATATCTAATCTGGCCTCTAGTAGGTTCAGTAAATGGTGGGTACTAGGGATGGCAACGGGGCGGGGCGGGGCCGGGTTTGCCATTCCCATCCCCGCCCCGTTTTCATTTTTTCGGGTTCGGGGATTCCCCATCCCCGCCCCATTTCTAAATTAATTTATATTATTATTATTATTATTTAATAATAATTATTAATAATAATATTAATATTAATATCAATATCAATAATATTATTATTAATAATATTTTCAAAAATTTTAATATTAATATTAACACTATTATTAATATTTTTTAAAAAAATCATATTATTATTTATTAATATTAATAATAATAATATTCGGGGCGGATTCGGGGATGAGAATAGTATTCCCATACCCGCCCCAAACCCGCCCCATCCCCGAAAAATCGGGGATCCCCATCCCCATTTCGGGTTTTCCCCGCGGGGCCCCAAACCCGCGGGGAAAATTGTCATCCCTAGTGGGTACATTTACTCCGATTATCATCAATTCATAAATAATATCATCTTGATACAACTATCACAGTGACCCCAACTTACATGTACGTCTCCATTCACAGCTTCACAAACTATCCCATAAGTAATTATTTTATCTTTATTTATACTTAACAAACAGAGATAATTGTCCATTGAGTGGACCAAGCTCAACATGCCAACATGCTCACCTAGACTTTATTCAAATATAACAAAGATATATACATTAAATAGATAATGACATTTCACATATCTGATTGTCTTTACAATATGTTGCATTCTATGAAGTCCCAAAGACTTCACATGTTCTTGAAATGACTCTTTAATCAATGGCTTAATAAAAAGATTTGTAAGCATATGATGTATAGAGTGTTAGGATATTCTCGATGCGATGTATGTTAAAACACGTTTTGTAAACATGCGCGGCAGAAAATAAAATAATAATAATTCCTAAATTATTACATCACACGCACCACACGCATACAAGGATATAACATGCTAAACATGATCACATAATTAAATTTTTACGGAAAGTAAATTTACGCTAAGTGTATCTTACGGATGACCTATAACGAGAAGGGCATCAATCGTAGAGACATTGTTGAATCTCGCCTCTATTCGTATCTACGCTGAGCTCCTCAAGACAACTTTTTGAGTACAAGCGTCTCCTTTAGAAGTTACTAGCCACGAGTGAAGAAGATGGATCAAGAGGAAGAGGAAGAGAAGCACACAAGGAAGAGATTTCTTCCTTGTGGTGGTCACGACAATAAGAGGAAGGACTTGCCTTTGTTGGCGGCGGCAAAGAGAGAGGGGAGAGGGAGAGGAGAAGAAAAATTGGGTTAAGTTTTCCAAAAACCTTATAAGCCAATTAATGATCTCATGTGTATAATTTTCTCTCAACCATATTAATATATAGCCCTCATTAATAAGTTGGATTAGAAAGCTGAAATCCAACCATTATCCCTTAACCAAAAATTAACCCATTAACCCCTTTGTTTGGTTCACAACTAAATCAAGTTGGTTCATGACTAATTCATGATTAAATCAAATATGGTTCAACTCTTCTATAAGAGATGTGACACATTCATGCTTCCATTGCAACAAATATTTCCATATTTGTCTTATGTATGGTCCAACCAAATATTTATTTTTTGATCTAAGAATCATATTCTTTAACTTGTTTTATGTCTATTAGAGATCCGTTAGTGCGTGTGACCCAATAAGTTCTCGGTTTATCTTGGTCGTCCATAATTAACTAAATTATAGAACGATCATAAGTGACACATAATAATACATCTGATCCCCAATTAGTTAGAAAATCATAATTGATCTTATAATTAATTCTAAACCCTTGAGTCGTGTCTCATTCCTTTCACTCGTCTTATACCCACTTCCTTATTCCGCGAATTCAAATTACTCGTACGTGTGTATAAGAGTCTCACACTCTTAGCATGTGATGCTTTGACCAAAGACTTTGTGTAATAATTATTGGTGCAATATCCCCTGAGTCAGGTTGACCAGGTTGACTAAGCTTGAGTTGGCTCAAGTTTGAGTCTTGATGTTTAGGTTTCGATATTTAACAATACATAGAGATTGCAGATACAATCGTCTGATTAGGAAATTGTTGATACAATTCTCATTTGGTTAAGGGATGCCCAGTTTGATGTGAAGGAAGAGTCAAGTAGGTCAAGATTGACCGAATACTTGACTGGGAAAATTCTAACTAGAGGTTAGGGAAGGGAAAATCCTGGTGAGTGAAGCCAGGTGAAAGACCTAATGAGTGAAGCTAGGTAGTTGGAAAGTCCTGGTGAGTGAAGCCAGGTGAAAGACCTAGTGAGTGAAGGTAGGCAGGTGAAAGTCCCAGCGAGTGAAGCCGGGCAGTAGGAAAATTCTGGTGAGTGAAGCTAGGTGAAAACCCTAGTGAGTAAAGCTAGGTGAAAGTCATGGTGAGTGAAGCCAGGCAAATGAAAAGTCCTAGTGAGTGAAACTAGGCAGATAAAAAGACCTGGTGAGTGAAGCCAGACACGTGGAGATCCAGGTGGGTAAAGATTGACCGGACACCTGGTGTTGGGAAGCCCAAATAAGTCAAAGGATTAACCGGATACTTGGCACAAGGAAATCTAGATGAGTCAAAGGTGATCAGACATCTGATGGAAGTCCAAGTGGGCCATGGAGGACCAGACACTTGACACGAGACGGTAAGTTCAAGTGGGTCAAGATTGACCGGACACTTGGTGAAGAAGTCCCAGCAGGTCAAGGTTGACCGGATGCTAGGCATGAGGAGTTCCATCAGGTCATAGTTGATCGGAAGTTGGATATGGGGATCCTAGACTTGGTTTAAGCAAGTCAAGGGGAGGCTAATCAATTAACCGATCGATTGAACAGTGGTTCAATTGATTAGTCGATCGATTGACACAATGCTGCGACAAATATCATCTCAATCGATCGGTTGATCGATTGGGAAGAAATGTCGCAAGAACATAATGGGTCCCAATCGATCAGCTGATCGATTGAGCACCTCCAATCGATTAGGCTTGGACAAGAGGAAGGCTAAATCTATTAGCCGATCAATTCAAGCCTCCCCAATTGATCGGTTAATCGATTAGGATTCGACTGTTGAGTAGGATGCATGCGATGGACGGCTGTGATGGCTGGGATGTGATGTGGCAATCGACTGTGACGAAGCCCAATCGATTGGGAGTCGCAGGAGCGCACAGTATATAGCCGTTGCGAGTGTTTTCCTCAGAAGTTTTTCAAGCACGATTCTTTACACGATTTCTCTACTGCTCACAACCAGTTCTTGAAGGCTCTTGGGGACAAGTGCTGGTGCACTTCCAAGATTCAAGAGGTAATAACAAGCGATAAGTAAGCAAGAAGAGAGAGTTTTTCATTTGTATTCATTGTATTTTTCTTCTTGTGTTGAGTTGTTGTATGTGTGAGTGTTGTACAAGGTTTCTCCACCTCCGGTAGTTACCGAGAAGGAGTATTTTTATTAGTGGAGTGAGCGTCGTGTGTGGATCCTTGGATTAGTCACCTCTTCTTGAGGTGGATACCAAGTAAATCTACTTGTTAATATTGTGAGTGTGTTTTCTTGTTCCTTATTCCGTTGCACATCATCGAAGAAGCACATCACCGAAGTGCGACGAGATATTCACCCCCCTCTAGCTACAAATCGACCCTAACAAGTGGTATCAGAGTGAGGTTGCTCTTCACTGGAATCATCGTCGGAAAGGGCAACAAGCTAGAGGGAGAAGAAGTTGAAGCAAATTTCAACAATTAAAAGAATTTATCAAAGACTCAACTTCAAGATGGAATTCCAAGATAGACTCGGATTCAACACAAGGGTGCCTCCAACATTCGTATCCACAAGCTTCGATTCTTGGAAATCAAGAATTAAAAATTTCCTTATAATGGAGATGAAACAATGGTTTGCTCTAATGGAAGGCATTAAAGCTCCAAAGAATTCAAAATGCAAGATCCTCAAGAAGAGCAAATAGAGTCAAGAGCAAATCTAAAGGTGTAAGGCGAATGACAAGGTAATCAAATTATTCGTTAGTTTATTGTCAAGCACAATTCTATGCAAAATAGGAGAATTTAAAGATGCCAAGGAGCTATGGAGCAAATTGACTAAAATCCATAAAGAACCCTCTACTGTACTAATATAAGAGGAATCCAAAGAGGGTGATTCATTGGAAAAATAGGAAGAAGAAGATGTTGGGACCTTTGTGCCCGCTAGAGGGGGGGTGAATAGCGTTTCGTCGCGCTCCTTGCGTCGTCTGCTTTGTCTTGATAATGTGCAACGGAATACAAAGACAAAACAAAACACAATACTCATAACGCTAACACCTACGGTTTACTTGGTATCCACCTCAAGAAGAGGTGACTAATTCAAGGATCCACACACCGAGCATACACCTTCACTATGAAACACTCCTCGGTCGCAGCCGAAGGCAGAGAAGGCTTACACAAACATCTCACAACAAGAATCACTCAAACAAGAAGAAAATACACAAGTGTATATGTCAGCACCTACCTACCGTCTGCCAGCCAAGTTGTTTTTGTATGCATTGCTTGTTCCTTTTAAGTTCTGGATCAAAAGGTGCATCAAAGATTGTCTTCCATCTTGCATTTGATTAATGATGCCTTTAATTCTGTTTTCTTCTTTTTACTGGTTTAACATTGAAAGATTATATTGAATATGCTGTTTTTTGCAGGATGAATACTTTCAAGTAAACAAAATGTCAACAAAACATAATGGATATTTTGTAAACAATGGAAAATTAGAGCAAATGTAAGCTTCTGCCACATAATTCATTTTTCCTTGGTATTTGTTTGCTTTATTTGCCATATTTGAAACAACTATTTTGTTTTATGTTTTCTAAATATATCTTTTATTTAAAGTCATCTCAGGTGTGAGTGTTGTTGTCTAGAATTTCAATCAAGTATTATAGTTTTTGGCCATTGTGTTATCTGCAGCAATGAAATCCGAAATTGCAACTTTAAGCAACATTCTTTTGTGGTTATATATATAAACTTATTTATTCTTAACTGATGCAATAACAAAACAAACCCTCAAATTACATTGAAAATTGAGACAAAATTGATGAAGCACTGGAAAGTATCTCACACTGAGTACAAAAAATGTCACAATAATCCTAAACTGAAATATTAACATGGATATGCATAGAATGTTGGATACAATCCTAAACTGAAATATCAATGCAGGACTGAACTTGTTACACCATAATTCTATTAATACTAATACTTCTTAACAGTTATACTTAAGCATTTGAATATAATTTAGAATCTACAACTAGTTAGCTTTTCATGAATTTCTTTGGTATGGTTGACTGCATAATATTGGCAGCTGCTTTGAACTATTCTAGTATGTCTTTAAAATGGAAATGTTTTCAAATCTGTGAACGTTGTTGCTGCAAACTCTTTTCTAATTTGTAAGCCGCTTGTCATTTTTTTTATGCTTGTCTTGAGACAATTTTTAATATTATTGCATTATCTTTTTTAAGGGAGGCTGCTAATAGTGACGTTAATCCAACATGTGGTGGTTTTTTAGCTAAGATATTATGGTCTTTGTGATTTATCTGCTCTTTCCTTGGGTGTTACCTTTGTTAGCCATTTATCTCAAGAAACACAGAAAATGGTAGAATATATTCCTAAAATGGTCTCTTCTATCTGGAATTTTCTTGAAACTTGATTTATGAAGTGATAATATTATTCATTGGCTTTGTTGCCTATAGTGAAATTCAATGAATGTTTTAAGTTGTGCTCAATTTATCTCAATGAATGTCTTGGCAGATAAGCTGAGTCAAGCATCAAGAAATCAACTAGTTTTGGTGTCACATAATGTTGGGTAAGTAAGACTTATAATATCAATTTTAATTTATTCGCGATTATCAGTTAATTAAGTTTGTAGTGATTGTAAGTTTAGGTGATAGTGATTATCAGTTTAGAAAATCATATTCTGGATTGCATAAAGTGATTAACAATTTAGATGGTTTAATGGATTAGTTTGTTCTTGCTTTTTTATAGAAATAATGTTGAAACTAGTTTCATATACTGCTTTGTGGTTTTTATGCAAATTGCACATCCTCAAGCTTTGAGATCTTACTAGAGTGTTGCTGCTGTAATGTTGAGACATAAGGTACATGACTTCGATCCTCTATGATTCCATCTTTCTGTTGCTGCTGTTAGCTATTCTAGCTGCTTTCACATAATATACATGGTTCAAGATATAATGTCAAGTTTATATAATATTCATCAACTTTTTTCATGCTCACTTGCTTGACTACTCATGAAAATGTGAAGCAACAACGTTTCCCGTGCTTATTTGACCATTCTTTTACTTCAACATTTCAGAAGGTCCAAATTTATGTACTTCACAATTTGGTTTATACTGTGCAAAAGATGCAAAACTGCAAGTTTATAATTGTTTATACATGTTGATAAGTTTTCTACTTTTGGGGCTTGTTTGTTTCAATTATCACTTTAGTTTGTAGTGGTTTATTAGATTATCTGTTTCACTTATCAGTTTGCAATGTTTATCATTTTATACATGCATGTTTCTACTTTTTTCTATGGCTTTAACTATATTTTATTTACAGAAAAGGGATAAAGCTGGGTTTGCAAGCTAAGTCTATGAAATTCTGTATGCAGGAAAAGGACCAGTATGTGAAGATTGTTGCACATCCTGATCACTTGATCTATTCATAAAAGGACAAGTTAATTTGCATGGTTGTGGTCTGATAAACTTAATTTTGTGGTCTCATCTTTTGTGGTGGTCATGAACTTGTGGTCATGTTTGGATAGCTTGTAGTAATTGTAGAAGTTTATAAACTTAAGTGAATGTACATATATGTTGTACCAGTTTTTGGTTGAGACAAGATGTATAAAAGACAACTTAATGTATATATGTTGACAACGGTTTTTGCTAATGTATATATATATGTTGTAGAAGAATTTATGTGTAAAAAAATTATGTTGACAACGATTTTTGTGAATGTATATACGGTTTTGTGAATGTATATAGACAACAATTTTTTAACTGTTGTGAAAAGTATGCAAAGAATCAATGGTTTTTAAACTAAATTTGGAAGAAAGACAATAGTACTGTATTTGTTGTCAAAAGCATATCTGCATGCGATCCAAATTATTGCAAAACTGGCAATTACAATGGTTTTATATGTTGCAGAACTGTTATCTTTGGTATTAAAAGACAACGCTTTAAATCCGTTGCATAACTGTTATCTAATGTGGTCAAAGACAACGGTTTTAAACAGTTGTCTTTTACTGCACATTTAACAACACTGCCAATTACAACGGTTTAAAGAGCCTACGACAACGGTTTTTACCCGTTGTCTTTTAATATTTTTGTTGTAGTGTCTCCTTGCTTGATCTTGCTGATGTAGGTTGCCTCTTGAACCTTGGAGATGCACCCCAAGAGCCTTCAAGAACTGACGGTGAAGATCGGAAGAAGCTCGGTGAAGATCGGACAAAAAATCACAGGAAGAACGCAAAGTTCTAACGAAGAAAACGCTCCACCCAGGTTTTATACAGTGCTCCCAATCGATCCAAATTAGTCCCAATCGATTGCCACGTCACATCTGCACAATCCCAGCCGTCCAATGCTCATTTCCTGCTCAACGGTCACTCCCCAATCGATCGACTGATCGATTGGGACCATCTGAATTGATCGGCCGATCGATTCAGACCCATTCTGTGCTCTCTGGAAATGGCTGGATCGATCGACCGATCGATCCAGCTGTTCTCGCGACTCCTCGCATGAGAACTCCAGGTCCCAATCGATCCACCGATCGATTGGGATGCCTTCTGTGCTCGCGAGTGATGCTCCCAATCGATCAACCGATCGATTGGAGTCATTCCACACTCACAGCACACTCCAATCGATCGACCGATCGATTGGAGTCTTGTTCAATCGATCACCCGATCGATTGAACAACCTGGACTTGACTCAAACTCAAGTCCAAACTCTCCAACCCAACTCCAGGTCAACGTGATCTGTTGGGTCTTCATGCCTAGCATTTGGTCACACCCGACTAACCTCGAACTAGCCTTCTAGCCTCCTCCATCAGCCTTGCGTCTCTCGGATATTTTCCATCCTTCACACCTTGCCTTCAAGAGTTTCCTTTGGCCTCATCCTAGTTGTTGGATTATACCACACTCGATCAACCTCGAACTAGCCTTCTAGCCTCCTCCATCAGCCTTGCATCCCTCGGATATCTACTCATCCTTCACGCCTTACCTTCAGGAGCTTCCTTTAGCCTCATCCTAGTTATCGAGTTCTCCTTGCCAAATCACACTAGGACTTACCTTGCCAAGACCACATGCTTGGACTTACACCCTTTGCCAAGATCACACTTGGACTTTCCACTTGCCTGTCTCCTCCAGGACTTTCTCCCTTTGCCAAGATCACACTTGGACTTTTCAATTGCCTGATCTCACTTATCAGGACATTCACCACCAAGTCTAGTTAACACTAACCTACTTGGATTTTCACTCTTGCCAACCTTCCTGTTGGACTTACCTTTGCCTAATCTCCAATTAGGACTTTCCCAGTCAAGTCTCCTGTCAACCTTGACCTACTTGACTTCTCTCTTGCCTAACCTCCAGTTAGGACTTTCCCATATGTCTAAACTCCAGTTAGGACTTTCCCATTGCCTAAACTCCAGTTAGGACTTTTCAATTGCCAAAACTCCAGTTATGACTTTTCCATTGCCTAAACTCCAGTTAGGACTTACCCGATCAAGTCTCCAGTCAACACTGACCCACTTGACTTGTCTTCTCATTAACCTGGTCAATCCCTTGACCATCTCAATAATCGGACGATTGCTCCAGCAATTTCCATATATTGTCAAACGGGCGATTGCCCTAGCAATCTCCATATATTGTCAAACGGACGATTGCCCTAGTAATCTCCATATATTGTCAAACATCAAAACTCAAATCCCGACTTAAGCTTGACTCAACTCAAGCTTAGTTAAACTGGTCAAACTTGACCTAGGGAAATTGCCCCAACAATCTCCCCCTTTTTGATGTTTGACAATTCCTCTAAGTTAAGCTAAATCTCATAGTCTTAATCTCTTCTTTATACCAAGGCTAACTCCCATATCCTGAATCTCTTCTTTATACCAAGGTTAAATCCCATAGTCTTAATCTCTTCTTTATACCAAGGCTAAATCTCATAGTCTTAATCTCTTCTGATAAAGCATGAATAAAGGTTTCCTTCATTCTCTCCCTTTCCTAGAGGGTAAACTCCCTCTACTTGGGATGAAGGCCTAACTTAACCTTCTATTCTCCCCCTTTTCACACATCAAATCAGAAAACAAACTCTTCTCTATAAGAGTTAACTTTTCATTGTTTACAACCTCACATGTTGTTAACAACCCCACAATGAAGATCTCATAGTCTTCATTGTCGCCAAAGCTCCCTCTTGAGCTCTACTTCACTTCGCAATGCTCATCCTAGAGCATGCATCAACTTCCCAATGAAACTCCCATTCATTGTATTCAATGCTCCCCCTTGAGCAATAATCGTCTTCATAATGCTCATCCGAGAACATTTTCCACTTTACCAATGAAGGTCTGATCCCCTTCATTAAACCCAAGGCTCCCCCTTAAGCAAACATCTACTCCAAAATGCTCATCCAAGAGCATTTAACATCCTAGTAATAAAGATAACCAACCTTCCATTGCTCTTCACTACTCGACCCTGAGTATTAATTCATCACGAAGGTTTAACCAACCTTCCAAGGTCTTTGAAAATATTTTTATATTTTTAAAGAGTAACTCCCCCTAAAAACATGGTCCAACTCCTATCATTGCACCAACAATGACTTGGGGTTCCTAAATAATTAGGAAAATCAAAATTCGAAGTTTTGAGGTTCAAAATTCAATAATGAAACTAACCTCAACCTAAACTTCACCTAAGTCGACATTAACCAAACCATGTTTGTTTTCATCATGAAAACTCCCTCTAAGTGTATACGAATGTATTCCAAAGGGTTAGGAATGATTAATGACCCTTTAAAACCAAAACTTGAAGTTTTAAGGTTTCAAGATTCAGAATTGAAACTAAACCTTATCCTAAACTTCACTTTGGTTTCTTTTAACCAATCCATACTTGTTTTCATCTAGAAAACTCCCCCTAAATGTATACAAATGTATTCCAAGGGGTTTGGAATGGTTAACGGGACTCGAAGTGACTTGAAGTACTGAAATCAGGCTTTTTCAGCCAAAATCAGACTTCCCAATCAATTGAAGTTGAGACTCAATCGATTGAAATCACTTCAATCGATCCATTGATCGATTCCGCAAGCTACTGCTTGCAGAAATACCCTCTGAATCGATCGACTGATCGATCCAGACTGGGTCAATCGATCGGCTGATCGATTCACTACGCTTCTGTTCGCAGGAATTGGCTTCCCAATCGATCGGCTGATCGATTGAACCCAAACAAATCGATCAGTTGATCGATTGAGTTTCTGATTTCCTGAAATTCAATTTCAGCTAGCTTCAAAAACTCCTCAAAAATTCTACAAAATTCTAAAAATCATGAAAATTCATGTAGACACTACTTAGGGTATATACTATCAAGAAAAAAATAGTTTTCTATGAAAATACTTCCTATTTTCAAAGATTGACAAAAATTTTAAAACTTACAAAAACTTTAGTGTTCTCTTTAAGTTTGTGTCTAATTATTCAATGATGATTACTATCAAAAGATAGTTTTCACCAAGGTTTTCCAAAGGCATTTTAAAATCATTTTCAAAACCAATATCCAACCATGTTCTTTGGGCTCAATACACATGACTTGTACATTAGCTTTCCCAATGATTGGAAAACACATAACTATGTGTTTTGATGAACCTAAAACTCAACAAGATGCACTAAATCAACATCTTGAGTTTTGTTCACCATCCTAACATCTCACTTGTATCTAATGTGTACTAAAACACATACAAGTCACCTTATGATTCTTTGTGAGATGTAAATTTGGTTTTATCCTAAACTAAGGGAATATGCATATCTATCTAGGCATTATGAGACTTATGATCATCCACCTAGGATGTCATTTTAGTAGAATCCCACTTGTTGAGATATTCACCATTCATAATAAATGCCTTTGTCCTTAATCACAAGGAAATTAACTTAATGCATGATGCTACATGGCATACATCAAAATAAGTAATTTTCAACAGAAAAATATACTATAACTACATGATGTATGTATGACATGACATGGTATTTTTGTATTTTTCATAATAAACATGAATGTAACACATGATGTCATGACATTGTTGGTTAGTCCTAGGAAAAATGTACCAGTTCCACTATACAAAATTTTTGTACAAGTATCGAACCTTTCCTTAAATAACCTATTGTGTTCTTTAGAAGTTAAATTAGGATTCGCAGACGGAACTTAACATTATTGATTCCAAATTTAACTTATCTATTTTTAATGGTTTAGATTTGAATCGCAAGCGGAACTTAACACTATTGATTCAAATCCACCTATGTTATTAATTTCATTAAATATTAATTTCCAAAATTAGCTTCCAGGACTGCATGGCGAGGCATGTGGCCTTCTTGGATATGGGAGCAACCACCACCGCCTAGACAAAGCCTTTTAAGGAAAGCTAATATTTAATTTTCTTAAATAACTCTAGGTTAACCAAAAAGAACAATCGAATCACAAATTCGAAAAAGAAGAAAACACAAACTCGAAAAACTAATTCGAAAAACTAGATCTAATGTCTATTATGTTCGGAATTCTTACAAAAGGAAATAACTAGCATGATGCGGAAAACAATTGCTAATTATACTTTCTCTTTGTAAACTAATGACCTCGAGATCTTCTGTCGTATTCCTCACCTCGCCTTGGACGTCGTGTGGGCGACGATCCTCCAAGATGAACACCACCCAAAAGCTTCCTTCCTCTTCCTCTAAAATCCGGCCACCACCACCACCAAGGAGAAGAGAGCAAAGGGAAAAGAGAAGGGAGAGGGCCGACCACCAAAAGAGTCTCCACCAAGAGAATAAGAGTTGTGTCTCATGAAGCCTCCTCACCCCTTCTTTTATAATATTTGCCCAAGGCAAATAAGGGAAGAATTTTTACAAAAATTAAAATCTTCCTCTAGTTTTTCCTTTTCTCTTGATTGAATCAATCACCAAAAATTAATTTAATGATTTTATTTTTTATAATATGGCCGGCCACCTTGCTTGGGCACCAAGCAAGGGTGGCCGACCCCCATAAGAGGAAAGAAATTTTATTTTTTATAAAATTTTACAAGAAGAAAAACTCTTATAAAATTTTATAAGCTCTTTTTCCTAAAGTAGGAGTTAAAAAAAGAAAGTTTTAAAAATTAAAACCATGTTTTAAAATTTAAAACTTCTCTTATAAAATTTCCTTTTTTAACATGGTAATAGAAAATTTAAATTTTAAAAACTTATCTTCCTTTTTTTCTTAAACCATGAGGATGGTTAAAAAATGAAAGTTTTAAAACTTTTAAAACTCTCTATTAAAACATGTGGCCTAATTCAAATAAGGAAAGTTTTAAAAATTAAAATCTCTCTTTTAAAACTTATAATTTTCTACAAAGAGAAGATTTTAAAAATTCAAAACAACCCTCCCTTTTTGAATTATTGTGGTCGGCCCCTATTAGCTTGGTCACCAAGCAATAGGGTCGACCCTTTAAGAGGAGATGTGGCCGGCCATTGCTTGGTCACTAGGCAATGGACCGACCACCTTCTTGGACACCAAAATGGGCCTTTCTATGGATGGACTTGAGGCTCTAATGAAGCTATGACAGGGACCTAGAGGAGAAATTGGTTTTGGCCTTCCGATGAGCTTGAGTATCCCATGTTCGCCCTGAACACACAACTCAAGTTCATCGATAATAACTCATTCCACTAGAGAGTTATTATTGCACTGCTGCACCAATCCCAAATTACATTATGAGCTCCTTCTTATCATGAGTGTGTTAGTCTCCCTGTGTTTAAGATAACGAATGTCCACTAATTAAGTAAGTTACTGACAACTCACTTAATTAATATCTAGCTCCAAGAGTAGTACCACTCAACTTTATTGTCATATCGGACTAAGTCCACCTGCAGGGTTTAACATGACAATGCTTATGAGCTCCTCTTGGGGACATTTTCAACCTAGATAACTAGGACACAGATTCCTTCTATAATTAACAACACACACTATAAGTAATATCATTTCCCAACTTATCGGGCATATTGATTTATCGAGCTAAACCTCACCCTTTGATGAGTCAAAGAAATAAATATTAAATATATGTGCTTGTTATTATATTAAGATTAAGAGCACACACTTCCATAATAACTAAGGTCTAGTTCTTTTATTAAGTCAGTACAAAAGAACTTACCTAAATGGTCCTACTCAATACACTTAGAGTGTACCAGTGTAATTTATTAATCAAGATAAACTAATACTTAATTACACTACGACTATTCCGATGGTTTGTTCCTTTCCATCTTAGTCGTGAGCAACTGTTTATAATTTATAAAGAATCGACAACATGATCTTCTGAGTGTGACACCACACACCATGTTATCTACTTATATAAATTAATTGAACAATTACATTTAACAAATAAATATAGATTTTGACCAATGTGATTCTTCTATTTCAAATAAATATTTACAAAAGCTAGGCTTTTAGTATATACTCCAACAGACATATGCAGAGCAAGCAATCATGGCATTTTAGCATAGACAAAATATACCTAGATGATCTATCTAAGTATCCTTAATTCTTAGCTAAGCCTTAAAATTAAATCCTTGATTGCCCAATGCCTCCCTTAAGAGAATGTCAAAACCCAACTTGACATTTCTTTCCTTTCTCTATATGTGCCAATTTTAAAATTAAAATTGAATCCTTGAATTTTACTTGGCACATTTTACTCTTTCTAAGAGTGACAATTTTGGATTAAGGCTTATATTTCCCTTAATTCCATGAGAAAATGTCAAATTTCCAATTTGACCTTTCTTTTGCTTCTCCAAGTTTGTCAATTAATTTCTAATTTCAATTCTCAATACTTGGCACCTTTTTGCTCTTTAAGGCTTAATTGCACTTGATTAAGGCTTGGGTCTTCTCCTCATTTCTTAAGAAAGTATCAAAATTCTAACTTGATTTTTCTTATGCCTTTCTTAAGTGTGCCAATTTAGATTAAGTTCATTTTTTCAAGTTTTGGCACATATACTACTCTTTCCAAGAGTAACCCTATAATCCTTTTCATTTTCAAAGGTTAACAATAACTTTGAAAATGCTCTTAAGTGTCAACTTTAACAAGGTTGGGTTAACTACCCTTCCAATTGGAGTTGACACTCTCTAAACTCATCTAGGGTGTAGAGAATATGCTCCTAGGAACCCAAAACCTATTGGTGCTCCTGGGTGCTCTAGGTACTCACTAGGGATGACTTCCCTAGATACTTTCCTAAGGACCTTTCTGTTGGTGCAACCTTAGGTCAAGGTTGACCTGGTTGACCCGACTCGAGTTGACCTGACTCGAGTTATATTTTGATGTTTGACGAGAACATGATGGGAGATTGTTGGTGCAACCTTAGGTCAAGGTTGACCTAGTTGACCTGACTCGAGTTGACCTGACTCAAGTTGTATCTTGATGTTTGACAAGAACAGAAACTTGGGAGGTTGTGGGTGCAACCCTTGGTCAAGGTTGACCTGGTTGACCCGAGGTGAGTTGACTTGACACGGAAAAGTCCAAGCAGGGAGCTTGGCACGGGAAAAGTCCAAGTAGGGAGCTTGGCACGGGAGAAAGTCCAAGTATGGAGACTTGGCACGGAGAAGTCCAAGTATGGGAACTTGGCAAGTGGAAGTCGGAGAGGGCTCGGTAGCTCATTCTCTGGACCGAAAGTGAAAGACGGAGAGGGCTCGGTAGCTCGTTCTTCGGACTAGGTCAGAGAGGGCTCGGTAGCTCGTTCTCTAGATCAGGAAGGCAGATGGAGAATCCTGGTGAGTGAAGCCAGGTGAAAATCCTGGTGAGTGAAGCCAGGTGAAAGTCCTGGTGAGTGAAGGCAGGCAGATGGAAAGTCCTGGTGAGTGAAGCCAGGCAGACGGAAAAGTCCTAGTGAGTGAAGCCGGGCAGATTGGAAATCCTGGTGAGTGAAGCCAGGTGAAAACCCTAGTGAGTGAAGCTAGGTGAAAGTCCTGGTGAGTGAAGCCAGGCAGATTGGAAATCCTGGTGAGTGAAGCCAGGTGAAAACCCTAGTGAGTGAAGCTAAGTGAAAGTGAAAGTCCTGGTGAGTGAAGCCAGGCAGTTGGTGAAAGTCCTGGTGAGTGAAGCCAGGCAAGGGAAAGTCCTGGTGAGTGAAGCCAGGCAGTTGGTGAAAGTCCTGGTGAGTGAAGCCAGGCAAGGGAAAGTCCTGGTGAGTGAAGCCAGGCAGTTGGGAAGTCCTGGTGAGTGAAGCCGGGCAAGGGAAAATCCAGATGGATCAAGGGTGATCGGACATCTGGTGTTGAGAAGGTCAAGTAGGTCAAGGGAGTGACCGGATACTTGACACGAAGAGAAAAGTCCAAGTGGGTCAAAAGGATTGACCGGACACTTGGTGGGGAGTCTTAGCAGGTCAAGGGAGTGACCGGATGCTAAGCATGATGTACCAAGAGGTCAAGGTTGACCGGATATTGGTTTAGACTTGGTTTGGGCAAAAACCAAGACCTGGATCGGTCTGATCCAGTGATACTGTGGTTTCCTGATCGGTCTGGAGACCGATCAGAAAGCGATCAGTGTGCCTCTGAGCTTCATCGGTCCGGGACCGATCAAGATGAAGCTGATCGGTCCCGGGACCGATCGGGTACGCACTGAGAGTTGGGTAACTCTCTGTGAAGCATTCTGATCGGGACCGATCAGCATAAGCTGATCGGTCCCCACGACCGATCAGATCAACCCCAGACCGATGGTCCTAGCCGTTGAGAGACAACGGCTAGATTCTTCAGCTGTCTTTGCTTCTTCGCAGGTGGATGCAGGCTATAAAAGGGCTGAGGGTTTCCAGTGGAGTCTCTCTCTTCCTTCTTCTTCCTCCTCGAAACTGAGTTGTTGTGCTCTTGAGCTTTGCTGAGCTCCGAAGCTTCGTGTGAGCTTCTTCGACTGAGTTGCTTGTTGGCATTCGTCCGTGAAGTTGGTGCTTCATCCTGGACTTCAGTCGACGAGAAGGCAAGCGAGTATTTGTACATTCATTGTGTATTTTGTTCTTGCTCTTCTTTGTATTTCCATATTGCTGTTGCAAGCTATTGTGACGAGGTTTCTCCACCCACAAGGAGTATTTATTAGCCGGTTCTCCGGGGACTCATCCACCGACGGATTGATAGGGCTCGTCCACCTTACGGACACGCCGAGGAGTAGGAGTATCACCTCCGAACCTCGTTACATCCATCGAGTTTGAGGTTTGCTATTCTTCGCTTTCGTTTCTATTCGTTTTATTTCCGCTGCGCTAACTTGATTTGTAGAAAGAAACGAAGAATTTGGGGTGGCTATTCACACCCCCCCTCTCTAGCCGAGTACGACGATCCTAACAAGTGGTATCAGAGCGTGGTCGCTCTTCGTCGGATCAACACCCGGGAGAGCACGAGCTAGAGAATGGATCGTTTTGGAGAAGACGTCACGATCCCGCCCTTCTACGATCGCGACGATTTCGCATTTTGGAAGGTAAGAATGAAATATTTTCTTATGACTAATCTTGAGAATTGGAGTTGTGTCCAAGTAGGTTTCGCTCCTCCAATGGATGAAGAAGGAAAACCTATCGAGAAGAAAAAGTGGACGAAGGATCAAATCCACCGATCCGGAATCAATGACGAGGTAACGAAAATTCTGGAATTTTCATTACCTAATGATGTCTTGTGTGAGATAGGTGGTTACAACGATGCCAAGGAGTTGTGGAACAACTTGGCGAAGTTCCATGAGGAGAGCTCCAATTCAAGCCATGAAGAGGAGTCAAGTGAGCCAAGTAGCTCACATCATGGAAGTGTCGAATTAGAAGTTGAGGGTCACTCAACATCTAAGGATGAAGTGGAGGAGAGCTCCTTTTCAAGTTCAGAGCAAGAAGAAGAAGAAGCTTCTACCTCCGGAAGGGATGAAGAAGAGAGCTTTCATCCATCCTCAAACCTAGGTAACTCAAGCATTTTAATTTCTAGCAAATTACACATAATGTGCTTTGAGTGTAGGGAATTTGGGCATTACAAGAGTAAGTGTCCAAAGAGGATTAGGAAGACTCCACCGGCGCCAAAGGTCAAGGAAGCCGGAGTCCCGATACGCAAGGGCAAGGAGCACGTGGTGTGCTTCTAATGCAAGCGAAAGGGACACTATAGGAGCCAATGTCCAAGGGGGAGGCAACCTCACAAGGACAAGAAACCAAGCACATCGATAGGGGGAGCTAAGGCAAACCCTAAGGTAACCTTTAAGGCACATTATTGCAATTCTAATAAGACACATGCTAGTAGTTTTATTGCAATTGCTAATAATGATAAGCATGATAACCCTAGAAACCAACACATGTGCTTAGGTGCCAAGCATGTTAGTCTAGGTAAGGACAACACTAGAAATACCAACCCTAGGATTAATTCATCTAAGGTTAAGGAAAATCTAGGTAGAAACCCCAAGACAACTAGACACATGCCTAGGAATACCTCAAAGAAAAATGAAAAATTAAAAATTGAGGTATTAGAGAAGGAGAATCAAGTCTTGAGGTCAAGACTTGATACTTTGGAAAAGGCTCTTAAGAACTTGGAGAAGTCATCTCTAGGGTTTAAGGGTCAAAAACCAATGTCCAAGGACAAGAAAGGTTTGGGTCACAAACCTAAGTCCCAAGTGGTCAAGCCCACTTATCACAATGTTCCATTCGATTATGGAACAAGACCTAGGGCTAGAAAGACCAACACCAAGGTCATAAGGGGAGTCACCCCTAGAGTGGATCTTGATGAGTCCCAAATGACCAAGGCTTTAAAGCCTAGGAGGGTCATTAGGAGGGTTGCTAGGGAAGTCATCCCTAGTGAATATTTAGTGAACCCAATGAGCTCCAATAGGTATTGGGTTCCTAGGAGCGTGATTTCATCACGCTAGATTAGTTAGGGTGTGCCAACCTTACTTGAATAGGTAGTTAACCTAATCATGGCAAAAGGTGGCACTTTAGGATTTTTCAAGGTATAATCAAGCCTTGAAAATGAAATTAAGAATTATTCCTAAGGTGATTAGAATGTGTCAATCAAATTTGAGGAGTTTTCTAGAGTCAATCTAATTGGCACATAGTGATCTAAAAATCTTTGGTATAAGATGCTAGGTCTATTACACTTAGGAATATAGAACCTATGGCAAAATGATCAAAATTATCAAAAATACAACTAAGGCTAGAATTAGGTATTTTCTATACCTTTATGTGCTATTTGCCATATATTTTTTGCCATATGTCATGTCATGACATCATATTTATTTTATGATCATTTAAAATGTCATGATAATGCTTAGGTTAGTTAAATGTCATGCTTTATTTAAGTTTCATACTTTATGCCATGACATCATGACATTGGCACATGTTTCCATTTATGATACAATTATATGCCATGTCATCATCTTGTGCATTAATGATCAATGAAATTGATTTAAGGACTAAAACATAATTTGATATGGAGATCAAATTGTTATTTAGAAAAATGCATGAGAACTTAGATTAAGCTAACCTAAACCCATATCTCACATCAAAATTGACTTGGATGTGTTTGATACACCTTAGATGTGTGTGAGATATTAGGATTGTGAGTTAGGATCAAGGTGCATAGTTCTTGTACCTAGATGAGCCTAATTCTAATTGGGGATCATAGGGAAAGCTTGTGTACAAGTCATGTACATTTAGCCCTAAGATTGTGGTCCCAAATTAAAGGGTTTAAAATCATTTTAAAATTGATTTGAAAAACCTTGATGAAGCTTTTCTACTGATAGCATTCATCATTGAGCAAAGTGATACAAAGATGAGTTAACTTTGAGCTATTTCAAAGACTTTTGAACTTTGTATCAAGATTTGAAAAGGGAACTTATTTTCATAGAAAACTATTTTTCCATGATAGTATATTTTATGAGGAGTGTATCCTCAAAATTTTATAATTTTTAGAATTTTCTGTGATTTTCTAGAGGTTTCTGAATTTCGGGAGAAGAAATCAGAAATCAGAAATCAGAGTTGTGGACCGATCAGAGGGGATTCTGATCGGTCCAGGGGTGCCTGGATCGGTCACCATGACCGATCCAGGGAATCCCTGATCGGTCTGGTGACCGATCAGGGCGTGCCAAGTTGCTGATTTAGGGTTTACTGGGAGTTGGTGTTTTGGATTACTAAAGGCTTGAAACTCTCCAAGACATTGTTGGTGCAATGGTCAAGGGGGAGTTGACCTTTAGGGGGAGTTTTACCTATTAGTCAAGGGGGAGTTGACTTTTAGGGGAGTTTTTACTCCTAAAGACTTGAGTGATATGGGATTATCACTAAATTAATTGTTGACCTTAGTATCAAGGGGGAAATTAAGGGTTTCAATGAAAGGTATGGGACCTTCATTAGAAAGAAACTCTTGACCTTGATTCACTCTTTTTGATGTGTGTCAAAAAGGGGGAGAGTGTAGGTTTGGGGAGAATGTTCAAGGAAGAACATTAGAAAACCTAAGTTAGGTTATGGTTTTGTCAAACATCAAAAAGGGGGAGATTGTTGGTGCAACCTTAGGTCAAGGTTGACCTGGTTGACCCGACTCGAGTTGACCTGACTCGAGTTGTATTTTGATGTTTGACGAGAACATGATGGGAGATTGTTGGTGCAACCTTAGGTCAAGGTTGACCTGGTTGACCTGACTCGAGTTGACCTGACTCAAGTTGTATCTTGATGTTTGACAAGAACAGAAACTTGGGAGGTTGTGGGTGCAACCCTTGGTCAAGGTTGACCTGGTTGACCCGAGGTGAGTTGACTTGACACGGAAAAGTCCAAGCAGGGAGCTTGGCACGGGAAAAGTCCAAGCAGGGAGCTTGGCACGGGAGAAAGTCCAAGTATGGAGACTTGGCACGGAGAAGTCCAAGTATAGGAACTTGGCAAGTGGAAGTCGGAGAGGGCTCGGTAGCTCGTTCTCCGGACTAGGTCAGAGAGGGCTCGGTAGCTCGTTCTCTGGACCGGAAGTGAAAGACGGAGAGGGCTCGGTAGCTCGTTCTTCGGACTAGGTCAGAGAGGGCTCGGTAGCTCGTTCTCTAGATCAGGAAGGCAGATGGAGAATCCTGGTGAGTGAAGCCAGGTGAAAATCCTGGTGAGTGAAGCCAGGTGAAAGTCCTGGTGAGTGAAGACAGGCAGATGGAAAGTCCTGGTGAGTGAAGCCAGGCAGACGGAAAAATCCTGGTGAGTGAAGCCGGGCAGATTGGAAATCCTGGTGAGTGAAGCCAGGTGAAAACCCTAGTGACTAAAGCTAGGTGAAAGTCCTGGTGAGTGAAGCCAGGCAGACGGAAAAGTCCTGGTGAGTGAAGCCAGGCAGATTGGAAATCCTGGTGAGTGAAGCCAGGTGAAAACCCTAGTGAGTGAAGCTAGGTGAAAGTGAAAGTCCTGGTGAGTGAAGCCAAGCAGTTGGTGAAAGTCCTGGTTGTTGGTGCAATTTCCAGTAGGTCAAGGTTGACCTAGTTGACCAAGCGTAAACCTTGGTCATGGTTTCGATGTTTGACAATACAGAAAGACATGTAGACATGGACAATGCAGGTGCAGTTGTCCATGCGGAGAGATACTGATCAGGGTCTGATCAGGTTGGATGAAGAAGAGTCAAGTAGGTCAAGGTTGACCGGATACTTGACTGGGAAGTCCTAACTGGGATGTTAGGCAGTTCGGAAAGTCCTGGTGAGTGAAACCAGGCAGTTCGGAAAGTCCTGGTGAGTGAAGCCAGGCAGTCGGGAAATCTTGGTGAGTGAAGCCAGGTGAAAATTCTAGTGAGTGAAGCTAGGTGAAAGTGAAAGTCCTGGTGAGTGAAGCCAGGCAGTTGGAGAAAGTCCTGGTGAGTGAAGCCAGGTAAACGGATAAGTCCTGGTGAGTGAAGCCAGGCAGTGGGAAAGTCCTGGTGAGTGAAGCCAGGCAGTTGTGAAAACCCTAGTGAGTGAAGCTAGGTGAAAGTCCTGGTGAGTGAAGCCAGGCAGTGGGAAAGTCCTGGTGAGTGAAGCCAGGCAGTTGGAAAGTCCTGGTGAGTGAAGCCGGGCAGATTGGAAATCCTGGTGAGTGAAGCCAGGTGAAAACCCTAGTGAGTGAAGCTAGGTGAAAGTCCTGGTGAGTGAAGCCGGGCAAGGAAAAAATCCAGATGGATCAAGGATGATCAGACATCTGGTGTTGAGAAGGTCAAGTAGGTCAAGGGAGTGACCGGATACTTGACACGAAGAGAAAAGTCCAAGTGGGTCAAAGGGATTGACCGGACACTTGGTGGGGAGTCTTAGCAAGTCAAGGGAGTGATCGGATGCTAAGAATGATGTACCAACAGGTCAAGGTTGACCGGATGTTGGTGTGGGAGACTTGAGACTTGGTATTGGGAAAAACCAAGCTCTGGATCGATCTGGGGACCGATCCAGTGATACGGCTGATTGGTCTAGTGACCGATCAGTAACCAAACAGAATGCTTCTGTAGATTATCTGATCGGTCTGAAGACCGATCAGGAAGCAAACAGAAGAGAAGAAGGAGAAAGGCTGATCGGTCCAGGGACCGATCAGACTCCTCCTCGACCGATCAGGACATAGCCTGATCGGTCCAGGCTTAGCCTGATCGGTCCCCAAGACCGATCAGGGACAGTGTGGACCGATCAGGTTGGAGCCTGATCGGTCCAGGACTAGCCGTTGTGAGTAACAACGGCTAGATCTAGGTTCTTCTGCTGTCTTTGGCCTCTGTTCTTCTCGCAGGTGGATGCAGGCTATAAAAGGGTTGAGGGCTTCTACAGTGGACTCTCTCTCTTACTCTTCTTCTTCTGGTCCGAAGCTTCTGCTTCTTCTTCTTCACTACTGTGATTTGAGCTTTGCTGAGCTCGCTTCTGCTTGAAGCTTCGTGTGAGCTTCAACGGCTGGGTTCCTGCTGTTGTAGGCGTCGCTTGAAGCTGCTGCTTCATCCAGTCGAAGAGAAGGCAAGTAAGCGAAAGTTTTACAGTTGTATTGTATTTTGCTTCTTGCTGTACTTGTACTCCTTCTTGCTGTTGTAAGTTTTTGTGGCGAGGTTTCTCCACCCATAAGGAGTTTATATTAGTCGGTTTTCTGGGGACTCATCCACCGACGGATTGATAGGCTTCGTCCACCTTACGGACACGCCGAGGAGTAGGAGTTTCATCTCCAAACCTCGTTACATCGTCGAGTTCGAGTTTGAGGTTTGATCTTTCCTTTTTGCGTTTCTATTTAGTTATTTCCGCTGCGCTAACCCTAATCGTAGGAAGAAACGTGAAGAATTTGGGGCGGCTATTTACACCCCCCCTCTCTAGCCGAGTACGACGATCCTAACACTGGTGAGTGAAGCCAAGCAAGGGAAAGTCCTGGTGAGTGAAGCCAGGCAGTTGGGAAGTCCTGGTGAGTGAAGCCGGGCAAGGGAAAATCCAGATGGATCAAGGGTGATCGGACATCTGGTGTTGAGAAGGTCAAGTAGGTTAAGGGAGTGACCGGATACTTGACACGAAGAGAAAAGTCCAAGTGGGTCAAAGGGATTGACCGGACACTTGGTGGGGAGTCTTAGCGGGTCAAGGGAGTGACCGGATGCTAAGCATGATGTACCAAGAGGTCAAGGTTGACCGGATATTGGTTTGGGCAAAAACCAAGACCTGGATCGGTCTGATCCAGTGATACTGTGGTTTCCTGATCGGTCTGGAGACCGATCAGAAAGCGATCAGTGTGCCTCTGTGAGCTTACTGATCGGTCTGAGGACCGATCAGCATGAAGCCTGATCGGTCCCCAGGACCGATCAGGGTACGCACAGAGAGTTGGGCAACTCTCTGTGAAGCATTCTGATCGGTTTGGGGACCGATCATCATAGAGCCTGATCGGTCCCCACGACCGATCAGATCAACCCCAAATCGATTAAGGTGATGCCTGATCGGTCTGGCCCTAGCCGTTGAGAGACAACGGCTAGATTCTTCTGCTGTCTTTGGCCTCTGTTCTTCTCGCAGGTGGATGCAGGCTATAAAAAGGCTGAGGGCTTCTACAGTGGAGTCTCTCTCTTCCTTCTTCTTCCTCCTCTGAACTGAGCTGCTGTTCTTCTGAAAGTTGTGCGCTTGAGATTTGCTGAGCTCTGAAGCTTCGTGTGAGCTTCTTCGACTGAGTTTCTTGTTGGCATTCGTCCGTGAAGTTGGTGCTTCATCCGGGACTTCAGTCGACGAGAAGGCAAGCGAGTATTTGTACATTCATTGTGTATTTTGTTCTTGCTCTTCTTTGTATTTCCATATTGCTGTTGCAAGCTATTGTGGCGAGGTTTCTCCACCCACAAGGAGTATTTATTAGCCGGTTCTCCGGGAACTCATCCACCGACGGATTGATAGGGCTCGTCCACCTTACGGACATGCCGAGGAGTAGGAGTATCACCTCAGAACCTCGTTACATCCATCGAGTTTGAGGTTTGCTATTCTCCTCTTTCGTTTCTATTCGTTTTATTTTCGCTGCGCTAACTTGATTTGTAGAAAGAAACGAAGAATTTGGGGCGGCTATTCACACCCCCCCTCTCTAGCCGAGTACGACGATCCTAACACTTTCTAGGCTTCTTAGAATCCTTGGTCACTTCTACTAGGTCACTTCTAGGGATAACTTCCCTTGTAACCTTGTTTGTGACTTTGTTTGGCCTTTTTGAAGCCTTAGTCACTTTTACTAGGTCAACCTTAGGGATGGCCTCCCTTGTGATCTTCTTTGTGACTTTGTTGATTTCTTAGAAGTCTTAGTCACATTTGTCTTGCAAGGATATTTTTAGGGATTCCTTCCCTAGAGTTTTTGGCTTGACCTCTAAACCTAGGGTTGGTCCCATAACTATATGGAACCCTATGAAAAGAAGTCACATCCTTCTTGGCTTTAGATTTGTATCCCAAACTTCTATAGCCATTGGATAACTCTTGTCTAGCTTTTCCTAGGTTATGCACATTTTGACCCTTTAGAAGATTTTCCCATCTTGCTAGGGTTCTTTCCAAGTTATCAAGTCTTGACATCAAGACTTGGTTTTCCACTCTTAAATCCATAGATTTGGATTTTTCTTGATTCCTATGAGCATTCCTAATTTTAGGCATGTATATAACGTCCTTAGAGTTATTGCCTAAATTGTTATTATCTACCTTCCTAAACTTAGTTATGGTAGTTCTAGCATGAGGAGGAATGTATTTTTCCTTAACACCATCACGCTTTCTATTTTCATGATAATTTGTATTAAAAAGATGAAAGTTATTTCTAACATGCATTTTATCATGATTAGGAGGAATTATACTATTAAATGTTACCTTGGGTTTGTTTTTCAAAGCTCCTCCTTGATTTGTGCTTCCTCCTTTGACCTTGGTTGTCTTCTTCCCTTTAGGACATTGACTTTGATAATGTCCTCTTTGATTGCATGAGAAGCACACAATGTGCTCCTTACTCTTGGACCAAAGAGCCCTTCTCTTTGGGCTCCTCCACTCCTTGGAGTTGTGTAGGGTTCTCATGATGGGCAATGATCTTTTTCCAAAGATCACTTGCACTTGTATATTCACGTACACTCACAATGACATTAGAAGGTAATAAATTTAACAATATATTTGTTGCCTCCTTATTGGCCTCCTCTAGCTCCTTTTGTTCCTCGGTCCAATATCGAGCTTTGAGGCGTTTACCCTTCTTATCCGTTGGAGTTTCAAATGGGTCCTCCAAGACCACCCATTGGTTCCACTCCATTTGGAACCAAGTCTCCAACCTTGTCCTCCAAAAATTGAAGTCTTCTTTATCATATGGAGGTGGGATTATGATATCCCATCCAAGTGGACCTCCCAAGTCCATCTCCTTCCTCTAGCTTCTTGCTCTCTTGGCGGTTAGTCCGTAGAAGAGCGACCTCGCTCTGATATCAATTGTTGGGACCTTTTTGCCCACTAGAGGGGGGGTGAATAGCGTTTCATCGCACTTCTTGCGTCGTCTGCTTTGTCTTGATAATGTGCAGCGGAATACAAAGACAAAACAAAACACAATACTCACAACGCTAACACCTAGGGTTTACTTGGTATCCACCACAAGAAGAGATGACTAATCCAAGGATCCACACATCGAGCATACACCTCAACTATGAAACACTCTTTCTCGGTCACAGCCGAAGGCGGAGAAGCCTTACACAAACACCTCACAACAAGAATCACTCAAACAAGAAGAAAATACACAAGTGTATAAAATAAAACCTCTCCTTGCTTGATCTTGTTGATGTAGGTTGCCTCTTGAACCTTGGAGATGCACCCCAAAAGCCTTCAAGAACTGGCGGTGAAGATCGGAAGAAGCTCGGTGAAGATCGCACAAAAAATCACAGGAAGAACGCAAAGTTCTAGCGAAGAAAATGCTCCGCCCAGGTTTTATACAGTGCTCCCAATCGATCTAAATTAGTCCCAATCGATTGCCACGTCACATCTGCACAATCCCAGCCGTCCATTTCTTGTTTCCTGCTCAACGGTTACTTCCCAATCGATCGACCGATCGATTGGGACCATCTGAATCGATCGACCGATCGATTCAGACCCATTCTGTGCTCTCTGAAAATAGCTGGATCGATCAGCCGATCGATCCAGCTGTTCTCGCGACTCCTCGCACGAGAACTCTAGGTCCCAATCGATCCACCGATCGATTGAGACTCCCAATCGATCACCCAATCGATTAGGATGCCTTCTATGCTCGCGAGTGATGCTCCCAATCGATCGACCGATCGATTGGAGCCTTGTTCAATCGATCGCCCGATCGATTGAACAACCTGGACTTGACTCAAACTCAAGTCCAAACTCTCAAACCCAACTCCCGGTCAACCGTGACCTGTTGGGTCTTCATGCCTAGCATTTGGCTACACCCGACCAACCTCAAACTAGCCTTCTAGCCTCCATCATCCTTGCGTCTCTCGGATATCTCCCATCCTTCACGCCTTTCTTCAAGAGCTTCCTTCGGCCTCATCCTAGTTGTCGGATTATACCACACTCGATCAACCTCGAACTAGCCTTCTAGTCTCCTCCATCAGCCTTGCGTCCCTCGAATATCTACTCATCCTTCACGCCTTGCCTTCAGGAGCTTCCTTCAGCCTCATCCTAGTTATCGAGTTCTCCTTGCCAAATCACACTAGGACTTACCTTGCCAAGACCACATGCTTGGACTTACACCCTTTGCCAAGATCACACTTGGACTTTCCACTTGCCTGTCTCCTCCAGGACTTTCTCCCTTTGCCAAGATCACACTTGGACTTTTCAATTGTCTGATATCACTTATCAGGACTTTCACCACCAAGTCTAATTAACACTAACATACTTGGATTTTCACTCTTACCAACCTTCCTGTTGGACTTACCTTTGCCTAATCTCTAATTAGGACTTTCCCAGTCAAGTCTCCTGTCAACCTTGACCTACTTGACTTCTCTCTTGCCTAACCTCCAGTTAGGACTTTCCCAGATGTCTAAACTCCAGTTAGGACTTTCTCATTGCCTAAACTTCAGTTAAGACTTTTCAATTGCCTAAACTCCAGTTAGGACTTTTCCATTGCCTAAACTCCAGTTAGGATTTACCCGATCAAGTATCCAGTCAACACTGACCCACTTTACTTGTCTTCTCATCAACCTGGTCAATCCCTTGACCATCTCCATAATCGGACGATTGCTCCAGCAATCTCCATATATTGTCAAACGGACGATTGCCCTAGCAATCTCCATATATTGTCAAACAGACGATTGCCCTAGCAATCTCCATATATTGTCAAACATCAAAACTCAAATCCTGACTCAAGCTTGACTCAACTCAAGGTTAGTCAAACTGGTCAAACTTGACCTAGGGAAATTGCCCCAACAGAAGAGGACTCGGAAGTTAAGAGATGTTCAACATCCAAAGAAGAAGTCTAAGAAACTTCATCTTCAAGGGAGTGCAATGAAAAAGGAAAAGAGAGAGCATATTCTTTGTTCCATGTATAAGATGAAGATAAAGAAGTCTTCACCTCTAGGATTGAGAGGGAGTGACATTCGATGACTTCAGACCAAGAAGAAGGAGAAGCTTCTACTTCCGGGTCAAGCAAAAAAGAAGAAGATGGAACATCTTCCAAAAATCAAGAGACATCAAATAGAGAATCAAGTGTCATCCCTACACGTGAAGGTATAAGTGCTTCAATTAAAAATAAAAATTATATTATATGTTTTGAGTGTAGGGTACATGGGCACTACAAGAGTAAGTATTCTCAATTGGCCAAGAAGAAGAGCCAAGTGGCACCTAAGGGCAAGGAGAAGCTCAAGGAGATTGTCCCCATAACAAAGAATAGCAAGGAGCACATTGTGTGCTTTTCTTGCAACCAAAAAGGATATTATCAGAGCTAATGTCTAAAGGGGAAGAAATCGATCAAGCCTAAAGGAGGAAGCTCAAGTCAAGGGGGAGCTTATAAGAGCAAACCCAAGGTATCATTTATTGAACCAACTCTTTTAAGTAATGGTAACAAGCATGCTAATTCTAACTTATATCATTTTAATACTATTTACCATAAAATAGGATGCATGATAGAATTAAAGAAAAGCATGTGGCTTATCATGCTAAAACTACCATACCTAAGGCTAGGAAGGTAGATAAATTAGGCACGAACACTAAAGACCTTAGTTATAAGCTTAGAAATAGAAACACTCAAGGATTTAATGATAAACCAAAATCTAGGTATTTATGGAAAGAAAATCAAGTCTTGAGGTCAAAGCTTAACAAAATTGAACAGACCCTAAAAAAGATGGAAGGTATCCTTAAGGGGCAAAACGATGGGTTCCAGAGGAAGTCTGCTTGAGGAGAAGGCTGGAAGATGAGTCTGAGTGAGCTCAATTCCAGATGGACGAAATCACCCAGGTGATCGGAGCAATGGAAAAGCCAATGGGGAGCTGTTGGAGGCGCCCTCAATGTGGTTGGTGTTAGGATGTATACTAAAAGCCTAGCTTTTGGTATAAAATATTTATCTAGAAATAAGAATCACATTGGTCAAATGTCTACATTTGTGATAAATGTAGTTGTTCAATTAATTTATATTGTAGATAACATGGTGTGTGGTGTCACACACAGAAGATCATGTTATCAGTACCTTATAAATTATAAACAGTAGCTCACGACCATGATGGAAAGGAACAAACCATTGGAAGGTCGTAGTGTAATTAGGTGTTAGTTTATCTTAACTATATAATTACACTAGTACACTAAGAGTGTATTGAGTAGGACCATTAGAGATCGTTTCTTTTATACTGACTTTATAAAGAAATAAAGACCTCAGTTATTATGAAAGTGTGTGCTCTTAATCCTAATATAATAACAAGCACATATATTTGATATTTATTTCTTTAATTTATCAATGGGTGAGATTTAGTTCGATGAATCAATAAGCCCGATAAGTTGGGAAATGATATCACTTATAGTGTGTGTTGTTGATTATAGAATGAAACTGTGTCCTAGTAATCTAGGTTGAGAATGTCCCCAAGAGGAGCTCATAAGGATTGTCATGTTAAACCCTGCAGGTGGACTTAGTCCAACATGACGATAAGGTTGAGTGGTACTACTCTTGGAACTAGATATTAATTAAGTGAGTTGTCAGTAACTTACTTAATTAGTGGACATTTGTTATCTTAAACACAGGGAGACTGACATACTCATAATAAGAAGGAGCCCAAAATGTAATTTGGGATTGGTGCGGTAGTTCAATAATAGTTCTCTAGTGGAATGAATTATTATTGATAAAATTAAGTTGTGTGTTCGGGGCGAGCACGGGATGCTTAATTTTATCGGGAGACCAAAACCAATTCCTCCTCTCGGTCCCTATCATAGCCTCTTAATTATAGAGTACTATACCCACCTATACCCACCTTCTTACCCATCCTATAGGGGCCGGCCAAGCTAGCTTGGAGACCAAGCTAGGGCAGGCCATGGGTATGTTCATGGGTGAATTCATGTGGCCGTCCCTATTAAAATAAAAAGGAATTTTAATTTTAAAAATTTTATTATGTGGATAATATAATTTAAAAGAGAGTTTAAAAATTTAAATCCTTTCTTTTATAAGATTCTACAAAAGATTAAGAGAAGAGTTAAAATCTTTTTCCTTATTTGTAGATTAAAAGGTTGATTTTAATTTTGGTAAAAACTTTCCTTTTAATTATATTCATGATTTAAAAGAAAGTTTAAAAATTAAAAATTCTCTTTTATTAGTTTCTATAAAAGATTAAGAAAAGATTTAATATCTTTCCTTATTTGTAGATTGAAAGGAGATTTTAATTTTTTAGAGATAACTTTCCTTTTTGGAAATTATCCACATGTTTAAAAGAAAGATTTTAATTTATAAAATTTTTTTTTATTAACCAATCATGAAGGGATTAAAATTATTGGAGAAATTTTTATAAATTTCTAGAAACAAATTAGGAAGTTTTAATTTTTGTTTTAATTAAAACTCTCCTTGTTTTGGGGAGAAGAGTGGCCGGCCATTATAATTTGAAAAGAGAAAATTATTTTAATTAAATAAATTTTCCTTTTCAATGGCAAAAGAATTAAGGAAGTTTTTATTAAATTTTCCTTATTTGCCAAGATCAAGGATTATAAAAGAGGGGGTAGAGGAGGCTTCAATGCTAACGACTCTATTCTATTTTTCCTCTCTTTTCTCCTTGGGTATGGCCGGCCCTTTCTTTCCTCTCCTCTCCTTTGTGTGGCCGAAACCTTCTCATGGTGGAGATAGCTTTGGTGGTCGGATCTAAGAAGGAGAAGAAGGAGAGAAAAGAAGCCTCTTTTCTAGCATCCCTTGGAGCATGGTGGTGGTGGCCGAACCTCTTCATCCTAGGAGAAGTTTTGATGGCCGAAACTTGTAAGGAAGAAGAAGGTGCTTGGTGGTTCTCATCTCGGAAGATCGTTGCTCACACAACGTCCGAGGTTAGAAGAGGAATACGGTAGAAGATCAAGAGGTCTTTCTAAAAGGTATAACTAGTAATTTTTGTTTCCGCATCATACTAGTTATTTTTGGAAATAATACTAAATACAAGAGGCATACGATTCTAGAGTTTCGAATTTGTTTTCGATATAGTGTTCTTTTGTTTTTCTTTCCCTTGTGATTTGATTGTTCTTTTCGGTTAACCTAAAGTTATTTTAGGAAATTAAATATTAGCTTTCTATAAAAGGTTTTGTCTAGCCGGTGGTGGTTGCTCCCATATCCAAGAAGGCAATGTGCCTCGCCACGTCAGTACTGGGAACCAATTATGGAAATTAATATTTAATGGAATTAATAACTTAAGGTGATTTGGGTCGAACGTGTTAAGTTTCGCAGGAGACCCAAGTCAAAACCTAAAAGAACGAATAGATTAAGTTTTGGATCAAACGTGTTAAGTTCCGCAGGCGATCCAAAATTTAATTTAAAAGAACACATGGTAGCTAGGAAAAGGTTCAAACCTTTGTACAAAATTTTTGTACAGTGGAACCTCTAGGTTTTCCGAGTAGCAACCAGCAGTTGGAGGCGCCTCCTCGCGTATCTGTGGGAAGGTGCCCTTTAACCACATATGGAAGGCGCCTTAGACTGGCAAAATGTAACTGTTAGCGGAGATAAAATCTTATTTTTACTTGCCTCGTTGGAGGCGCCTTCCTCCCTGTTGGAGGTGCCTTCCACCCTATTGGAGGCGCGTTCCAACCTCGGATAAGATTTTTCATGAGCTATAAAAAGACTCCTGGACTTAGGAAATGTTTAATAACTTAAGTATTCATTTCCTAGTAATTTTCTAAGCATTTAATGCGTGTAAGAGGTTTCTCCACCTTTACCAAAGGAGATCTTTAATGTTTTCTTTTGCCTTGGATTAATAATCACCTACATTGTAACCAAATAACTTTCTTAGCCTCTTTATTTTATTAATTGTTAAATTACTTTAATCTTGTTTGAAAGGATAGAGAAAAGTCCATTTTTAATTTACAAGTAATTCACCATCCTCTTATCGGCCCCACTGCACCAACGATTATGTGTTGTGAGTTTGTTATGTTGTAATTGTTGATGGTAGTGAGTTTATTGTTACGTATTATGACTTTTTTGTGAAAATCATCGTTTGTAATGATTGGAGAGGTTTAGATTTATATGTAAATAGGGGAAACAAAAAAAATAAAAAGAGAATTAACAACCTGTAGAATAGATTAACGATGGATACTTGATTTTCTGTCGCTAATAGCGATAAATATTTTTTAAATTGTCGCTCTTAGCGATATATTTTCAAATATCCGCCGCTAGTAGCGATGGAAAGTCAAATGTCCGTTGCTACTATCAAGGTTGCGATATTTTTACGATATGTTTTGATACATAAAATAAAATATTAGTGATGAAATTTTAAATATCTATGACGGATAATCTAAATATTTGTCTCTAATAGCAATGATTAATTTAAATATTCGTCGCTAGACGTGTATTTAAATTTTCTGTTGTTAATACTTTAACAGAGATTTTTACTAGGATCCACAAAAATTTAGACATTCGTGCTATATATAGTGACGAAATATAAATATTTATCGCTACAATATCAACGACTAAAATTTGCACGACGGATATTTTTCATCACTATTTCGTTGCAATATGTATTTAGCGATGGATAAATTCTATCTTTATTTCCTGTATTTTTTATCATATAATTCTCCTTAGTTGGAGACTTATTATAATAATAATAATAATAATAATAATAATAATTCAAAAAATTAACCAGGTAGTATTAAATGATTAATCCAATCTTAAAATGGATAATCCAGAATATAGGAAAATTATTATTGTCTCAGATGATATTTTCCGAAAAAAAAAAATATAGGACACGTCATAAAACTTATTTAATTAAGAGCTTACTCCTTAATTAGCCATGTAAGTCGTATTATAAGAAATATTCATATAACAATTTTTTCAAAACTGCTATATGGGCATAAATTAGTCAAAAAAAAATTGAAAAATATAAGCATGGAAAGGCTTTAAAAACTTCAGTGATCACATAAAAAGATTTATTTTGAAAATTTGATCAATGTAGGTCCACACACTTCATTTTTAAAAATTATTTAGTTTAGATCTATATAATAGTTTTGGATCATAATAAGTATTATTTGTTTGGGAATTTTTACTAATACAACACTGACTAATATTTAGAAGGTTTATTTTTAAATATGTATAAATTGTACTTAGATTTAATAAACTAAGAAAAATGTCATCTATTTATTATTAAATAATAATAATAATAATAATATTATTATTATAAAGAAGTTAAAAAAAAATAATGATAGTTCACCATAGGTAAAAAAAACTTATAGGTAGGGATCAATTAATTCGGTTAATTATTTGGTATTAATTTTATATAATCTTTTTTATTATTTTTAAAAAAAAATTGATTAATTCAATGTTAATTAAAATAATCGATTTTTAATATGATTCGGTTAATTGGATTTTAGAAAAACTTTAATTTTATTCGGTTAGTCAATATTAAATCGATTTTCGATTAATTCGATTAATTTATGGATCGAATTAATTGAATACTCACTTTTACTTATAGTGAGCTAAGTTTTGTCATTCCTTTAGGGGATTAGACTCATCATTTAGAGATGGATAGGGATTCACGATGTTTGGATGGGTAAGTTGAATATATTGTGCTTAAACCGAAGGCCAAGTGAATCGAGATTATGAGTTGAAATGAGCATGCAAAATACTAGAGGTGTTAAATCGAAGTACTTGAATCACCTAGTTGAGGCGAGTAGTGGTACTCGATAACAAAGCTCGTGAGGGAAATTAGAGTGGCCATGATGTTGAACATTTAGGATGCTAAGAGAGTGCTCGAGGTCAATCACAAAATCGAGAGGGATTATTAGGAGACCCAAGCTCTTAGAAGTTGACATCAGATAGTTGGTTTATACTGACTAATTTTGAAGGTGATCAAATTAATCTCATAAAAATTTTCCACTGATTAACAATGTAAATTAAAAAGTAATTATAGCAAGTGACCATCAGTTTAATATTTTTAGATTAATCATCCATTAAAAATTTTTTCTAAAAATTAAAAACTAGATGCTCTACTAATACTATGTGTTCATGTTATTGAAGGAACAAAGTCAATCTTCTTTGACAAAAAAAAAAGCACTAAAAACACGCTCTTTAGTTTTATTATCATTAAAAAAAAATGCCCTACTTTATCAAAAGAAATAAAAATAAAAGAGTATCTAGTATTTCTTTTGATAAAAATAAAAAAGTGTCTAGTATTTAAAAAAATAATATTTTTCACTGTTATTGTAAGTGTAACAGCCACTAAAATTACTTAAAATATTCAAAATGAGTAAGTAATTATAATTAATATTATTTCAATATTGGTCAAACTTACTTAAATATTAATTAAAACTACTTTAATTTAGTCAAAATTGCTCAATAGAAGAATTTTGATTAAAAAAACAAAGTTGATCAAAATTATCTATAACAATTTTGATCAAAGTTGCTCCATGTTTTAACAATTTTAGAGAGCGGTTGAAGTAATTTTTGCTAAATTTACTATAATAATTTTTTTTGAAATATAAGATGCATATTTAGTATTTAAAAAAAATAAGATATTTTTTTAATAAAAATGAAAATAAAAAATAATTTTCCGTTCATCTTTTTCTACGTGTGTTCATCCTTAACAACAAACAAAAGCAATTATATAATTTTTCATTTGTTTGACTTATCTTTGCCGTCATGGGCCCCACGTGGATGGGGGCGTTCGCAAAGAGAATGGGTCAACTTTGATTTCAAGTCATCTTCAATTTTTATTAGAAGACAAATGCTGTCCCTTTTAAAAAAATTATATCCCCATCAAATAACAGTCCGGGTAGAGTTGGGTAACAAAGTGCAGCCGTGGCGTTTAATTAGTACAGCATTGACTAAGAGTCAAGTCATCGGACGGAACACGTTCCTTACGTTCACCGGAGCTCAACGAAAAACCCGTTCACACCCACTTCCGGTCCGCATCCTGAACCGATCCAAGCGGGTTTCTTATTTTCAAAACTGTTTAAAAATATATAAAGTGTTGTGTTCCAATTAGAAAATTAATTAGACAAAACAGTTTAAAAGTCCAAAAGAGAAAAAATTGCTCGGGTCGACTGAACCGAAGCGTTTCAAAGTGTCCGGTTCAAGTTGGAAATGTGGACCAGTGACTCTCTGGAGACGAGGATGCCTTTTCCTCTCGAGCTTCAACTGCGCGTCTCAAATTGGGGCTCTTTCGAGGAGGGAGACTGGGGTTTTGTGGCTGCTCCAAGTTCTGTCTCTTGCTTCCTACGCTGCTGATTAGGCGTATTAGGCTTGTTCTTCCCTTGCTGATTCCGTATGTCGATTGGTTGTCGTTGATTGTGTTTTGCTTGATGTTCTAGGATTTTTTTTAAGGTTGTGCTTCCTTATTTATTGATTTATTTATCGTTCAGTTGGTTTTCGTAAAATCTCTTTAAAAAGATTTGCTTTTTATTTGGCCCTTCTTTATTTATTGTTCATGGCAGAGAATAAGTGAAAAAGTAGTATCTTTATTGTGTTCCTGATATCCTAATTATGCATACCTAATTCAAGCTGTAGACTTTCGTGTTACTGGGTGAGCTATCTTGAGATGGATTTTGATCAGTGTTTGTGCCTCTTTGTGTTCCTCGCTGTAATATGTTGCTGCTTTGGTATGATTATAATTTCCAGTATGTCCTGTTTGCTCTGATGGCGCATTTGATGGGCTGAATGGGTGTATTTGTTAATTTCTAGGTTGTGTGATCTCTCTGCTGTGCATGTTTGAGTTTAGTCCTGCAGGATTTCCTAGCTAACAATAGTTCATACGATTCTTATGCATTCCAATTTTATATGTCAGCAGAAGACATTTGTTACATGGCTAGTCCTGTCTAATGGTTAGGTGTTATGTTGTTTCTGCTTCTTCAGACCTATCTTTTTCTTATTTGCTTCACTACTGTATGAGGTACAATTTGTAGTTTGAAAATTCCCTTATACAGGATGAGATAGGTAGAAGTTAGTAGAGTAGGTATTAGTTGTCGCTTGCCAGAACTTAGACCATACTGTTGAGACTTCTTGTTGTTGTCTTCAATTCCTTTAGTACTTACACCTATAAGAGTAATATTAGGGCTATTGCAGGGTTTTCTAGATTTTGAATGAAAAATGTGAGGCAAAAAAGAGATTCTGATATGATCAATGCATCTCCATATAGCAGTTTTTTTTTAAAAACTCAGTTATACAGGATAAGAAATATGATGTAAGAAGAGCAGGTATTAATTGTCACTTGTCAGAATTTAGACCATACTTGGTGTCTTCAATTCTTTTAATACTACACCTATAAGAGTAATCCTCAGAGGTTGTTCAGGTCAAGATTTTGAGTGAAAAGGTGAGGCAAGAATGAGATTTTTTATATGCCCAATGCATCTATAGCAGTGTCTTATTTATTTATTTATTCTCTCACAAAAAGAGTTGCTCTTTATCTTTTGGCCAATTTACCAATTCGTATCATTTTTAAAATTTTCACTCGGTTGTCCCCTAGTTTCGTAGGGTTATCAAATCATGCCACCATTCAGTTTTTTGCAATGTCCCTGTATCCTGTGTCCAACAATCTGATTTTCTTCTTCTTGACTCAACTAGATCAAATCTCAAGTTTACCTTTTGGCTGATTGTGATTCTAGTTGATTTAAAACATTTTAGTTGACTCAAATCGAAGCTAGTTGAATCAAATTTTGTCGGTCGACTAAAATAGACAAGATCCACTTAAACGATCAAATCTTTAAATTTCAAACAATAATTTAGTTGATTGCTCAGTCGACTCAAATCATGAGCAAGTTGTTTCCATATGTCGACTAAATTACATTAAGTTGATTAAAGTTGAAATAGAAAACTTTTGTTTGTTAGCAAAATGTTTTTAGTTGGCTATCAAGTTGATCGTCAATTGACCATCAAACTTGACTATTCTTTTGACTCATTCTGCTCGTCAAGGCTTAAATGAACTTAACTGATTGCTCAGTCGACTCAAATCAAAAGCAAGTTGTTTCCATCTATCGTCTAAATTATGTTAAGTTGAAATATAACACTTTTGTTTGTGAGCAAAATGTTTTCAGTCAGCTACCAAGTTGGCTTGTCAATTGACTGTCGAACTTGACTATTCTTTTGACTCATTTTGCTCGTCAAGACTTAAATGTCCCTGGAATACCCTATTTTTTGGTTGAGTGCATGATTAGGTAAAGTCTACTCAAAAATCTCTTATAATCTCTCACATCTCACATGGCAAGAAGTCTTACCTTTGTTCTTCTTCCATCTATTAGTAGTTGTTTTCGCGTATTGGGCTTCATCCGTCTATCAAGGTTCCAGTCAACATTGATTTATCAAGACTTTTTGTTGCCAATTTTTGTGGAACCTCTCCATCCACCAAATATTAGTTAACTTGGCCGACTTGGACTTTTCCATACTTTTTATTGCTAATTTTTGTGAAACTTCTCCATCCACCAAATATCAGTTAAATTTGACCCACTTAGACTTCTCCCTACCATTGCACCTGTTGTTACCCATCAAATTTTTTGCACCTGCACACTTAATAAGCAAATTAATAAACACAACATTAACCTAATTTAAACTTTCGATCATTTGAAGTATGATTGCAGTTGCACCAATGGTACCATTCTAGAACATCCTTAATAGCTCCAAATAAGTCAGCAATCTAATTATAGAATTAACTTGTTGGGTGTAGAGATGTACAAAACCTTATTTGCTCAATTAGCTGATTTTCATTTTGAATTGAAATTGTTTGCATGTGAGTTCATTTACATTTGAAATGTGGGTTTGGGGATTATCCGTAAAATTGTCTTAGTCAATGCAAAATGAGTTAACAAGCTGATTTCAGAATCAGGAGTTCATTTAAACTTGAAATGTAGATTTCACAACTTATTCCATCCTAAAATATCTTAAGCAGCCCAAAATGAGGTAATATAATGATTTCAAAATCAACTTGTTGGGGGCATAAATGCACACAACACTCTACAAGCTAGTGAGTTTGTTGATTTATCTTGGGTTGAAACCTTCAAGTGACTTCATTTATGCTTGATGTTTGGATTTTAAGATTTATCCCGTCCTAAACTATCCTAAAAATCTGTCAATAAGCTAATTTCAGAGTCAACTTGTTGGGTGCAGAAATGCACAAAATTCTTAACAAAATGAATTGACTAATTTTGTGTTGGGAATCTTGCATGCGAATTCATTTACACCTAAAATGATTTTGAGGTTTATTTCATACTAAAATGTCCTAAACACTCCAAAATGAGTCAACACTCTGTTTCAAAATGCTGAAATCAGCTTGTTGGGCGCAAGGTAAGAGTAGATAGGAAAAGAAAAAGCTGAAATTGGGTGTGATTTGTTAAATTTGGGAAACTAGGTTGCATCTTGTAAAACAATGAAAACAAAAAGGAAAGATGTGGTAAATTGCCCGTATCATTTCATTGCTCAGTTGTATTAGATGGTCTTTCTGGAAATTGCTGCGTAGTTTATTAATCATTGGTTGTCTAGTTTTATTTATGATGTCATTAGTTTAATGTTGTTCTGGAATCTTCTTGAACAAGCCCATATGGAAACACCATAGTTTTGGTATATTGGAAATCTACACCAGGGACCGTTCGTTTATATAGATATTTGTTGCCTTATCTAAACTGAATTCTATTTTTCATCATGGTGCAGCTGAATAATGGTGAATATATTAGTCCTCTGTCTCTCTACTTAGCTATGGAAAAGGGACTAAGAAGAAATTTTCTATCTGTGCCCATGAAGTGTAGACGCTTTGTTCCTATTCTTCAGATACTAATTTGGTTTTCACTCAATTATATATGTTATGGTACTCTGACCGACATTGAATGCTTAAGAAGGTTCAGGGGTTCTGTAAACGACCCTCAACACAATGTATTTGATTCGTGGAGTTTTGACAACACAACAGATGGGTCTATATGCAAGTTTGCTGGTGTTGAGTGTTGGCATCCTGATGAAAGCAGAATCCTCAATCTTCATCTTTCCTACATGGGACTCCAAGGCCAGTTCCCATTGGGACTTGAGAATTGTACGAGCCTGACTGCGCTTGACCTATCGGGCAATAACTTTACTGGATCTATTCCTTCTGATATTGACAAAAGGGTACCTTTTGTCACTAGGCTTGATCTTTCATTCAATAGTTTCTCAGGTGCAATTCCTCTCAGCCTTTTTAATTGCAGCTATCTTAATTCCCTCAAGCTCCAGCATAATCAATTGAGTGGACTGATTCCTTGGGAACTAGGCCGCCTCGATAGGCTGACAGACTTTGATGTTTCTAACAATCAGTTAGCTGGTCCAATCCCATCATTTGAACATAATATTCCAGCAATGAGCTTTTCAGGCAACCCTGGACTATGCGGACGACCATTGGATGGATGTGCAGGGAGTTCAAAGAATTCCAATCCTGGGGTAATTATAGGCTCAGCTGTGGCTGGTGTTGTTATAACCGTCATTATTGTTGGGGTGGTTTTGTATTTTTGCATGCGGAGAATGCCTATCAAGAAAAAAGAAAAGGACCTAGAAGAAAACAAGTGGGCGAAGTCGATAAAAGGAGTTAAAGGTGCCAAGGTAAGATGAGAGTACTTTTATTTGAATGAGCTGAAACTTTTTCTAGGTTTGCTAAGTTACGATAGATATGGCTTGTTCTCTTTTTTGTTCTGTCAATATTTGAAGTCTAATGGTGATTCTTTTTCTTATGCTTAGGTGTCTATGTTTGAGAAATCTGTGTCGAAGATGAAGTTGAGCGATCTCATGAAAGCAACAAATGATTTCAGCAAAGATAATATGATTGGTGCTGGTAGAACTGGGACTCTGTACAAGGCAACACTTCCAGATGGCACTTTTCTTGCTATCAAAAGATTGCAGGACTCGCAGAAATCTGAAAAGCAGTTTGTATCAGAGATGGCAACGCTTGGAAATGTTCGGCATCAAAACTTGGTTCCACTTTTGGGTTATTGCATTGCCAAAAAGGAAAAGCTCTTGGTTTACAAGTACATGCCCTTGGGGACCCTCCATGATCAGCTGCATGATTCTGCTTCACAAGGGAAAAGTTTAGAATGGCCAACAAGACTGAAAATTAGTGTCGGTGCAGCAAAAGGAATAGCTTGGCTTCACCACAGCTGCAACCCACGCATTCTCCACCGAAACATTAGTTCTAAAAGCATACTCCTGGATGAAGATTACGAGCCCAAAATCTCTGATTTTGGACTTGCAAGGCTTATGAATCCGCTAGATACACATCTCAGCACTTTCGTGAACGGTGAGTTTGGCGACTTAGGTTATGTAGCTCCCGAGTATTCTCGTACGCTAGTTGCAACACTGAAGGGTGACGTCTACAGTTTCGGAGTAGTACTTCTTGAATTGATCACTGGTGAAAAATCCACTCAAGTTTCCAAGGCTTCAGAAACCTTTAGAGGCAGCCTGGTGGAATGGGTAACCTCTCTCACAAATAACTCTCTTCTTCAGGATGCGATCGATGAATCTTTAATTGGGGAGGACAACAACAGTGAGCTGTTTCAATTCTTGAAAGTTGCTTGTTCTTGTGTTTTGCCTGGTCCCAAGGAGAGGCCTACCATGTTCGAAGTATGCCAACTCCTAAGAGCAATCGGGGAGAAGTACCATTTCTCAACAGGCGATGATATTCTCTTTCCGGTCCCAAGCAACGATGCTGAAACCCTCGAGGAACTTATCGTGGCGAAGTAATATATAAGTTTGGCAATCTATTTAAGCATTTCTTAAGGCAGCAAAGCAACATTTATTTCGTGCCTTAATGGAACTTAAAGTGGCCTTGTAGATCAAGTTGTTTCAAAGGAACTTAAAATAGTATATGTAAGTAAAAAATATGATGATAATCTCTTCTTTTTTTAAAAAAAATATTTTTCTCTGGATTTCTACTATTTCCATGTTTTTGTTGTTGTGTTTGTACATGAGTGGCAATCTACTACTACATCTCTCTAATGGCGCTACTCAATTTAACTTGAGCTGTTTACAGTGATCTTTGATCATTCAGTTTCAAGTTCTTACTAGATGAGCTGATTTTTATGTGAATTCTCTAAGAAAAAAGCTTTGTTGAGAATTATTTTGTTTTTGAGATTGTATTAGTGGTAATGTTGCTTCATTTGGATTTTCATATAGGTAATTTGATAATTTAAATGCTTAGACTTTGCCGGACTAAATCTCAAGGTAAATGATTTTTTTGTGTCTCAACTATTGAAAAGCTAAAAATTGTACAATTATTTTTGTGGTTTATAGACTCAAGCAAACTTTGCGGTTTGACTGTATCTCTAATGTGTAATATATTTAGATAAAAAATTAAAATTGCTTTCTTTTTTATTCATATCGTCAAAAAGTATCTACCTTTTAAAAATGATTAAAATAAAGTTTTATTTATAATTTAATATCAAAAATATTTTTTTGTCTTTCACTTTGGTGTTTGGTGTAATGTAGCACTTCTAGTTTAGACTATGAATTAGGTTATCAAGCCGTCGATTAATATTTTTGTGATTAAATTTTGAAAATAAAAAGGAAATTTGGATATAAAATAAGTGGTGGGATGCTTTTTAAAGTATGCTTTTAAGTAAAGGGACAAATAAGCCAAGCTTAGTTAAATTTTAGGATGTTTAAGTTTATTTGATAAGATAATTGAGTTAATTAAATTGAGTCTAAAATAAATTAAGTTTTTGAAAGAATTATTCAAACTTGATTTGATTTATTTGTAATGAGTTTGACTTGAATTTGGTTTATGTAGATGTTATTGAGCTTTTAATTCAAGTATGGTTTAAGCTTAATTAATTTAGATGTTATCAAGCTCTCAATTCAAATTTATTTTATTTTTGAAACTTTTACTTATTTAATTGATTATTGGATTTGATAATTAATTAATTTTTTTTATTTAGTATTTTGATAAAAGTTTTATTAATAAGTATGATTTACGAATGTTATTTATAAATATTATTCATGAATCTTAATAAGTTAAATGTATTCAAATTTATTTATTTAATTTAATGAGTTATTTTAATTATTTATTTAATTGATATGATGTATATTAAATAAATATAAATAATTTCTTATCAAGACTTCCCTAATGATAAGTTATTATTGGTGGACATTAATGTGTGGAATTGAACGTGTTATGTGTTTGATCTTTCTTTATAAATAAAATAATAAAAAATAAAATATTATTTATTAAAAAAATATCTCACCTGGTGCTGCATGCATCAGGTGAGTTTATTTTAAAATTCCAAATTTTAAAATAAAAAATTTAATATTTAAAATTTTAAAATCAATAAATAAAATTGTATGGATCTATATTTTTAAAATATATTTATTTAATAAGATTAATTTTAAAATAATTTAATGAAATATGAGACCCATAAATAATTAATGTTAATATTAAAAAATATGATTAAAAAAAATATATTGTGTCAGTGGGCTTCATACTTTTTTGATAAAATAGTGAGTGTCATGATGAAAGTGGGTTGTGGATGTTTTCAAACAAAACACCAAGATTACTCCCCCGGATATATATATATATATATAAAAGAAAATATTTAAAATTGATACAATTATAATTGATCCGGCAGTAAAGATAGGGGACCCCCTTTGAGGGGAGTCAACGTCACGTGGAAGTCAAAAGTCAAGGGCCGTATGAGATTCGGTCGATCGGATAAGGGTCGGGTCAGCCGGCCGAACGGGTCAGAACAGAATCAAAGACAACCCGACGGGGAGTCGGGTCTCCGACGTTCATGGTGACGGCCGAGCGGGCTGCCCGCTTGGCCAAGGTATAAAATAGCAATGCTGTGAACATTCTCAGCAGATCCGAGCACGCGACCGGGAAGGCCTCCCGGTCGGACCGATAATGTAACTGCCGAGCGGGTGGGCGCTCGGCACGGGTAAAAGAGGACAAGGGCAAGGGGACATTGGGAAACATCTTCTGACAACAGGCATGTTCAACAATCAAATCATACGCAAAATCTCACGACAGAAGGTTCTGCGGTCCCATCAGAGAGTTTCTCGGACTATAGCAGTATGGGGTTAGACATGCTCCTCTGGTAAGCCCATGCTAAGGCATGGGCAAAGGACACGTATATGCCTCGTTAGGTGTGCCTGAGCCTCCCCATAGCTCTATATAAGAGCCCCTAGACTTCGCCAAAAGTATGCAATCACGCGATCTCACATCTTCGAAGCCACTATCATTTTCCTCTTGCCTGACTTGAGCGTCGGAGGGTCGTCGCCGGAAACCCCTTCCCGGCCAGACTTCCTTGCAGGTTCGCCGGAGATTCCTACGGCAGGTCAGAGACTCACGTCATTAGTTGGAAGAGCGCCACGTGCCCAGCGTCCATCGATTCATCGTTCGGACAGGATCAATAATAAATTAAAAAATTAATTATTATTATTTGAATTTTTTATAATAAATAAGGAATAATTATAATCTCTATTAAGATATATAAAATGTGGTGTTAAAGAGGGGTCTCATCCTACAAAAGATAGTGGACACGGTAGAGGTCAAAGTCAAGACGGTCAACGTTCAGATATCCTTGATCGATCGGGCGAGCATGACCCAACCAGAGGGAGAAGGTTTCGGTCAGATCCCGTGTTCGACACGGGTGAGGAGTCAAACGACCGACGCTCAATGGAAGTGACGATGTGCAGAAGCCAAACCGAGCGACTTCTCCCCTCGGTGAGGCAACAGGGCTAGCATTGGCAGAGTTCAACTTCGGTCGAGTGGCTACCTCGCTCGACCGAGCAGTAAGACTTGACATTGACATTGACAGAGCAGAATTTTGGCCGAGCGGACGTGACACGAGCACAATGGAATTGCGGTCGAGAGGACACACGCACAGGAGTAGCGAGGTTATTGTCGACCGGACGAGACACCAAAGCGGCAGAATTCCGACCGAGCGGCTAACCTGTTCGGCCTAGAAGTACACTCCCTCTGATATCCATCGACATCCTTTTGGGAGTTAGTGTCGCCAACACCAGACATGGACAGTCAGAAAATCGTACGACGAAAGCTCCACTGTCACTTCAGAGATATGCTCGGCCTGTTGCGATACTGTGTCAGTGACACTTTACTGACAAGTTTTTTTAAGAAAAACTTAGGAAAGTGTGTCTGCTTTAGGGAGCATGCACGCGCGCTACAAGAGCTCCATATAAAGAGGGGTCCAAGCATCGGTGGAGGTATGTAATATTCATTATTTGCGCTACAGTTTTCTTATTGCTTTATCTTATACTTCATCGTTGATGATTGACTTGAATGTCGAAGGGCTAATGTCGAGAATCCCTTTCCTGACTTGACGTTGATGTAATGTTGTAGGTCCAAGCGAAATTTATAGATAGTTAACGTCTCTTGTGCCTTATTTATTAAGATTTATTTTTTTTTCAAAGGCATCTTTGACCAAAACAATAATGAAGACTTTTTTTTTCAAAGGCATCTTTGACCAAAACAATAATAAAGACTGAGGTCCCAATTTATATTATAATCATGAATAAATTATATTATTCAAATCAATAAAAATAATATAAAATATTTATTTATTAAAGTGATTGTATCTCTAGCTAAAGAATTAAATTATATTATATAATATTTTTTAAAATGTACTATCTTTTATAAAGTGGGTCAATTTGCATATTGGTCAAATAGTGTAATAGCATTTTCCAAATATTTGTGATAATACTTTTGTAGTATTATCAGCTCAATTGAACAAATGACTCGATGGAATTTTTTTTTGTCAAAAATTCAATTAATGTTTATTTTTTAAAAACATTAATTTTCTTTGCCCTTGAGCAACACTCTTTCTTTCTTTTCGTTGTTTAGAAAAAAAAATTAATTGTATGTTTGTTTGATTTATCCTTCTTTAATTATTTTTGAAATTGGAATTCCTCTCTAAGAATAGAATATTGATTCTTTATGATTACTTTTTTAATCTATTTTTTTTAAAAAAAAAAGTAAGGTGCAAAATGAAAAAGTACCCAAATTATTGTTTTCGTGGGAATTTCTTTATATTAAACTGTCAAAAAAACCTCAGAACATATTTTTTTTTAAAAAAAATACACTTATAGCTGCGTAAAATTAATATAATTTAATTAAAATTATCATATGACGAACACTATTATATTAAATATTCTTTATTGATTTATTTAAACCATTTAACTTATTTTAATTTGATCAAAATTAATTTAAAATTATTATAACAACTATATATATAATAATTACTACCATAATTTTAAATTGAATTAAGAAAATTTTAAATAATTTTAATAAAGTTTGAATAATTTTAATTAAGTTGATAAATAATTTTTTATACAAAGTGTTAGTTATTTTGATCAAATTGATCTAAAAGATATATTGAGTTGATTTATATTAACAATGTTAGAAAATCGATATTTTATCGAGATATTTTGATTTGTATATCTTTTTTCTATTTATTCATTGTAAAATAATGGATAAACGGATTAAAAAAATTCATTTGTGATCAATTTTTTGAATAATTTTTTATTTGTTGAAAATTGAACAGAACGAGCTTTCTTTTCTTCGTCGTCATCAATCTACCTTGTTCGAATCTAACAAATGACTTCAGACGACCTCACTTGCCATCACTAATAGTAAATTTGCAATCGTGAGTAGACTAGCTTATGGTACGATGGTTAAAATATTAAGATTATTATATAAAATTTTGAGGTCAAACTCGACGTACCCGCAAAGCGGCTCAAGGCATAGGCCATTAAGACCTATGCCTAGGGCCCCTATTATATTGGGGCTCATAAATTTTACATATATATATATATATATATCTATGTAATTTAAATATGAATATTAATTTAAAAACATATGAGTATGAATATTAAATATTTAAAATTATGGTTAAAATAAAATTTAGTTGAGATTTATTTTTATCGGTAATTGTAATTTTTTACTAGTTAAATTATATTTGGTCAAAAATTTTAAACTTTTTATAGATTAAATTTGGATCATTTTTATTTTTTTACTTGTGTTAGATTTAATTGATAATTTTAATTTTTTACTATTAAAATTAAATTTAGTTAGTAATTTATTTTTATTTTTTTATTTAAATTTAATTAGTAATTTTAAATTTTTTAATGATATATTTATTGATTACACTTAATTTATATATATATATATATATATATATACACTTTTAATAGTCAAAAACATATTCAAAATGTAGAATTATTTCTTTCTTAAATTTTATTTTTATTTCATTTTTTTAATAATTCATGATCAATATTTTCTAGCTAAATATTTTTAGATAAATAAATTTTATTAATAATTTATCAAAGTTAAAATAAATAAAAAGACAGTTTTGTTCACGAAACTTCCGAGGAAGAGTCTATTATACATAATGACTATATTTAGTACTCGAACCTATTTCTTCTAGGTCATACAATAATTTTATTGTTGTGTCGAAACTTTCTTTTCTCGAAGTTAAAAATGATTGATATTTTTTTAAAAAATTATAATTAAAATCTATATTAATAATATTACAATAATTTATTATTTTTTCTAAATCAGATAACATAAAATATTTTTTATTTTTTAAATTTTACTAATAATAAAAAAGTGAGATTTGACATAAGATAAAGTTTTTGTGGCCTAGTTGGTCACTGCTACTAATTGTATAAATAATCATTGACAATATATGAAACTACCCTTTTAAATTTTATTAACAAAATTAAATGTCGCCCCCGGGATATGGTTGAGTTGGCTATACAGGTAGATATTGTTACAATGGGCAAGGTGTCGAATCTCGACAAAGTCAAGAAAAATGCTCTCCCCACAGTAGCCAACTACAGTTTTCCGATTTACCTCCTCACAGATAGTCGTAGGATTAGTCGTGTTGGGCTGTTAGGGTGACAAATTCCACCTTTTGCTATAACTAATAAAATTAAATGTTTCTAATATTTATTTAAAAAAATATTAAATTCTTTTTTCGCCTAGGGCCTCAAGAATAGTTGAGACGGTCCTGCGTGCCCGAGTATATATTTTTCTATATCTTGACCACCTACTCTAATGACTATTAACCATTCGTAATTTACTTTTTCTATCTTAACCTAAAGATAAATTAGTGAAGGCGCTGAGATAAATTAGGGAAGAACAAATCACTTTTTACTACATAAATAAATAGACTTGCTCATGGTTACAACTTCATAAAATATTCCACTCTCTTTCTCATTTTTTTTTTTTTTTCAATCTTGTTCTTTTTCAGATTGAAAATTTAAATTTCTTGCCTCCAATCCATACCTACCTTAGCATTAAAACACCATCAAATTGCCCTAAAATTTCTCTATGCAAACTTAGTTTTCTTACTCTTTACATTTCAGGTAAATTTTTCTTTACTCTAACTCTCTTTTAATTCTCTAATGCATACCAATTTATCTAATTATCCTTATATTTTTCAAATATAAAAGTCTAAAATAAAATATAATTTTTCTTAAATTCAACATTATTTAATTAAAATCTAATATATTTTCTATCAATTAGATAGCTCTGATAAATTGGGAATCAATTGGCAATCGATTGATTTATTGTAAGGGAACAGGAGTCCTTATTATTTTTTATAGATATAAAAAATCTAAAATGAGATGTAATTCCTTTTGAATTCAACACTATTTAACTAGAATCAAATATATTTTCTATCCAATTGAACACGACTATTTTTCTACCTACCAATCGATTGTGAGTTATACCAATCGATTGACTTAAGTTAATTGATTGGGAGCCTAAGTCAATCGATTAGTATGAGTTTCTAATCGATTGATCAAGGAGTTATGATCAAGTTGATAGAAAATATAGTAGATTTTAATTTCAATGTGCTGAATTTAAGAGGAATTATGTTTACTTTTTATTTAGAAAAATAAAAATAATTAGATAAATCAATATATATTAGAGAGTTAAACAAAGAAAATTTTATATCTACAGGACAAGAACACATTTTTTTTTCTGACCTATAAACAGAGAAGGAATTAAGTTGAGTTTAATTTGCACTTAAAACAAAGCTCCCTTTTTAAGCTTTACCAAAATGTTCTTTTTTAATTAATTATTTAAATCTTAGAATTAGGATTATAAATGGATCAAACGTTCGTAAATAAATTTAGTATTCAACTTGGTAAGAACTTATTTATATTCGTTTAAAATACATAAGATTAATTAAACAAACAAGCTTGAACAACTCGTTAAGCTAAACAAACAAGTTTGAACACATATGCGTGCAGCTCGTTAACGTTCGTGAACAACGTTTGTGAACAATGTTCATGAACAACGTTCATGAACAATGTTCACGAACAATGTTCATTAATAAAACTTTTTTCAATACGCTAAATAAATAATAAAATAAATAAATAAATTTAAATTATCAAGCTCAATAATCAATCAAACAACTAAAAGTTTCAAACAATCAAACAAGTTTGAATTGATAGCTTGATAACATCTAAACTAATCCAACTCGAACCATGCTCAAGCCAAACTCGAACCAAGCTCAAGCCAAGCTCGAACTAAGCTCAAGCCAAGCTTGAATTGAGAACTTGATAACATCTAAATGAACCAAACTCAAGTCAAGCTTCAAACAAACTCAAACTCATAAAAAATAAACCAAGCAAAGTTTTAACACTCATTTCAATAATTTGATTCATTTTAAGTTCGATTCGACTTGATTATCTTATCAAATAAGATTGAACATCTCAAAATTCGACTCGACTCGACTCGACTCGACTGAATTTGTTTACCGTCCTACTTAGAATATATCAAATTTTGATTTGCATGGAAGATTCCTATCGTAAGCGCTAGCTCATAATTGGATGTCGCTGTCACTCGTCCTCTCCCCTCTATAAATCTAGAAGCTTCTTAAACCTCCTCGATCGAGAAGGCACGGTATCAACTCAGGAAGAATCGGCAGAATTTATACAATTCAATCAGTTACATTTTCAACCCATTTAAAAACAGAGCAAGTAGGATCCCGGAGTTTATGTGTCTAATGCTTGAAATACAAATTTGTAAACACTTACCGTATTTGTTAGTAAATTCTGTCCTTCGTAATTGTTGTCAGAGTAGTGATCACGAGATTAAACCGCCCTTCAAAAGTTAAGGAACCAAATCCCTTATATTCGTTTGGATGTTATGACATGATCCATGAACTAGAGAATTTTGCACACTCTCTGTTAAGAATCCCCACTACTAATATCTTCTACTCATCTAAATCAACAAAAATCATTTATGATAGAAGACCAATTAGTCACAATGATATATTTATACTTTATTTAAAGAAAAATGGTTCATTTGACAGTAAATATATTAAACGATTAATATAATTATTACATTTTACATAGTCACTTTTCAAAATAAATTTGAGACATGAACAACTTATATTTACTTAAATTAAATTATTTTCATCAATATAAATATCTCTAATGCCTCGTAATAATTATTTTATCGAGAATATGTTAAATATCTCTAATCAATACAATTATTCATAATCACATTTTATGTACTCAACAAAAGAATATAATTAGTCGACTAGTGAATAAATGTCAAAATATAAATCTATTTTAATTTTTCTTTTTAGCTAGAATCTATTTACTTTAATCAATTGCTTTTTTAATTATGTTTCGTAGACTAAAATCATCCAAAGTCATTAGGATACATGCTAAAGTAGAAGATACTAATTAAAACTTCAAATAGACAACTAAATAGTCACTAAGGGTAAAATTGATATTTTATAATCTCATGGATCTTACATAGTAAAGAAGTAGAAGATTCATTCTCTTACTACTCTTATTGTCGCTGTTGCACATATGGTATGAATCACATATTATGATGTTTTTTCTCTTTACTAATAACGAGTGCATATCTTTCTCAATATTAATATCGTATAGATTTAGATCTAAATATTCCCAATGTCTAATCCTGAATACAACTCATGAATTTTAATCTTGCCTCTAGCCGTAGCTTGGGGGGGGAGGGGGAGGAGGGGTGAATAGATCGTTGTGCTTCATTTGCTTGCTTCGTGATGATGATGTGCAACAGATAGAACTTGAAGCAACACTCACAACGCTAATACAAAGGATTTACTTGGTATCCACCTCAAAAAGAGGTGACTAATCCAAGGATCCACACATGACACACTCTCTACTATGAAAAATACTCTTTCTCGGTAACTACCGGAGGTGGAGAAACCTCGTACAAGACTCACACAACAAGCCAACTCAAGCTTAGTCAACCTGGTCAACTAACTCAGGGGATATTGCACCAATACAATAAATAGTGGGTACATTTACTCTGATCATCATCAATTCATAAATGATCACATCTTGATACAACTATCATGGTGACCCCCAACTTACATATACGTCTCCATTCACAGTTTCACAAGCTCTTCCATAAGTAATTATCTTACCTCTATTTATACTTACCAAATGGAGATAATTACTCATTGAGTAGACCAATCTCAATCTGGCAACATGCTCACTTAGACTTTATTTAAATGTAACAAAGATATATACACTAAATAGATCATGACATTTTACATATTTGATTGTCTTTACAATATGTTATATTCTATGAAATCTCAAAGACTTCACATGTTCTTGAAATGACTCTTTAGTCAATAGATTAATAAAAGGATTTGTAAGTATAGCATGTGTAGAGATGTACTAAAAAACTATCCTTTTCTTGTCAACAATATTCCTTACAAAATTATATTTAATAGCTATGTGTTTGCCTTTGCTATGATATTTGAGATCCTTAGAAAAAACTATAGTAACTTGATTGTCATAGTACATATTAACAAGACACCCATTGTCCTCAACAATCTTCAGATGCTTCAAATACCTTCTTAATCAGACAACATCTTGTACTGTCACTGCACAAGTTACATACTCAGTTTCTATTATTGACAGCGCTATATAAGTATATTTCTTGCTGTTCCATAAATTGATGCCACCATTCAACAAAAGACATAGCCGGATGTAGATTTTCTATCAAGGTTCCCTGCCCAATCTGCATTTGTGTAGCTCTTTAGGTTGATCTTAGATTTTTAGAAATAGAGACAATAATCTATTATCCATTTAAGATATCTGAATATCCTCTTTATCTATTCCAGTGTCTTGATCCTATGTTTGACTGGATTCCTATTTGCAATAAAGGTGGAGGATGATACTTTATCAACAAATTAGATATCACAAGGATGCTTAAATATTAACCTAATGGGAGTGATTTGTCAATAAATGAGTTGATTTCTCAACAGTCTAGCCTACAAAGTAGTTATCAGATTATTCCTCAGAAAAAGTTTGACATTAAGAATAAGACATTTATGATTCTCTCAGTTGATGATGAGGAACTTTGAACGGTTGAAAAAGCTTTGAGATTCTCAGTTAAAGAAAAATAAAAAGTTACAATGGATAAAGAAATGATGTCTATGAAAAAGAATTAAGTTTGGGAATTAACCAATTTTCCTTCAGGCCGAAAGTCTATTGGGAACAAGTGAATTCTCAGGATTAAGAGGAAAGCATAGGATCAATTAATTGATACAAAGCTCATCTAGTTACAAAATGATATACCCAATAAAAGAGTATTAATTTTGAAAAGATATTTTCTCCTATTATGAAATTTGTGTCAATTTGTGTTGTTTTAGCTATATAAGCACATTTTGATATGGAATTATATAAAATGAATATAAAAATAGCTTCCTTAATGGTAATTTCGACGAAAAAATCTATATGACATACCCATAAGGTTACATTTTTTAAAGTCAATAGAATAAAGTATGTAGACTTAAAAAGTCTATATATAGTCTAAAGCAAGCGTTAAGACAATGAAGCATAAGATTTAATTAAGTCATTTATCTTATGATTTTGAAATGATCAATAAGGATCATTATGTTTACCTAATAAAGGGAAAAAAAGAAAAGTTTATCATCTTATCATTATATGTTGATGATATACTAATAGCCAAAAGTAACATAAAGTTTGTGATAGAAGTCAAATTATAGCATTCATTATATTTTAACATAATAGATATGAGAGACCTTGAGTATATCTTAGGAGTAAAGTGTAGGGCCGAAAACTATGATAAAGGGGGGGCGGTTGAATATAGCTAATTTGAAAACATTCTTTTATTTTGAAACACAAAGAGAGAGGTACATAATGGAAATAATAAAGTACACAGAACTCGGTCAGTTTTACTTAGTTCGTAGCCCAATTAACTACTACTCCAAGGCTCGCAATCTTTGACCGTTTTGATGGACAATCCACTATATGATATGAAGCTAGAATCGTACAATAAATGAAGATGGATAGTAACGCAATACTATCACTTTAAATAAATGCAAGTAATAAAATGATTACCAACAACAACTTTAATGAAATTGAGTGTAGGTTGTCGTAGAGCTTTGACATATCAACACTTGCACAGATGGAGTAGAGCGGCAGAGAGAGATTGGTCAAAGTTGAGTGTAGAAAATTGATACTAAATGTTGAACCTCGAGACTTCTTTTATAACTTTTTTATTTGGTCAACTGAACCATTTTTCAATCAATCGACTTTCAAACTTTCTTGACTTCCCGTCCAGGTTCAGGATCTTCCCAGCTCATATCTGTCATAAAATCAACTTTTATTGATCGACCGAATAACTGTTTGGTCAACTGAACCTTGAAATTTCCTTTATTGTTTGATTCGATCCAAGTTGATCCTCATTTGCCAAATGTGTTCAGTCGACTGACTTCCTGATCGGTCGATCGAAATCTATAATTTCCTTTGTCGCGTGATTTGATCTTATTTGATCTATGGTTATCTAATTGAGTTCGGTCGATTGAACCTTCTATTGATAGATCAAACCAACATTACCATCTTCGATTGTGTAAGATATGACAATTTAATAATAAGTGTTATTTGATAAATAACTTTATGAGATTTTTTTAAAGAATTTTTAGATTTTTTTTGGGATTAAAACGAAGTCCGTATGATACGTTTAAAGGGGTGAGTCTACTAGGTGTAGAGAAAGGTTTTTTAGAATATCAATTAAGTTGAGAGTTGATTACTTTCATTAACAGAAAGTTGGAAGTATTTAACCAAAGCTATTAATCGAAAACCCTAAGTTCACTTCTCCTCTCCTGATTCCTCTGCCCGATCTTGATTCCATCTGTCGCCTCTCCCCTTCTCGCACGTCGTCGACTTCATCACTGCTCTGGCTGTCAGAAGCCCCATTGTCGATGCTGGGTGTGTCTTCTCCCGACCGTGGGTTCGACCCGGATGTCGCCTCCTCTCCCTCATGTGTCTCTACAAATGTCATCGCTCGCAAGCCACGTTGAGTCTTGCCCTAGCTCCTGATCCACCGTCGTCCTCAAGCGTTGTCATCCTAGACAACACCACCGATCCTATGAGTCATTGACTCCCTTTCCAACCACGAGTAAGAGGTAATCTCACAGTGCACCGTCGCTCTCTTTGAGATATGATCCCAGCAGTCGCTGCCACAACCCGACCTAGTGGTTGTTGCCACCTCCAGCCGACCACCGCTATCTACAGTGAGCTGCTACTAGAGAAGAAGCAGCTAATTAGAGTAAACCCTAACTAAATCCAATTGTTGTGATTGACTAAACCATTCTCTGATTAATCAGGATGCAAGATTTGATCATGGGTGTTGGAAGGAAACAATATGGTGGATTGTTTGGTGGTAATTAATGTTCTGTTAATGCCAAAGTTGATGATGTTAATTAGAATTTGAGTGTAAATGAAAGTGGATTGATTCTTGTTGGTAGGATAATCAATTATAGTGATAAGAGATAATGGATTAATTGGATTGTTAGTTCATGTCTTATTGGATAATTGAAGCATGTTAACGAGAAGGGTTAACTAATTGAATTAGATTAATTCATAAGGAGATTAGCTATGAAGGAAGTGTTGGATCATTAAATGGAATTAAAATATGATTTCCTAATCAGATTAGGATTAGGTTTAGCTATTTGGTTTATGATAAAACTTAGCTATGCTATGTATTCTGTGTTGTAGGATATTAATTGGAGACATGTCCCGGCATAGAGATAGTTTAGGGCAATCTACATTTCAGGCAGATACTTCTCCCTTTGCCTCTATAGTTTATTGAACTTAGTGTATAGTTTTAAATTGATGGATTATGTTGATTTACCTTAAATCTACTCGTATTTATCCATACTTGATAATTATGTGCTTGATCTCTTAGATGATCTATTTATTGCTTATACAGTCTAAATTTTGGATATCTATACTCTATAGAGTATGTACTATAGGAGATACCATATTGACTGATTATATGCATATAGTATACACATGTGTATGGTGTGCACTATAGGAGTTAACACATTGATTATGCATATGATATAGAGTATACACATATATAGTGCATACCATAGGAGATACCATGCTAATTGTATATTTGTATGTTGTGTATGCACACGTATTTAATGTGTACTATTGGAGAAATCATGTTGATCATACCTATGTAATGTGAGTACACATCTCTGATATATGCTATTGGAGGAATCATGTTGATTATACTCATATTGTGTGAGCACACGTGTCTAATATAACTATTGGAGGTATCATATTGATTATACCTATGTTGTGTGTACACACATATCTAATATGTATTATAGGTGTTGTTATTTATTGTAGTTGTTGTATAGTAGACATTTGTTGGATCTATCCGTACCTTTAGTCTTAGGTGATAGATAGATCATGTACTGGATATACCTATGATGTTTGGGTCGTTGCATTGATAATGATTGTATTGATATCATGATTATTTACATCACGTTTATTATTCCCCTATATGCATGCTGACAACCATTAATCTCTTGTGGTATGAGATAGTTGTTAGTCATTTTGCTATCCATTCTGACACTCAGGTGAAGTGGTAGCTTGCAGTTGAGTTCAACCTGTCCCACCCTTCCTGCTCGGCCACTCTATGTAGTGGTAGCTAGAGTCGCGCACTTAGTGATCTTTTTGTTATATAGCTAGATAGCTACTTTGCATCCTGCACATCTCGGCTACATTGATGTAGTGGTATCTTAGAGACACGAGCAGTTGTCACAGTCCTGCCCACTCAACCATGAGGATGTAGTGGTAGCTTGGGGTGGTGTGTAAGAGTGACGTATACATGTGCATATACATATGATGCGCGGTGCATCTTTTGGAGATATATCTGCATTTGCTTGTAATTGTTGCATTTGTTTGTGATGTGCGTAGATTATATACATTTTTATGCATGTCCTGACGCACATTCATATACTTTATTTATGCTTGATCTATGCACTTTTACACCTCTTATCATATTTTTAGCATAATTACTCTTCTTTGTCAGTGATATGCTATTTGTGTATTTTTCTTATTGACAGGATGCACTTTTGGAGAGAAAACGACGCTTGTAGATGACTCAGAGAACAAACGAAGAAAAATGGTCTGGCAGTGTGGAATCCACATGGCCATGCCACAAAGCAAAGCAAGCAACCACACGGTCGTGTGGAATCTACACGACTGTATCAATTTCCAGAGCCGAAGCAGCACACGGTCGTATGGAATCCACACGACTATGCCATTGGACCAGAGCCAAGGTAGGCTTCGGCCGTGTGGATTCCACACGACCATGGCACAGACCATGCTAGGACTGTGCCCAGCTCTTTTTAAGGGGAGCTCTTCCCCTTTTCAAGGGAATAAGGTTCTCCCCTTTGGAAGATCCAACTTGGGTGAGATCTGGACTTCGTATAGGATAAACCTTCTTCCCTTTCTCTTCTCGAGTTTTGGGTGATTTTAGCTTAAATTTTTATATCTTTGGATTCTCTCCTCCTAGTTATAGAGTATATTTCTTATTCTAAGATTAAGGGTGTAATTGTAATGTGAATTGATGTAAAACTCATGGATTTGTGAATTTTCTATCTAAATAACATTGTTATGCCTTATATATACTTGATCTTATCTGTGTGTAATGTGCTTGAGCTTAATTTTCATGTTTGATTGAATGTTTATATAGAATTGCTAATTCTGTAGAGGAAATACTCTAGATCATATGACCGAGGGACCCTAGTAATAAGGGTATCCTATTTCCGGACATCTGGGGCATTGCCTTGAAAGGAAAATCAATTCTCCACAAGGAAGTAGGGAATTGAATGTAATTGTTATTTCTCTCTATATTATTGAGTGTTAGTATATTTTTTGTTAGAGTATATACAAAAAATCTAGCTTTTTGTATAAACATTTATTTTAGAAATAAGAATCACATTAGTCAAATATCTACAAATAAATATCACATTGGTCAAATATCTACATGATAAGTGTAGTTGTTCAATTAATTTATATTATAGATAACATGGTGTGTAGTGTCACACACAGAAGATAATGTTATCAGTTCTTTATAAATTATAAACAGTAGCTCACGACTAAGATAGAAAAGAACAAACCATTGGAATAGTCGTAGTGTAATTAGGTATTAGTTTATCTTGATTAATAAATTACACTAGTACACTTTGAGTGTATTGAGCAGGACCATTTAAGGTAAGTTCTTTTTATACTGACTTAATAAAAGAACAAAACCTTAGTTATTATGGAAGTGTGTGCTCTTAATCATAATATAATAACAAGTACATATATTTAGTATTTATTTCTTTAACTTATCAAAGGGTGAGATTTAACTCGATAAATCAAAAGGCCCGATAAGTTGGGAAGTGATATTATTTATAGTGTGTGTTTTTTATTATAGAAGGAAACTGTGTCCTAGTAATATAGGTTGATAATGTCCCCAAGAGGAGTTCATAAAGATTGTCATGTTAAACCCTGCAAATGGACTTAGTCCAACATGACGATAAGGTTGAGTGGTACTACTCTTGGACTAAGATATTAATTAAAGTGAGTTATCAGTAACTCAATTAATTAGTGGACATTCGACATCTTAAACACAGGGAAACTAACACACTCATAATAAGAATGAGCCTAAAATGTAATTTGGGATTGGTGCGATAGTTTAATAATAATTTTTTAGTGGTATGAATTATTATTGATGAAATTAAGTTGGGTGTTCGGGGCAACACGGGAAGCTTAATTTCGTCGGGAGATCAAAACCAATTCCTACTCTCGGTCCCTATCGTAGCCTCTTATTTATAAAGTATTATACCCACCTTTATATCCATCCTAAGGTGGTCGGCCAAGCAAATAGTATGAGCCAAGTTGTGTGGTCGGCCCTAGCTTGAACTCAAGCTTGGTGTGGTCGGCCACATCAAATTAAAAGGATTTCAATTTTTTTAAAAATTTTCTTATGTGAATTCCATGATTTTAAAAGAGAGTTTAAAATTTAAATATTTCCTTTTATAGCTTTCTACAAAAATTAAGAAAAGATTTGATATCTTTTCTTATTTGTAGATGGAAAGGAAGATTTTAATTTTGAGAAAACTTTTCTTTTTTGTAACTATGTTCATGATTTAAAAGAAAGTTTTAAAATTATAAATTTTTCCTTTTATAAGTCTCTACAAAAGATTAAGAAAAGATTTGATATCTTTCCTTATTTGTAGATTGAGAGGAAAATTTTAATTTTAAAGATATCTTTCATTTTTGGATATCATCCATGTGTTTTAATAGAAAATTTTTAATTTATAAAATTCCTTTTATAACCAACCATGAAGGAAAAATTAATAGAGAAAATTTTATTTTAAAAATTTCTGGAAACAAATTAGGAAGTTTTAATTCTTGTGTTATTAAAACTTTCCTTGCTTGGAGCTATGAGGTGGCCGACCATGTTGATTTAAGAAAAGGAAATTATTTTTAATCAATTAAATTTTCCTTTTCATGGTAAAGAAAATAAGAAAGTTTTTATTTAAATTTTCCTTATTTGTCAAGACTAAGGATTATAAAAGAGAGGGAGAGGATGCCTTCATGTGATACAACTCTCTTCTATTTTCCTCCCTCTCTTCCTTGTGGTGGCCGACCCTCATCTTCTTCCTCTCCTCCTTTTCTTCTTCAATTGGTGGCCGGCGACATCAACCCTCAAGGAGCAAGTTGGTGGCCGGATTTTGCTTGGAGAAAAAGTAGAGAAAGGAGACATTGTTTCTAGCATCCCTTGAAGCTTGGTGGTGGTGGCTGAACCTCATCCACTCTTGGAGTTTTTGCGGTGGCCGAAACTTCCTTAGAGAAGAAGGAGATTGGGTGGTTCTCATCTCGGTAGATCGTTGCCCACACAACTTCCGAGATAAGAAAAGGAATACGATAGAAGATCAAGAGGTTGTTGTTTACAAAGAAAGGTATAACTAATAATTCTATTCCGCATCATGCTAGTTTTCTTTGTATAGTTTTTGAAATACCAAACACAAGAGGCATATGATTCTATGTTTCGAATTTGTAATTCGAGTTTGTGTTTTTTTTTTCGAATTTGTGATTCGATTGTTCTATTTGGTTAAACCTAGAGTTATATAAGGAAATTAAATATTAAATTTCTTTAAAGGCTTTGTCTAGGCGGTGGTGGATGTTCTCATACCCAAGAAGGCCTAGTGTCTCGCCATGCAGTCCTGTAAGCCAATTTTAAAAATAAAAATTTAATCGACTTTGTAACATGGGTGGACTTGGATTAATAATGTTAAGCATCGTTTGCGATCCAAGTCTAAACCACTAAGAACAGATAAGTTAAATTTGGAATCAATAATGTTAAGTTCCGTTTGCGATTCCTAATTTAATTTCTAAAGAACACAATAGGTTGTTAGTAAAGGTTCAGGACTTGTACAAAATTTTTGTACAAGAGAACCGGTATGATATTTCGCATAGCAACTAACATTTTTATGTTGTATGATCGAGGAGCCCTAGTAACAGGGGTATTCTGTTATCGGACTTCATAGGAATCACTTCCATTCAGTAGTATAGGATATGGATAAAATAACATTCCAGCTTAACCTCCACGGGGAAGAGTCGGTAATGAATCTAACTTCCTATAAGTGCATAGGAATAGAGAATGAGCGATAGGTGATCCATGATATATTGATTATCATCACAATGAAATTGAACTCCTAGAACACTTCCCAAACCAAACTCCTCAACACTCTTTCTCTTTCTCTTATTTACTTTCCTTTACATTTGCGTTTGCAATCTTAAATCTTTCAATAGTTTAGCTAGTATGTTGTGCTCAAATTCTAGTGCTTATATCCAGTCTATGTGGGATTGATATTTCATTACTTAACGACACTCATATACTTACGGGTACACATCAATAGGAGTGACACATACATATACATATGCATATGATGTGTGGTGTCTCACCACTGCCTAACCTCTAATTAGGACCTTCTCTTACCTAACCTTCAGTTAGACCTACTCACTCAGTAGACTTCTTACCATTGTCAAGCCTCCGGTCACCTTGACCACTTGGACTTTTCCATTTGCTAGTCAGTTGATTAACTTTAACCTGACTACTCTATTAAACATATTGTTAAACAAACATCAAAATTTTGGAGGTCGATTGCACCAATAATATCATCTATTTTCATGTACTAGTGAAAAGAACTAATAGAAGAAGGGAAATAGTGGTACTTGAGAAAAGGGATGAAGGAAATATCACTCCTATAGGGGAAATTGTTGATGAATTCCTGAACACCTTTTAAGGGGTACTTGTTGAACCCTATGGTTGTTTTGATGTGATCAACTAAGTTGGGTTAGGTCCTGCTTGTTATTTGATCCCTGTGTCTAAGTGTGCAGGAGCTTAGGAGCACAAGAAGTCGAGTGGAAGACGCAGCTAGCGAGAAGGACGATACGGGAAGGGAGCCGATGGGCTCGGTGCGTCCAAAGGACGAGAGAGCTGCAGAAGAGTACACTGGTGGACGAGAAGAACGTGTGCCGCGTTCGAGGGACGAGAAGCCAGGTCGGAAACCTGCTCGAGGAGAAGGCCTGAAATTAGGTTCGGGTGAGCCCTATTTCGGTTGGCCGAAATCACCCAAGCAATCGGAGCCTCGGAAGAAGAAAACAAGTCAAAAAGAGCTGAAAAGCTAGCTGGAGGCGCCTTCAACGAAGGGTTGGAGGCGCCTTCAACAAAGGGCTGAAGGCGCCTGTGCTGCCTGCAGTGTTGGAGGCACCTTCATTGGCTTGAAGGCACCCTCAACCAGTCCAGGACGCCTTCAAGACCATTGGAGGCGCCTTCGACCTGGCCAAAGTGGGCGTTTGTAATCGGATAAAGTTTTATCCGGTCAAACCTCTTGGAGGCGCCCTCAACCTCATTGGAGGCGCCCTCAACACTCGAGATAGGATTTCCAGGAGCTATATAAAAGCCCCTGGAGCTAGAAAATTATTCATTCAACTAAGTATTCAATTCCTAACAACTTGTAAGAGCTTTTAGTGTGCAAAAGGCTTCTCCGCCTTCAGAGAAGGAGATTGATAGTGCGCTATTCCACCGCCATAGATTAACAACTTTCTTGGTTGTAACCAAGTCAACTGCTGAGTCTTCCTTCCTACTTTTCCATTAATTGATTTTGTTTTTACTATTGTTGCTATTTCTTGAGTTGAAAGTTTGAGGAGGGTATTTTTATTTTGCAGGCAATTCACTTCTCCCCTCTTGCCGACCCTACTGCACCAACAGTACTTGGCACAAATATTCCAAAAAGTAATTTCAATATGATTGCCTTTTATCCTTTGGAAAATTTATAACTACAAAGCAACAAGCAACACTGATAAGAAAATCCACAGAAGATTAAATCAAATAAGCTCTATTCAATATTGGAATTCAAAAGGCACTGGGCCCTGATGGCTACAGAGCAAAGTTCTTTAAGCACTATGGGACATCATCAATATAGATTTGGTAGCAGTTGACATGGAATATTTTAAAAATGGGAAGCTCCTTAAGCAATGGAATCACTCCCTCATATCTATAGTGCCCAAAGTGGCACATGTAACTCGAGTTGTAGATTACCACCTCATCTCCTGAAGCACTATTTTCTACAAGGTTATCTCTAAATTATTAGCAGCGAGACTAGTAGTAGTTGAGCACATCTTCCATCTTGCCTAGGCATCTTTCATCAAAGGTAGAAACATTGCAAATAATATACACCTTGATCAAGAATTAATACAGAATTACACAAGGAAGATAATTTCCCCAAGAAGCACACATAAAGTGGACCAACAGAAAGCTTTTTGACATGGTCCACTTGGATTTCTTACTAGATGCACTTGTTGGATTACAATTTCTTCACACCTTCATAGCATGGACACAGGAGTGTGTTACGACCATATCTTTCTCCTTAACCATCAATGGATAAATGTATGGATATTTCAAAGGAACTCGAGGTCTAGGGCACGGAACCCTCTCTCCCCATATCTCTCTAGCATATGTCAGAAGTATCTGGTACGTAAGTTGAATTAGCACACTCGAAGGGAAAATTTTAATTTCTACCCAAAAAGTCATGAATTGAGGATAACACACCCTGTCAATGCAGATGATCTATTTCTTTTCTCTAGGAGTGAGTCCTTCTTTATTAGTTTCCTCATGGGTTGCTTAGGAAAATTTGAGAAAATGGTTGGCTTAAGAGCAAATCTGAACAAATCTAATATTTACATGGATGCATTAGAGGAGCATACATGGCAGGAACTTCTTACTATCACAAAATTTCAAGAAGGAAGGATGCTATATAGGTATCTAGGAATTCTACTGGCCTCTGAAAAATTAAAGATTGCATATTATTGTCCATAGATTAATGCCTTGGTAAAAAGATTAATGTATGGCAAAGAAATACACTTTCATATGTAGGAAAAGCACAGCTGATTAAGTGAGTCTTACAAGGAGTTGAATGTTATTTGATGTCAATTTTGCCAATACCCAGTGGAGTTGTAGAGCACATATATAGTATTTGTCATAATTTCATGTGGACAACAAAACACTCCTCTCATTACTTGGTCAGAGATGTGTAAACCCAAGGAAAAAGGAGTCATGGGATTTAGGAAGTTAAAGGCCTGAAAGAATATGTTACATGCAAAAGTATTATGGCGTATACAAGATAAACAAGATGTGTTGTGGATTCGATAGGTTCACTATAAAATCGTCAATTTGGATTGGACATGTCGGGTTAGTTCATCCCATCAAACAATTTAAATGGATTGGGTTGAAATTTTATCAATCCATTTAAAGGCAAGTCGAGTTATGCCAACCCGCTTGGGCCCGCCACTCGCGCGAGTCAACCCGTGGCAGGCTTAGATTGGCCCGTGGGTTAAGGAAATGCTGAAGCAGTCGCTCATGCACGTTGAATAGTTGTTGAGGTCCCTTGGCACTTCTCTCGTGTTCACTAGAGCTAAGAGTACATTTGTTGATGTTTTACAGTGCATTGATGCAATTGGGGTTACTAGATTGATTTATAATTATTTTTATGGTAAGCTTTCTAAACTTACGTTTTCCTGATTAATAGGTGTTAAATTTATTTTGATTCATGAACATTTTCTCTAACTGGATGAGCAACCTACGGGCTCAAGCCACTGCAAACTTTTTTATTTTATTTTATTTTTTGGTGGACTCGTGAGTTGGCCCACATAACCCGCAACTCGCCTTGAGTTAGGTTGGATTGGAGATTTTTCAACCTACCAAGATGAGGGTCGGCTTGCTCCGCCCAGCCAAATAGCAGCCTGTCATGGATCGACCCATCTCGCAACGAGTCAGCACATTTGACAGCTCTAGTTCATCATGCTTATTTAAAAACAATTGATATATGAGAATGACAAACAAACCGCACTGACTCTCCGCTCCTCAAAAGTTTGACACATATACGTGTTTAGATAGTAACAACAATGGGGTCCACAGTGATGGCGTAGTAGAGGCTAGCAGAGTGGTTTAGTCAACACCATCTTCATCATAGAAGCATTAGTCGGGCCTACAATTTTTTTTGAGACACTGGAGCCCGTAAGCCATAGGCAGGAATAATATGGAAGAAATACTTGTAGTCAAGTCACAAATCCATTCTATAGTTACTTGCACACTGTATCCCGTAGGTTAGCTACTAGGGATCAACTAGAGTACCTAGGGATTTCTAACAAAGTATGCCTATTTTGTAGTGCGGAGGTGGAAATACAAGAGCATATCTTTTTTGAATGTCGATAGGTGAGGTTGTTGGTGCAGTTAGCACCAATGATCAAACTTAGGTTTTGATGAATGATAAATGAATTAAACTTAGATGTTGTGTTGTCTAACCTTGCTACCAAGTGTGCAAGAATTGATGAATCAAGAAAACCTGACATCAGATTGAAGGCAAGTTAGGTCTGAGGACCTGATAACTAGCATGAAGTTTAGATAGGTCAAGAAGTGACCTAATATATGGCAAGAGGTCCAATTGGATCTGCGGGACCTAACAGTTAGTGGAAATCCAGTTGGATCTACTGACCTGACAACTGGCAGAAAACTCTGGTGGGTCAAAAGGCAAGTCAAGTGACTTTAAATAGTAAGTGAGGTAAGTCATTGGAGTATAGTGATCCAGTGAGTGTGATTCCGAGTTGGGATTATAAGTGTTGGTCCAATTTAGGTCTATTTTAAAAATCTAAACTAAGATCATGACTAGATCTTGGTCTTGGAAAGACATAATCTAATTAATAATATTATTTTATTGTACTAACTCTGTTTTGTAGAGTATATTTTACTTTGTGGATTAACTCTTTTGATAGGAGCAAAATTAGAGAAAAACCTCGGATGAACAATGTCTGAGGTACCTCGAAGATTTGAGGAGGCACCTCAAATCAGCGCTTGGAGGTGTCTTGGACCTGTCGGAGGCGCCCTCAAGGAGATAGAGTTTGCACTGCGGATAGGCGCCCTGGAGTGTGTTGGAAGCACCCCCGAATGAGCGCTTGGAGGTGTCTCAGAGCACCTCGAATGAGCTTTGTGGGGCCCTCAGTGCTCAATAAAAGACTTGTTCAACTAGTAAAAGTTATAGAGTTAATATACAAATCTCAATGATTCTTCTGCTACTCTGACTACGCTATGCTGCTGTCGTGCTACTACTTTGCTATATCTGACAGTTGCCGACAGATCGAACACTGACACATGAGTGTTCCACTTAGACTTCATAGTGTTGGTAACTATTTAATTAAAGTCATTTATTTTATTGCTTAGGTAGTGTAGGTTTGTTACACTGTCCTACTCTTCATTTTTGTACTCAATCTTTCTTCTGACGGTTCCGAAAGAGTTTTATAGTGGATTGTCCATCAATACGGTCTGAAAGATTGTGGGTCTTAGAATAAAAGTCGTCGAAAGCTCGAACCAAGTAACTGATTGTGTTCGTGTTTTCTTCTTTCTTTTTATTCATCTTTTCCGTTGCATACTTATTTTATAAAATTATAAAAATAAAATATTTTTAAAAATCACATGATTCCCCCCCCCCCCCCCCCTCCCTTCATGTGCATCGATCCTATAGAGGCAACTTTGGGACCGTATCAAATTTTGGTTGTATATAACACATGAGATGACTACCTATTGGAGGATGATATAAATGTTTTCATGTTACTACAAGAGGACCAGCAGGTTGATGCAGGCTCACCACATAGCTATGTTTACCATGATCAACCATATTTAGCAAGCTCGTAACCACTTGGTTTTCGAGAGGGAAATATTTAATGTTGAACTTCTACTCACACTTGTGTATACCGATCTTTGGATATTTATTCAGATTTGATATTACACCAAACCTGAATAGATATTAAAAAAAATCAGTTAGAGCTATGCTCGTATTTATATTTTAGACATGATTGGGAGAGAATGCACCTTGTTTTGATGGAAAGAAGGATAGATATCTTGTCATACTGAAGATATAGATCTTTTGTGCACTCTTTGTTGACACAAGCTTTTGAGTTGTGAGAGGTGAGATTCTACATTATGGGAAGGGTATATATCTTGGGTGTATAGTGATAGGTACATAGTCTTATGTAATCTTATTTTGTTGGCATAGGTCATTCTGTCATTCTGGGATGTGTATCTTGTCATAGTAACAGGTATAGAGCCTTGTATAACTTTATTTTGTCGTTACAATGTTTTTTGAGTTATGAGTGGTGAGAGTATACATTTTGGATTGTGAGATGAGTGGGTATGCATCTTAGTTTCGTGAAGGAAGTGTGTAGTGAAACCTTGGAAGAAAAAAAAAATCAAATTGAGCAACTTGTCAACCTACTAGAGTCTTCTATTGAAGTAGGATTTTGGACATTCATATTATACACCTTGTCTTCCATGGGAGCACTTCTTCGATCATGATGCTTTTGTTGATACTTCACGATTGCTCAGGCAAGTTACTACTTCTAGATGCGTAGGATTTTTGACATTAAGATTAGACATCTCGTCTAATATAAGAGCACTTCTTTGATCATGCAGCCATTTGTTGATACTTCACAGCTACTCAAACATGATTCTACGTCTAAATGAGTAGGTATTGGAGTCTTCTATTAGGACACTTTGTTATTTTGAGTCATGAGATCAAATGGTGTATATATTGTCATAGTGATAGATATAGAGCCTCGTATAACTTTATTTTATCAACCATGAGGTCATTGAGTTGTGAGGGGTGAATATGCATTTTGGTCTAGGAGAGGTGAGGATATACTTCTTGGTTTTCAATTGTGAGGGTATATATCTAACTATAATGGCAGGTATAGAATCTTGTGTAACCTTATTTTGTTGGTGCAATATTTTTTTGAGTTGTGTGAGGTGAGCATGTACACATTTTTTTTTTTGTTTTGGGGGGGGATGTAAGTGTATAGAAATAGGTACATAGCCTTGTGTAGCCTTATTTTGTATGTCACAGGTATATTTAAAACAAAATTGAGCAGACATCTAGATGTGCATGAAGCTTGATGAGGTTAGTCTATAGTGGTAGTGGTACTGCTCTATAGAGGATGAGAGGATGGACAACTCCAGATAGTAGGCATCTTTGTGTGATGAGAGGATCAGAGGTATGCAGATGTGATTAGAGGCACCAAAGCTAACATTTAGAGGTTATCGGAGGCATCAGAACTGACCTCCAGAGGTGCATGGTGCGGGCTGAGGCTAAGGTGGAGAAGATTAGGAGGATGGGCAGCTTGAGGATGAGATCAACATTCTGATGAGCATCGAAATAGGTAAATAAGGAGATGTGGAGGCCAAGAGGATGGCAAATGGACAACAGTTGGATGTATGTAGTTAGTTGATAGATTAGCGAAGATTAGCAGAGGATGACAGATGGGATACCTACACAGGGTAGACTATGGAAGATAGCTAATGACACACGTTATAGGAGGAGACTTCATCACTGGCTAAGGGGATGAGTCATCTACATGGCAGGTTATGATTTTTTTTTTTTTTTTTAGGGGGAGGGGGGCGCGGCGTGTGACAGAGGAGGGTTTAGGAGGACAACTTCAAATGGCTTAGATACTAGACGACACTTGACTTGCATAGAGACTGACATTTGTTTCGTGATATTTGTATTTAGTGTGTTGATACTAGCCCACTAGTAGTAAGGATGGTATTTATGAGGGTACACATGCATGTATCTTTCCCTTTAGACATCTACTTAGAACTGATACTTCATCATAAATGAACAACTATCTTTGGACACATGTATGTTGTGTAAGACCGTTGGATTCGATAGAGGGGGCTGAATATCGATTCGATAAAGATGAGTATAAACGCAGCGGAAAACTAAAATAGACACAGGTATTTTTTTACTTCGTTCGAAGCCTGTGACGACTCCTACTCGAAGGCCCGTACTTTCGTTGGGCAATCACTATCAATTCGAATGAAGATTACAAATAAGTACAAGAATTGACAGAAATAAAATACCGACAAGAGAAGAAGAGTTAGACTTTAAGAAAGCGCTTTGTCGGAATAGCCTCGTGGCGTCGCAGGAGCGTAGAGCAGCAGAGCAAGCAGTAAGTTCTCAGTGAAGACTTGATCTTTTTTGAAGCTCCTACCTGGGGCTTCTTTTATATGCTGTACCGGGCGCCTGGATCCCTTCCGGGCGCCTGGAACGTGACGAAGCTGCACGAACCATGATGCTCCACGTGGCGACGACTCGGCTGGATGAAATTTGCCTTCCGGGCGCCCGAACCACCTTGTTTCAGAAAGACTCCTTTTTCCTGCAAAACAAGGTTAGTCCGAGGCAAATATATATCCTGTTAAACAAATGATTAGCACAGTTAAAGTTCAGCAGATAGATAAAGAGACTATGACTTAGATTCCGTCTTTCCGAGACCGGAATCTAGTCACGATCTCGACTTAGACATCCGAAATGGATCTAAGCCGGATCGACGCCTAATGTCCCCTTCCCGGGAACGCGTCCTCACAGTCACTCCCCTCCAATGACTTACCTCACTTACCTGCCAGACGTCCGGTCAGCCCGTCGACCCGTCTGGACTTCTCGCCAAGCGTCCGGTCAGCCCGTCGACCCGCTTGGACTTCTCGCCAGCTATCCGGTCAGCCCGTCGACCTAACTGGACTTCTTGCCAAGCGTCCGGTCAGCCCGTCGACCCGCTTGGACTTCTCGCCAGCTATCCGGTCAGCCCGTCGACCTAGCTGGACTTTTCCTGCACACTTGATAAAAGTGTCAGACAACAACAAACCTAACTTAACCTGATTTGTCATTCATCAAAACCTGAGTTAGACCGTTAGTGCTAACCGCACCAACAATCTCCCCCTTTTTGATGGAATGACAACCTGGTTAAGTTAGTGATAATAAAATATGCAAGAATCAAGCATGATTATTGAGGTTTTTAAGGTTTAAGTTAGTTTTTCAAGTTTGCATTAAGTTGCTCTAACTTAACCAACCTAACCCTCCCCCTTTGGCATACATCAAAAAACGAGGGTAAACAAACATAGTGAGAATTACTGAAAACAATAAGACCTTGAAAAATAACTGAGTTTTTAAATCCAAGAAAAGATCAAATTGACTTGGGGGAGTATAAAGTTTGAAACCTTGTTTAAAGCATTAGCTTTTAGTTTTTAGAAAAAATGCTAAGTGTAGATAGGTTAATTTTCAAACATAAGTGTATAAGGACTAAATTTCAAAAAAAAATTTCAAAACAAGTTTCAACATAAGTTTGAAATGCTATATAAACATAAGTTTTCAACACCAAAATTCAAAATCTATATATATATATATATATATATATATATATATATATATATATATATATATATATATATATATATATATATATATATATATATTTTAAACTAATTGTACAAGATTCAACTTTCAAAATCAAGAAAAATACTTGAAAATACCAATTGTTTAAAATCAAATTTTCAAAAAGGTATTAGATTCAAAAGCGGTTTAAAATACTTGAAAAAGTCAGTTTTTTTTTTTTTTTTTTTTTTAACAAGTTGTTTTTAAACTTTGATTTTCAAAATTAAGTTTAAAATTCAATTTGGAAAACTAAATAGTTATATTTCTCCCCCTGAATTTGATACCTATCTCTAACCAGCTGTCTAACCAATTAGGTACTAACTAACTATCAGAAGATAGTAGCGTTCACTAGGTTAGTCAGATTAAGTTAATTATAATCAGTCAGTGTTTGACTTGACTGATGAACTTTAATCTGATTAATATCTGATTTGTATTTAACGTCCAGACTTATGCTGATGCACTGAAATAAGCATCTTAAGTCTAGACAGTTGGCCTATGCATCTCACCCCTTTCTATGTTTGTCAAACACAAGCAAGGTAACCCTAGGGTGTTGGTGAGATGCTCAAAAACTAGTCCTATGGGTACATGCTTTCTAAGGATGTAAACTTAGTCTAAGGCCAAAACTGTTTTTGAAAGTCTAAGAATGGAAATTTTGAAAACAAAAGAGTTTAGCCTATAAGTTGATAAAATCATTTTTGAAAGGATTTTTGAAATTTCCTAGGCTATTGAGCACATCCCTAATTGTCGTCGTAAGTTGCTAAATTCACTTTCAGGGAGTGGTTTTGTAAAAATGTCAGCTAAATTTGATTTAGACTCAATGTACTTGAGTTCAATATCACCTTTAGTAACATGATCCCTGATGAAGTGATGCCTAACTTCAATATGTTTGGTTCTTGAATGATGCACAGGATTCTTAGTTAAGTTAATCGAACTTATATTATCAATTAATACTTTTACATTTGTGATATTTAAGTTGAAATCTTTTAGAGTATGCATCATCCATAATATTTGTGCAACACACTCGCCTATAGCTATGTATTCTGACTCAGTTGTAGATAGTGCAACACAGTGTTGCTTTCTACTAAACCAGCTGACAAGGGATGGACCAAGTAGTTGGCATCCACCACTTGTGCTTTTGCGGTCTAATTTGCATCCGGCATAATCTGAATCAGAATATCCTATTAATTCAAAGTTGTTGGTCCTAGGATACCAAATACCTACATTCGTGGTTCCTTTGAGGTATCTAAAGATTCTTTTGACTTGAGTCAAATGAGATTCTTTAGCACAGGTTTGGTATCGAGCACACATACTAACTGCAAATAAAATGTCAGGTCGGCTTGCAGTTAAGTAAAGTAGACTACCTATTGCGCTCCGATAATGTTTTAAGTCTACTGGTTTTCCATTAGGATCATCATCCAGGATTGTGTTTACGGCCATAGGTGTTTTTATTTCTTTAGTATTTTCCATTCCAAATTTTCTAAGTAACTCCTTAGTATATTTTTGTTGATAAATATAATTTCCTTCATTTGTTTGTTTGACTTGTAACCCTAGAAAATAAGTTAATTTTCCTACCAGACTCATTTCGAATTCGTGTTCCATTAGGTTTGTAAATTCATTTAAAAATTCTGAGTTGGTTGAACCAAAGATGATATCATCTACATAAATTTGAGCTATAAAAATATCTTCTTTTATTGATTTCACAAATAGTGTTGGGTCAATTTGACCTTGATTGAACCCTTTAGAGGTTAAGTAAGAGGTTAATCTTTCATACCATGCCCTAGGTGCCTGTTTAAGTCCATATAATGCCTTTTTTAATTTGTAGACATAATCAGGGTGTTCTAGGCTTTCAAAACCTGGTGGCTGACCTACATAAACTTCTTCTTTTATCAATCCATTAAGAAAGGCAGACTTGACATCCATTTGGTATAGTTTGAATCCTTTATGGGCTGCATAGCTTAGTAACATTCTAATAGACTCTAGTCTAGCTACCGGGGCATAAGTTTCATCATAGTCAAGTCCTTCAACTTGACTGAACCCTTTGGCAACTAACCTGGCTTTGTTCCTAGTAATTTCTCCAGTTTCACTTAACTTGTTTCGAAATACCCATTTGGTTTCTATTATTTTCTTATCGTTAGGTGGAGGTACTAGGTCCCAAACTTCATTGCGCTCAAATTGAGCTAATTCTTCTTGCATAGCTATGACCCAGTCTGGGTCAAGTAGAGATTCAGCTACAGTTTTGGGTTCAATATTTGAGATTAACGAGATTTGACTTAGGTTTCTGAAAGATGACCTAGTTTGGACCCTCAGGTCTGGGTCACCAATTATTTGATTAGTAGGATGATTTGGGTTGACTCTTATGGTTCTAGGAGGTTGACTTTCTTGTAGTTGTTCTTCTTCTTCATGATTTTGGGTTTGGTTTGTTCCCTCAGAATTGATATGTTCGTGAACAGAGTCAACTGGTTGGTTTTGTTCTAGGTTTTGATTGGATTCTTTGAATTTTACATTGGTGGTTTCCTCAATTCTTAAAGTGATTTTATTATAAATTCTGTAGCCTCTGCTATTCAGAGAGTAACCTAGAAAAATTCCATTTTCTATTTTGGAAGTGAATTTGCCTAAGTGTTCTCTAGTATTTAGGATAAAGGCTGGACAGCCAAATACCTTAAAGTATTTTATATTAGGTTGTTTGTTGTAAAATATTTCAAAAAATGTTTTATTGTGATTTTTGTTTAGTGTTGTTCGGTTTTGTACATAGCAGGCTCTACTAACAGCTTCTGCCCAAAAATATTTAGGTAAGTTATATTCATTTAGCATAGTTCTAGATGCTTCAAGTAAGGTTCTATTTTTCCTTTCTACAATTCCATTTTGTTGGAGAGTTTTAGGGCAAGAAAATTCATGATGGTAGCCATTTTCAAGGCAAAATTTATCAAAATTATGATTTTTAAATTCTCCTCCATTATCACTTCTGATTCTTTTAATTTTTATGCCTTTTTCATTTTCAATTTGTTTGCAGAAATTCATAAAAATCCAAAGGTTTCATCTTTATTTTTTAAGAATTTGACCCAAGTGAACCTAGAATAGTCATCTATTATAACTAAACAGTACAGACTTCCATTTATTGATTTGACCCCGTGGGAGTCAAATAAATCTAAGTGTAAAAGTTCTAGGACTGAGTTGGTTTGGGATTCATTAATTGGTTTGTGGGTAGATTTTGTTTGTTTGCCTTGTTGACAAGCATTACATATTGTTGAATCTAAGTTAGGTAATTTTGGTAAGCCTCTAACTAGACCATTTAATTTACTTATGTTTCTGAAATGGGTGTGTGACATTCTTCTGTGCCATAACCAGGTTTCTTCTTTTTGCGTTAAATAACACTTGACTGAAGAAGTAGTTAAGTTGATGGCATAGATATTGTCTTTTCTAAAGCCTTTTAGGCTTATAGTTGGATTATCTAGATGTTTGATCAAACATTCTGTGGATAGAAATTTTACCTTATACCTAGTGTCACATAGTTGACTTATACTCAGAAGATTATATTTAAAATTTTCAACAAGTAGAACATTTGAAATTATGAAATCTATTTTTAATTCAATATTACCTATACCAATTACCTTGAGTTTACCGTTGTTTCCAAAGGCAACTGTTCCTAGGCTTTTGTAGGTTAATTGAGTAAACTTAGAGTGATCTCCAGTCATATGTTTGGAGCAACCACTGTCCAAAATCCACTTGGTTTCCTACAACAAGTAGGATTTTTTATGTTAGTCTTAGTTTATCAATTTTTAATCAATCATTATTTAAGTAAATATATTTTATTTTTTTTTAATTGAGATTAAAATTTTGAAAAAAATTTTAAGTTTAAAATTAAAATTTTGAAATTAATTTTTAAGTTTAAAATTAAAATTTTGAAATTAATTTTTAAGTTTAAAATTTTGAAAATAATTTTTAAGTTTAAAATTAAAGTTTTGAAATTAATTTTTAAGTTTAAAATTAAAATTTTGAAATTAATTTTTAAGTTTAAAATTTTGAAAGTAATTTTTAAGTTTAAAATTAAAGTTTTGAAATTAATTTTTAAGTTTAAAATTAAAGTTTTGAAATTAATTTTTAAGTTTAAAATTAAAATTTTTTAAATTAGTTTTTAAGTTTAAAATTTTGAAAATAATTTTTAAGTTTAAAGTTTTGAAATTAAGTTTAAAATTTTGAAAATAATTTTTAAGTTTAAAGTTTTGAAATTAAGTTTAAAATTTTGAAAATAATTTTTAAGTTTAAAATTAAAGTTTTGAAATTAATTTTTTAAGTTTAAAATTAAAATTTTGAAAAGTTTAAAATTAAAATTTTTGAAATTAGTTTTTAAGTTTAAAATTTTGAAAATAATTTTTAAGTTTAAAGTTTTGAAATTAATTTTTTAAGTTTAAAATTAAAGTTTTGAAATTAATTTTTAAGTTTAAAATTAAAATTTTGAAAAGTTTAAAATTAAAATTTTGAAAAGTTTAAAATTAAAATTTTTGAAATTAGTTTTTAAGTTTAAAATTTTGAAAATAATTTTTAAGTTTAAAGTTTTGAAATTAAGTTTAAAATTTTGAAAATAATTTTTAAGTTTAAAATTAAAGTTTTGAAATTAATTTTTTAAGTTTAAAATTAAAATTTTGAAAAGTTTAAAATTAAAATTTTTGAAATTAGTTTTTAAGTTTAAAATTTTGAAAATAATTTTTAAGTTTAAAGTTTTGAAATTAAGTTTAAAATTTTGAAAATAATTTTTAAGTTTAAAATTAAAGTTTTGAAATTAATTTTTTAAGTTTAAAATTAAAATTTTGAAAATTTTAAAATTAAAATTTTTGAAATTAGTTTTTAAGTTTAAAATTTTGAAAATAATTTTTAAGTTTAAAGTTTTGAAATTAATTTTTTAAGTTTAAAATTAAAGTTTTGAAATTAATTTTTAAGTTTAAAATTAAAGTTTTGAAATTAATTTTTAAGTTTAAAATTTAATTTTGAAAAGTTTAAAATTAAAATTTTTGAAATTAGTTTTTAAGTTTAAAATTAAAATTTTGAAAATAATTTTTAAGTTTAAAATTAAAGTTTTGAAATTAATTTTTTAAGTTTAAAATTAAAATTTTGAAAAGTTTAAAATTAAAATTTTTGAAATTAGTTTTTAAGTTTAAAATTTTGAAAATAATTTTTAAGTTTAAAGTTTTGAAATTAATTTTTTAAGTTTAAAATTAAAGTTTTGAAATTAATTTTTAAGTTTAAAATTTAATTTCGAAAAGTTTAAAATTAAAATTTTTGAAATTAGTTTTTAAGTTTAAAATTAAAATTTTGAAAATAATTTTTAAGTTTAAAATTAAAGTTTTGAAATTAATTTTTTAAGTTTAAAATTAAAATTTTGAAAAGTTTAAAATTAAAATTTTTGAAATTAGTTTTTAAGTTTAAAATTTTGAAAATAATTTTTAAGTTTAAAGTTTTGAAATTAATTTTTTAAGTTTAAAATTAAAGTTTTGAAATTAATTTTTAAGTTTAAAATTAAAGTTTTGAAATTAATTTTTAAGTTTAAAATTAAATTTTGAAAAGTTTAAAATTAAAATTTTTGAAATTAGTTTTTAAGTTTAAAATTAAAATTTTGAAAATAATTTTTAAGTTTAAAGTTTTGAAATTAAGTTTAAAATTAAAGTTTTGAAATTAATTTTTAAGTTTAAAATTAAAGTTTTTAAATTAATTTTTAAGTTTAAAATTAAATTTTGAAAAGTTTAAAATTAAAATTTTTTAAATTAGTTTTTAAGTTTAAAATTAAAATTTTGAATTTAATTTTTAAGTTTGAAATTAATTTTAAAAAAAATTAAGCCTTATTCATCTCATCCGATCTATATTATCAATCAGGGAATCCTATGATTTTGTGAGATGAAATTAGATTTTTAATTATAGAGTTTGATTTAACTTGTGTTAGATTCAGATTTAGTTTTGGTTTCCACAAATAGGCATTCTTCGGATAAATTTCTAAGCTTGGTGAGTCACATGGACATCATTAGAAGTAACCAACCTTTCGAAATTTTCCGAATAGTCCTATCCATGGAACTTAGTACTAAATCTTGGTCTAACTGGTTAGGATTCGTTTAAGGGTAGCTTCGGTCAGTTCCACTTGGCCAAATGCACCAGATCGAAGCCATATCTTTCTAGACATGCGATGCCCAAGCTTCCCAAACGTACTATCATCAAAAAACTTCACCAGTACCATGATTCAAGTTAAACTTGGTCTCTCTTCAACTAATCCTAATTTCCCTGCCGGGTTAGTTTGTTTTTGGATTACCCTGTCGGGTAGGTTAGTTTTGGAGGTGCCAGCTATTCTGGAGCCTCCCCCTGATTTATTGGCCATTAATTTAGATTTTGGGTTTGTGTCGATTCTTTTTATAATTATAATCAACTTGGTGATAGTCTAAGTTTTGTTGAGTTTTGAATTTTGATTTTAAGTTAAATTTATATTTTAGTTTTTGATCTGATTTATTCAAGTTTATATAATGTATTTTATCTTTAGGTATATAGAATTGATTAAGTCCTACTTGTGTGGTTAAGCACGCTTTCGGGACCCAAGCTTGTTTAGTTGCTTTGTGTTGGGTTAATAATGATTTAAAGGTTTTGTTTGAGTTTGACTTATATCCAAGTCCGGTTTTATTATAGCATGCCTTTTGGTTATTTAGAATTAAATCTAAATTTTTAGATCTTGTTGTGAATTTTTCCAACAATTCTTTTAACTTATTAATTTCAATTTTAATGATAAATTCTCCTCCTCAAGTGTTCGATCTTGAGTTGGATTCGAATTTTTTAATTGTTCCTTGAGGTTTTGATTTTCCTCAAGAAGTGATTTATTTTCATTTTCCAATTTAACTAATTTTTTATTTAAACACGAGATAATTCTAAAGAATTTACGATTTAAGTTTAGGTATACCTCTTCGGAACCTTCGGAAACGAGTGCGGACTCGTGGCTCGATTCGGGTTCGGACCCGTCTTCCGATTCCTCTGATTCGTCTTCCGTTTCAGCTTCGCGAGCCATCAGCGCGAGGTGACTTTGGTGCTTTTACCTTTCTCCCTCCGATTCGTCTGAGGAGAAATCGTCCCATGTTGCTTTGAGGGCTTTCTTCTTTGTTGACTTTGGTTTGTCAAGTTTCAATCTTGGGCATTCGTTCTTGTAGTGCCCCTTTTTGTTACATCCGAAACATGTGACATTTCTGGCGAACTGATCTTTTGAAGATCCTGTTTGCTGAAGCTTCTCTTTTTCCTGGTGAACATTTTCCTTACCAGGTTCACCAGGTGTTCTTCGTCTTCAGAGTCTTGATCGGAATCTTCTTCAGATTCGGGTTTGTTCTTCTTTTCTTTAGAGGAACCTGCGAATAAAGCTACACCTTTCTCGACCCTGGCGTTAGTTTGCTCATGAAGTTCTAATTCACAGAAGAGTTCATCCAATTTTAATTTAGATAAATTTTTTGAAATTTTGTAGGCATCTACAATTGATGCCCACAAATTATTTCGCGGAAAAGCATTTAACGCGTACCTTATTAAGTCTCGGTTCTCCATTTGGTGGCCTATCGCGTGGAGACCGTTGAGGATATCTTTGACCCTCGCGTGGAGCTGACTTGCCGTTTCTCCTTCCTGCATTTTTATATTAAAAATTTTGTTTAACAGCAAATCTCTTTTTGTTACCTTCGCGTCGCTTGTTCCTTCGTGCAGCTCAATCAGTTTATCCCAAAGCTCCTTAGCGTTTTCATGCGGTCCGACCCGGTTCAGTTCTTCTCGTGTTAGTCCGCAGTGTAGAGTATTGATGGCTTTGTTTTCAATTGATGCCTTTTTCTTTAAATCATTTGTCCATTCTTCAGGGTCTACTATTTTCCCGGAGTTGTCTACTGGAATTTTGTAAGCCTTTGTGACGCTCATCCATTGGTCGTAGTCTGTCTTCATGTAGACCTCCATTCTCCTCTTCCAGTACGAAAAATCATCCCCATTGAATAGGGGAGGACGTACTGTGCTGAAGCCTTCTTGTTGAGACATCTTATCCTGCACACACTAAATTAACTGGAAAAAGAAAATCCCAAGACTTCATCTTGGATTAGCAGTGCGGGAAAAAATAGAAACTCTAAGTTGGTGTTGTACCAATTTAGATTTTAAGTGCAACGGGAAAAAATCTTCCAAAAAGATAATAATATCAGTTTGGAATTAAAAAAAATTTTCACCCCCTGTCTGATTGGTGATTGCACCAAATCAGAGCGGTACCCGCTCTGATACCACTTGTAGGACCGTTGGATTCGATAGAGGGGGGGTGAATATCGATTCGATAAAGATGAGTATAAACGCAGCGGAAAACTAAAATAGACACAGGTGTTTTTTACTTCGTTCAGAGCCTGTGACGACTCCTACTCGAAGGCCCGTACTCCGTGAGTACTTTCGTTGGGCAATCACTATCAATTCGAATGAAGATTACAAATAAGTACAAGAATTGACAGAAATAAAATACCGACAAGAGAAGAAGAGTTAGACTTTAAGAAAGCGCTTTGTCGGAATAGCCTCGTGGCGTCGCAGGAGCGTAGAGCAGCAGAGCAAGCAGTAAGTTTTCAGTGCAGACTTGATCTTTTTGAAGCTCCTACCTGGGGCTTCTTTTATATGCTGTCCCGGGCGCCTGGATCCCTTCCGGGCGCCTGGAACGTGACGTAGCTGCACGAACCATGATGCTCCACGTGGCGACGACTCGGCTGGATGAAATTTGCCTTCCGGGCCCCCGGATCACCTTTCGAGCTCATTTTCCTGCAAAACAGGGTTAGTCCGAGGCAAATATGTATCTGTAAAACAGAGTTAGCACGCTTAAAGTTCAATAGATGGATAAGAAAGAGTATGACTTAGATTCCGTCTTTCGAGACCGAATCTAGTCACGATCTCGACTTAGACATCCGAAATGGATCTAAGCCGGATCGACGCTAATGTTCCCTTCCTGGGTCCTCACAGTCACTCCCTTCCGGTGACTTACCTCACTTACCAGACGTCCGGTCAGCCGTCGACCTAACTGGACTTCTCGCCAAGCGTCCGGTCAGCCCGTCGACCCGCTTGGACTTCTCGCCAGCTATCCGGTCAGCCCGTCGACCTAACTGGACTTCTTGCCAAGCGTCCGGTCAGCCCGTCGACCCGCTTGGACTTCTCGCCAGCTATCCGGTCAGCCCGTCGACCTAGCTGGACTTTTCCTGCACACTTGATAAAAGTGTCAGACAACAACAAACCTAACTTAACCTGATTTGTCATTCATCAAAACCTGAGTTAGACCGTTAGTGCTAACCGCACCAACATGTTGTACATTTTGATGATATATATTTACTTTTATCAACAAAAGAGTGAGCGAGCGATGACTTCAAAATAGTGAGGAAAAGAAGGTAGTGTTGAAGCACTACGTGGAGGTTAGGCATAAATCCGTGAGTGTTCTTTCGTTATTATTTTTATTATATTATGCTACAAGTACTAATCTGATAGATCGAATGAACAACAAAATGAGCATGAAAAGAAGAATTGATATTCACCCCCTCTATCAATCACACCGGTCCTATAGAAAAATTCTACAGAATAAATTTTATCACTTTTATATTAGAAGATGAGCACCAAAGTTACTTAGAAGCAGTAAACTTTTCTGATAGACCTCTCTGGAAAGAGACAATTGCATCTAATATATATTCTATCTTGCAAAATCATACTTGAAAACTTGTGGATCTTCCTTAAGAAAGTAAACTACTAGGTTATAATTGGATCTTCAAAAAGAAAATTAAACCAGATGACACAATTGATAAGTACAAGGTTAGATTGATAATTAAAGGTTACCGACAAAAATAAGACCTTAATTAGTTTGATACGTATTCTCCGGTGTCGAGAATAACTTCTATTAGAGTATTGTTGACTAGCGTCATTCTATGAAATCTAAACATGCATCAGATGGATGCAAAGATGACTTTTCTAAATAGGAATTTAGGAGAATAAATCTACATAGAGCAACCTGAAGGGTTTTCTGTGTTAGGACAGTAAAATAAGCTTTGTAGATTGGAAAAGTTATACGACTTGAAACAAGCACCAATATAGTGACATGCAAATTTTGATAATTTCATTCAAAATCAATGAATGTGATAAATATGTCTACATGAAAATCACAAAGAATGATTATGTCATCTTGTGTCTATATACAGATGACATACTTATCATTAGGAGTAATAATAAAATAATTGAATCCACTAAAGACATGTTGAACTCAAGATTTAACATGAAAGACATGAGTCTAGCTGATGTAATTCTAGAAATTAAAATTTTTAGAACAAGAAAAAGATTTATTCTTAGTCAGTCTCATTACGCGGATAAGATTTTTGAGAAAATCATCAAGAGTGATACTGTGTTGGCATGAACATCGATAGATACACGTCAATATTTATCAAAGAATCAAGGAGAAAGTATCTCTCATATAGAGTACTCTCAAGTAATAGAAAGTCTGATATACTTAATAAGTTATACACGACTAGACTTAGTCTACGTAATAAGTAAACCGAGCAGATACATGAGTAATCACGATGTTGAGCACCAGAAAAGGATAACAAGAGTACTAAGGTATTTGAGGTATACTCATAGATATGAATTGCACTATTTGAGATATCATGCTGTGATCCAAGAATACAACAATACAAATTTGATATCTTATATGAAAGACTCGAAGTCTACAAGTGGATATATATTTACTTTGGGACGTACAACCATTTAGTGGAAATCTTCTATACAAACCGTAAACCAGATCCACGTTGGAATTTGAATTTGTAGCTCTTAACAAATATGATAAAGAGGCTCAATGACTATGATAATTCTTAAAATATATTCCTAGATGGCCAAAACATATGTTGTTAATTTGCATATATTACGATAGTCAATTAGCATTTGACTATTGCAAAAAAAATCCGTCATTAGCGATAGAATTATATTTCCGTTTCTAATTAGCAACAGAAATAAAATTCGGTCACTAATTAATGATGAAATTTTATTTCCGTCTCCATAATAAAATTATGATTAATCTAGAAAAATTAGTGACGTAATTTTATTTCCGTCGTTAAATGAAAATTAAACTTTTGTCTCTATTTAATGTAGAAATTTAATTTTTATCGCATGTAAACCTCTTCCTTCCCTTCCCCTCTCTGATGTCCTTTCCTGTGCTCGCGAGGCAGGCTAGTCGCTGCCTCGTGGCCAGCTGCACCCTCAACCGTGGCCGCTCATCCCTGGTTGTGCCCTCAACACCGGTAGAGGTGGCCTCGTGCAGTGCTCTAAAACAATTCCTGTCATTTTCATCCTGGTTGTTCATCTGTACACAATTGTATATATAGTTTGCAAATTTTGGATTAAAATAGGTGAATATTATTGGTAAATTGATTTTCCTGAGTTGAAGAACTAAACAAACTTTACCCTGTTATTTTGCAACCATTGACTTTGCCAACATGTTTTCACTTGTTTTTATAGACCTTAGCAAAATTTCTCGATATCTTCTTTATGGTAGGCTGATCTAATGGGCATGACCTACAGATATTGAAACTTCAGCGCTGGGAGCAGCTTATGCTACTGGACTAGCTATTGGTGTCTGGACTGAAGAATGGATATATACTTGCCTCTGGATATCAAGAAAAGCATACAATATTTCATCCCGAATTATTTGAAGAAGTGAGAAAGGGAAGGGCTGAATCTTGACACAAGGCCATGTCTAGAACTTTTGATCTGGCTGACTTGTGAACACAGAGCTCAGCTAGCTACTTCTGTAAATGATACATTTACTATATCTTAAGTCTGAATAAGTATTTGTCAAGATTGTAGGTCCATTGATTTAGTCTTCATTTCCTCATTGAGCTTTTGATCTAGAATATAAAGGAGTTGGCTTGGTCCTCCAAGCTTTTTAATTCAATTTTCTTTTAATTAATTGTCTTTATTTTTTGAATCAGATTGGAAATAAAATTAAATTCATGAAAGGGAATATGTTCTTTATACTTGATCCGTTTTATTCATTTGATTATCCCCTAAATTGATCTGGTTGGAGGTCTACTACATTATTGTTACATACTAATATTGTTGCACACTCTCAGTAGGTTGGAGATGTTTTCCTTAGGATATGATATGTTCAAATTCTCAATTTTCTTAACTTGCCACATTTTTTCTCCTAATTTTGAAGTCTTTCACGATATTTTTTTAATCTGTTATTAATCTTTTTCTACTTATAGTTTCACTTTGATCAAGCCAAAGTTAGATGTGAGATTAGACTGCGAGAACGGCGTGCAAGACTAATTGACATGCTTACCAAGACTCTTAATAGTTCTGAAGAATTTAATTTTGATCTAAATGAACTATATATACATTGTATTTAAGGTATTTACCTCTCAAATCTCAGCCCCTTCTTGATAAAATTCGAATTTAAAATAGCTAATGCTAATGTTTACAATATTTAGAATAGGTTTATTGAGTGCTCCCTAATATTAAAGTCTATATTACTACGTAAATAGCTTTGAGAAGTGTTGAATGCCCTGTCATATGGAAAATCATGCGCTCGCTTTGTTTTTAGATTAATTTAAATGAAAGGAAACCTAAATACCTTGAAAAGAGAATTTATTATTACAAGCAATCTCCATAAAATAATTCAACTTTTATTTTAATTAACTGTTGGACAACAATCTAGGGATTAATTGTTCCCTTTTATATATCGGTAGCCCTACTAAAATCAATATTTGAATTGGGGTTTATTTGCTTTAAGTTTGGTTTGCAGTTGTTTGTTATGGAGCACAGTTCTCTTTAAGATTTGAGCACCTCAACATTCTCCTTGATGGATGAGGATCATATGGTAGTAAACTCACTCAGATTCATGATGGTAAAAAATGAATATGCTACCCAGTAAATTCACTCAGATTCATGCTACAAGAGTAAGTTGCTCATAAAGTAAAAAACTTTGTTTTATAGATATATTGCAAATGACGGTCTATTTTGATTCATTAATTAATACTGTTTGATTTTAATCATACATGACTCTTTGTTACTTTTACCTACCTTCTTATCTTAATGTCCTCATTTGTTAGTCAGTTTATCCAGGTGTTAAGTGAGGAATTTAGCTAAACTTATTTTTTTTCATTATTTAGTTTTTAAATTTTTTGTGGAAACTTAGTTCTGTAATTGAATGCATGAGTTGTGTATTGAGACATAATTTTCATGTTCATGATATGCGGACGAAGCATGTGAGCTAAATGTTATACCTACCATATATTTATTGTCTTATAAGACCATCATATGACATGACATTCCCATATATCTTTTTAGAATCAATTGTTACTATCTTAATATTGTAATTATAGTCATGTCTGGAGGAGCTGTAGCACCACTTTTGTAGGAGCTGGGGAAACAAAAAGAGGAAAGGACAAGGGAATTTGTTGAAGTGCAATTGCAAATTTAGAAAATCCATGAAGAATTGCTGGAACTTTGAAGATTGGACAATAAATTGAGACATATGTAGTTAACAAAGAAGATTTTGATTAATGTTTTTAAATATAGTGCTTCCAAGAATGTGTACACTTGGATATTGTTAGTAAATTTAATTTTGATTAGTATTGATATTATAATTGTGTACATTATGTTGTTAATAATATTATTTTGATGATTAGTGTTGATATTGATGATTTGTACGTTGATATTATTTTAATTGGAGCATAAGCTGAATTTTGAATGTTGTTTTGTTTAAGGTTTTTGAATTAAATTATGTGATATAATATTCCATGATTTTAATATTTTTAAGAGTGTTTTGGAAAATTTTGAACTAAAATTAGCTACAAAAATTTAATTTCATTGCTAAATTTAGTGACAGATATTAAACGACATTCGTCGCTAAATTTAGCAATCACAAATGAATATAACGATAGAATTAATTTTCCATAGCTAAATTTAGCGACGGAATTAATCTTTGATCACTAAATTTAGCGGCAAAAAATTAATTCCATCACTAAAATTAATGATGGAAAATTAATTTCATCGCTAATTTTAGTGACAAAATTTAAATGTCGTCGCTAATTAACAGTGAAAAATTAATTTCCATCGCTAAATGATGTTAGTGACCAAAAAATTAGCAACCGAAATTTCAATCACTAATCGACGCATTTCTTATAGTGGGTCAGATATATAATCATCTATATAATGATAAGTCTAAATATATACGTCGTAAACACAATACCATTAGACAACTACTCTCAATGGCAAATGTCATTTCTTATCACTGTTGATTATGTGAAGTCAAAGGATAACCTAGTGGATCCATTAACTAAAGGGTTAAACAGAAAGTTAGTTACAAACTTATCGTGACGGATGAGCTTGATGCCAATGAGAAATGTTGGTGCAAAGAAAATCCAACCTATGTAGACTAGAGATCTCAAGAACTATGTTCAAATAAACAACCTAATTACATCGACAAAGTTATTTACTATGGGGGAATGACCCAATGTATTAATGAAAGCCGGAGGTTCAACACCCAATTTTTAATGATCTAATAGAGTAATATGGAATATCTTAAAAGATCACCTATGTGAGAAAGAAGTGAGATCGCTTCAAAGAGAATTGGAAATACAATTTTTAGAATTTTTCACCAAGCATATTCATGGTCAAGAATGAACACACTCATAAGACTTGAATTTTATCAAGGAAAGTTCTAGGTGAGATATATCAATGCTTATATAGATAATAGAACAATTCAAGGATATTGTATTTACTGTTAGTCAATAAGCAAATAAATCTTTTTAAGGGAATGTTCAAAGGGTAAGAATATATCTATTATATATTAGACTCAACTGATATACTCTATTGTTAATCATACTTTAGCCCCATATTGAAAGTTTAAATACACTTTTGTTGCTTTATATTGATTCATAAATATTGATGTTGTGAATAAATGCATGGGAAAAAACTCTCTCTCATGCATGGGCCCACAAGAAGTGCAAATTTAGGGTCTTGATTCGTGTGCGAGTACGACTTGCGCGTGTCAAATGTCGGATCAGTCAAGGCAAAATTAGCCCAAGCGAATGAGCCAATATTTTACCACCTGAATCTTTTTATTTGTCACTCAAATGGAACAGTTGCATTAATCAATGATTAATGGAGAATCTATAACCGTCGATTGCAAACGGTCAAGACCGAGTGGCTAGAGGCAATGAATGATTATTGCTAGGTCATTCAATGTAGTGAAGGCATGGAGCTCCTATAAAAGGAGGTCATGACCTTGAGAGCAGAGGAATGCAATAGCAAAACAAAAAAAAAAAGAATTCTTTACCTTTGTCCCCCCCCCCCCCCCTCTTTCTTCTCTGCCAATTCATTTTGATCGGCAGTCAATCAATAATAATACTCTGATACATTCTCAATTCATCACAAACAATCTATGCTAGAGTGCGATTGTGGTTTCTCCATTGTATCATGGAAAACAAACATTCATCGTAACCTCGAAGTACTATCGGAGGAGGACGAATCTATTTTAAGAAAACTGCATCAAACATAGGCCTCGGTATCTTCTTTTCGTGTCTTGGTAAACATCTCGGCTTTGGTCTCAGTAGTTATCTTGGTCTCGTGTCTCGGTAGACATCTTGGCCTCGGGTCTTGGCAGACATCTTGGTCTCGTGTCTCAGCAGACATCTTGGCCTCATGTCTCGGCAGACATCTCGACCTCGTGTCTCAGTAGACATCTCGACCTTGGATCTTGGTAGTCATCTTGGCGGACATTTTGGCCTTGGGTCTCGGCAAATATCTTGGCCTCGTGTCTTAATGGACATCTTGACCTCGGGTCTCGACAGTCATCTCAGCATTCATCTCGACCTCATGACTCGATAAACATCTCAGCTTCGTGTCTCGACGGACATATCGGCCTCAAGCCACAACAAACATCTTGGTAGACATCTCAGCCTCGAATCTCGACCAAATCTTCCCAACAACACAACCACCCAAGCTACTTATCCATTCATACATAGCAACATGAGATTATCTACTCATGCCACTTAATAAATAAATTAAAGTTGAATTTAGACTTCAATAACAAGAAGTTAAAGTTGAATTTATACTTCAATAACAAGATTGCCTTACAATGATATCAATTGCACTTTTTTAACTTTAAGTTTTGCTTTTTTCAACTCTATTGTTTGTTCTATCTAAATAAATTGAAGCTAAAAGAATTCCTTTATTGGACTCGTTATAAGTGGGATTAACAATATTAGTTAAGATCATCACTTAAGTATTTTGATATTTTATATTGAATTAGACTCTCCTTTATGTTTATTTGTAGTATTACTAATTGACTAAATAAATGAGTGAAATCACCCTTTTAATATGCATAGATATAATAAGTCATTAAGTAATGCTAGAATTTTGTTTTTAGCAAAGAAATATATTGAATTCCATTCTATGTAATATGAGTTTAGTTAGGGATAGAAATTTATATGAGCAAAAATGTAAAGAGTATCCCTCATTTACATTTTTGTTGAACTATATATATATATATATATATATATATATATATTAAAATAACACCTTAGTATATTTTTCATCTTAAAAAATATAATATGTTAAAATAAATCAATTCAACTTAATCAAAATTATTATATCAAAAATATCATTATATCAAAATATTCTTTATTAACTTCATTAAAATTATTTAAATTTATTAAAAAATATTTTATATTGGTCAAAATCACTTCAAAATTATTGTTGTAGCTATATCATAGCTATTATAATTATAGCAAGTATGACATAATTGTTCTAGCCTTGAAACAATTTTGGTCAAATTTGAACAATTTTGATCAAATTTGATGAAAAGTATTTTGATAAAAATAGTAATGCAGGTAATGAAACAAATATCATTGGAAAGAAAATAAATTAAAGATAAATTTTAGATACGTTCAGAAAAAGGAAAGAAATTTTACAAAATTTTAAATAGAAAATATTTAAGATTGACGCATGTGTAATAAATAAAAATAAATTTAAAAGTATTCAAAATTGATGCACTTTTAATAAATTAGAAAAATAATTAATATGTATGTGATAATTGATATTTTCTATTTTAATAATAAATATGGAATAATTATAATCTCTATTACGGTTTATAGATTTTTTATTTAAAAAATTTATCTTCATCTTTACTATTCAGTCGAGTCGACTTTATATTGTATATTTAATTATTTTGAAATTAATATAATTTTTAATTTAATTTCTTATTCCTTATTTATTAAGATTTTAATTTTTTTTTCAAAGACATCTTTTGACCAAAACAATAATAAAGACTCTCGTCCCAATTTATATTATAATAATGAATAAATTATATTATTCAAATAAATAAAAAATTATTTATATATTAAAGTGATTGTATCTCTAGCGAAAGAATTCAATTATATTATATAATATCTTTTTTAATTGCACTATCTTTTATAATTGTGGGTTTAATTTGAACAAATGACTCGATGGCATTTTTTTTGTCAAAAAATTAATTAATGTTTATTTATCTTTACAAGCAAGACATTGAAATCGTAACATTAATTTTCTTTACAACCAACACTTTTGCTTTTATGTTTGTCTTGATTTATCCATTTTTTAAATTATTTTTTAAATTGGAATTCCTCACTAAGAATAGAATATTGATCCTTTAAATTATTTTCTAAATAATTTTATTTCAAAAGAACACCCTAATTATTACTATTTATTAAAAGACTCTCTTTTGTTTTTAACATTTTAAATAATATCCTAATATATTTTATCTAAAACTAATTTTTTTGATAAAATTTAAATAATTTTAATTAAAATGATAAATATTGTTTAATTAATCATTTTGATTAAATTCATTTATATTAATATGCTACTTATAATAACATTCTAGATGTTCCATAAGAGAAGATAGAAGGGATATCCCCCTTTAATTCAATGTAAAATGGTAGACATATAAATTAAAAAATTCACTCGTGCATTAATATTTTAATATTTTTAATCCGTTCAAAATCAGACGGAACAAGCTATCCACCTACCTCGTTCGAATGTCTCCCATGGCGCCACGAGATTGCTCATAATCGAAGAGCAATCCCATGGTCGTGGACGGTCTCAGTCACCCGACCTCTTCACCATTAAAACAATAGCTCTCTTTAAGACCCCGTAGGACGTCTCTCAATTTCTCAGGCACGATCGAATTTCAGTCTTAGTAAATTAATGAATAAATGAACAATTAATCTATAAATATTGGATTGATTAGTCACTCACAATTACGTAGCGTTTGATTTAGAAGTTTGGGAATGAAGGAATGAATTCATTCTCAAACTTTGTATTTGGTTGATGGAAATGAAATCAAGATTTTGAAATGAAACCCAAAAATTTGAGTAGGGATGAAACTCACCCTCTTCCTTGGGTTTTGATGGAATGGAAATGAGAATTAAGTTTTGGACGAAAATACCATTAGTATATTTGTTCAATTTTTCTTTCATTTCACTCTCACTCCTTATTCTCTCTCATCATATTTTTTCTCTCCTCATTCTATCATCACACTTTCTCTATCAACTTTCGCTCTCCTCATTCTCTCTCATTACACATTCTCTACTATTTTCTCTTTGTATTCTCTTTTATCACACACTCTCTCATTATTTTCTCTCTCTTCATTCTCTCCTCATTTTCTCATCATACTTTCTCTCTCCTCAATTTCTCTTACCATACTCTCTCTCCATATTTTCTTTCATTACATTTTCTCTCTCTTCATTCTCTTTTATCACACTCTCTCTCCTCATTTTCTCTCATCACACTTTTCCTCTCTTCATTTTTCCCATCACACTTTCTTTCTCATCATACTTTCTCTTTTCAATTTCTCATTTTCTCTCATCATACTTTCTCTCTCTTCATTTTTTCCCATCACTCTTTTTCTCTCAGCACACTTTCTCTCTCATCAGACTTTTTCTCTTCGCAATCTCTCCTATCACGCTCTCTCTCCTCATTTTCTTTCATCACACTTTCCCTCTCTTCATTTTTTCCCATCATAATTTCTTTCTCATCACACTTTCTCTCTCATCATTCTCCCTCATCATATGTTTCTCTCACATTCAACTTTCTCTTCAATCTAATTTTTCCTTATTTTCCACTAAGGGTAAAAAAACAAAATTTATGTTCATTCCGATTGAAAATATTCAACTAACCAAACATTATTTTTAAGAATGATACTCAAGTTCATACTCATTCTCATTCCATAATACTATGATACCCATTCTCATTCCGATTTCTAGGAGAGAACCAAATGTCACCTTAGAGTTTTTTTATTTATCCAATAGCCGATGAAAAAGTTTTATGGAATCGAGATAATCATCCTAAAATTAATAGACATAAATAAGATGGATAGGCCAACTTTAAAAAAACACTTTTTAAACTTCTCCTTAAAAAAATTAATTAATAATTATTAAAATTTCAGAAATATGTTTAATTTTGTTTTGCATTTTACTAAATAGCTCACATAGTTGGGAAATTTTAGACTCATGTGGCATACTTTGAGAATGATCAAAAAACGTACTATTTTGCGTCTTATTTATTCTATCTCTCCTGTCAACTGCATATTTCAATTCCTACTTCCTAAGTATCTGAGTAGCATTCAAAATATTAAATATAAAACTTATTTATGTGGTTTGAATGCATACAACCTCAATATTTCTCTCCCTCTCTCTCTTCACTCATGGAAACAAATCTCTCTTATACCATTCAAATATATATATTTTTTAAATTTAACTACTAAAATCAGAACTAAGATTTGACATCAAGTCTACCTTTTCGAAACTTTTCTCTTTCATATGATTGCAAATTCATAGAAATCTAAATAACATAGTTCCATCAGTAGATTTTAATCAAAATCTAGTTTTTTAAATGTCAAGGAGTCCAAATGTCTTTACTATTTCGGAGCTCCCTAGTAGAGTAAAAGAGAAAAAAATCTATTGAACCTTCGAAAAGACCTTAAATGATGCTTTTGGGGTTTGAAATTAGGAAATTAGGGATTAACCCAATAACAAATCGTAGATCTTTAAATAAGCTTCATTTTGGCTCCTCGAACACTCCAAAATTCATCTTGAGTTAAAAGTTATGACCTCTACAAGGAAAAACCTCTTGACCGCCACTAGAGAAGTTCAAAAATAGTAATTGAGGGTATATCTAGACTCATTGCAATCTCAAAAATCTACAGGATCTGAAATGAATACAATCTGAGCTCTCTGGGTAGATCAATGATGGATCTAAGCTATTTGGATTTCTATAAACTTGCATCCACCTGTCGAGTGAGAAGAAGATAGATATGATGTCAAACCTTAGTTCTGATTAAGGAAGGAACTAGCGTGGGAAGACTAGGACCATGTTGTCTTTGATATGAGTGTAGATCAGGCCTAAGCGTTATAGCTAAAAGTTAGTATAATACTGTAACACCTTTGGGAAGCCCAAAAAATATAATGGATGACACATTTGAATTCCTTGCAACCTCAAAAACTCATAATACCTAAAATCAGTGTAATTTAAGCTCTTTAGGTTGATCAGTGGATTTTGACTGAAACCACTTATGGACCTAGGCTATTTAGATTTTTGTAAAATTACAACCATTCGGTAGGGTTGAGAGAGAGGAAGATAATATGCTGTCAAATCTTAGTTCTAATCAAAGAACAATATGGCTTGGTGTGGGGAGACTAGGAACAAGTAGCACCAACTTGGCCCTAGTCTGCTCTCAAATCATGCCTAACATGATCCTAGTCTCTAGGAGCAGACCAAGCCCAAGCGTTCTAGTTAAAAGTTAATATAATACTAGAGCACCTCTAGGGAACCCAAAACAATTAATGGATGACATCTTTAAACTTCTTATAATCTCAAAAACCCATATGACCAAAAATGGAGGTAATCTGAACTCTCTAGATCGATTAGTAATTTTTGACTAAAATCCATTAATTAACCTAGGATATTTGGATTTATGCAAACTTGTAACTACCCTGTAGGTGTTAGGACCCTTGGCGGGCGGCTTGAGGGAGTGAATAGCCCTACAAAGAAAAAAATGAAAAACCTTCCTCAAACTTTTATAACTTAATTAAGATTAACACTTGCATAAAATAAATATAAGAAACTAAAGTAAAGAAGAGGCACGAAGAGTTTACTTAGTTACAACCGGGGAGGTTGTTAATCTAAGAAAGATGAAAAGCACACTAAACTCTCCTTCAGGCGGAAAACCCTCTTTACAGTAGTTGAAGTACTAAAAATATGAAGCTAGACAAAAGAAATCGTTTACAAGTGTTCTCTCTCTCTTTTTCTTATTGTATTTAGCTTCTAGGAGTAGGACTACTTTTATAGCCCTGTTCGGGGCGCCTAGAAGGGTTCCAGACACCTGGAATAAGATAAAAGTTTATCCCTGACGCAACGAGATGCGCCACGTCGCAAATGGCTAACTTTTTGGTTCTGGGCGCCTAGACCAGAAAGTCAACTTCTAGTTGACTTTTTGGTCCAGGTCTTCCGCTCCAGTCCCGCTCGTATTAGTCCGGATCCTCCGCTCAGGCTCTGCTCGCTTGGGTGATCTGGGCCATCTGAAATAGGGCTCACCCGAACCCAACTTCCGGCCTTCGAGCAATCTTCCGCTTCGGCTTCTCGTCCTTCGGAAACGCCGCGCGCCTCCTTCTCGTCTGCCCGCGTACTCTTCTGCAGCACCTCATCCCTCGGACACACCGAGTTCGTCGGCTCTCTCCTGTGTCATCCTTCTCGCTAGCTGCGTCTTTCGCTCGACTTCCTATGCTCCTAAGTTCTTGCACACTTAGATACAAGGTTAAAAATCAATATGACCTAACCTGACTTGGTTGATCACATCAAAACTAGTTTGGGGTACTAACAGTAGGATCAAGTGAGAAGAAGATAAATATTGTGTTAAACCTTAATTCTGATCAAGAAACACTATGAGCTTTGTGTGGGTAGACTATACCCAACTTTGTCCTGGTCTACTCCTAAAGACCATAACAACATTGGACATGACTTGATAGCATACTAGGACCAAGTAGAACCAACTTGGTCTTGGTCTCCCCACACAAGGCCAACAGTATTTCTTGATCAGAACCAAGATTTGACATCATATTTATTTGCATCTCACTCAATCCTATCGGATGGGTGTAAGTTTACAGAAATCCAAATAGCCTAGATTTATCCGTAAGTTTCGATCAAAATTGATCTAGATAACTCAGATTACATTCGTTATAGGTACCGTGGGTTTCACATATTGCAAGGAGTCTTAACGTGTATTTCGGGCTCCCTAAAGGTGTTCCATTATTATGTTATTTTTTAATTAGAACGCTTAGACATGATCTCCTAGAGATTAAGATCACGTTGGACCTAATTTGATTACAGACGAGGATCAACATGATCATAATCTACCCACTCCACACCAGACTCACAATATTCTTTGATCAAAAGTAAAATTTAATATTATATCTACTTTCTTCTTAATTTAACGGATGGATACAGATTTACAGAATTATATATATAAAAGATATCGAAATTGATCCAAAAGAAATTGTCATTCTTAATCGCGGTCACTTAAAAGCTTCCTCTCCCCTCACAAAATATCCTCTCTTTTTTTCCTTTTTTGCCCCTTTTTTATTCACATTAAATTTCTTCCCTCCTTTAATCGGGCACCTCCCTTTTTAAACTTTATCCAAACGTACTATTTTTAATTAATTATTTAAATTTTAGAATCTATTAAATTTTGTCTTGCATGGATGATTCGCACCGTAAGCACCAGCCCATCGGATGTCGCTGTCAAATCCTTCCTCTCGTCTCTATAAATCTACAACCTTCTTCAACCTCTATTTGCTCATCGAACGCCCTCTGAAGAAGAAGAAGAAGAAGAAGAAGCAGAAGCAGAGCGAGCGATGGGTTCGGAAGCGGTGAGGAACAAGAAGGTAGTGCTGAAGCAGTACGTGGAGGCCGGACGCAGCCCCAGGGAGAGCGACGTGGAGGTCGTGGCGACGGAGACCGTCGCTCTGGCGATTCCCGAGGGCTCTCCGCCGGCGATCCTCGTTAAGAATCTCTACCTCTCCTGCGATCCCTACATGCGCGGCCGCATGACCAAGCACGACACGCCTAGCTACATCCCCGACTTCACTCCCGGCTCTGTACCCACATCGCATCCCTAAAATCGACTTCGATTGCTGTGATATATATATATATAATAGTTGAATGAGATTCGATTGCATGTTTCTTACTCTGTTTGAAGGTGATTACTGGCTTGGGAGTGAGTAGAGTGGTGGAATCCACGCATCCCGATTTCATAGTCGGTGATCTGATTTGGGGCATTACCGGATGGGAAGAGTACACTCTCCTCGTCTCTAATTTGGGGAGTTTCTTCAAGATCAGATACACGGACTTGCCCCTTTCTTACTATACCGGTCTTTTAGGTCAGCTTTTATGCCTCAAATTGTCGATTTGTCTCCTCGTCATCTTTCCATGCATCTGATCTGCATCGACGTTTGCCGATTAGTTAATTTTTATGATTTGTAAGGTTAAACTGAAGGAATTCATGCATAAAACTGCATACCATTTGATTGCTCCATGGTCTTAACTTCATTCATCCATCCATCTGATCAACTCCATTTCAATGGACTTTTTAATTAAGGATTTGTGACTCGATCTACTTTTCCATTGCGTTTGGTCTCAGGCATGCCTGGCTTTACAGCTTATGCTGGATTTTCTCAAGTCGCACAGCCGAAGAAAGGCGAACGGGTCTTTGTTTCTTCTGCCTCAGGTGCCGTTGGCCAACTTGTTGGGCAATTAGCCAAACGCATGGATTGCTACGTGGTTGGGAGTGCTGGGTCTGATGAAAAGGTTTTGTCCCAAAATGCAACTCAAATTCACAGCGGATCGATTCAAGATCCATTCTGAATTAAATTGTTTGAATATTATTGTTCAGGTGGACCTATTGAAGAACAAGTTTGGTTTTGACGAAGCTTTCAATTATAAGCAAGAAACTGATCTAGATGCAGCCTTAAAGAGGTCAGTATATATATATCTATATAAATCTCGTTACGTTCTGAGAATCCCTTAGCTTGTTCCTTGTCAACAACAATTCTTCCTTGCTAGGTGCTTGCCCGAAGGGATCGACATTTATTTCGAGAACGTAGGAGGCCGGATGCTCGATGCGGTTCTTCCCAACATGCGAGCCTATGGTCGAATCCCTGTGTGTGGGATGATATCTCAGTTAAACCTGGAGAAGCCTGATCCTGTGCACAACCTGTTTTGTCTCCTCATTAAACAGGTCAGGATGCAAGGGTTCTTGGTGTCCGAATTTTATCACCTCTACCGAGAGTTTGAGGACGAGGTGGTGCAGCTGATAAGGGAAGGGAAGATCACATACGTCGAGGATGTCGCTGAAGGACTCGAGAATGCTCCGGCGGCTCTAGTGGGCCTCTTCTCCGGTCGCAACGTCGGGAAACAGTTGGTGGTGATTGCCCGGGAGTGAATCACTGTCTTTCAAACCTTGTCGTGTATGCAATAAGAGTCATATTTTAATAATATCATAATGGAGTTTTATGCGTAACTTTATGATTATTTTTTTTTCAACTCTTTTGTTTGTTCTATCTAAATAAATTGAACCTAAATTACTCCGTAAATTCCTTTATTGACACATTATAAGAGCTTCCGCGGTGGTGAGAATATTTCTCCGACTGATTAAATACGATTATCTTATTAAATAATTTAAACAGCAGAAAGATTAGCTCTAAGCTGATCGTCATCACTGTCTTGGCGGAGCGTGATGGTGAGAGACAGCAGATCCGCAGCCCATCAAATTGCCGTGCTGTATCATCTGTAGACCCGACCCTGGTCGGATCTGGGCCCGGCCTGGGCCCGTCTCCGTAATCCTTACTATTAATCCCTAGAGGGGGCCATCCAAATATCCCTATGGGAGATACTGGATTAACAATATTATTTTAAGCTTTTTAATTGAGTATTTTTTAAAATAAAAATAAAAATAGCACATTAGTATATTTTTCATCTTAAAAATATTCATATTTGGATTTGTAGTAGTTACTATCGGTATAATTTGTTAAAATAAATTGATTTATACTTTTTTTATTAATTTGGTTAAAGTTATCTAAATTTATTAAAAATTATTTTATATTGGTCAAAATGACTTCCAAAGTATTATAATTATGCAACGATGATGTAATTGTTTCTGTAACTATAGTTATAGTTGTTATAATAATTTTTAAATAATTTTATCAAGTTAAAGCGATTTGGTTAAATTGGAATAATTTTGACTAAATTTGATAAACAGTATTTTGATAAAAAAAAAAATAGTAATACAAAGAAGGAAATAAAAGTACAATGGGAAAGAAAATATTTTTAAAAAAAATAATAAATATAAAATTTTCATCCATGATAAAAGAAAATAAATAAATAAAAGCATTTGCCTCAGTAAATGCTTTAGTTGGGAACTGGGAATCTTCCTGTCGCATTTGTGATGAAACTATTTAAACTCAAAGCATTTGCCTCAGTAAATCCCAAGTCTCCCTTCAAGTCCATTGTCAGCCCATTCCATGTCGATGCTCACATGATCAAGACTGGCTTTGATCTCCAAACCTACCACTCTAATCACCACCTCCAGTCTCTGCTTGACCAGGGACAACTGTTGAGAGCACGCAAGCTGTTCGACGAAATGCCTTTGAAGAACACTTTCACTGCCAACCGCATGATATCTGGCTATGCAAAGAATGGCTACCTCGAAGAGGCTCGTCGATTCTTCAACTGCACGGCAGACCGCACTGCAGTCACGTGGACTATCCTAATCAATGCCTACTCCCAGGCTGGCCGACCTGAAGAAGCTTTTGACCTCTTCCGGTGCATGTGGAGATCGGGAATCAGTCCTGATCATGTGGCGATCGTGGCGTTGCTGAGTTCTTGCAGCTCACCAGACACATCGAGCTGCGTCGTTCAGGTTCACACGCACATCATTAAGTCTGGATTAGGCAACACAGTTATGGTCTACAATACCATGGTGGACTCATACTGTAAGTGCGGCAATGTCCGGTTGGGTAGAAAGTTGTTTAATGAGGCACGAGAAAGGGATTCTGTTACCTTCAATGCAATGCTAATGGGTCACTCAAAAGAGGGATCCTACTCTGAGGCATTGGAGCTATTTGTCACCATGAGGAATTTGAGGCTGAAGCCATCTCAGTTCACATTTTCTGGAGTTCTAACCACTGCTGCTGGTTTGTCCAATCTTGGACTAGGCCAACAAATTCATGGTCTCGTCATTAAGACGAATTTCAGTTGGAACGTGTTCGTATGCAATTCTTTGCTGGATTTCTATTCGAAGTGCTGTTGCTTAACTGAGGCCAGGGCACTATTTGATGGGATGGAAGAGAGGGACAATGTTTCTTACAATATTATGGTATCCGGCTATGCTTGGGATCGGCACATTGAGGAACTAATTGAGCTCCTTACAGAGATGCAGTTCCTTGGTTTCGATAGGAGTCAATTTCCTTTTCCTAGTCTGCTAAGTGTTGCAGGAAGTCTACCTGATCTTAAAATGGGGAGGCAGATCCATGCTCAAGTGATTCTAACAGGGTTGGCATGCGATAACATTGCGTGCAATGCCCTTGTCGATATGTACTCAAAATGTGGTCATCTCAAGACTGCTATGTTGATATTCAGGAATGGGATAGATAAGGACACAGTTTCATGGACTGCTATGATATCAGGCTATGTAGAGAATGGGCTATTCGAAGCAGCAGTGGGACTGTTCTGTGAGATGAGAAGAGGTGGCATGAGTCCCGATAGAGCTACATTTTCGAGCATCTTGAGAGCTGCATCTAGTCTGGCTTTGCTTTCGCTCGGGAAGCAACTACATTCTAACGTTATCAGGTGCGGTTACATGATCGATGTGTTTGCAGGGAGTGCAATTCTTGACATGTATGCAAGATGTGGATACCTTATCTTGGCTCGGAAAATTTTCAATGAGATGACCAACAAGAATATAGTTTCATGGAACACAATGTTATCTGCACACGCGCAGAACGGACAGGGTAGGGAAGCCATCGAACTATTTGAAGAAATGCTTCGACAGGATGTCAAACCAGATTCTGTCACTATCCTCTGTGTTATTTCCGCTTGCGGTCACAATGGCCTCGTCGAAGAAGGCTTACAATATTTTCATTCCATGAGCAAATTATACGAACTGAAGCCAAAGAGAGAGCATTATGCTTGTGTCATAGATTTGATGGGTCGTGTCGGGCGGCTAGATGAGGTGGAAAAACTCGTCGATGAGATCCCTTTCGAGGCAGATCAGATCATATGGAACTCTATCCTGAACTCATCTAGGATACATGGGAACCAAGAATTGGCTAGACATGCAGCTGATCGACTCTTTAGTATGAATATCAAGGATTCGGCTCCTTTTGTCATCATGTCAAATGTCTATGCTCGGGCGGGCCAATGGGATGCTGCTGCCAAGGTTAAGAAAATGATGAGGGACCGAGGACTGAGGAAGGAACCAGCATATAGTTGGGTCGAGATCATGCACAAAATCTATGTTTTCTCTTCCAATGACAACATGAACCCTCAGATTAATGAGATCAAAGATCTACTTGATAAGCTAAGTGAGGAGATGGAAAAGGAAGGTTATAGGCCAGATGCTGGCTGTGCACTTCATTTGGTGGATGAAGAGAGCAAAATTGTGTCCTTGAGGTACCACAGCGAAAGGCTAGCGATTGCATTCGCTATCCTAAACACGGGTCCTGGAACACCCATAGTTGTGATGAAGAACATACGAGCGTGCACAGATTGCCATGCCGCAATCAAGGTAATAGCCAAGATTGTCGAGAGAGAAATCACTGTAAGGGATTCAAGTAGGTTCCACCATTTCAAAGATGGATTGTGCTCTTGTGGAGATTTTTGGTAGCTCCATAGCAAAGACATACAAAGACATTGTTTGGTTCTTTCGTTTGTTTTTATGACAGAAAGAGCAAAGATGTTATTTAAGGATAAGAAGTCGACAAGACAAACTCCTACCGAGAAGTCAAAAAAAGATTTTTTTTTCCCCAAACATAAATTTACTTTTAAAAATTTCAAAGTAACTTTGCCTTCCTAATCATGTGTCTTAGATGAATAATCATTTTATATCGTCTATGGTATCAATTCACATACATTTTTTTCGGTTACTTAAGGCATGTATTATGTATAGTAGGAGGCTTCACTATCTTTCTATTTACACCTTGTAGCTTCAGTGCATGACATTTACAATGTAAAGCTAAATTCTCTTTACATTTATACTCGTCCTTGGGGTTTTATATGATGTCCCTAACAATTTAGAAAACATTACTAAATACGAGAAGTATAGTAGCAACCATTACTATTGCCTTTACGATAACCATAATTATACAATAATGTCGCCACAGCATTCTATCTACAATGACCTTTAACAAGCACATGAGAAAAAGATGAGTCAAGATGAGAATATCAAAATAAATGTATAAATATATAAGAATGAAAAAGATAAAAAAAAATAAAAATATTAGAAAAAACAAAGTGAAATTGTACATATTAAGTGAAATTCCAATATCCATTTAAAATGATATAAAAATATACTCAAGCGATCAATAAACACTTCAATTAGGTAATATAAAATCATGAAAAATATCTAAGAAAACTAAAGAAGACTTAATTAATAATTATAAAATATAATAAAATTTATTTAAATATAGATGATTATAAAATAAGAAATCTAATCCAATGACATAGGAAAATCAATGTAATCAACTTCACTTAATGAGATAAAAACTTAATAGTTGTTGTATCTATAATGACCTTTGGGGTGTTACAAATTGTGATGGTAAACCTGTTTTTGTTTTGGTAATTGTCATAACAAATGAAATAACATTGAAGAAATGATCGTGGATAGCCTTTGTATATCCCCATTCCAAATCCAAGTTAGAAGTTTGGAACCATCCCAGACAAGCCAGCTCTGGGACACCTCTTCATGAACTTATATTGATATGAAATCCATCTAATTTACATAGCAAAGAAATAATTTGTATACTCCAAATAAAAAAATAAATGGAGATCACGACTGAAGAAAGGCAGAAGAAGAGAATTTTATAGCTCATTTTGTATTCTTGATTAGCTCTTGTTGATTCTGAATTTTACTGACATTGCGTTCCAGTTTCCTCATCTTTGCTTCTTGCTCCTTAATCGCAAGGGTAAGTGATCTCACATCCAAGGCTTCAGATAACTCATTTATCGAGTGCGACTGCAAAACCAAAAACATCACTTCAACATTGTGTTTGAAATTTAGAGAGTTGTGGCAAGAAGTAACTACTCCCTCTATTTTATAGCTAGGTTGGCAAAGTGATAACAACATCAGCAAGTATGCACACTTGGCATTTCTGATGCATAATTAGTTTGACACAAGTATACAGTGCACAATTGCCAGAAAATAACATGATTCAACAACTGTTTTATGCAAGGAATTTATATTTCTAATTTGTGAGTTAATTCACTAGTGAAGTCCATAGGTTTCCTAATGTGAACTTTGATTTCAAGCTTACGTGTGCTTCACATTGATTATTAAGATTTTATTTTACAAGCTACACTCATGTCCATTGGTGGTATTCAAATAACATCACTACCAGCGACATTAGGAAGGCATGAGGTTGCTTCGTGACTCTACTTTCATTGTCCTATCCTCGTTTAGACAACTAGAAATTGACGGATTGGATTTCCTTTTTGCCCAACACATCCATTTTTTGCTTTCGGTTTAGCTTCAATAACATGTGGAAACAAGTTATAGATATTTTCTTTTAATATTGTTCTCCAGAGTATAAAAATGCTTATAGACTAAATCTCCCTTGACAATCCAGATCCTAAGTAAGATCTAAATTGGATTCAGTTCTAATGAACTTAGCAAGCTACCATCATATCGTAGCATCAAAAAAATTCAAATTATATAAGAAGCCTTTTTAATTTTTGAAAAGAAATCTTTTTAGTTTTTTCATTGACAAGAAATTACTATTTCATACCTAAAATGTAACAGATTAACGTTTAACATTGTTTATATATCTACTATATGAGTAGTTTTAATTGTGTTACGCTATTATAAGGATGTAATGTTTAATGTAGTAAGCTAGAAACTCAAAAATGAGTTATAGATCCCTATTAAACAAAAATATATAGTTTTTGAATTGTAATTTTTAAGATCCTGCTCGAACCTACAAACCCCAGATTGTTCTTATATAGGAACTCAATCCTAACAACCTTGCTTACATCCCTTCCATAATAATTAGTTTTTAATTATTATAACCAAATCCTATATGATTCGCCCTAAACATTTACTGCTTGCATCATGTTGAAATGCAGCATACATCAAGCATCTCTTTGCCTAAAGAATTCCAGGAAGAATCTAAAATAGAGAAATCTTTACCCCTAAGTTATTCGTAATCTGTATGCCTAGATACTTCCTGACAATCAACAAACAATTTCACAATCGCCTAGCAGATCTTGCAGACTGTGTCTAATAAATGTATAGGCAAGTGACTTCTAACTTATATATTCAGATATTATTCACAAGTATTAGTTTTCATAAATACTACGTAATATTTGCCATGCACGAAAGATTGGCACGAACTATCAATCTAAAAAGAAAATATATTGAACCACATTAAAAATGACATGGTGTCTTAGTAGTGGGAACTTGAGAGAACTGAGATGCAATTTAGAAGAGGTTCCATGGACAAATAACATTTTAAGAAAGGTTCGACTAATCCTTGAGATATCATATTGCTTGTCCTATAAGTTGTTTGCATTATACCAAATTTTGATTGGATCATAAAACTCAGTTTGTGATGGTACGGTATTGTTTTTGTACTATTTTAGGACAGTGTACTATGTTCACTTGAAACAAGTAGTAAATATAAGCATTTAGAATTTTAGAATAGCAACTACAAGTTGAAGGACAACACGATAATCATGATACAATCAAATCAAGATCTAGATCCGGAAGTATAATTCTAACTAGACAAAGATTCAAAGAAAGCGTGACGATGATAATAGAATTAAATTGAAGAAATAATATCACCTTTTCGAGCAACTGTACACGCATCCTTAGCTCTTCCATTGAAGCCTCTTGCTTGTGAATCACTCCGAGGACATACAGTAAATGTGACTGAAGAAATTCCGAGCAGTGCTTCTCAAGGTTACATTGAGGAAAGGCTGACTCACAGCCAACTTGAAAGAAAGGGCAATTCACAAGCTTCATTGCACATACAGTAATGCAATGCTTATCCATCTCGCGCCTCATAATCATCTCTGAGCACATTTGCTCGCAAGGGATAATCTTAAAAGGGCATTCTAAGTCATGTTTTTCAGCATGCATAGCAGAAAATTTAGCCTTACATCCATTGTTCATGCAATTCAATGTCCTATATCCACACTGGCTTTTATGCTCAGCAAGCTGTTCAGCAGAATCAAACCTAATTGAACAGTGGAAAACATTCCTCAAATCCACATTTTGAATCAGAATTGCCGCAACCGCTTCCCTCCGATCTATTGGCCAAAATACATTTGTCTCCATTTCCTGCACAAAATCATCTATTTTCTCCTCTCGACCCTCACTCGATAACCACCCCGAAACACGACTGAACAAGTTCCTCTTTGTACCAACAAACTCATCGATAAGAACGGACACGACTTCAGTCGGACCTTCAAGAAATTCATCCACTGAAGTGGCATTAGCACCTCCTTGGATTGTGGCTTCTGCAATATACGCTTGACTTCTTTGTTTGAGATAGTCTACCATCTCCTTCCTAATGACCACAGCCACTGAAGCAGGACCCTTGAACAGACCAGTTGTATTGTCCACACAAGCAGTGGACAATCCAAAGAGTAGCATCTGCGAGATCTTTCGTGCCACAGCTTTGTCAAACTGATCGCAATTAAACAAAGGCACATTCTCCTTCACTGGGCAAGGATCTGATTCAGGGGCGTCCATTGCAGCACCAAACCCTAAAATCTGCACAGCAACCAAGATAACTAAGAATATTAGCATTCAGTACAGGTGATTCCAAGCATTCAACAAGTTCATGGGTACCAAATAACTACTTAAAGCCTAGCAAATGAAAACTGCAAGATGGAGAGATAATTACGTAATACCTAATTAAGGAAGTAAATGGAAAATTTCTTCGTTGATTTCTACGTTGTCGATTCTATAGGAGAAAATTGAAGCTAAACTAAACGAAAAGCACAAGGTTTGGATCGATACTCTGTTCGAGACGAAATCGATTAGATGGAAAGAAAATTAAAGTTACCTCTTTTACAGCAAGTCTTTCTCAGGGAAGAAGAACTGCGACACAGATCAACTACTCCGCCTCTTCGAATCGAAAAGAGAACAAGAATACAACTCCGCCGCCTACTCAATTCGATTGCCAAGCCCTTGAAATTGATGTTTGGAAAAACAAAAATCAAATATTGATTTGGAAAAGAAGAGTTGGAAGGAAGGGCAAGTCCTTGACTAGCCTAGCAGACGGTGCACCAGAACGCGACGCGTGAAGACAACTGCATATAAAGCATATGCGACTCTGTGCTTTTGACTGTCCGATGTTATCTTGGATGCTGGACCCTGGTGATGGAGTCGGATTGAACGGTGATGCGCCTACCGCATATAAAATCGCTGCGTTTTCTTTTGTTCTAATTAATCCGCAAAGCTGTCAAAGTCAAAACAGTTGATCTCATGAGATCTTTTTTTGGTTCATTTTCACTTTCCCCGCCCATTTATCATTTTTTTCACTTTTTCAAATTGAAAATTTTATTCTAGTACATGAGAATTTAGATGAGGCAATGATGCTAAAGGCTTCGAGTAGGAGTGGTATTGTGGTGATTTTAAAATTGTGAAGATGCAATTTATAAAGTAAGATGAGTTATCTTAGTATTGTGTCTAAGGTCTTAATTGACTATAAAATATCTTTGTAAGTATTTTTTTCAAATAACACTATTTTACCTATTATATATATTGTCAACTTGACGCAATCTATTAACTTTGACTTCTATTTATTAAGCATCCGATCAATGTTATCTATCGAGAGTAAACATATGATCATCTTTGACTTGTTAAATATTAAGATTTTTACTATAAATTTTGACATGCTTAGACTTTCACTTGTCAAGCATATGTTAAACCTTGACACATCATAAATTTCACTCATCAAACATCCATTCAATATTGACTATACACACCATATTAACTTCTAAAATCCATATTAGGTCAAAATAAATAATGGATGATATATTTGAACTCCTTATAACTTCAAAAATTCACAAGAACTAAAATGAATGTAATCAGAGCTTTCTAAGTTCATCAGTAGATTTTGACCAAAATCCATTGATGGACCTAGAGAGCTCTGATTGCACTCATTTTAGTTCCTATGGATATATGAGATTGTAAGGAGTTCAAATATATTATCCATTGTTTATTTCGGATTCTCAGAAGTGATAAAATATTTTTAGAAGAATCGACGTGCAAAAGAGAAGAAAAAAAGAGATGAAAGATAAAAAACGTTGTATGTATAGGAGGAAAAAGAAAAATGAGAAAAATGACAAAGAAAATAAAAAGAAAAATAATCAATATAGAGTGAAAAAAGCATCATAAAAAAATATATCTTTTGATAAATAATAAAATAACATGTATTTTTTTTCCTTCTTTTTTTAATTCAAAAGTTTGGATAGACATTTTGGTAAATTCTCGATTTTGTTTTTTTTTTCTTAGACCCTAAAAATAAAGTAAAAATAAAAATAAAACTTGCATCAATCACTGCATGAATCCATGCAGCAACTGCCGGCCTATGATACGCTACTTAACCCTATCAAACCCTAAACCCTACTAAACCCCAAAAATACCTCCCTCAAACCCTCGAAACCTGCAAAATTGGTACAAAGATGTTCACACACGCAGCAGAAGGCACTCAGCCTCCTCTCGTTCCCCATGCCCTGTCCCCCTTCCTCGCAGCACCTCCCCCTTACAATAATACTATTCCAAAAGCCGAGCCACCGTCTTCTCCGCCGCTACGGCCGTTCCCGGCCACCGCCCCACGTACTCCTCCATGCAGGCGGGCACTGAAGTCATGGAGCTAGCTAGCTATATTATACCTTCTGCAACTAACTAACTGTAAATCCAACTCCTGCTGCTGCCGCCTGATGAGTTCGAGGAGAGTGGCGCCGGCCTGGTCGTTCTTGCTCATGGTGGTTCTCGTGATCATTTCTTCCGGCGTAGCGGTGGCTGCCAGGAGAGCGCTGCCCGGGACGCCGGCTGTGAGGGAGACAAGCAGTGCGGGCTTGAGGGAGGGGCTGGTCTCGGGGCCAAGCCCCAAAGGGCCTGGCCATTAGAGGGGGTGTGAGGTGGAGAACTGCAGGATTGTTTTTTTTTTTTTTTTTTTTTTTTTTTGGGAATGACTGATGAGGCTCTATATAAATTTTTCATCTATGAAAACTCAGCGGATGGCCAATATTTAGGTTAACTGTCTAGTAAAAAAATTTGTTGGAGCTCGAAGTTAAAATTTATTTAGATCTGTTTTGATTTAGAGGTTGGAGTTGAGTTTTGAATAATTGATTATATAATATGTTTCTATTATTATTATTATTCGAGTTACAATAACAATCAGGATAAAATGGAGTATAAATAGATCTAATCCTTTTTCAAGATAAACTTCTTGCACCTCAATTCAGCCGATGACTTTGTTCTTAATTTACATCTTCTATAACTGATGTGGCAAAAAAACGAAATCGCTCGTCCCCAGCGTCCCCGCCGCACTCGACCCAAGGTCATCACGAGGAAGGTAAATCACAACATCCTGAGTGAGCATGTGATAAGTGAACATCTTCTATCACTCATGACCTTTGGCGAGTAGAGCGATGCTTCTTAGCTGTCAAAGGTATAATCTTCAACTTCACACCTCTATATCACGTTTAGTTTTAGCGTAAATCAAGGCAAGTCTATTAATTTAGTGTAAATTAATTATTTCATCTACCAGTGCTTGTATAATTGTACTGGTGTGATTCAATATAAATTAACCTTTTTATCATAAATTTTTTAATATCAAACTATTTCACATTTTAATCGGAGTTAATTTCATTCATTTGCATTCACGTTGTCAACACAAATAATCATTCCTCTTGTGATTCCAAGTTAATATTTGGATGATTAATATATTAAGGTAGAAGGAACAAGGATTGGACGTTTGATCGACTAAAATTTAGTTTTTAGAGGTAATTATCTCTTCGTAAAATTAATAAAATAAAATATAAGAAAATGGTGCGAGATAAATTGATACAAACACTTAAATTGAAAAACAATAATAAGTAAATAAAAATAATAAAATCTTTGATAAATTGAAATTTTCTTTTTTTATAACATTGAATGTCTACTTAATGCATCAATGATACAATGGAAATATGAGAAAATATATTTGACTTTTTAAAATAATATTTGCAAAATCCCAATTGGAACATATTGAACATGAGTGGATCAAATCCTCTATTCCTAAATTTCTCTGTCCCCTTGTCGGGACACGGGGACAGAGAAATTTGGGGACAGAAGATTTGATCTGGAACATGAGAGGCCTGATTTGAATAAGGAAAAAAAAATCAAACAAATAATTTTATTTATTTTTATAATTCAAGTGTCCAATTAATCCACAAAGTAGATAATCTTCATCTCAAATTCGCCTACTTAATAAATTCGTTAATAAATTCGAAAGCACAATCTACTACAGACAAGGAATTAAATTATACAATAATAATAATAATTTTGAAAAAAAATCTGAAAACAAATTTCAAATTGGTTCATGGCGACAAAAGAAAATAAATTGAAAAATGTTCAATATTAGCTCATCTGCAATAATGAAAATAAATCAAACAATACTCAAGAGTAATGCATCTGCATAAATAAAATAAATAAAAAATATTCGAAATTAAAGATTTAATTTGTTTGTTATATGATAAATATTATTTTCTATTTAAACAATAAATAGAAAATTAATTATAATTCCTACTAAATTTTTATATTTTTTTATTCAAAATAAAGTTTCTATTTTTTTTTTGGTATTGCATCACAATATATATACACTTAAAAGTCGACCTCCAGAATGTGTCTTTATTGGGATAGAAACACCCTAATCATGTAGCAGCTCAAACAATTTGAGGGAAAAGAAACATGCTTGAAGCCACAGGAACACTAAATAGTCCTCACAAGCATCTCAGGGGCAACCCTAGCTACAACCTGAGTTGAAAGCTTGAATTCTTGTCCTCAAGCTAAGAGAATGACATCAGGACTATCTGTGGGCACCATCATGGGTTGGATATTAGCTGTGAAAGCCATAAAAAACCATCAAATTATTTATATTTGCCCATATAAATTTCCTCAATTTCTCACCATAATCTGTCTCCTATCTATCTATTCTTCTCTTCCTCTACCTATCATTCATAAAGCTCCACTTTAATGGAGGAATAAAAGCAGACAGTAACTCCTCAATTAGTGCTAGTTCTTCTTCATCTTTCAGAGATTTTCTTCTAAACTGAGCCGAATTAAAATCAGTGGCAAGACAATCTTTCAGAGGGTAGAAGGAGAAGATGATGATGGTGGATGATGGCCAAAATGGTTGATCACAAAAGAAGAAGAAATTGCAGTAATAATAATAGTTTTGTCCTGAGAAACTTAGCTGGTGAGGAGAGGCTTAAGACTGACATCCCTGCCAAGGTCTGTGTTCTTCTTTTCTTTCTACAAATTTAATCTCGATACAGATACCGATGTTTTGATGCTCAAGATTGGGGTGTGCGGCAGAAGGACAAGGTTGGAGAACGAGTAGCAAAGCTTCAGCAACTGGTTTCACCTTTTGGAAAGGTTGGAATTGAGAGATTGACTTGAGAGCCAATAACTGAAACTTACAAGTAGAAATTTACCTTTTTATTTTATTTTATTTTTTTGCATGAACTCAGACAGATACAGCCTCTGTGCTTGCTGAGGCCGCTGCATATATCAAATTCCTCCAAGAACAAGTCCAGGTGCTGAGTGCTCCATATCTTGAGACAACAATGGAAGGGGAGATCGAAGTGAGTAACCTCTAAGAATTCACTGTGAAACATTCTCAAGTAAATATACTTGTCATCTACCAAAAATGACATATAGAGTATGGCATATATACTATAATTTGGATACTGTAAATTGGATGAAGGAAAATGATCATTACAGTCTGAGAAGGTGCGGTCTCTGCCTCATGCCGATCAACTCGATACACAAGCTTGCACAAAGCAATGGAGCAGATCTGTGGGCACCAGTGAACACAGAAAAAAACAACAAAATACTGATGACTGAGAACTTTGGCAACTCATGACTTGCATCTGTTTGTTGAGATGTATTTAAATTGATTGATTCCCCTTATTGACCTAAGACTTCATGACAGTTACCTACATATCAAGCATACTTAGATAATTTACACTGATATGTAACATATAATGATTTTGTAAATGTTCCTAAATGTTTCTGAAGGTGTAATATTTTAGCTCGTCTAGTGAAGAATGTAGCTTGGTTTTCCATATTGGTTGTATATTTCACTGCATCAGAACTCAAAAGGTTTGTATAATTTGTTTCTGGATGCTCAAGTAATTAAATAAACACTGTCATCAGGACGGCCACCGTGGCCCGTACAATGGACATGAAGTGAAAATTTATAATTTTTCATTTAGGTCAATTGAGCCTATCTTGCAAATTATCTTGTAAGGTTGAGATGAGAGTATGCTACATGTTTCGCTAATCGCTTAAAAAAAAAAAGCTCAAGTTCCTATCTTTTAATTCTATACTATGCAAGTTTGCAAACTAAAAAACTCAATTCCATGCAAGACAGTTCTAAATTGTCACATAGGCTTCAGAAAGCAGTAGACCATGATGATCTTATTCATGTCATAATTCAGTTAATAACAGCAAAATAGTATCAAGAATATTGACATTTAAGGATTAATATGACTTTGAATGAAGTGCTACATCATTCTCATCATTATTTATTGGATAGCCTAAGATAACATTTCCAATCGCACAAGACCACCTTTTTACCCTGATGCAGTTCCCAATAGTTTTTGAATGTCCTTCTGCAAGTACAGTAAATTCAATAATAGTAAACTTCATATAAGTACAAGCAATTATGTAAATAGCAATTAGTGGTGGAACCTCAATTTTTAAGGGTGATGTTATCGGTAAATATCTCTCAACAACTGTGCCATCTTTGTCCACAAGAAACTTTGTGAAGTTCCACTTGATGCGATTACCTAGAAACCCACCTTTCTTTGATTTCAAGAACTTGTATAATGGTGCAGCATTTTTACCGTTCACTTCAACCTGGAAAGATGAAGGAATGTTGACGTTACTCAATGATGTCAACTATCATGGAATCATATTCTTCTCTGGGTTTTTAGATGGTCTTTTAAGTTCATATATATGTATTAATTTCATCTAGTTTCTTTTGGCTTAGTCTGATCCTTTCCTGAAGATATTTCTTCTGAAGCAAAAGGTTTCCTAGTAATTGGGCAAAAAGAGAAATGTGCCTTTCTCATTATGCTAGAAAAAGTAGTACTACAAAAAATAAATAAATGAGAGGAATAGCAATTGTTAGTTTGCTGAGTTAGTATTAATATCCTTTTAAGGGTATAAATATATAGATTCTTAAAATCTCTAGTTTGTGTTAAGTTGATCAGCTATAACATGGTATTAGAGTGGAAGGTCTAATATTCAAATATCCTAGTGACAATAATATTTTATTATCAAATCATGAGTTAGGTTTGAACCAATTAAGTGAAGCATACTCATCCACATTCCACACATGATGGGAGTGTTAAGGATATGACTACATATTTTGGTCTCTTCCCTAAAAGATTAATTTTCGGGATTAGTAGTTAGCTGATCAACTTTAAGAGTAAAACTACAATGCTTAGAGTGCATGCATCACAGTTCAAAAACTAATATGAAACTCTCAACCATGAACTTACAGCATGTCTAAGAGCCTTAGTCCAAAGATGCATGAAGATCAAATTGTCAGATTGGCTGTATGTGAAGTTCAACATTTGAACTTGAGAATATACATTATTGGCACAATTACTAGGTGCTATCAAAATATTCTTTGAGAGAGACAATATCTCTTTTCTGCTTAAAACAGATACCTCTGACACCATGAAATTTGCACATACAAGAAAGAATGAAAATATGGTTGTAAGAAAAATGCTACATGGGTTTTCAAATATTATGTGGCTGTAATTACCTTATCGAATATTGGAAACTCAGCTTTGAACCTTGTGCATACGGTCTCCTTAATTTCTTCATTGGTTCCAGGTTCTTGACTGCCAAACTGGTTGCAAGGAAATGCTAGTATTTCAAGTCCTACAACAAATTTGCAACCACATACCTTAAGAACAAGTTATATTTGAATGATATAATAGGACAAGTAAAAAATATAAAATCACACCCTCATCTTTGTACTTCTCATACACAACATTCAGCTCTTTGTAGTTGGAGTGAGTGAGACCACTAAAGTCAGTAAGCGAAAAGTCAGTCAGAATACAACAGATAACAGTGTTTGCTGAATATTAGTAAGCTACAATTATGTGGTAGCTTTATATGAAAATTTTCTTATCCCAAGTTCAATCTAAGAAAGGTTTTTAGATGTTTGACCTAACATGGCCCGAATTGTATGGCAAGGAAATAGGCTCACATTTCATGAGAAGTGCTACAACAGTGGATGTTTCCAAATTTTAGCACATGATTCTTCCGCCTTGGCACAAATGAGAGATATCGCGGGAGTGGAACAACTCTTCTAGGCAAGTGATGATAGAAAGAAATAATATAGAAAGACCATTTGGATAATATAGCAGACAGGAAACAAAAAAGGTCAATCATCTGGTATCTACCTACATACGGTGCATGGGTCAAACATAAAGAAGTAATCACTATATTTTAACAGAACATGTCCAACAGACAACAAAAAAAACAAAATTTTTATCTATGAAAAACCTGACTTCGAATCAATTGTACAGAAGAGGATTTGATTAGCAAAATACCATTTAGAAGCAACGTTGACAACAAGAAGAACTTTTCCACTGTAACTGCTCAGACTAACATCATTTCCGCTTATATCCTGCGATACGAAATCAAGAATCACATAATGGCACCAAGGAAGAAACAAGGAAGAAACGAAAGGAGGTAAATATTACCTTCACATGGACATCGTAGATGGAATTGGGAACTTCCCCGGCCATTTCTTGAAGAGGCGGCTTCCAGTAGAAGAAGACGGCAGCTGCTAGTACGAAGAAGGAAGGCCAACTCTTGATCCGATACATGGCCGGATCAGTCCTTGCGATTGCAAGCGATGAAGGAAGATTGGGAAGCGCTTGGAAACGGAGTCAAAGCACGACTGTCGATGCCCTAGTTTCTCGATTTGCCCAAACCCTTATTTTCTTTTTCAAAATACACGCTCTTTCTATTTTCGGCTGCCAAACATGAATGAAATCATAAATTATAAGGTTGTTTTTGACACCATCTTCGTGTGTTTTCAAAAATACACGCATGCTCTCGACATGCACAAATCTTAAAGCAAAAAAAATCACTCAATGGTTTGTTAATTTTTTTTTATTTGAACTTTTACTGTCATTTTGTTTCAATAAATTTATTATTTTTTAAGTGGCTAGATAGTATCCACTGTATATATATTGAAGTTCTATAAATTTGAGAGTGGAATAAAAATTATTTTATAAATATCTTTGGTTACTGCAATTATGGCTGATCATTTAATATTTATTTACAAAAAACAATTTGGTACATAAAATTTCCATCAAAAAGAAATTTCTAAAAAAAAAACTAGATCGCATCGAATGTATGGGACACAATCTTACCTTATATTATCGTTTTTGCAATTATAACATCGTAAAACGTGATAAAGTTCACGCAAAGTACCTATATAGAAGGATTATTTATCATAATCACGATTCAAATTCTTACTCAACTAGATCCTGAGAATATACATGTCTCATACACAACAAGAAACAAAATAGTTAAAGAAAGAGGATAGAAACAATTTATGGAAAAAAAAAAGGTATAACTTATTTTCCATCTTTCCTTTATCTAGAAAAATTGTATTAGTAAAAAATTTGAAAAAGGAAAATTATGTATCAAATTTTTTTGGTTGAGATGATAGATGATAAATAAGTATACAATGAAGCTAACGCAAATCAATTTTTTCCTCAATGGAGCATGTACCACAAATAAGCATGAATTCTTTCAAAATGATTTGTACTTACCCTTGTGAATGTTTCCTTCTTACCATCATATTCATAACATGCCTGACAGCCTGAGTAGTCTAAAACCTGGAATATGCATTCACAAATTACTGTTGATAAGATATGCGGCCACATGAAAACTGTCTGGGAATTCTCAGTTTGGCCCACAGCCACAGCCACAGCCACGATATGTTATTACATTAACGATTCAGATGATGCATACAGAAGAAATTTTATTCCACTCACGCACGAGTCTAGGTTTAACAAAAAAAAAAACGGCATGAAAATGCAACTACCAAGAACATTGACGCCTTAATTTCTGTTGGTTTCCTGCTTGTGTAACTCTTGTAGCCCAAGGTGCGGATGAGACCTTATTTCTTGTCGTCACCTCCAAACTGTGTGGAATTTCCGTTCCAGAAAACATTCTTGTCGCTAGATGAATCACCATCATGCCTCAGAGTGTGGATATTGCTGCCAAATTGTCTGGCTGGTCTTGGCCTGGCACTACTTGAGGCGCTACTGTCCCTAGCAGTGTTTCGGTTATCAGAATCCAACGAGTGATTCTGAAGAGCTGGATTAGAGCCTAAAAGAAAAAGCAGATGCACGCAGTTAAGTTTTCCTATTAAGCAACAACGAAGAATAAAAACTGTGAGACTGGAAAATTGTCTCTGCTAAAAAAAATGAATTGGGGAATATCAAATAATCCATGATGAACATAAAGACGAAAATCTTGAATGAGCATGAATGAACAAGTAGGATTCTTACTGTGTTGCCAGGGGCCATCAGTTCTTGTAAGCGTCTCAGAATTTGATGAGCTATTATTCCCACCAAGATAGGAGAAGGGATTTACATACGACAAAACCCTTTTCACGTAATCGAAATACCCTCTGTTACTGTCATTTGAGGTGGTCATGTTCATACTAAGTTGAACCCTATGAGGCTGAGTGGCTTGATTTCGGGGAACTACTATCAGTGCTTGCCGGCTAGCAAACCCAAGTTCAGACAATGTTCTCCGCATATCTGTGTAAACAAATAATACATAAATCTTTAAATTTGAGGATCGCTTTATTTTCCATAACATTGTCACTAAGTCACAATCCGTGGAGTTCAGAAGAACATTTCTCTACTGTCAAGCTCACTAAAAGGTCATATCTTGATAATGTCAAATGCCAACAAAAAAGATGATAGAATGGTGAGTTGAAGCATGATAAGGCTTCAAAAGTACTCAAGAATGATGAGGTAAAAATAGTTATTGTTTGCAGGAATTTTAGTCGCAAGGACTTCAAGTTAAATGAAAATTAATGTAATCTAGGACATCCTGTGCATGGACCTGACATAGCAGTAAAGTAGAAACATAGACTTGGAAAGAATGGAATGATACTACAGTTTGTTGATTAGCAAAAGCATAAATTGCATTTGCAGATTAAACACATGTCATAAGTGTTGGCATATTGAGTGTTGGCATAAGTGTTGAAATCATACTTTTTTGCTAAATGCAGAATCTCTAGCATAGATAATACTTTAACATTGCTCCCATATAATGCATGGCACTCATTTTAGTATTAGCAAGATGTAATCAATAGTCACAACAATTATAATATTATAACTTATTGCGCTAAATTGTCAGTTGGAAACCAAAGTTCCAACACTACACACAAGATTTTAAGCCTCGGTTTGGAACAACTGGCCAACTGGTTTTGCCTCTCTAAGAGAATGATACAAAAAAGTCATTCATCATGACTAACATGAATCAAATGATAAAATTGGTCAAAATAGCATTAATAAAAGCATGGTGATCCAAACAACATGCAAGAAATAACACCATGAAATCTTAACATGAATACATGATCAAAATCAACAAAGTTTACCAAATATGGTAGGATTGAAGATGTTGCCAAAATTTAAAAGGTTGATTACCTTCATTGTTGAATAACCTCCGTGGATAAGGAACAGCCAAATCATATAAACTTAGAACGTTATCCAAGTTCTCATCAACAAAGATTTTCACAGAATTCAGAGTATCGTTTATAGTTAGTTTCGTCTGGAGATTGTTCCCAGTTGGCATACGAATGTTAAGATGAATATCATTTGACTTCACAGTATTTGACACACCACTATAAAAATCAATCTTCTTAACTTGAGTAGTTGTCTCTTGTGCTTCAGTAGCAACCTGAGAAGGTATTGAACAAAGTCTAGTATCGTTCCCATCTGGCTCTGAAAAAGCTGCAGCCTGGCTGTTATCAACAGTTGTATTTAAAATTGGGAAATTATTTTCTCCAAGATCAGAAGTTGTAGAATTAATGTTCTTTAGAGAATGCAGATCTTCACCACTTAAACAATCCACATTTCTAGTCTTCACAGCAGCAATAGAATCAGCTTGAGAACTGGTTTCCCCCACTAGTGTATTTTCTTTCTGCAACACAGTAGTAAATAACAAGCTAGTACCGCAGAAAAAAAATGTTTACAAATACATAAAGCATAATGGACTCATTGGTTGACTGAGGCTCTCCCTTACCAATTGCTGAGAATCAGTTGGTGTTTTAGATTCGGACTTGTCAGTCGGTTTATCAGATGAAGTTGATGGAACATTTGATTCACCAGAGGTTAATTGCCCAGATGGAACCACACCGGAACTGGGAACATTATTTAGAGTGTCAGGCTCTTTGGATGAGAGCGCTACTGTCAAAAGTGTTAGAGCTGCCTCCTGTAAGCAACAAGTGGCTCAGTGTGATGTAAATACAATCTAGCAATAAATACCAAAAAAACATTGTGTATAGTAAAAACCTGCATTTGCAGTGCTGCCCAAGCTTTGTCAATATTTGTTATAAGATTTTCTGTAGTAATGCATCCCACTGGCAAATCAGCAAACAAGACAAGGAATAGCCAAATTTGTCAGTCCGAACAACTAATCTGCACTCCTAAGGGAGATATATGCATTCATATTTACCATGATGCCATAGCATAACACCATTAAGTCCAATGGCAGTAATACTTGGAGTAGCTCTCTGTGGATCTGAACAATGCTAAGATAAACAGAAAGGAGTTCCAACTTGTAGAGCTTCATACCGTGAGCATATTATATAAATCTCAGAGATGATTTGTGTGATAACCAGCCACATGAAATTTTAATACATAGAAGGTACAAGTTAAGATATAAAGATAAATATTTTTCAAATGTCAGCACTGCATTGTTTTGACAATTGGACTTTAGCATACATAGAAGCTACATCTGGAAATAAAAAGAAAAGGAAAAGAAAATTATCTTCAGATTAGAAAAGGCAACTTTTCCTCTCATCTCTGATCTTTTTTTCTCACTACCTAGACTTCAAAAACTCCCACCATGAAAAACATGAACAATATGAAGACAGCAAACACTGCGAGACACGTAAATAAGTGAAATAATAATAGGACCTTAGAATCATTCAACGGATTTCACTTGAAACTATGGTTTAAAATCTCGAACCATGCCAACGTTTCGGTCCTAGACCGGAATGGTGTAGTTTCAGAATCATACCATACCGATATAGTTTCGATATTTTTTAAATATAAAATATATTAACTAAAAATAAAAAATTTAATCTAAATATTTAGAAAATAAATAATATATTTATAATACGATAATTTTATTATGTTTTAATTAAGCCTCTTGAAATTATCTCAATCATAATTAAGAGTTGATTAAATTTATTAGTATAAGGATTTAATCAAACCCTAAGTTAAAAACTCCTCACCCTCTTCTTGTTCTGCGACAACCGCTCCGGTTCGTGACGACTGCGGGCACGCACGATGTGTCCGAATGCATCTCCGGACTAGCACGACTTGTCTGGACAACATTGCCAAACTCACGCTATGCATCTAGACTTGTCACCGGGCTCATGCGATGTGGCTAGGCTCGCACGACGCATTCAGCACACCGGCATAGTGCCAGTATGTGGGTGGAACGAGATGTTTCGCCCCATATCGAGCAAAACGGCTCGAAATTTTAAACCATGCTTGAAACAAATCTAGACAAAGTCTAACCCATTAAGAAATGGAAATAAATCAGAAATTGAATCCAAGTCATAATAAAAGAAAAAGAAAAAAAAAAATGGACTTTATGTTATAAGTGCACGATGGCAGGAAAAGAAAATTTGGTGGCATAGTGAGAGAAAGTTGACGATAGCCAAGGTGAACACTTCCAAATAATTGACAAAACAAGACAAAAGTTACTGACTGCTTTGGTAATGAAGTGATAGCTTAGATGATATAAGATCCACTATGAGAGTTAGTTGGAGTTTTATTTCTCTGGTAAGTGGCACTCTCCTATCACTTCTCATGAGGCGCCTGCTTAGGTCACAATGGACAGAAGTTGCCTGCCTGATAAGACTTAAAGGTATGGCATTGCACCTTGACTAATATTAGATGCTGCATCAAGTGCCTTTAAATAACAAAGCCAACATGTATGAGGACGGACTCATCAATGTATCTTCTGAGAAGTTGAAACATTGTTGTCTATATTGAAACTCGTCTAGGTTCTCTAGCACTACAAACTAAACTACAGTAAAAAGTGAACCAAAAATGAGCATTTCCTTTCAATATAATGAGATGCGCTCAGGAATGGCCTATTTTTCAACCAAAAAGGGGAATCATTTGGAACCAGCATGTAATCAATCAATCTATCAATATATATAGAGAAGTTCATTAGTGATACTTTCTATAGAGTTCGGTAGATGGAGAAATTGAGACTTAGCATGGTTTGATGTTGCACGGAGAGAGACCTAGTATGATAATTAGGTACCTTTTTTTGCTTTCACATGAGGAGGTGGATTTTACAACAAAGGAAATGAAGATGAAAGTTGGAATTTTCACAAAAGTAAATCTCTCTTAAAGTGTATGGTGGAAAATACAAATTGCAACTCAAGATGAAAAATTATAAAGAAAATTGTATAGAGAAATTATCACAAGGAATTTCCATGACCCCATGAGACCTTGACTAGCACATGACAAAATTAATCAAGATGAACCACAACAATTTGTATCTGTGTTGTGTGGCAGAGATCCAAGTATATGAAGAATAGCATCATTGATTCTGCTCATCTTATGCAGTGAAAGGTTTAACTGACATTTTATAGGTTGAGAATCAAAGAATGTAAATGTCATTTCACTATCAGTTCAGTTGGTGAGACATCAGCATGGTACCAAAGACCAGTTAAATTAACAAAAATAATATGAAACTGCTTTGAAAATTCCAGTGAATAATCCTGCACAAACTTTCAAATAATAAGAACTTGACCAGCATAGGATACAAATTGCAGAAAATTGTGATGCATCGACACTTCCTGCAGTCAAGTGCAATAATATGCAACATTTTGATATTGATTCACCCACCTAATTGAAGGCATAAATGTCAGAAGACAAGACAAGGGAATATGGTGGGCACAATAAAGCAGTCAAATATCTCTATTTCTAAATGTCTGATCTGATAAGAAGAGAAACAACAACATACTCTTTGATCCAACCATGTCTCTTCATCCATTTTGACTGAGTTTTCATCATCTCCTGATGAGGAAAGATAAAATATTACAAATTCATTATGACTACATTGTCAGATAAGTCAATTATGTATTTCGTCAACAATAAATAAATCATGCAACATCATCATTCAATTCCCATTACATTGATGACCATGTTTTCATTGATGACCATGGAATCCTTAAAACAAGTTAAGTTGAACTGGTAGATTAAAGATTTTAAAACAATAAGCACTTTAAACAAGTACTTTTACCATTTTAAAAGTGGATCCACTCCGAATTCATTCACTTTATTGTTTTGTCATTTATAAGTGTTACTCATCGTTGTTACTTGCATAATGCTCAACAGTGCACAAATCTCATTCAACGAGTGGTTGGCTAGGGTATGGCAACATAAGACCACAAGTTGATAATTTAACTGGTCCATGACAACCTAGCTGACTGATACTAAATCAAAATTTAACACAGAACACATGAAAATCAGAGCAATTAACAAATCAAATAGATTATCGATACCATTTGCAAAGCCTGCAATTTCATAGAGTGATGAAAAAGAATATCCTGAATTTTTCTGCCCTTCAAAAGCATGGTTTTATAAATCCTATGCATAAGCTGCTTATGCAAGCACAAAAAGCTTATGCAATGTAGGACTGTTTTTTGTCTACATCTTACCTCATAAGGCTTATGCAGACTAAATCACTCCCTAGTTTGTCGAATTACACTAGTCATGCTCAAGTTAACATCTCTTTGATTAAAGAAGTTTCTCAAAATACATAAACATAAAAATATATTCTATGTATCAGGTCACTATATAATTTCTTTCAGATGTACCCTGCTAGTTGGCCAACATGAATTGTTATATTTATTTGTTTACTGTTACACTTTTATTCAAAATATTTTACATGGAATTATGGATTGCTTGTTATTTTTAAGTGACACAAATTTGTTTATATCGATGGTTTTGAATGGATTATGAGACAATATATAACAAAGGCAAATTCATATTTTTGAAGCATGATGTTAAACATTATTATCAGTATAACTAGTACTATTTTTAAGAACCATGCACAAAAATTAAATCAGACAACCCGAAACTACATTTACATACTGCATATGCATTATGCATTATGAAGTTGTTGGACCATATATTATTGTAATGTATTTTTAAAATCATGATTAAAAGTGAAACTTAACCTTGAATTATTAACAAACTTTTAGAAAGTTTATCCCAAGGTGTTTTTCCCTACGATGGAAAGTGGATAAAAATAGCCTATAATCACTTCAAAGAAGAAAGACTACAAACTACAGCTTCATATGCAGAATTGTGAATGTATTGACACTAGATGGTACCCAATAACCTTACGGTCAATACCAAGGCAGCCTTGAGTGCTCAACCAAGTTGAGAATGAGCTCCCCCACAGAAGAGATTCTATCTAGGGCACGAGGGTCATCATGCACAAATGCCAATGCAAGATTCTCAAAAATAGGGACTCAAAAAACGTTTCAGTATTCTAAGATTAATAATGTTATAAACTTTGTCATGGTTATTTAGGGTTTATTTCCTTGTGAGATGAAGAATTGAAAAAAAAGGATATACAGGGAGATAGAGAATGGAAGGAAGGGATGAGAAAGAAATTGTCCTGAATTATTTCCATGAATAGATATATGGAGCAGATGGATATTTTTATGCTCAAACAAATTTCAAGTTTTTCTACCAGTTTTAGGTGGATGAACTACGAAGGATGGATGATCAAATTCATCCCTTCAAAATATTTGTCTTCCATTTTTATTTGTCAAAGATAACAACAAAAAGATAATTCATTGGTCTGGCATCCCCACTCCATGCTCATCTTAATGTTCAAGGAAGCAGGCACTTATTCCTTTTTCAGAAAAATATATTACCCGAGTATTTTGTTTATCAATGAAGCTCCTTGGAAATAAGTTTATTCAAACTTGTCGATTAGTAATGCAAATATTTCCATGCTTAATAGCTGTTTTTCATCAACCAAGCATAAATGGACTTGTCTTATGATAATTTGCTTCTGGTTATACATAAACGGATAAACATACTAAGCAAACATCAAACTTTAAGCACCTGTTATGTTGTGCCCCATCAAAGATTAGTTAAATAGTGCAACGGCTATAATTAGTGCACAATAAAGTTACCTGAAATGTATACCATGAAAAGTTTCTTTTGCTTTCTTGATTCATTGATTGCCTCGGCAATGGAACGCTTGAATGCTAAAGAAAGTGTGGATCTTTCCATCTGTCCATCAACAAAAAACAAAGAGACGAATAGTCAACATCAAGAGTGAAAACTGAAAAATAGTCAACTTCATAGAAGCAAACAATTTATGAATAACCTTCTCCCTCGAAGAAATAGCTTTGGATACAAGTTAACAGATTATGAAATATATTATACGTTCCCTTTCACGAAAAATAGTAGGAAGACAACAACAAAAATTAAAGTATAAAGAGGAATCAAACTTGATTCTTGTTTTATAGGAAAATCAACACAAATTCAGAGTCAATTACGCACAAATTCCAATCAATAACGAACAAACTCTACTTAGGACTGTAATTGAACTCCATAAAACGCAATTAACTGATATCTTGCACTGAAGTCGAACCTCCTACCCACGCTTTGAGATTTTGGCGAAGACGGGCACACACAATTGGGGAGAACGATTCGATGAGGGCGGGTGGTACCTTAACCTGAGGGGCGCGGATCTCGGCGACGAGTAGAGGATAGATCTACAGTGCTCTTGGAACGATCGACCACGAACGCCTTCGATTTCGTTGTGCTCCGGCAGCGGTCGGCCCACAGCGAAGCGAAATATCTAGAGCCGATTAGCAATTTCTTGGTCTTCACAGAGGACCAAAAATAAGATCATTTAAAACAAATCAATATTTTTTTTATTTCCATTTTAATTGGGTAAAACAAATCAATATTTTGTTTTTTTCTTATCAAATTAAAAAAAAACACCATTAATTATTATTTCTGTAAAAAAAATAAAATAACATTTAATTATATTTTTCATTTAAAAATATATTTATTATTTTAACATTATTATACGAGCTAAAAAGTAGCTATTATAATATATTAAAATAAATAATTTTGAATTTAATTTAAAATATTATAAATGAAAATCTGCAAAAAATTCCTATTAATTTATCAAAATTATTCGAATTAAAATAAAAGTATTTTAAGATGAAAAATATATTAAAATATTAATTTAACTTATTTTTTATAAGTAATAATTTTGGATGCCCTCTTATTTTTTATCTAATTATTTTTTATTTATTTTTTAAACAAAATATATATTTAGTCAAATTTAATATCTCTAGTTTAATGCTTTTTAATCTAGATATTTAATTTTTTGAACGAATTAATCCTGAAAATAGAGATAAGTATTCTGTTAAAATTGGATTAAACTGGATTAAATTAAATTAATTTTTTTTAACTAACTAAACCGATTGAATTTTTAAAAAAAAAAACAAAACAAACCGAACCGGTAAAATATTAGTTAATTCGGTCAAAAATTGAATTAACCGAATTTTTTTAATTAAGGTCTAAAAATTTGATTTCTTTAATAAAATTTGGTTTCAATTTAAAAAATAGGGTCTAAAAATTTAGTTTGGTCCAAAAATTTGATTTATTCAGTCTATTCATTTTAGCCAAATAAAAAATTTTAAAAACAAACTCAAACCAAATTAACTTAATTAATTGATTTTTAGGGAAAAAATCGAAGTTTCGAATAAATCAAATTTTAAAATTTGGTTGATTTGATTGGTTTGTTTGATTTAACTGAATTTTACTCACCACTATCTAGAGATAACTTACTCAATCTTATTGAAATTTCTCACCAACCAATTATTCGTAGAGGTGATTGACTTAAATCCATGGAAATTTTCCACAACCCACCAAGATAAATCTAAAAAAACAAATGACAGGATGACCCAACATCTCAGATTTTTTATCCCACCAAACAAAAAATATCCTATAGTATACTGTAGTTGGAAATCGAATCATGGGAGCTTAGAAAATTATATAGGCACCATGTCATTGTTGTTGGTGCAATATCCTTTTGGTCAAAGTTGACCTGGTTGATTAAGCTTGAGTTGACTCAAACTTAAGTCTTGATATTTGAGTTTCGATATTTGACAATACATAGAGATTGTAAATGCAATCGCCCGTTTGGGGAGATTATTGATACAATTGACTGGATACTTGACTGGGGAAGTCCTAACTGGAGATTAGGCAGATGAAAAATCCTGGTGAGTGAAGTCAGGTGAAAGACCTAATGAGTGAAGCTAGGCAGTTGGAAAATTCTAGTGGGTGAAGCTAGGTGAAAGTCTTGGTGAGTGAAATCAGGCAGGTGAAAGTTCCGGTGAGTGAAGCCAGACAGGTGAAAAGTCTCAGTGAGTGAAGCTAGGTGAAACCCCTAGTGAGTAAAGCTAGGTGAAAGTCCTGGTGAGTGAACCAAGCAGATGGGAAGTCCTAGTGAGTAAAGCTAGGCAGATGGAAAGACCTGGTGAGTGAAGCAAGGCATGTGTAAATCTAGGTGAGTCAAGGTTGATCGGGCACCTGGTATTGAGAAGTCTAAATAGATTAAAGGATTAACCGGGTTGACTAGATACTTGCCACAATGAAATCCAGATGGGTCAAGGGTGACCGGACATCTGGTGGGTTAAGGAGGACCGCACTTGGTGATCAGAAGTCCAATGAGAAGTTGGCAAAAATAAAGTCCTGATGGGTCAAAAGTTAATCGAACACTTAGCGGTCGTAAGTCCAATAGAGAGTTGGCATGGAACTAGGAAGTTCAGACGTAGTAAACTTCCGAAGGTCATAACTTTTGACTCGGATATCGGAATGAGGTGATCTCGAATGCGAAACGAAGCTCGTTTCAAGCTTTACACAGTTTTCTGCTTGCCAATCGATTGGGGGTTTCAATCGATTGGTTGACGCAATTTTGTGCAGACACCTTCTTGATCAATTGGGTAATCGATCAAAACTTCCTCAATTGATTGGTCAATTGATTGGGAGAATTTCTTAGCGAACAGTGAGCTTCTGAATCGATCAATTGATCGATTGAAACCTCCAATCGATCAATCGATCGATTGGGAAGCTTGAAATCACGCGATAGAAGCTAAATCGATCGAGCAATCGATTCAGTTATTTTCCAGAAAGCACATAGGAACTCTGAATTGATCAGCCGATCGATTCAAAGTCTCCCCAATCGATTGAGAGACATTCAATCGATTGAGATCTGACCGTTGCACAGGTTATAGCCGTTGGCGAGCGTCTTCTTTGCATCTTCTCCTCCAACAACGAATCTCAGCGCCGATTCTCACGAGCCTCTCCACACTTTCATAGCCAGATCTTGAAAATGCTTGGACACAAGTGTAGTTATACTTCCAAGGTTTAAGAGGCAACAACAAGCAACAAGTAAGCAAGAAGAAAGAGTTTTCATTTGTATCTTTTGTATTTTATTCTTGTGGGTGTTGTATATTGTGAGAAGGAGTGTTTTGATTAGTGGAGTGTGTGTCGTGTGTGGATCCTTGGATTAGTCACCTCTTCTTGAGGTGGATACCAAGTAAATCCTTGTGTTAGTGTTGTAATTTTATTTTTTGTTCATTCCGCTGCATATCATCACCCTTTTTAGTACCAAAACAACCCCAACAATTGGAATATGGATAGGGTTGTAAACACGAGCCTAAAATGAACATGTTGAAATGATGGTTCAACCTTATTTTGTTTTTTTTATAAGCTTGAGCTTAATTTAAATTTGACTTGAATTTAAAATTTGACTTGAATTTAATTCATTTAGATGTTAACAAGCTCTTAATTTAAATTTATTTGAATATTTGGAACTTTTATATTTTAAATTTATTTGGTTGGTTATTAAGCTTGATAATACAAATTGTTTGCTTATTTAAAATTTTATTTATTTATTGAACATGTTGATAGTAGTTTTACATTGTTTACGAAAATTAACGAATTGAATACATATATATTCAAATGTATTTATTTAATTTCATAAATTATTTAAACTTATTTTTTAATTCATCTTGTATATATGAAATAAATATTAATAAATTCTTATAATGTTAAAGATTAAATTTATTTGTGAATATTCAGTTCATTCATGGCATTCTCTAATTTACTCTATAAAAATAATACTAAATATGATATTATATTATATCCTCTAAAATATTATTAAGAAGTTGGGTGGTGGGTTTCGGATATGGAATTCTAATTTGGATGACCCATTAAGCCATAACGGTTCGGATCAGATCCTTTCAACAATTCGCATTCTTGCATCACACGTCACAAGGAGTTATTCTTATTCGGTGGTGTTCAGTTCACAATCCCCTCGTCGATCTAGGGTTCTTGTTTTCGTCGCCATCTTCCTGAATTGTGTAATAATCTAGGATGAAAAATATATTAAAATATTAATTTAACTTACTTTTTATAAGTAATAATCTAGGATGTCCTCTTATTTTTTTTTATCTAATTGTTTTTATTTATTTTTTAAACAAAATATATATTTATTCAAATTTAATATCTCTAATTTAATATTTTTTTTAATCCAGGTATTTAATTTTTTGAACTAGGGATGAGTAGGTGATTAAAATTGAACTAAACTGAGCTAAATCGAACTAATTTTTTTCAAACTAATTGAATCAATTGAATTTAAAAAATAAACAAACTAAAACCGATAAAATATCAGTTAATTTGAAAAAACTAAATTAATCAAATTTTTGTAATTAGGATCTAAATCTAAAAATTTAATTTATTCAAGTAAAATTTTTTAAAACTAAACTCAAACTAAATTGACAATTAATTGTTTTTTAGGGGAAAAATCGAGGTTATGAATAAACCAAATTTTAAAATTTGATTGATTTGTTTAGTTTAATCAAATTTTTACTCACCTCTATCTAGAGATAACTAACTCAATCCTACCAAAATTTCTCACCAACCAATTATTCATAGAGGTGATTGACTTAGCCTATGAAAATTTCCCATAGATAACTAAGTTAAATCCAAAAACGCAATTGGTAGGATGACCCAATATCCCAGATTTTTTATCCCACTAGAAAAAATTATCCTATAGAATAGTAATTGGAAGTAGAATCATGAGCGCTTGGAAAACTATATAGGCACCATGTCACTGCACTATAGCTCAGGATAGGATTGTAAACAAATCGAGCTTAAAATAAATATGTTAAAATGATTGTTCAACCTTATTTTTATTATTATTTTTTTTATAAACTTGAGCTTAATTCAAGTTTGGCATGAGCTTACTTCTTAGATGTTAATAAGCTCTTAATTTAAACTTATTTAATTATTTGAAATTTTTATATTTTAAATTTGGTTGGTTGATTATTAAATTTGATAATTTCGTTTATTTCTTGAATATATTAATAAGAATTGTATTGATTTATATGATCCATAATTATTGTTCAAATGTTGTTCGTAAATATTGTTTATGAAAATTAACGAGTTAAATACGTATGTATTCAAATTTATTTATTTATTTATTTTAATGAATTATTTAAATTTATTTATTTAATTCATATGGTATATGTTAAATAAATATAAATAAATTATTATAAAGTTAAGCATCAAATTTAATGTTGCATATATTAAACGAATATAAATAAATTCTTATATCCGTGAACATCTCTATGGACATAATACTAAATATGATATTTCATATTATATTCTAATTTGGATGGTCCATCAAGCCGTCCGGATCGGATCCGTTAGCATTCTTGCATTGCAAGTCATAAGAGTTGTTATTATTCGGTGATCTAGGGTTATTGACAAAGTCGTCGTTTCCCTAAAATTTAATTTATTCGGTCTATTCAGTTTAATTGAATAAAAAAAATTTAAAACTGAACTAGAACCAAATTAATTGAATTAACTAATTTTTTAGGAAAAAAAATGAATTTTAAAATTTGGCCAGTTTGATTCGTTTATTTGGTTTAACCAAATTTTTACTCACCCATATCTAAAGATGACTGACTCGATCTCACAAAAATCTCTCACCAACTAATTATTTGTAGAGATGATTGACTTAGTCCCATGAAAATTTCATGCGGACCAACAAGGCAACTCCAAAAACGCAAATAGCAAGATGACTCAACATCCCAAATTTTTTATCCTACCAGAGAAAAATATCCTATAGTACAATATAGTTGGGAATCAAATCATGATGCTTAGAAAACTATGTAGGCACCATGTCATTGCACTATAGCTCGAGGGTAAGATTGTAAACAAATCGAACCTAAAATGAACATGTTGAAATGATTATTCAACATTATTTTGGTTTGTTTTTTTTATAAACTTGAGCTTAATTAAGTTTAACCTGAATTAATTTAATTCATTTTGATATTAATAAGTTCTTAATTTAAACTTATTTGATTATTTGAAATTTTTATATTTTAATCTTATTTAATTGGTTATTAAATTTGATAATACAAACTTATTTATTTAACATGTTGATAATAATTTTATTGATATATATGATTCACAACAATTATCCATTAATATTATTTAATTATTAAATCTGATAATACAAATTTATTTATTTATTTTAAAATTTCATTTATTTATTTAACATGTTGATAAGAATTATATTGATATATATTATTCATAATAATTATTTATGAATATTATTCGTGAATATTCATAAAAAAATAACGAACTATTCAAATTTATTTATTTAATTTAATAAATTATTTAAATTTATTTATTTAATTTATCTGGTACATATTAAATAAATATAAATAAATTCTTATCGAGAACATCAAATTTATTTGTTCAGTAAGTATTCTCTAATTTATTTTTTTATTTATTATTCAGAAGTTGGGTGGAGGGATTTAAGGTCTGTAATTTTAATTTGGATGGCCCATCATGCCATAACGGACGGACGGGTCGGATCTTTCAACTGTTCCTCTCGTATTCTTGCGTCGCAAGTCACAAGTTGTTCTTATTCGGTTTCAGTTCCCCTCGCCGATCTAGGGTTAGTCTTCTTCCTGAATTGAGTATAATGAAGCTCGACTTCAGCGGCCTCGAATCGCATCGTTTGGTTCGCGGAAGCGCCATTGACGATCTTGGCGAGGACATCTCAGCGCCCCCTTCTTTCCAACTCCCGGCCTGTTCTGATGATGTCTGTTCTAGATGAATTTGTGGGTTTTGTTTCTTCTGGATCTGCGATTGCTAATGTATGGAGTGTTTTCTTCAGTTTGATGGATTCCAGAAGGACGCGGTCCAGATGGTGAAGCCCGCGAAAGGCACTACTACGCTCGCTTTCATCTTTAAGGAGGGCGTTATTGTTGCTGCTGATTCGAGAGCCAGCATGGGAGGATACATCTGTAAGCATTTAGCTCATTCAAAATCTTCAGCTTTAATTATGTTATGGTGTTACATCCTAGCGTAACTTCTAGCATAGTTGTCTTAAAAGCTAATACCTCTTTACTTTTTGATTATTTTTTTTTATGCATTCATCTGATTGATTTATAATCGAGAACCAATTGTTGATGTTCGCCTGTAATTTGATTCTATCAAAACACATACATTTTAGCTTCAACAATATAAAAAATATACTATCCCAAGTGGACCCTTTCTCATGGACAAGGCTCTAGTAATGGCGCAACAATCACATTCAAAAGCACATGTCATATCGTATCATCAGAAAGTGTGTAGTAATTATATAAAAAATAAATGAATAATTGCAAACTGTCACTATACTAACTGGAATCGTCCACAAATAAGCAACTGGACCCAAAATGTAAACTAACTGTACATATAAGAAGAATGTAACAGAAATTTTAAACTGAACCATAGATAGATTGCGATTCAAATATTTAGATTCAAGCAGGAAAATAAGTTAGGCTGTGTCTAGTGGTGCATCCCAATACATCTAAGACTTGCCTTGGGAAGCTACGGAGGCAAGAGCAAAGGGATGTCGAGAATGCAACACTATGTGGTGCATCATAGTAGAGGTAAATAACAGGATATCAATCTAGCAATTTGATATGAACACGAGTGGTGTTATTAAAGTATCTAATGCTGATGAACACAATAAGTTCTCAAAGTTACACCATGCATTCACCAAACTAGCACTACTCAGGCAAGCGAATGAAAAGGTGGGAGGAAGAGTGAACAGGGAGGAAGTGGTGATAGGAAGCGGGCAGTGTGAGAGAAGAAAAGGGTGCAAGGAAAACCAAAGAGGGAGCAGGTTTGGCATGATACGAGTCTTTGATTAAACTTTGTTAATGTGACATTGTTTTTGTGATCATGTCAACATCCCATCAAGTGAAATTGATGGATGTTAGGTTTGTTGTCATGTGAGTGTTTGCTCAAGAGTAGGGGAAGTAGAGTGTCGGATTGTGAGAAGAGAGAGAGGAAGAGATCAGAGATAAAAAAAAATACATGAAAACATAAATTCACAAATATTTTTTAATGATTGAAAATATAATTAAAAGTATGTGTGTTAAACTTTGTTGATGAAGCAGTTTTTTCATCAATCATGCCAACATTCCATCAAGTGAAATTGATAGATGTAGTTGCTTGAATTGTTTTTGTAAATCTATGTGCCAGATTTAGGGAAACAATAGTTCATGTATGAAATTGAAACTGCAGCTATAGTTTCTGTATGATTTCTGTAATTAATTGTTTTTATTTTAAAATTGGACTTTCACCATTATTGTTTGATTCACAAGGATGGTATCTATATTAGGTTAGCCCATCTCTCTGATCATTCTATGCAAAGTGAAGCTAAACATTCTGGGTATGGATCTCACATTCTCACTTGGCAATTAGATCAACAACCGAATCTTTCATGAATTTGAATGCTCTTTTCCATCATGAAAGCTAACCCTTCTGTTGCCAATAATAATATTGTTAGCAGGAGTCATAAGCATTGTGCCTTCGATCTGGGACCGCTTTCTAATTTTGTCAGCCATGTATATGCTGATTTATCTGTAGAACCCAAGAAGATTTCCTGTCAATCATGTTGTTACTACCTTTCAGCACATCTTGCCCATCTTATTTTTAGAGTTGTGAGAAAATTTCCTGTCAAATATATATTGTTACTTTTTTTCACTGCATCCGGACAACCCCATTGCTCCAGAGCTTGCGGTTACCTAATTCAATTTGCTCTCATGTATTTGAAGCTCCACTTTCATCTTCATTAAAATCATGCTTCAATGTATCTATAAACTTCCTGACTGCTACTTATAAATGTTGAGTATTTCTATTCATATTTAGGATGGTCTAGATAATCATTAAGGCAAAGGAAAGGAAGAAAACATGATAAAGTCTGACCAGCTGTGCTGTGTATTTTATAGTACTTTATTCAACTTCAAATGGCACAAGCTATTATTGTCTCATTAAAATGCTTTCTGAGTGATCAGTCAAATCAGCACTGTCATACCAAACTGTGGTCAACATTATGCTGATCACCTTATTGTCCTCTTTTTACCTTTCTGCAGCTTCACAGAGTGTCAAGAAGATCATTGAGATAAATCCATATATGCTTGGTACAATGGCTGGAGGTGCTGCAGATTGTCAATTCTGGCATAGGAACTTGGGCATCAAGGTACGGTTATTGGTAGTGTGTGCATATTCTATACAAGTAAAATCTATATCTTATCTAGGTAAATAATTTCCCTTAAGTACTAAATGTGGATTTTTTTTCAGTGAAAATTCATAAAATTTATATTTTTTTTCCTGTGCAGTGTCGCCTTCATGAGCTGGCAAACAAGAGAAGAATCTCAGTCACAGGAGCCTCAAAGCTGTTATCTAATATACTTTACTCTTATCGAGGAATGGGACTTTCAGTAGGAACCATGATTGCTGGATGGGATGAAAAGGTGCACATATATGATAATATATTTTTCCTTTTCACCTGATTTTAATGAAGTTCTATGACGAATTCTCGTGAATTTAGGGGCCTGGGTTGTACTATGTTGACAGTGAAGGTGGAAGGCTCAAGGGAACACGCTTCTCAGTTGGGTCAGGAAGTCCATATGCTTACGGTGTTCTTGATAATGGGTATGCATTCGTTTTGCCATTGATTTGGGGTGGATCTTTTCTCGTTATAGTTTAATATTTGAGTAACTTTGTTCTTTTTGTCATTCAGATATCGATTTGACATGGCAGTCGAGGAAGCTGCAGAACTGGCACGCCGAGCCATTTATCATGCAACTTTCCGCGATGGAGCTAGTGGTGGAGTAGCTAGCGGTATTCCTTCTTTCTTTATTTTGTTTCCTTGATATTCCTGTTGATTCTATTAATTGATTACTAATTAGTTTGTGTTATTCTACTTTAGTTTAAATTATTTCAGCATTTTCATTGGCTGCTTTTACTTTTCAACGTATGTATTTATCACCTTTATAATTGCCACATTGCCAACATGGGATAGATAGATCATTATATATTGTGGTTTAGTTGGGAGGATGGAAATGAATGGCACAGATTGGAGAAGGGATAGAAAATTGGGGGATGTTTTCAAGTAGATTCTTCTCTTCTTTACTTGATGAAATGAAGCGAGATCTTTATTTGATGTGTTTATCTGTATGAAAATTGAAAATAACTAGCTTTGTTTTTGTATCTTATGCTACTAATAGCAACTGCTGCTACAGCTGTTGAATGCGCGTCGCAATTAATTCTATATTTGGATCTCAACTTCCTAGATATATTTTTGTTAATATGCTGCTACGTTTTTCAGTTTATTACGTTGGCCCTGACGGATGGAAGAAGATGTCTGGTGATGATGTCGGCGAGCTTCATTACAAGTACTATCCTGTGGTGCCGACCCCAATTGAACAAGAGATGGTTGATGCTCCTGCAGCCTGATTCACTCTTCTTCTCTGAACCCACCTAATCTGAACATGTCGAAAGCATGTAAGACTTAACGATAGATTTGATGCTGTGATGGTGATATCTGCTTTATAATTGTTTTTCGTCGGACATATTTTATCCTCGTCTACTTGGATGGTCTATTTGCTCAGTTCAGGGTCCTGGAATAGCTCCTATTCCAAACCACCATAAGGAAATGCCTTATGTGCTTATAGTAGCCACAATTCATTTCCTTCTTGATTAAATTCTTCTAGTGTCGTTACCACTGGCTCTGCATATCCTTTCATGGTTAACGTTCGTCTCTGCCAAGAAGATTATGCTGTGCGATTTGCTTCTCTGGTACCCTCTAGGCAAACTATTGATGTTTCATCTCATAAAGTTTGGGTCATGCGTCTCAAACGTTTAAGCTTTTTGAAGTATCGGAAAGTGATTCTTGCTGAAGTGTCCCCTAAGCACAAGGATGCTCTTTCTATAGGTGATGTATCATTAGAGTTGTCAATTCGAAACTCAAGCGACCTGTATACCGTATCTTTTACTTTGGGATAGCAATTGCGCATTAAATTCATTTGATGTATTATTTATTAGAGCGCAATTTTAGGCATGATAAAAAAACACGGACGCGACTCAAATATATAAATGGATCTAGTAGGGCCGTCTGAAAATCAATTCTAAATGTGCATAAATTGTATTACAAATTTATTCTATATATATAAAAATGTATCAAAAAATATTAATAATTTTTATATCATTTTTATTATTTTTACAACTAATAAATTGTTTTTTAAAAAATAAATATTTTGATATTTTCTTTTGTAGTTTTAAAAAAAAAATTCTTTCTATTCTTCTTCATTAATTTATTAAAACCCTTTGAATCTCTTCTAATTAAATTAGAAAAATTTATTTCAATTAAAATTTTAGTTTCATCAATATAATATTCATCAATATATAAACTTAAAACTTAAGTTATCTACTATATATATTTGTAATATTTATATGTGACTTTTTTTCTATAGATTTGAAAGTTTAATAAATTATCCTAATTTAATTTAAACTTAATTTTGAAGATTTATTGATAATTTTATTCTTAAAATGCTAGAAGCTATAAATTTTTTCAACGATTATTTCATATTTTTTTTCTGTATTTGTAGGTATTACATTTTTTGGAGAAACTTAGGAAATATATTTTATATGGTGTTATACTTTTTGAAGAATATTGAGAAATATATTTTGTATGGAGTTTACCATATTTTAAATGAAATATATTGATTTCTAAATTTTTCTATTATACTATATTCAAATTGTAAGTTAATAATTTTTTTTATAGAGGTCCCTTTTCTCTTTTTGCCCAAGGGCCCCCAAAAGTCAAGGTCGGCCCTGAGCACAGCAAAGCATGTCACGAGGTAGCCTCTTAGTTTGAGGAATAGGTTGAACGCCTTTGACGGGATAGCTCATTTCAACTTTAAGTAGAGGAGAGGATTGATCGAATCAGCTGAAAAGTCAACTAAACACAGGGATTTGATGAATAAAGTATTTCTGTTAAGAGTAGCAAGTGTCTAAAATTCTCTCTGAGTAGAATAAAGATTTAAGTAATATAGTTGTTAGTTGCTCAACAATAATATCCGCTCAAACAGTTGGTTAGAGGTTTTCGGACAAAATGTATTAATTGGAGTTGTCTTTATATAAGCTCATGGGCAACTTTAGCAAACATGGTTCCACAAAAATATCATGATAATCTTCGTTAAGAGTGTATTGTGTTATTTATTATTTTTCATTAGCTATTCGCGCATTTGCCCATATTAGTCAAAGGAGTCGATTTCACCAAGCAAGCGGAAAGGACATCGTATCTTCGATCTTCGTTTTCACATCTTCAGCTCTGCAGTCGCCGAAATGTCTGCATATCCATCATGATTAGATTATGGTGCAGTGGCAGGCAAAACTCATATCGCAACCACGCGCGTCGTTTTTCATAAATATACTCAAGACTACCATTGCCCAGCTCAAACCTCTGGATTTCACCAGTTATCATTCTAAGGACCAAGAAGACAGTCATTTGATTTTTGTATAACTATGCATTTATCAGAACGAAAAATTAATAGGGCATCTTTTTGATGAGGTATACACTTTTTTTTGGTAATCTATACGCTTTAAATTTATAGAAAGTGTGTAAGAACTGATTAAGATATGGCTTCAGTCTCAGAGGCCTTCCATGATCAGGAGGTTAGGTTGATTGTGGCGAAGGGTACATAGATGTGTCTACACTGATCCCCAAAACTCTTCCAGGAACCAAGGCTATAGCTACATAATTCAACTAGGTTTGACTCAAAATACAAGGATTCAAAAGCTAATAGGTTTGAGAGGACCGAGTATCCTATTTATAGTGGGCTAGATTCCTGTAAGCGAAGAGAATTACAACTCATCGTTTTGTCTCCAACTCGGACTTTGCTCTAGCCTTACTTCAGCTTATCACCAACCTTTTCCCTTCACGATCATCCACAACTCGAACCACTAGCCAAATCCCAACACCTGGTGTTACTTAATCAGACCTCAATCAAACAGCTAAGAATGCCAACTAAGTTAAACCACTTACTTTCCCTCCTCACCCATTTCGGCCAAACTAAACCTAGTTCAGAAAACTACAATCCGACTGAATTCAAATCTCTCGTCTCGTTCCCAATTGATGCCAAAATTAGGCTTGCATAGCCAGTAATGTTTTCTGTAATCTGTTATGATTTTAAAATAATAATAGACAGTTTGATACAACCAAACAATTAAATAGGAATATGATAACTAATCACATGTCAAATTCCAGGTGTACCATCTGATGAATCAACAACAAAGAAAGTTCTAACAATTCAATCCCTTGTAATAATCAAATATGATCAGCCTGTCTACGCCAACATCAAAGAACGCTGAGCTTGGTATTTGATAGATGCAAAAAAACATGGGTATAGCTTGTACCCGGAGATGAAGCTTGCCTATTTGCTTTCTGCAGCAATGGAGATGACACAGCCAGTGAATTTTGACAAGTAAAACAGATTTCTGAACTTCAGATGCACGATACAAGCGTGAGCTTAAGAAATGCTACAGTGATTTGATTGCCCAAAATAAATAAGCTACAATTAGAGGTTTAATTGACATGTAAATATGAGGATCAAGGTTTCCATATCTTCATTGTACCATCTTCACCATACGTGACAACTAAATTTCTGTGAGGGTGATGAGTTACGCCGATGACATCTTTGTCATGTACCTGTGGGAGCATAAACGAAAGCAAGTTATAAAAGTTCTAAGAAATCGTTTATGCAGGGGGGAATACATAAATACAACAATAGCAAAAAAGACTGTAAATTTGAGTAGAAGTCCATTCTTCATAATGCAATGCTAACTAACATAACAATCAATTCTTCCAAAAAATATTTATGGAATTAGTGAAGGATTTTGGTATGAAGAACAATACAGTTTAGTGGTTAACAATAGCACTAAAAAGGGTGTTGTAGACTTAGCATCCACATCATCTTTCCACAGAATAAATTTTAGACCATAATGATGGATAAAACTTGTCATTTAATATGTGCTATTGGTTGTGCTATAGCTGATATAAATATATTGTAGTCAAAGGTAAAGTAATTGTTGTGGGTTCATATGTAACTGTGTAATATCCTAATTTGGAATAAATCTAAGTTGATTCCCTTCTCCCTCCCGTATGGATAATAGAATCAATTAAGTGCACTCACTGTGATATGTTTAGGCATGTTTGTGATACGTGTCTCTCTTCATGAACTCCCCCTCAATCATCCATCCTACATTGCTCATGTCACACAATTTGATACTCCTAAATCTACTTGGTCAAATTCTACTGTTACAATTCCGACAAGATAGTAGTTTCAACTGCTTCAGCTCCAGGTGACTACCAATGCATCATCTCAGTCAGCTACCTCATTAAACCAAGGAGGAAACCTCTACTGCATCTATATCACAAATCACATACCTTCAAATTGTCTCTTGGGTCCTCGACTCTAGGGTCTTTTGAGCATATTTTTGCTAGTGCATCTTTTGTATCTACTCTCATGCCCCCACGCATCCTGCCAATGCCACGATAGACTCGCTTATTTATAAACCTCGTGTTATTTATCTTCTGCCCTCTATATTGCTAACTCTCCATTCCATTGAAGTTATTATTTATTAGTTGTTATATTTAATACTACTTCTGTTTCTATTTAGACGAGGTGATTGGCATTACTTCTGCACTTAACTAGCTGGATGTGCCTTCACTATTATCTGTTCTTTTGGCTAAATTCTCTCATCTCTAGTTGAGCAATTGTCTTAGTCATCCTTCCTTCAACACTAGAAGCATATAGTTCATAGAGCGTGAATCATCAGGCCAACAAATGAAGTCCCCTTTCCCAATGAGTGCCCATAAATGTGGTCCAGAACCTTTTTCTTTAGTTCATTTAGATGTGTATGGCCCAAATAGTGTCAACTCTCCTTTTGATTAAAATGCTTCACAATTTTCATCAATGGTCATTCTAGAATAATATAGTACTTTCTAATGAAAGATAGTTCTGCAATTTTTTTATATTTCCTATTGTATAATCTCTATCAAAATTCTACATAGTGCTAATGTCAAGAAATAATTCTCTCTGATTTATTCCAATGATTACTATCTTTCGATGACATTCTACATCAATCTTCATGTCTTCACACCTCAGCAAAATTGTATGCCGACAAGAAAAATTGGCGTGTTTCAAACCCATTCGAACTCTACTCTTACATATACATGTGTCACTTTCATTCTTGGGTGGGTAATACTAATACCTCACACTATCTTACTAATTATATGTCATTCTCCATTCTTCGTAGTTAGGCTTCATTAATTGTCCTCTTCCCTAGGACACTTATCTATGTTCTTCCTTCATGGGTCTTTAGGTTTACTAGTTTTGTACATCTTAATAATCTTATATCCCCTTGCTGTGATGAGTCTCTCAAGTGCTTCTTTTATGATTATTAATAAAAGTGATTCAGTGCTGACGTGTCCTTAGTAAATACTCCATACTATTGAACTCCTCCATTCTTATTTGAGTCAATCAAGGAAGTTTTCTTGTTCCTACACTGCCATTCTTACCCACTCAGTTGTGGACCTGCCTCCACCTTACGTGATTTCACCGCCTGAGATGCCACATATATTATATGGTTTCACCTCCTAAACAAGCGTATAGTCGATGTCCACCACATGAAGGTACTTCAGTGCTTTCTCAAAGACTCACTCTCCAATCACTAACAATTGTGCCAGATTCTCCCACTGATTTGGACATTCTCATTGTTTTTTGCAAAGGTAAATAAAAATGCTCCATCTCTCATCGGATTTCACATTTTATATCTTCTATAGCTTGTCACTCAAATGTTTTTTAATCTTTACAATATATTCCTAGGCATTTTTAGATCCGGGATAGAGTAATGGTGAACGAGATGGATACTTTGCATTCGAATGACACTTGGCAATTGGTTCCTCTCCCTCCTGGGTGTAATCTACAGTGGGTTGTAAAATGAGTTCTCTCAGTCAAATGCCCATTAGACAACACTTTTTATCATCTTAAAGTTTATATTTCCACCATTTCCCTCCTCTACTCTATCTTGATCTTTTTTTCTACTCTGTCTGATCTAAGTCGGTTGGTTAGTATCTAATTTTTTTCAGACATTTTGACATATAAATATTCCAACTATTCCAATTCTGTAAAGCCTTTTCAAATTATCCATGAGGACAACCAATTTTAATAATCTGATTATTAACCTAAAAAAGATTTATATGATTATTACAAACCGATGCCATGTCCTTTTTCACAACAATGAATAGCTGCCAGTATAAACACTAATCAGTACCTCCACTACTAGCTATATTTAATATAAATGATCTCGCATAATAATGGGAAGAAAATGAGAGAATAAAAAATTTCAAAGCTAAAGTTGCAGAAAAGACTTCAGATGAATATGTGAAAATAGGCGAACTCAAGCATGATGGAGTTCAGGGATGATCACTTTAGAGAAGTCAAGTGATATGTAGAAATGGAAGATCAGGTTCTAGAGTGCACCAATATGAAGAAATGGAGGATCAGGTGCAGCAAGTCAGACAGATCATATGCTAAGCCTCAATTTGATCAAATAGTTGGGTAATTAGTTTAGTCAAACTTGTATGGTAATTATCTTCATAATTGAAAACCTTTCCTATCCCAAGGGCTCGAGCAAATTACTAATTATCGCCATACATACAAAGCTTTCCCACCTGGTTTCTCGAAGTTTCCACTTAGAAAGAAAAATACCAATAAATAGGATACTACTACTTTCACAAACTTTGAAAATTGTACAGCAAAAGCTGTCTGGCATTTAAACTTTAGAAGGGGCAGCCCGGTGCACGAAGCTCCCGCCATGCGGGGTCCGGAAGAAGGATCCATTGTACACAGCCTTATCCTGCTTTTTGCAAGAGGCTGTTTTCAGGATTCGAACCCGTGACCTTTTAGTCACATGGCAACAACTTTACCATTGCGCCAAGGCTCCCCTTCTTGGCATTTAAACTTTAGACTTGCAAATAAATCTCTAAATTTGTCTGGCATTTAAACTTTAGACTTGCAAATAAATCTCTAAAGCAACAATGAAAATAAAGATCTACACAAAAGAAGATCATAGTAACTGAATAAAATAGATTGATAATGTGAACCTTCATTAGGTGTTCCAGTTTACCAGACTGATGGCTGAAACAATACATATTCCTGCACAATATTGAAACAATGGAATATCAAAAACCAAAATATCTACGGGGAAAAGCTGAATGAGTCCAACATATTGAATACAGTGAATTGGTTACACATTAATCTTAACACTAAAAAAGGAAATTTTTAATTTGGTAGAATATACCATTGTAAGAGTTGACTACTTGAATTGCATGCATTCTCTAATCCATTATCTAGTTCTTATTTTAGGCAAACCAAGTAATGAAAGTGTAGTGTCCTAGAGAGAGAAGTCCTAGATGCATATGACTATGTACTAGCTGATATGTTATGTGTAGGCTCAGTGTTAAGACCAAATACAGAATCCACTAGGTACATTTCTTCGTTTAGCTTAGTTGCATAAGAGAATGAAACAAGATCTAAAATTAGTTGCATAAAGGAACAAAAAAAGATCTAAAATTAGATAATTGAAACGGTAAATAACTAAACAGCAAATGATAAATAGAAAAAGACTGAACACTCATACATGTCTTCACCAACACAGTAGATCCATTCCCCTTTTGGGGAAACACACGCTGCAACAAAATCCCCTCCTTCTCTCTTTCCAGAAGAGAAACTTTTTACAACCTGCAAGAGCATCATTAATATAGTGTGCTCATTAAATATGCACTAAAGTAACTGAATTTACTAATTTCAAATACTGAGCATTAGCACCTGTCCCTGAAGAGTCATTATGTATACTGAGGAAGTCTTGTTGCAAACTACTATATGCTCATTGTTTTTGGGGGACAAATGAACAGAGTTTACAGAAGCATCACCCCCCTGAAAAATCAAAAAACTGTTCCGTTACAAACAAATTGAGGGCATTAAAAAAAATATTAAAATTGAAGATAAATTAAAAGATCCAAAATACCCTTAGTGGAGGTGGTGGCTTAAAGGTTTGTAAACAATCTGTGCTCTTCATGTCCCACACCTAACCAACAATACCATGAAATCTCAGGAGTAATTGCTGTTATTGTTTGCTGCTATAGCAATAATTCACTGATCCCAAATGGTTGGGCATAGTTGTTGTATATTTTTATTTTAGTAAATAAGGATTAATCCAACAGTCAAAGTTAATGTTTGTACCTTCACAGTACAGTCACTAGAGGCAGTAATAACACGACTGCCATCATTTGAGAAAATTGCATCGTTCACATAAGAAGTGTGACCTCTGAACTCCTTCAACAACTTGCCAGATTTCATACCATGGATTCTACGACCAAAAAAGATAAATTCAAAAATTGGAATGAAATAAAGATCTATGTTCAAAGGGGGGAATCTTCACATCAAAAACATAAAGGGCATCCTCATGCACGAAGCTCCAATGCGGGGTTCTGGGAAAGGGTTTTCAAGATTCGAACCATGACCTCTAGGTCACATTACCATTGCACCAAGGCTCCCCTTCTCATATCATAAAGATAAGAGCGACAATATTTCATGGCAAGTTAGACAAAAAGTTATATATAATGGCATATATGTTCTAGAAGGAACTAATGCCACGGTCCATAACAAAACAAATATTGCTTAAATAAATTGCTAATTTTAATTTAAATGAGAATAGTGGACCTCCAACAGTATAGGAACATATATCATGTAGACAATCAAACTGAATACCTCCTAGCACTATTAAATAAATAGTAAGATCTTTTTGAAAATATTCTGATAATTTTTTTTTTTTTACATTTTTATAGTGTCAATTATATGGAGTTAATGGATTCAAAGTCTATTTGGAAATATTCTAATAATCTTTTTTTTTTTTTTACATTTAAATGGTGTCAATTATATAGAATTAATGGATTCCAAGTCTATTTGGATCCTTTTATTTTTTTTATTTGCTAACATAAAATTAATGGGGAACCCTTGACTTCCCTCTTCTCTCAGGTGGCACTACTACAACCTCCACACTTCACGCTGAGGAAGGCAAAGGTAGACAATCTGAGCACAAGGTGGCATATATCCAGGGCAAAATTAGGGCCTAACCTCAATAGTCAATACTACATTGGACTCTCTAGCTTCACTTTATTGTCCCTCTAGCTGATTACGCCACCATGCCCCCTCCTCCCCCATCTCGTTTCTTTTCTATTCTTTTTGTCCAGCAGTTACAATGTAGGGTAGCTCAAATAAAGCATTTAGGAGAAATCAACAAGCAGAGATAAGAGAAGAGGTATGAGAGGCATTAGGAAGCCAGCAAGGGAGCTCAAATAAAGCATTTGGGAGCGGCTAACAAATGTAGACATGAGGGAAGAGGTAGGAAAGGCCTTGAGAAGCCAGCATAAGTCAAGTACTGCACATCAGCACAAGCCAGAACTTTCACAATCATGACACAATTACATACTGAAATCAGAACTTATTGAGGTTCACCATTACCTCAAAGCTTGGTTCAATACTAACTTGAACCTTATTCATAGTTTAGCTTTATATCAAAATTTAACTCAGTCAACATGTCCTACAAACTCAGCCGAATATAACATCGGAATTGTTCATTGTTGAATGATACATCAGCTGTAGGTTTAGAACTTAGAAGCTCAGAATAAATTTCACAATGTCTAAATATACTATAGCCACAAATTAATCTTTTTCTCAATACATGACCAATCTCATACTATGGCTAAAGCAGCTAATTGCAAAACAAGTTCAAGCTTCCAAAATTATCAATGTAGAGAAACTCATAAATTCTTCATCTCTTAAAAAGCTATATTCAAGTAGTAGTTGAAATAAGAACTTATTCAATTACTTTATTTTCTAGCTCAAATTTAATTAGTTAAGTAGCAACTGTACACTGATAAAGATAAAAAATCACTCAGAAAATCTCTAAGCAAATGCTCAGTTGCAATAAAATGATATGGTAGGATGTTAAGAGAAATTATGGGTACATGATAGGTTGAAAATTGGTTGTGAGAGAAGAAAACCTTGCTGTACCGTCAAAGGATGCACTCAATAGCTGGCTACTATCACGAGAAAACACAAGACTGGTTACACCTTGAGAATGTGCTCGTTCAAGGCGCCTCAAGCATTGACCTGTTCTAATACGCCAAACCTGTAACATCAAATCATCAAATTTATCAGATACAATTAAGAATAAAGTAGAAATAGAAACTGCAACCAAGAATGAACATAAAAAACCATAAAAACCCAAACATAAAGGAGCACTCTCCAATAGGCAGTCTGATAATACACCATTTAAATTTGTATTATGAAGATTGAGGTACTAAATAAACTTTAAAAAAGGAAGAAAGTTAATCTAAGACAAATAGCAGCTATACAACTACTAAGTAACCAGGCATGTTTACATTAATAAACAATAAGAAGGCTTTACTTTAACAAATATATAAAATATAGATGGACTATTGTACCTTAATTTTTCCATCTTGTGACCCAGATGCTAGCATTTCAGAATCTCTACTAAAATCAACACAAAGCACTGCATCATCGTGCATCATAAAAGCATCCTGCAAGGATTAAGCAACACAGGAGTCACAAGACAACAAAAATTGGACCAACTTTATGTTCATGTTATGGATGAAGGAAATTGCTACAAAATACCAATTCAATACATGAACAGAAGGCAATGTCAGCATTTGTCGGCATCCACCAATGATATGAAATTGATAACTAAATCAATGAATAAGCATTCAAAGAAGAATGAAAGTGACCCAATGGTCCCAATCAATCTTTACAAATAGTTCGGTTATCTATATAAGTTGATCCATCATGGTCTGGAAAACAATTGCATTTCATACAAGTACAAGCACCCAATCAAATTCTTCCTGCCAAAGTGGCAATTGCTTTTAGGCCATCACCAATTCATGGATAGTTTGTTTGCATAAGTTGCAATGTTCTCATTTTTCTTCTGAAATTATAAAAACTAAAACTGCGATATATTGAGCCATACTATCCTTTTTATAATTTGATGCCAAAACACTTTAATTTTAACTATGTCATGGTAGGCACAATTATCTTCATCTGTGAGACTCATCCAACCATGGTAGTTAAGATTGTGATCCGGATCATAGAATCTTATGGTCATAGGATCCAAACTGAACAAAGCAATCCATATCTGTATTAGGCTAGGGTTTAATGAACATACAATTTGATCCTATGTCTCTTACAGTTCATCTATCTTCCAACAACTTTGACTAGTTATACTATATTTCCATTCGATTAGGCATTTTAATGATTGACAGTTGGTGTAGAAAATACCCTTTGTGCCATAGCATCAGGAAAACTTTTTAAGTATATAAGATTTCTTCTTAAAGCATGGGTAGAAGAATTCACTCTAACTATTGTCATTAGATAGATAGTTATCATTACCTTATTGAAGTCATTCCTTGATATATAAAGATAAAATACTTGGAGTCATATTATACTGTTCATATGTCTACTATATGATTAATTTATTAATGCTTCGTAACATTGGAATAATAGTGTTTAAAATTTTCTAACTGATATTCTATATTAAGACTTGAAAGTTCATATATATGATGCATTATAAATGTCAAGCGCGGGCCTTGCGTTCACTAGCGACGCGAAACATGGCACAAAGAAGCGGGAGAAGGTGGAACAATCAACTTAGCTTTTAATTAAAAAACTTACGTTAATAATTTCAATCAACTTCTAACTATAGTTGGGATAACTTATATAACCTTAATTAAATCCTAATAAAACTATCCTATTGATTTAATATATATTTTAAATATATATTATTCTTGTTAAATATTTAGATTAATTTTTATTTTTAGTTTATATATTTTATATTTAAAAAATATTGAAATCATACCGGCACGACACGATAAGGGCAGCCTGGTGCACGAAGCTTCCGCCATGCGGGGTCCCTGGGAATGATCCATTGTACGCAGCCTTACCCTGTTTTTTTTTTTTTTTTGCAAGAGGTTGTTTCTAGAATTCGAACTCGTGACCTTTTGGTCACATGGCAACAACTTTACCGTTGCGCCAAGGCTCCCCTTCGCCGGCACGACACGATATGGTATAGAAACTGTATCGCTCCGATCCGGGACCAAAACTTAAGTACGAGTCAAGATTCTAAACCTTGCAACAACTTATAGTTAATTGTAAAGATATGTTCTCAATGTTGACTCAGCAAGGATATACTTAAAACAAGGTCATTTTATATTTTTATTGCCTACTATTTTTGATAAGTCTCTAGCTCTCCACAATCCTCACACCACCTATAAACATGTTGATAGACCTAATTGCCAATTGTCAAAATTTACTTTGCTTTCTTCTATTGATAAAGTTAACTTGACTGATGTATAAAAATTATTTTGATGAAAGAGGTACGTTTTATAAGTATTGACTCATTGAAATCAGACACAATAAAGTGACAGTTGTCGCACTATCATGTTTCTAACCTGTTTATTATTCGTACATTTTAATCTAATATTCCAGGTACCAACTAGTAATCTTCTACAACGCCTTTTACCCACTCAATCTTATTTGTCAAATTAATATTGCATCACAAAGCAGTATCTCTTTTGAAATCAGATAAAACATAAATAAGATCAAAGATCAAGTCGAGCCAGGGTTTCAGACCACGGTTGGCTCAAAACAATATCAGTCGGTATTGTATCGGTGTTTGAAGTGTGCCAAAGGAGAAGGGGCAAGGAGAGGAGAAAGAACATAGGTGTCAACGTTAGCATCAGAGGAAGAAGAGTAGGAGATGAAGATTTATCTGTACCAACTGCATTTTGATGCAGTTTCAACGTAGAGGAGCTAGATGGAAGGAGGCGAAAGAGTCAGCACAAAAGAAAGAAGTACATATGCTAGTTAGAATTTCAGCACAAAGGAGGAGCCAACGTCCATGAGATTGCAATACGATGCCACAGTGCTTGCATGATAGCGAAGGTTTGAAAGAGGGGAACATTGGTGTTCAAAGGAGAAGGGAGAAGAATAGGAGGTTTCATATATTGTGCAAAAGTGCCCATGAGTATTGGTCTATTATGCATGTCAATTGGCGGGTAAAACGTGTTCACCTGTGCCAACCAGCACCGAGTGAAACTTTCAAATGTGGATAAGACATGTTAATCCACATGATACAAAGTTAAGGCTACTCTTTGTAGAAAACTCTTGAAATATACATTTAGTATTTTTGTCACCTAGACCAACTAAAAAATAAATTTGAAGTTTCAAAGCTGGCAGGAATCTGACGTTACTACTTGAAATATCTAAAATGAATACAAATTTCTTATAGCAGTGAAAATTGAATGTTCGGGTTACTAACTCACATCAGCCTGATACTGCAGATCCTTCTTAAGCTTCCCACTTATATAATCCCAAACCTGCATATAATTGGAGAAATGAGTGATGCTATTAACTTGTCGCTCGCAAAGCACCATGAATGGAAAAATTAATACAATATCCTACCTCTACAAATCCATCAACTGAGCATGAAACCAGGTACTGACCATCTGGTGAAAATCGAGCGCACTCAGGGTGACTTTTCTTTCCAAACTGCAAAGGGCCAAATAGTACATTGGAATTCATTAAAAAGAGATGAATTTCTTCACTTAAAAAAATATATATATGTTCATCATCTAGAGTTGCTGAGAGAAAGTCTACATAAAGTGGAGATTTGGAAGAAACCACCAAAGCACATGTAACTAGAAGTATGATACGTTGAACAAATTCTTGCATATGCTAGACTTTGTAAGGTTTAATGCAATCTGAGGAAAGCAATATAAATAAGAATGTTATATGGTGATATTTATCATTATCATATAATCTCTTATTCTGATATGACCAAACCAGAAGCTTCTACAATGATCAAAAATGATTTCAAGTGTTGATCCGATATTGAACGGCAGGACCAAAACATATTGTTCTGACAGCTGATTGACATTAATATTGTGTTGGGCCACCCCTGCCAACACAACTTCGCTGGTAGTGATGAAGATAGGTTCTATCTTGGCTAGTATTAGCCGAGATAGAACATTTTGTTCCCATGACTCACTGCTGATCACGGAAAGGAGATGAAACACTATAAACGAAATGAAACACTATAAACGAGATGAAACACTATAAACAAGAAAGGAGAGGAAGATGGATATTCTACAGTTTGTTAGATTTGACATTAGATAGACATTCTACAGTAGTATTATATTTTTGTCAGTATTATACAGTTTATATGAGAAATTGTGGCATACTAGCATATTTCCAAATTTACATAGCTAAAACTTCAGTAACAAGATCGTTAGGTTGCATAACTATGGCTTGTCAAAGGACCAGAACAAAAGGCATTCTTTTGAGTAAAAATGATAAGTAAATTAAACACTATGAAGCACTTGACAGATTTTCTAAATACTAGTATACTACCAATCAACATATACCTTTATTGGGTGTGCAAGGGTTGTTGGATACATATCATCTTCATCTTGCTTCATTGCAGTTGTACCCCGGAACAAGTCAAATTGAGTGCCTGGGGGCAACAACCCTGGGAAATACAAAAAGAAAACCAGGCTTCTGATTGAAGGAGATTCAAACCAATAAAAGCCAAGATGGTTGAGATTAATTTAACTTAAAATTTTGACCTTGATGTTGCTGCCACTTCAAAGATTGGCCAATCAATGCCATCAATCGAGAAGGTGGTACAACAGACACTTCGGCAGCGAGAGCTGAAAAGTTCCAGAAGAAAAAAATTGATGAATATACTGCAAGAAATTATATGATGTGTTTAGCTGGAACAACATAGATGGTAAGCACTGTTTTTTATCAACCAATTAATAAGACACAAACCAACAATCATAATAGCACTGAAAAAACTCCAAGAAACTTAGCTAAAACTCAACATGTCTTCTTTTGTGTCATTAGAAGTATGCTGCACAAAAAAATATATTATAGAGAAGATATCATATTTTCATGTCAGTTGATCATATGCACATGGAAATATAAGAAAGGACATCACAATATAATTATTGACAATGTGCCTAAGGACACTGTGTTTTTCACAATTCCCTTTCAAATATAGTCAAGAACTATGTTGCTGCATAGAACAATCCTACTCACTGTGTTTGAGCAATCAATATTAAAATCTATAATTGTTTGCATAAAACAAAGGATTATTTACAATATTATAAAAGAATAAACATTTTGTGCATGAAGATTGTTCAAAAATTGTGGCAAAAATTCAATTCAATGTCCCAACTTTCACTATAGGTCATCTAACAGTTCCAGTAAAACCTATATATAATTCATATATTTCTGAGATAGGAACAAGTGAAACACTAGAAGAAATTCAAAATATCAATGTTTTATAGCCACTTACAATCTACTACTTGCTAGAACTAATAGCATACAGATCTTTTTAGTTTTCAAATATTACACTTTTAGTTTCATCAAGTCTATAATAGTTATAAAAACATGCAATATAAACAACAATATATTCTAGATGCTCAATGGACATAATAAACCAAACAAGATCTGACAAAGAGATTCCAGTATAAAAAATTGAGAAGGAACATTCATAATCTTGAATGTTAAAATGGAACCTTGAGCGATTTGTGAACGGCGCTTCTCCTTGGTAGACTCTTGATATGCCTGATAAGTGGCAAAAGCAACCCATATCAAACAAAGAATGATCACATTGAAGGATCAAACTACAGTAAACAAAATGCACACAGGATACATGTTCCATGCTGAGGAGGATACAACAGAATCTAGGTCAAGATGAAGCTTAGAACATAGCACGAATTTTTAATGGGAAGTTATAGAACCTACATTTTTCAACTAAAAATTATCTATATTGGTCCTTGTAGCTTTAAGAATCACATTAAACCATTTAGCCTTCTTGGAAAAAGAGAGCTGCACTGTCTTTCTGAAATTTCTGTACATCGATCAGATGACTCACTGTTTTGGTTACCCTAGTATGTTGTTTCAGGAGAGTTATAATGTGGCAGAACTGAACTTGAAAAATTGGAGCCAATAAACACAGATAGTGGAAGTGGTAAGACAGGATAGTCAACGGGATGGTCAACAAAACAAAGAAAATCCAGTACAAAAATATGACAATGATTTTGTAATAATAACGGGATTAAACTAGGATTAACAAAGACATTGCTGAAATTAATTGCATATCAAAATAACCAATAATACAAACCTCATTGGGATCAAAGTATGTTCGAACTAAGAGATGTTCAAGACGTAAATATCTCTCAGGTTGTTCTTGCTTCATTACTCCCATAACCTGTGTTTGTCTAAGAATAGCTCGTGCAGTGTCCAACTCACGAAGCTCAATCATTTCAAGAACAATCTGTCAGGCAACAACTGGAATCAAAATCTCACAAATTGTTATTTTTGGCAAATCCAACAAAAGCATGTTGAGTATTCTTTAAAAAAGGCAGTAAGATAGGTCTCAGGCTTCACTAAATTAACAAAAACCATTACATTTAGATAAAGAAAATCAGTAAGGGACAATTTTATCCAAGTGCTTATGGAACAAAATTTACATTATTATGTTCAAGTGAGAAATGAATGATCTGTTCTATAGGTAATAATCCCATAAAAAGTTGCAAATTCAAAAAATAGAAATTGAACAAATAGAATAGACACTCACTTACACTTAGAACATAAAATAATATATTATCTACGACAATTTCAAGCTACTCTCCTCCCAATAAACAACAATGATGTATGCAATAAAGAAAGACTTAAAATTAAAACAAAGGGTGGAAAATGTCACATAAAAAAAATGAAAATGGAGTAATGTTCGATTAGTCAAAAAGATACCAAAATCTGAAGCTACCAACCTGTTCATAGAGGTCCTCCAGTTTCTTTCTAGGAAGTTTAAGTTGTGCAACCTGAGGCAATATTGCATCCCATCTTCCACTATTGATGTCAGCGATAAATGTTTCAAGACTGTCCACAGTGTTTAATGAGACTTGGCACTCCCTCTGCAACGTCTGGAAGGTTTCATGTAATGAATTTTCTTTGCAGAACTGAAGAACAATTTTGATTACACTGCAATACAAAGCAATGAAAATAAGATTATCTAAGTAGTGACTCTAGTAAGTCAGCAAGGGAAAATATAATATATCAATAACATAAAAGTTTGTTTGGTGAAAATGATGAGACTATAAAAAGAAAGAAAATTTTTTTACAGAATTTATTAACAACACAACAACAACCAAGTCTTTCCCATTAGGTGAGATTGGTTGTATAAATCCTTTTACGCCATTGAGCTCTATCTCCTATTATATCATCATCTATATTTAAATAAATTTTATCTTATTTTATTGTTTCTAACCAAGTCTTTTTTTGGTCTTCCTCTTCCTCGTTTGATATACATGTTTATCATAGTTTCACATCGCCTAACTGAAACATTTATTGGTCGTCTAATATATGTCCGTACCATCTCAAACATGTCTCTCGGAGTTTTTCCTCAATAGATGCAACTCCGACTTTCTCTCTAATGCTCTCATTTCTTATTTTGTCCATCCTCGTATGTCCACACATCCACCTTAACATCCTCATCTCTGCAGCTTTCATCTTTTGCTCATGTGCTCGAGTCATAGCTCAACATTTAGCTCCATATAACATAGGAGGTCTAACTGCGCTTTTATAGAACTTACCTTTAAGCTTAAGAGGTACTTTACGGTCACATAAAACACTCGACGCACCCCTCCATTTCACCCATCCTGCTTGTATTCTATGTAAGACATCTCTCTCAATCCCTCCATCGTTTTGCAAAAATGATCCTAAATATTTAAATCTCTCGGTTCCGGATAACTCGTCCTCTCTTATCTTAACAATTGTTTCATTACTTCTAATATTGTTAAACTTAAATTCCATATATTCTGTCTTTAATCTGCTAAACTTAAAATCTTTCCCTTCTAGTGTTTCCCTCCAAAATTCTAGTTTAGCATTTACTCCTTCACGTGTTTTATCTACCAAAATAATATCATATGCAAACAACATGCACCACAGTACTATGTCTTGAATGTGCGCAATGAGTTTGTCCATAATTAGTGTAAAAAGATAGAGACTTAGAGCTGATCCTTGATGTAACCCTATCTTTATTGGAAATGCTTCAGTTACTCCGCCTGAAGTCTTTACTCTAGTCGTTACATCCTCATACATATCCTTAATTAGTTCAATATATGTTACGCTAACACCTCTCTTTTCTAAAATTCTCCATATAATTTCTCTTGGGACTCTATCATAAGCTTTTTCTAAGTCAATGAATACCATATGTAGATCTTGTTTTTGCTCCCGATATTTTTCAATTAATTGTCTAAGAAGATGTATAGCTTCTATTGTCGACCTTCCAGGCATAAACCCAAATTGATTTTCTGTCACTGTGGTCTCCTTCCTTAATCTTTTTTCTATTACTTTTCCCCAAAATTTCATAGTATGACTCATTAGTTTAATACCCCTATAGTTTGCACAATTTTGTACATCTCCCTTATTCTTATATAAGGGAACTAGAGTATTTATCCTCCATTGATCAGACATTTTTTTTGTTTTCAATATCATGTTAAATAATTTTGTAAGTCATTCAATATCTGGTTTCCCTAAGCACTTCCATATCTCTATCGGAATATCGTCTAGTCCAACGGCTTTTCCATTATGCATCTCATTCTAAGTTTGTTTTACTTCTGAAGTTTGAATTCTACGATAAAAATTAAAATTTCTATGCTCATTTGACCTACTTAAATTACCTAAGTTAAGTTGGTCACCTAAACCTTCATTAAAAAGTTGATGAAAATACCTCTTCCACTGCTCTTTTATTTCTCCATCGTTTACTAATACCCTATTACATTCATCTTTAATACATTTTATTTGACTAAGATCTCTTATTTTCCTTTCTCTCACTTTAGTTATTCTATAAATGTCTCTTTCCCCCTCTTTTGTATCCAATTTTTGATATAATCATTCAAAAGTTTCATTTTTTGCTTCACTCACTACTTTCTTAGCTTCTTTCTTGGTTATTGTATATTTTTTTAAGTTTTCCTCGTTCTTACAAATATATTTATAAGCTATTCGTTTTTCCTTCACTTTCTCTGGTACTTTCTCATTCTACCACCAAGATTCTTTACTTAGTGGTGCATGTCCCTTTGACTCACCGAGTACACTCTTAGCTACTATTTTCAACTTTGATATCATCTTATCCCATGTTGTATTAGAGTCATCGTATATTTCACCTAATGCTTGTACTTCTACCTTCTCCTTAAATATATGTTGCTTCCTATCCTTTAACTTCTATCAATTAATTCTAGGAATCGTATATATTTTCTTTCTATTGATACTATGTTTGAGGCATATATCCAACACTACTACCTTATGTTGGGTAGTTAAGCTTTCTCCAGGGATGACTTTGCAATCTTTACAAATCTTTCTATTCTTCTTCTTAGCCATAAGAAAGTCAATTTGCGATTTATTATTCTCACTTTTGAATGTGACTAAGTGTTCTTCTCTTTTCTTAAAAAAATGTATTAGCTAATATAAGGTCATATGCTATCGCAAAATCTAATATAGTTTTCCCTTCATCATTCCTCGTTCCAAACCCATAACTCTCATGTACTCTCTTATATTCCTCATTTTTCACTCCGATATACTCATTTAGATCACCTCCTATTAAAATCATTTCATTTGGTGGAATATTTTGTAATATTTCATCTAAGTTCTCCCAAAACTTTAATTTGGTAGCTTCATCTAATTCTACTTGTGGTGCATATACGCTAATTATATTCATACTTTCTTTCGCCACTATTATCTTAAGGGCTATAATTCTATCCCCTTTTCTAACTACTCCTACAACTTCATCCTTTAATAAACTATCTACAATAATACTCACTCCATTTCTCGCTTTACTCTTTCTCGTGTACCATAACTTAAAACCCGAATTCTCTATCATCTTTGTCTTCTCGCCTGTCCATTTTGTCTCTTGTACACACAAAATACTAATTCTTCTCCTAATCATCATATCTACTACCCCCATTGATTTACCAGTAAGAGTTCCTATGTTCCATGTTCCATGTTCCAAATCTTAGATTATTAGTTTATTTATCATATTTGTTCTTATCCAACCTATGGTGTGAGAACTATTGCCTATTTAACACTACACCAAAGTTCTCATGGAAATGTAACGGTCCTCGCTAGTCGGACCCTATAACGCGAACTCTTACATATTTAGCACTATACCCGAGTTCTGGAGATGCAACGGTCCTTGCCGAGACGTTATAGTCAGAGCCTGCAACATGTTCCTTCCGGAGAAGGACCTAGCATTAGCACAATAGTTTAATGGATCCATTCATTGAATATTTGTCATAGTTTTGACGCTGGCTAACAACCTAACGCAACCCTCCTCTTTTATCCGGGCTTGAGACCGGCCATGACCAGTCATCATGGGCGGAGTTTTTACAAGATTTATTATAAAGAAAAAAATTGTAATGGGGTTCTGCATAGTAGCTGCAATGTTATCAGTTTAAAAAATCTCTTATTCCTGAAAAAGTTTAGAGTAAAAGAAAATAAATTGATCCGTTGGAGTATCATTTTACTTACTACATGAAAATGAAGATGCAATCAAAGCACCACAGTGAGATATTTCCCCTTCAAAGCTTTTATAATGTCTAGACGACAGTGACTAGAATACACTTTGCAGTAATCTTCAAAATAACTTAAATAAAAAAGAAACCTAACAAATGATTTGACTATCCATTGACACAACTTTCATCTGTTGATCACCTCAAAATCCTCACTTGATCAGCATTTTGAAACACAAGGGGTGACTCTACACTATCAGGTACACAAGTTTCCATCCAGTTCAACTGAAAAAATACACTGCATAAATTGAATCACACCTCACTCAGGTTCTCTATTCTTCTGATTGAATAGACAAGGGGGGTAAGATTTCTAAATCATCACACTTGACCCAGTGCATAGGGCGTCAGCCAAGCTTGCTTAATGACTTTTTTTTTTAACAATTCTAACAATGTGTTATATCCCCAACAATGCAAATAAAGTCCTCCATCTCCATCAAACTAAATCACTATCCTAGACCTCCAGCGAAATGGTGCTTGCCATTGCAGTAGGACTAGCTTCAGTTGTGATGGTCTATCAGGATACAATTACACAAGTGGCGAGAGGATCAACGTTCAACAAATGGACAAGTTGTTTCCTCGATGACAACTCAGGTCACAAATTTTAGGTTTCCTCCGCATTTTAAGTTCCCTGATAACATAAGTTTCCATGACTCTAAATTTAGGGTTGCCCCTTCAGAAACTATACCAGCACAAAACGTACAACAAATCCCAACCCAAATGGTGAAGAAAACAACTCTACCTACATAGAAGATAAAGGAGGATGAGGCAGTTGTTGTCAATAAAGAGAAGCCTAAAACAAAGGACTTACTCCCGCGCTTCAATTTCCAGTGTCGACATGACCGAACGAGCTTACTGCAAAACAGTAAAGCGTAGGCTTGAGTAGGCCGCTGTCTCGTGGTCGGCGCGTCAGAATGCTCCAGCTCCACGAACCCTAGACACCGGACGCTTCCTCAACAGGGTGCTTCCAGTTCAGCAGTCGTCAGAACGGCCAAGAATGCAGGGACTCGGAGGTGGCGGACGGAGCAGAGGAGTTCGCTTCGGTCTAGAGGGTGAATTAGGTTTAAGTATATCGAGCCATATTTTCATCTCTTCATCTCCCTTCTTCCTTTCTTCAAGCAAACGAGAGAGGGAGAACTGGTCTCGGCTGTAGCCGGACCTCGCAGCTACGGGCGGCGCAGACTCTCACAGCGACCGTGGACGCGAGTGTGTGCGGCGGCCGGTGAGAGAGTTCGAGAGGAGGGAGGGAATAGGGAGCAAGGGAAGGGGCGAACCGCTGAGCGGACCGGCGGTTCGGAATAAATCCGTAAATCAGTCGCTGATCCGAAAACTTATCGGGTCAACCATCGAATCCAATTTGAATCCGAATTACATCGGACCATAACTCTCACTAATCACTCGTGGGGAATAAAATCCTGCTCACGTGTCACGTCCATTATAATTTATCTCCTTTTCGATTGTCTTCGCACTGGTGATGTCGAAGGACAAAGTCCTCTTTTACCATTTATATAAATGAATCAAATATTTTTAAGTAAGTTTAGCATTACGATTTGGTTAAAATTTATTTATGTTTATTTAATATATATCTTATTATCTTATTATTTTATTAAAAATCTCCTCTCTTTACTAACTAACTTTGGTGAAGCCTAAAATGTATTTACGTTAACGCCCTTTTTTCTATTTATACTAAAAATAATTTCAAGGTTTATTAGTAATTCCACAAGCGAAACAATCTAGAATTGTTCTTATCATTAATTTTTTGATTGTTTTATATAAAAAAATATAGTTCTCTTTAGTCCCATATTTTAAAATTGACAACACTATGATTAAAGAAGCTTCTATAAATATTTTAAACCGACAATGTTAAAAAATATACTTTTCTTAGTTTTTTTTTACTAAGACAAGTATAATATTAAATTAAAATAATTTTTTACATAGGGAAGAGATTCTCTAGCTTGGTTTACTTTTCTTAGTACTAAGACAAGTATAATATTAAATTAAAATAATTTTTTGCATAGGGAAGGAATTCTCTAATCTTACCCAAATAATTAATTCTTGGTTTATAAAACAATTCGGATTTTCAAAGACCCAAATAATTTATTATATTACATACGCAACGCGTGTGCACGACCACACTAGTATATATATATATATATAATTAAATTAATAAATTTGAACAATTTATTAAATCAAATAAATAAATTTAAATATATATATATTTATTAATATTCATGAAAAAAATTATGAGTAATTCGTGAATAATATTCACAAATAATGCTCATCAATAAACTCTTATTAATATGATAAATAAATAAAATTTTAAAAATAAACAAACTTCTTGAATAATAAATCAAATAAATTTTAAAATATAAAATTTTTAAATAATTAAATAAACTTGAATTAAGATATTGAGAACATTTAAACAAATCAAACTCAAACTCGTAAAAAGAAAAAAAATTAAGTCAAATTTAAACAATCATTATAATTTGATTTATTTTAAGTTCGGTTTAATTTGACTCAGTTAACTTATTAAATAATTTTAAACACTATAAAATTTAACTCGGCTAGACTCATTTATAACTTTACCTTCATTTAACCCAATTGGATAATCCCAAACTTACTTAAAGGTAAATTTGGATTCTAAGCTGCCATAAACAATGCTTCACATCGAGCCACCAAAACTAGTTAAAGGCTCCCTGTGAAGCTACAATCAAATAGCAAGTGTTAGACGTTGGATCACCCATAATTTATCAAAAAACATGGAGCAAACTTATAAAACTACGTGGATTGTTTGCTAAGGGTATTCATCGTTGTGGAAAATCTCCATGAGCTCTTTCGTTATCACATATACGCTACATCAAAAGTAAAAAATCTTACACATCTCTTTATTATCAAAAAAATCTTTAACCAACTTCTTTATGGATTCCACATTTTTTTTATTATATTTTACTTTATATATAAATAATATTTAAATTCATAAATTATCATTAAATAATATTAATAATTAAAAAATAAATTACATTATTTACAATAAAAAACCTAAAATAAAAAAATTTATTAACATTTTTTATTTAAATTTAAAAAAAAATAAAAAGGAAGGAAGAAGACTTCCAAAACTGAGAGTGCTTCTTCCCAACACTGAGCACGAGCTCCCTCACACTATGGGAGAGAGTTCCTTCCCCTTACCATATTTATAATGGGAGTTCCTATTGATGCTTTAAGTGTGATTGTTTTAAATAAGAGGAGTCTAAGGACTACTAAATCATATTAAATAATGTATTTTTATTTGGTCAGTGTGATTGTTTGTTTATACTTATTATGATGTACTAATCCGTTTATGACTTTGCTATGTGCAAGAGTAGATAGAACGTATTTATAAGTTGCAATTAGTATTCATCCCTCCTTTTGTTCGATTATCCGATCATAAACCTACATAGGTTAATATAAGAAAAACAATTTAGCCCAATAGCTGCGAATATTTTGATTTCATCGTCATACCCTAAAATCATCTTGCTAATAAGAAGGATTTTCCTTGTAATGATAGCCTTTGTATGGAAGTACTTCATTTTTCTATCATTAAGTTACATTTGTTACGTTGGACTTTTGGATTGACAGTCAGTGATGAAAAACATTTGATAAGCTGTAATTTAAGAGTTTAGAATTATATTAAATAATTATGTTAGCGGTGCATATTATTATATTTTATTTTTGCTACATCACAATGATAGCTAATTGATCCATGTTTTTAGGGGACGTTTGATCTAGGATAAAAATAAAAATAAATTTAATAGTAACTTAGAATGAGAATAAGTTTAATTATTTTAATACTATTATTTAATAAGTTCTGATTAAGTATGATTGATTGTTTGATTTGCTAAAGATTTAAAAATATAAATATAATAAATATCATATTTATCTATAACTAGAAGTCCCCTTAAAATTTATGATCAACGGACAGTACAGATCATCATTACATTAATATCATTGTTTGGAATAATTGACCTACCATTTGAAATGAAAACACAATAAGATAATTGGAAATTAACTTCATTGCATATATTGTTGTTACCGGTAAATTCCGGAGTATGCAAACTGATCGTCGAGGCTAGTGTTCGACACTATCTCCGTAAACGATATTACTCCGCTACGGTGCTTAACGGATTGTTGCAATTCATTCCCAAGATACAACGACGACAATCGTCTCGGAATCGTAGCACTCCGACTTCCGAGACCAGCGAACCTTCTCGTAGGCTTCTTGGATTCTTGAATGCACAAGATGAGTGAGTGAATACTTGAGGAAGAGAAGATTAAGTTGAGTGATTTGATTCCAATCTGGAGGGTTCTATTTATACAGAAGGAAGAGGCTTTAGGGAGGGGTGTGACCTTTGGGTGGATTAATCTGGGCCGTCCGGACTGAAGAGTTATAACCCTTCACATAGCCCCTTTAATCTCATCCATCAGATCTAAGAGTTGTGACCCTCAGATCTATCAGCCATCGGATCTGGATCCATTGATCCGATGCTTCAGATCATGTCTCATCCCAAGCCGTCGGATCGTGACTCATTGTGATCCAACGCCTAGATCAACGGCTCCATCCGTTCTTTGATCAGCGTTGATCAACGGCCGCCATCCGTTCGCCCAACCAACTGTCCGGTCATCTCTCTTTGCCCACGAGGATGCCACATAGGCACTGCCATACTAGCGACCATCGCGCACGTGCCATGTAGGCACTGCAATGTCACCTGGAGCATAAATTTAAGCTCCTCAATGCTCCTCGCGACGCAGTGCAGTGCAAAGTGCGCCTCAAAGCGCACGTGCGCACGTGGCGGGTGGCGGGCTCACAGGTGCGAGCACCTGCTCGCCCCTGAGCAAAGAGTACATGGTACTTTTCTGAGTTAACTCCAATAACTCAACATCATTAATAAGTAAGGAATGCACATCGGAAATTTCCGATGTGGGACTATTCTCCCTTGCATTTCCTTAATGAATAACCAACGTTATTTTGGGCCGACTTTGAACATTAATTTCTCATTCACCCTTAATCGGTTTTGAGCAAATTAATAGTCTAAATCTATCTACGCGAAACGTAGATTTCAATTTTGAAGTCAATTATGACTTTCAACAATTGATGGCTTCCGATTTTTCCTCCTCAAAATCGTATTGGTCCATTTAAGCCCCAATATCCAACAATCCCCCACATGAATGGAAATTAATGTAATGCGTGTATGCATGCTGACACTTTACAAGAGTCCAATCGATAAGTCACTGCATCGGGAGAGGTAGCTTGTGGCTTTGAACCTTCCGTAGTGGAATGCTATCGAGTATACTAGGCTGCGCAGTGAACGTGATGTCTTGAACTGCTCAGCTGTTTGTGTATACTAAGACAATAACACCCACACAGAGACCTATCTCACCTACTTTAGGTTCTCATGGTTGGTTCCGTTTTGGCCATAGACACCATCTTGGATTCATGAGTGTTTCATTGAAGCGGCCTGTCTTCACACTCACATAGGTGATACTTCTATCAAGAGTATCCTACCATACTCCACCTTATAAGGTATAGAAGTCACTAAAAGCATAAGCTTAACCTCACTACATGAGGTAGGACAGCACAAATTCATCCTAGGATTGGGATAGAGATAAACTATCTCTGTCTTGAACCACAACTTCGAAACTTTGTTGTCCCATTGAACCAAGATCTTGGGATCTCCATCAACAAGGTTGGGTTTTCCACTTCATCGTTTTCAGTTGTAGATTTTTAATCTCATTCCTCTTGATGAGCAGTATACTTGATCTCGACTCAACCCTTTCGTAAGAGGATCTGCCAAATTATCTTTGGACTTAACATAGTCGATTGCAATCACTCCATTCGAGATCAACTGCCTAATGGTATTATGTCTACGACATATATGTCTTGACTTCCCATTATACATACTACTCTGTGCCCTTCCAATCGCCGATTGACTATCACAGTGGATCAGTACGGCAGGTACAGGTTTTTCCCAGCTCGGAATATCTTCTAAGAAGTTCCGCAGTCATTCAGCTTCCTCAGCTGCTTTGTCTAGTGCTATAAACTCGGATTCCATAGTTGACCGAGCAATGCACGTCTGCTTAGTGGATTTCCAAGATACTGCTCCCCCACCGATCGTGAATACATATCCACTAGTGGATTTGGAGTCTTTTGTATCTGATATCCAATTAGCATCACAATATCCCTCCAACACAGCGGGATATTTTCCATAATGTAATCCATAGTTCATAGTATATTTCAAATATCTAAGAACTCGCATCAATGCCTTCCAATGGGCGTCGTTTGGATTACTGGTGAAACGACTCAGCTTGTTGACCGTACAGGCAATATCCGGACGTGTGCAGTTTGTAAGATACATCAAACTGCCTATTATCCGAGAGTATTCCAACTGCGATATGGTCTCACCATGGTTTTTCGCTAAGTGTTGACTTAGATCCATAGGTGTTTTTACAGTAGAAAGATCGTACGCATTGAATCTTTTCAATACTGATTCTACATAATGGGATTGTGTTAGAACTATCCCCTCTGATGTCCTGAGAATTTTAATTCCCAATGATCCAGCGGTAAGAATGGGGGGCCCACCCTCTGAAGGGTCCCAGCCTAAGGACGGAGGGAGGGCTGGCCCAGCGGATAATGGTCCGAGCGGAGCTATAGATAACCCATCCATGGGCTTGGGTTTCTGACGCCAAGGCAGGAGGACCTAAGGGCCGAGCAGGAGTCCGCTCGGCTGGGACCTAAGGGCCGAGCAGGTGGTCCGCTCGGCCAAGATAAGGGCGAGGGTACAAAGGTAGCCGAGCGGCCTATGCGCTTGTCTCGAGATATGGGATGTCAGAGAAGGCACGTCTGATGATAAGGCCGTACCCGAGATTGCACGATGGAAGCTCCCGCCGTCACATCAGGGAGAGGTGGATACAGTAGCAGTATGGCCTCATATATGCTCTTCTGACAGGCCCATACTTGGGTATGGTGAAGCAGATGACTGCTCGATCGACGTGCCTCGGCTCTTTCGATAGCTCTATATAAGGTCTCCATTTCTTCACCGGAGCTCCGCAGCACCATTCTTTGCCCTCATCTCCGTGATTCCGGGCCGTTGGCCGACACTCAGTCGGCCTGCGGAGTTCGCCGGAGCACTCCTCAATCGGCGCGAGCGTCCATGTGCATGATGCTTGTCGAGGGCTTGATGAGGATCGTGGCGGCGTCGTCCCGGACATCCTGATGGGGACATCAACGGAGCAGGGACAGGGAGTGATGACTCTCACAAGAAGAGTTGGGCTTCCGGCTGGATGAGGGCCGCCAAACTTGTGGAGCGAAAGCAGAAAGCAGCCGAGCGGGGAGCAACAAGCAATCTGCGTCGGGTGGCCGAGCGGAAGCACCTCAAGCCACCGTGGCGTTCCATCGGGCCCTATTCCGCACCCCAAACCGTACAGCTCGGAGAGACAGGGATCTTCTTCGACGAAATGCCAGGCGAGACGCCAGAAAAGGGAAAGTCCCCGAGCGGATTCATCTCCCGGCGGATCAATCGCCAATTCTCTGAGACCATTCTACGAGACCCTTTGCCCAAGCATTACGTGCCTCCGACGATCGGAGAGTACAACGGAACAACGGACCCGGATGATCATCTGGGTAAGTTTGATAACATAGCTACACTCCATCAGTATACAGATGGAGTAAAGTGTCGCGTCTTCCTTACAACTCTCTCGGGATCGGCTCAACGGTGGTTTCGGAGGCTGCCGGACGGATCTATCACTAGCTTCAAGGACTTCCGAACGGCCTTCCTCCACCACTTCGCTAGCGATCGGCGTTATCGGAAGACAAGTGTCAGCTTGTTCGCCATCAAGCAAGAGCCGAGAGAATCGCTTCTTACATCCAGCGATTCAACCAAGTGGCGATGGATATTCCAACGGCCACATCAGAGACCATGATGAATGCCTTCACACAAGGCCTAGTGGATGGCGACTTCTTCCGATCGCTCATCCGCAAGCCGCCCCGAGATTATGATCACATGCTAAATCGGGCCAACGAGTACATTAACGTGGAAGAAGCGCAAGCCGCCCGGAAAAAGGAAACTCCGACAGAGCGGGCACCTGTTCATGCCGAGCGGAAACAGCATGCCGCTCAGCAGCCACCTAGAGGACCGAGGGCAGAAGCAATCCGATCCCCTCGTGTAAGGTCCCAGGTACAAGAAGTAGCTGCCGCTCGAAGCAAGCCAAAGAAGAAATGGACCCCGATGTTCTGCTCCTTCCACCAGACGGATACGCACAACACCAGGGATTGTCGAAGTCTTCCCTTCGTGGCTCATCCTGTGCCGCGGAATGCCGGACGGCGATCTCCCTCAGCCGATCGGCGACAAAGAATTCGGGAAGCCAATCGGACTCGAGTTGATAGGCCACGGCAACAGACTCCCGATCGGCATCGCTCACCCAGGCAAGAGAATCGCCGAGCGTCCAAAGAACGATCCCGACCATCCGCTCGCGAAGAAGAAAATAAAAGCAACACTTCCCGAGGCGAGATCAATGAGCCAGAAAGGCGGGTGTCCGGCAGCTGCAGATCCACGCGGTCGGCTGCAGCCAAGAGCGGGCAAGTGGACCGGAAATAACTTTCGGACCCGGGGACTTAGAAGGAGTAGAAGTGCCCCATGACGACGCACTGCTCATTAAAGCGGTAATAGCAAATTACACCATTCACCGCATATTTGTTGACACAGGTAGCTCGGTCAACATCATATTCAAGAAGGCGTTCGATCAACTGCAAATTGATCGAGCCGAGCTGCTGCCCATGGCGACCCCGCTCTACGGATTTACGCGAAGTTGATGGTCGGACAAATCCGGTGGCTACCTCGGGAGAAGAGTCGCTCAGAGGACCGGGACAATAAACTTCGTGGTGGTCGACTCTCCCTCATCCTACAACGTCGATCGGCGCTCGGCGAATTCCGAGCGGTGGTCTCAACCTTCCACCGGAAGATAAAGTTCCCGTGGAGGACAAAGTAGGAGAAGTGCGGGGAGATCAGCAGCTCGTCGGTGCTATATAGAGATGATCCGAGCGAGCTTGTTCCGCTCGAGGCGCCCGAATTGAACACGCCATAACCCAGAAACCTCCTGCTTTAATTTATGATGAAAAGGAGGAAGTCCGGATCCATCCGACCCGATCGGAGGCCACGACTTTATCGCCTCCGATCCGGGAAGCAGAAGGAGAAGCTGATTCAATGCCTCCAACGAAATCATGATGTCTTCGTCGGTCGACACATGAGTTACCCGGAATTTCGCCAAGCCTAGCGCAGCAGAATTGCATGTCCGACCGGACGCTTGGCCGATGAAGCGGAGAAAAAGGGACTTGATGAGCGAATGCCATTATCCCGGAGGTGGAAAAACTTGAAGGCCGGCCACATCGCGAGGTGCAGTTCGAGTTGGGCCAAGCGTAGTCTTGGTCTCAAGCGGGCGGCAAGTGGAGGGTCCGCATCGACTTCGAGATTTAAACAAGGCATGCCCAAGTTTTTATCCTCGCCGGATAGATCACTGGTGGACTCTACGGTGAATTAATTGCATGCTTGACGCCTACCAAGGATATCATCAAGTGCCGCTCGCCGGGAAGATCAAGAAAAAGTTACTAACGGCACATATTGTTACAATGTGATGCCGTTCGGATTGAAGAATCCGGTGCCACCTATCAACGCTTGATGAACAAGGTGTTCAAGGAGCGGATCGGGCGGAATCTGGAAGTTTATGTGGGCGACATTCTTATCAAATCCGTCCGAAGCGGCCGATCTTTTCAAGGATATGGAAGAAACCTTCGAACGCTGCGTAAATATGGAGTCAAGCTAAATCCCCAAAAGTGTCTGTTGAGCAAAAGGAGGCGTTTCTTGGGGTACATAGTGACCGAGCGGGGAATCAAGCAAATCCCAGCAAGGTTAAAGCACTGCAAGACATGCCGCCCCAAGAAATACAAGAGAAGTGCAAGGTTGACGGTCGGATAACTGCTTTATCCAGATTCATCTCACCGGAGCCTGCCATTCTTCAAGATCTTGCGCAAGGCCACTAAGTTCCAGTGGGATGAAGAATGTGACCGAGCATTTGAGGAGTTGAAGACATATCTGAATTCTCTGCCAGTGTTAGCCAAGCCGGTCGGGGTGAGTCACTTTATATGTATCTGTCGACAATGAGCATCTGTAGGCTCGGCACTTGTGAGGCAAGCGGAGCAGCAGGTGTATTTTCTAAGCCACATTTTAAAGAGTTGAATCTCGTTACACCGGGCTCGAAGTTGGCCTTTGCTTTGGTTCTAGCCGCTCGGCGACCGTATTTCTTGGCTCACACCATTATTGTCGGACGAACAGTCCACTCGGAAGAGTCTTTGTTGAATCGAGAGTCCGGACGGCTCATCAAGTGGACGCGAATTAAGTGAATTTGACATCCAATATCAGCCCGCTCGCGATTAAAGCCCAATCCTTGGCTGATTTTGTGACCAAAGTGCAAGGCCGAGCCGGAAGCTATGTGGAGAATATATGTGGATGGATCCTCCACTCGGCTCGGAAGTGGGATCGGAATATTACTACTCTCACCTCGGGAAGAAAAGATGCACCTATCCGTCGGCTAGATTACAAAGCTACTAACAATGAAGCGAGTATGAGGCCCTCATGGCGGATGCGGACGGCATGTGGGAGGCGGGCGGGTGACACTCTATTCGATTCACGGTTGGCGCTCGGCAACTTTCCAAGCACCTTTGAAATCAAGCGTGTTGGCTCAAACTCTGTTGAGGCCTTTGAAAAACTCAAGCTACTTTCGAGAGGTGCTTATTGAGAAGATCCTGAGCGGAGAACCAGGCGGCGACGAGTTAGCCAAACTCGCGAGCTCAATAAGGTCGCCATTCGGCAACTAATTGAAAAAGCTGCTGGTGGCGCATGTCGACCGGATGCAAGGCCTCGCGTTTCCAAGTGATTGGAGGACACCTATTATAGAATTCCTCCGTTCGGGCACCACACCGCCCGATGAATATGCAGCCCGACTCCTCGGAAGAAGAGTCGGTCGGTTTACACTCGGAGATCGACTTTACAAAGCTTTCTCGCGCCCTTTGCTAATAAGCTCGGAGGACGCAGCTTACATCCTCCGGGAAGTACATCAAGGATCATGCGGGGTCATCGGGCGGGCGCTCATTGGCGAAGATCCTCTTGGCGGGATACTTTTGGCCAACTTTACAAGCAGATGCTCGGACGGTATCTACATGCCTTTCATGCGAAGTATCACAACTTCTCCCACCGAGAGGAGATGAAGGCATCAACCATTTCATGCCCGTTCGATCAATGGGGAATGGATATTGTGGGTCCATTTCCGATGGCGGCAAAGGAAATTTTACTAGTGGCGGTGGACTATTTCTCCAAGTGGGTGGAGGCCGGCAAAGATCACCGAACAAATGGTTAAAAAATCATCCGGCAACACATCATTTGTCGGTTGGTATCCCTCGCCGACTAGTGTCAGACAACGATTCACGGGAAAATGTTAGAGGATTGGTGCAAAAGCTACGGCATTGAGCAACATTTCACGTCAGTGGCCTGTCCTCGAGCAACGGTCAGTGAAGTCGCCAACCGGGAAATTCTTCGTATTCTGCGCGCTCGGCTCGACCATTTGGGAGGAGTTGGCGGATGAAGTGCCGAGCGTCTTGTGGGCCATCCGAACGACGCCAAAAGAAGGGACAGGAGTCACACCGTTCCATTTGGTATATGGCGGTGAGGTTCATCGGTCGAAGTCGGCGTTGAGTCGGCCGGATCGAGCTATGATGATGACAACGACGAGCATGGAGCTGGACTTGATAGAAGAAGAGAGGCAAAGCGTCAGTTCGGTGATGGCATACCGTCGTGGATGAAACAAAACTAGCGTAATTCCCGGATCGTTCAAGTCGGCGATCTTATGCGGAAGAAAGTCAAGCCGGTTGGAGAGGTCGGCAAGCTTGAAGCTCCATGGGCGGGCCCTTTCAAATCAAAAGCTCGCTCGGGCGTATTATTTGGAGGGCGAGGACGGACGGCGACTAGCCGTGGACGCGAACCACCTCCGGCCTTACCGGCGGGGTGAAAGGTGTATCATTGTAAATCACCGTGTATTTCATTTTTCGACCAAATACTTGAAATGCAG